>NW_026991716.1:109010014-109635014 GCF_029215605.1 Mirounga angustirostris
GTCAAACATGTATCTGCAAAATCGATTTATTTTCATAAAAGTCATAATAGAGTGGGATATTTTAGCAAATGTATACCTTTTTAAAAAGTCATCCTTCTGCTCTACTCGGCATTAATTAGACACATTAGAATAAAAGGACAAGGTTAGGGCGCCTGGGTGGCTCAGTTGGTTAAGCGACTGCCTTCGGCTCAGGTCATGATCCTGGAGTCCCTGGATGGAGTCCTGCATCGGGCTCCCTGCTCAGCAGGGAGTCTGCTTCTCCCTCTGACTCTCCCCCCCTCATGTGCTTGCTCTCTCTCATTCTCTCTCTCTCAAATAAATAAATAAAATCTTAAAAAAAAAAAAGGACAAGATTAATAACATTTGAGGTAGGGTGTGGAAAGACTGGAGAAACTCAGTAAAGATAAAGGTATTCAGTAAAAAATTGTCCCATGGAGGAGGATTAGAGGAGTCAGCAAAATTTACATTAAAGAGGGAAAACACAGATTGAATTTAAGTATTTTAGAACACAGATTGAAGTATTTTAGAACATGACACTTATTTTAGTTCACCTAGTAAGCATTTGATTCCCTTCCAGCATAATTTTTGTGCAATAGAGTCTAGGCTAAAGCTGTATTTCTCAGAACCCTTTGCCGCAAGGGTTCTACTTGTGACCTAGGTTCCACCAAGCAGATACAGTCATTGAGACCTGGAGGCGGAAGTGAGTGGTAGTGGTTATGTTGAGGAGATCAGATCAGTTGGCAGTCCTGATGGTGGAGGCACTTGGTTCTTTTAAGGCAACCTGGAGTCTAAGTTACTGGAGTTTCTGGCAAACTGTCCCTGGTGTTTTAGTTGTTACACAGCAAAGTGATATTTGTCTATCAGTTGTGAGTACACTAGAATAGAAGTTTGGGCATTTCTCTTTGATGCTCTATTCCTGGCTCTGTAGTATTTAAACTCAATTTTTGGTTCTCTCAGAAATTCTGTAAACTACCTAACTTTATTTTTTCAGTAATACCCTTTTTCTTAAAGTTAGCTATGGTGGACTGCTTTTTATGTGAGTAAGGATCCTGCATGATACAGCTATCAATAAAAATTTTTATACAATAATAATTACTAGTGAATGCTTTTCACATGCCAGCATTTTAAATACTTTCATTTAATCTTCACATCTATTCCCTGAGGCTCTTTCTCAAAACGACCAAGTGGTCAGTGATAAAAAGATAGCAAATCCAGGTCTGTCTTGATATGGCCATTTCTAAGAAGCCAAATAAAGGAAATGTGTTCAAACATAAGCCAAAGAGAGCTCATTTTAGACATAAAAATAGTGTAATAGAAAAATAATCATGTCTATGGAATAGATTAATTAGTGAACTCAAAATTTCATGATTGCACATCCTTAAAATGACAGGTTTGGGGCCAAGCAATAATTTATTAGACTAGGTCTCATTTGATACACTTTCTAGCATTTAAGTTCTTTATTTTCATCCATAGAACTTCTAAATTTCTATTTGATCAATGTAATATAAGGTTACCATGATGCTGTACTATAATTTTATGCTAGCATATTCATAAGTTAAATAATGTGACTATATAATAGTAAAGATAAGATTTTTAAGTCAGTTGTTTATTCTTTTCTAAGAAATAGAACTATAGTTTATTTAAAATCCCCATTATTTCCTTAATATCTTCATATATCCAACAGAGTATTCTCATTTCCTCAATTACTTCATAACTATTTTTTTTAAATTTTTTGTTCAAATCAGGATTCAAATAAAGCTTATACATTGTAATTGTTTGACAAGTATCCTAAGTCTCTTTTGAGCTCTAAGCCCATTTCACTCCTTTACCCCTGGAAATTAGTTTGTAGAAAAGACTGAGTAATTAGTCCCAGAGAATTTCCCACAGTCTGGGATGTATCCCTGTGGGCTTATTTAACATGTTCTTCTTTCCCCTGTGTTTTCTGTAAACTACTAGGTTCAGAGACTTTCAAATTCAGGTTTGATTTTTTTTATATAAAACAAAAATACTTCATAGATGGTGATGTGTACTTTTATCAGGATGCACATGTTGTCTGGTTGTTTCTCTTTTTATGGTGCTACCATTAAAAATTATTGTATTGATGCATTATTTCATTAAGGGTTAGTGATATTCTAACTCTATGCTACCTTCATTTATTATCTAGCAATGTTTTTCAAGGTAATTAGCAAGTTTATTCTATTTTCTATATTCCCTTCCTGTACTTCTCAATAATTGTGCTGTGTATATGTCATCCGAATATATAGCCATTATGTACTATAATGTTTTCTTTGTATCCATTATTTAATTTAATATTAGTTCCACAAATAAATATGTATTAAATTCTCACCGTTGGTCCCTATGCCACTGACTGTAGTCATTTTGATTGTCCAAAGTTTGTTCTCTAGGCGATTACTCAGGAAGGGCTCCATGGGGCAATATTTCCTGAATTCTTGTATGTTCATAAAAAGTTCAGCATTTTTACTTGAAAGTCACTTTGCATGTAAAAGCCTTGGCTTATGCTTTCTTTCCTTAAGTATCTCAAATATATTAAGATATTTCATTGTCTTTTGTCATGAAGTGTTCTTGTTAAAAAGCATGATGACCATCAGGTTTTCTTTCCTTACAAATCACTTTGTCTTTTTTTCTAGATATTCAAAGGACTTTTTTCCCCTTAAAAGTTAGTTTTACTTTAACAATATGTGGTCTCTTTTTGTTAAAAATTTTTTAGGCCTATGGTTTGCTCTTTTAATATATTTGCTCTTTATTTATTTCAGAAAGGTTTTCCTAGATGATACATTTTAGTATTGAGTCTCTTCTATTGCTTTAGGTATCTTCTCTGGGGACTTCCATGACATAGGTTGTGGATCTTGTTTCCTTTTTTCTTTCACTTTCTTTCTTTTAAATGGTTTCATTTCTTTTTTTAAAACTTTTATATATTTTTAAAATTTCCTCTTTACCATATTCTGTTTTTGGAAGGCAATATCCATGTACCCAAAGGCATTATCCATTATCCAAATTCATTTATTTGTTCTTGTGTTCCTACTAGTCTAGTCATCATTTCTGAAAACATTTGTACTTTTTTATCTAAGTCTTTCCTGAGTTCTGTCCTCTTCCTTTTCAAATATTCCTTATTTTCCCCATCAGCTCATTTCTGAATGTTTCTAATTCTTTTGGCTTTCTTTCATAGTTTCTATTATTTTCTTAATTCTTTTAGCTATTTTTCTAATATTTTAGATATTTTTAATCTATTTTGTAGGATGGTTTCTGGCATGCCTCTATTGTCTACATGAATATTATTTTGCTCACTGTTCTTTTTCCTTATAAAAACTTAACATGGCATCTGTCTACATTGCATTCCTCTCGCTGATTTTGAGTGAGAAGTGTTTTCCTATATTCAAAGAAAGGAAGGGTCAAGTAAGCTTTCTTAGCCTCCTACCTCTGGCCTTCTCCCCCATTCTTTTATTCTGGAGCTTCTCTTTACTTTGTCCTAGTGTTTCCACTCTGCTCTGTTTAGCTTCTCCTCCCAGCTGTTCCCCTTAGGTTGAGCATGTGTTTTTTTTTTTTTGTTTTGTTTTGTTTTTTTTAAGAATTTATTTATTTATTTGAGACAGAGAATGAGAGACAGACAGCATGAGAGGGAGGAGGGTCAGAGGGAGAAGCAGACTCCCTGCCGAGCAGGGAGCCCGATGCGGGACTCGATCCAGGAACTCCAGGATCATGACCTGAGCCGAAGGCAGTCGCTTAACCAACTGAGCCACCCAGGCGCCCCTGAGCATGTGTTTTGAAAGGGACCTTAAGTTGGTCAATTTGGAGAGTTCTTGGAGTTGAGACTCCCCTGCATAATCTGTCTGTTCTGTGGTCCCTTTAACACACTCATGAATTACAGCCTCTGAGGGCCCCTCCCACACGTGTCTGCTGTTTTCAGATAGGGTCACTGAGCTTTTCACATTAGTAAGGACATCTCATTTTGAGGGAAATACCTGTTAGGAATTTGTTTTCTATGTCTCACCCTCATTCGAAGTGCTTTTGTCTTCTCTCCATGTTTTCCTATACAGTTGCTGATAGCATGTAGTCCTGATGGCAGATGCAAGTTTAGGGGGTGTAGGAATACCTTTTTTTTTGAATTTTGCTTTAGGTGTCTGTCATGAAATTTTGTTTTGTTTGTTATTCTGGGATCTCTGTGTGTTTTTTGTTTGTTTGTTTGTTTTTATTAGAGATTTGGAAAGATTAAAAATTTAGGCCAGCATTGCCTATACTCCTGCTGGAAACCAGTGATCAGTTTGCTCTTAATCTTACCTCATGACTGCAGAAGAATTTGAACTCTTTTTCCTTGAAGAGTTTAAAAGTAGGTTAATTAACACTCATTTTGTATATTTGGGGCACTGAACTTCTGGGAGTCTACGAATTCAGCCATATGCTTTTTTTGAGATCTTTTCCCATTATTATATACTATTTAATACAATTTAGTCACTTTAGAAAAGTAATAGCTAAATACATTCTTAACTAGCAGAAACTTTATAAATGCATTTATAACTTTATATATGCACGTATACATATAGCCTTATGTATTTATAAATGCATGTGTTGATATATAAATTTGCTATATGTGCTATGTATTTTTGCAGTGTATATAATAAACAACCTATCAGAAATTAATTTGGCTTACACATTTTTCAAGAGGTTTTTTTTTTTTTTTTTTAGAAAAAGAGTATGTGGTTTTATTTTTGCTTATAAAAGACAAAAGCAATGCATTCCCACTTTAATCATTTTTGTTTTTACCCTAAATGTTTTCTTTTCACCTAATAAAGGAAGGAATGTTTTGTCAAGCTCAAGACCCATTTGGATCTGTGTTTCTAAATGTCAAGCCCAAACCGAACACTCTGGAGTTTAACCTTGTTTGCTTTTGGCTAAAGTGACTTCCTGTTTCTAAGAAAGGAGAAAAAATAGGTTATAAAAGTCTATTAAAAAGATCACAAGCCTTCTGCAAGACCCAGTAGCTCACATGACAAAACACTTTGATGAATTAAGTACAAATGAATCTTAAAATGTAAATTAAATTTACCTGTAAAATACAGTTGGCTTTATAATTCAGAAAAGGAACAGTAGACTGAGACAGAACGTCCTTGGGAAAAAGGCTAGGGTTTGGCCAAACCAAGTGTTTGAAAAACACTGTTGCTGGAGATGTATAATGAACCAAAACAAAAAAGGCAGTTTTTGTTTTTCATTCTTATAATTTTGTTGTACTTATTCTCACAGCCAACTTCAAATGGGCTTCTATCCCCCCACTAGTAAAAAAAAAAACAGGGCAGCTGAAAAGTTTGCTTAAACTGCTTAATACTTTTAATCCTTACTTGTTATAATTTGATTACTGAGACAGATTTTCTCTGTGGGCCTCGTATTAAATCACTTTCAAGTTGAAACAAACCAGAAATCGTTTTAAATAGCAGAGCTAGTCTTCACTTTAAGCTGCTCAGAATTTACACAGAAACTGTAAAATGTCTCTTATAAAATGCTGTAAATGTGCCCAGAGGCTACTGTGATGGTTTATCCTTCTAACCTAGCCAAAAATAAACAAACAAACAAACATGATGTTCTGGGCTATAAAGTAGAGGACAATGTTAATCAGCCTGTATCTCATTTAATTTATTTTCCATGTTCTTAGATATTAGTGTTGATAGGGTTACCTCAAATTAACATTGGAGATAGTTTTTCACTTTATGCACCCCAGAGTATAATTCTATTTGGTTTGATATTATGAGGATCTGGTCTAAACCCATCTTTACAGTGTATATTTTAATATGGGAAAAAACCTCTTAATTGTAATTAAATGTTTTCTATTTTTTTTTTTTTTGCCATTTTTAAGTAGTTTTAGGATATCCAGGAATGACATAATCTTATGTCTTTAAAAAGCTATTTTGAATTATTCACCTAGAAGGGGTAATGCAAGTTACTAAATTTGTAATAGCTGAAGTCTACCCAGAGGGGAGAAAGAGCGGAAAGGAAATAATTACAGTGATTCTCAATCTTTTGTGTGAATAAAAAATTCTAGGGGAACTGCTTAAAAGTGCTTGTGCAAGGAGCTCAGCTCCAGAGATTCAGACTGAGTAGGTGATGCCCAAGAATTTTCATTTTAATCATGATGCTGCAGGTTGTCTTCATACCTTAGTTTGAGAAATAACTTTGTTAGAACTTTAGCCAGGTGAAAAATCAGAACACTTTGGGAACTTCAGTTTCCAGGATAGAACTGTTTTTTGAAAAGGGTGCTTAAAAAAAAAAAAAAAAGAAAAGAAAAGGGTGCTTGGGTGGCTCAGTCAGGGACAGAGCCCCACATCAGGCTCCCTGCTGGGTGCGGAGCCTGCTTCTCCCTCTCCCTCTGCTGCTCCCCCTTGCTTGTGTTCTCTCTCTATCAAATAAATAAATAAAATCTTTTAAAAAATTATTTTTTCGAAAAAGATATTTAGCAATTTTGCTCTAAGTAGCAACAGAGAAAAAATTGGGACAAGTAGGAATAAAATTATCAAAATGACAGGTAGCTTGGTGGATGAAGAAAAAAGACTCATTAAATGGAGAATGGAAGTATGTTTTGTAAACTATAAGAAACTATTTTCAGGGCGCCTGGGTGGCTCAGTTGGTTGAGCGACTGCCTTCGGCTCAGGTCATGATCCTGGAGTCCCTGGATCGAGTCCCGCATCGGGCTCCCTGCTTGGCAGGGAGTCTGCTTCTCCCTCTGACCCTCCCCCCTCTCATGCTCTCTCTCTCTCAAATAAATAAATAAAATCTTAAAAAAAAAAACCAAACTATTTTCAAGTAAAGGCAGGGAGTGGGGTGTGCAGGTATTAGTGTCTAAATAAATAGATACAATGTTTTGAATGTCCATGTCAAATTCTCTCAGCTCTTCCAGTTAAGGCATCAGTCCAGCCAGTACAACTTAAAATTGAGCCTCTGTCCTGAGCAGCTTGCTCTGAACCACTTTATGCTTATATGTCCTGACCTGTTCCTGATTTTCTAGCTTGTCACCCCACGACTCATTTTTCTGCTAATACATCCTCAGAACGGGCTTTGACCTTTGGCTTCCCTTCTTTAACCACAATATATTTAGACTGCGTCTAGCCACATTACCACCCATTGCCTTGATCAGATCCTACTTCCTCTACCCACTACTACTAAGCCAGGGTAAGCCTTGAAGTGTGAGGACTCTGGAGCTGGAGTCAAGGTTGGCTTGGTTCCTTTGTGTTCACACATCCACCTATTATCTCCACTCACTAATCTACTTCTTGTATTGTTCCATCTGGCTTTCTGACTTTGGCTGAAGTAACACTTGGCTTTTGGGGATATGTACCATTTGCTGCCTGTTCCAGGGTCAGCCTCCTATAGCCAGTCAGTCTGTGTTGGCTTTATGGTTCTCAAATTTTTATGTTCACTATAATTATCAGGGAGGTATGTTAAAAATCAAAATGTTCAGACCCCAGTAGCTCCGAAGAGCAATCCAGATCAGTGTTACCCAAACTGTGATCTTCAAACAGGCAGCATCAGCAATCCCCTGGGAGCTTGTTGGGAGTGTAAATTCATGGGTTCTACCCCTAGACCTGAATCAGGCCCTCTGTGGGTGAAACCCAACAATCTGTGTTTTAACAAGGAAGGTTCCACCTTGATTTACTGATTTTGGGTGATGTTAGTGCTGGCTTTTGGTACTTAAAGTATGGCCTGATTCTAGACCCACTGAGGCAGAATCTGTATTTTTTAAAAAAATACTCAGGTTTTAGAAGTGTGCTCTGATAACTCTCCTTTTAACAAATTGCCTCAATGGTTTTTAGGTATAACAAAGTTAGAGAACATCTGCATTAACACACACTCTGTACTTAAGAGAGGGGCAGTATTGTTCAGTCTCAGCTTGATGTTTCTCCAAGGATTTTCTGTTTAAATATGTTTCTCCTGGTGCCTGGATGGTTTGTAACACCAACCCTGCATAATATCTCTGTTTCAGAGCTGATTTGAGGCTTTACTACTTAATGCCTATAAAACTTGTTGAGATCCTCTGGTAAGTCCCAGGGTCAAAAAAAATCCATTTATTTGGGCTTTGCTGTCACTGGTACTATAATAGATTTTAACATGCCATTCATATAATTCCCTGCAAATGATGGCTGTACCCTCAAACCAGGTGCTATGACAAAAAGAAATAAACTGAATAATATAATAAAATAACACAAGTTTACACGCATCCCTCTGCCCCCAAAGTAGGATAGTTAAGAAGCAACAGAGTATCTATATGTTCTTTCATTGTTCATTTAAATTAAACATTGAAACAATATTCAGTCAAAACTATCTTGCTGGTAACCAGAAGCTCTGCTGAGAAAATTTGTGGTGTCTTATTTTGCTATAAGTTCCCAAGCATGAACTACAATTTCTGAATAATGAGTCAAACTGATGCAGTGCTATTTTTAGAGGTAAGTTGCAAATATTTACTTCACAATATGTGTAATAAACAAACCTGTTTTGATTTCTTTTAAAGATATTATGACTTTATTGAGTTTTCTTAAAAAGAGAAATGAGAACAAACATACACCAACTCCACTGGGTGCCATTCGAATGAGTAGACATACTTATTTCATTAGAGATGCTACTAAAATTATAACCCTTTGTCACACAATCTACCTTGTAATGTAATTGCTTGTACATGTATCTCTTTTCCCACTAAATTGTTAGCCTCTAGAGAAAAAAGAACGGATCTTATTTATATTTGAATTCCCCACAGTGTCTAGTGGTGCCTTGCAAAACCTCAATAAATATTTATAGAATGAAAAAAATGGATGATCTCTTTGTTCCTTCCACATTTTGGAACTTTGTTCATTCTTTTTAGTGTGCTGTTAACCAAACTCGTGGCTGACCAGTTAGATAACTTAAAGCTCAAACCCTTAAGAAGCTACCTGACTAATATGGCAGGGACCAATTAATCTCTGCAGATTTATCCATTTTCTCTGCTCTGTCAGAAGGGACTGTAGATTAGGTAAAACTAGTAAATAACTTCACAAAGAAAATAACTAAAGTTACTCTTACCTTTAGCACAAACATACCCTTCTCAACTCTTAAAAGTAATGACCTAAAATCCTCAGAATAATATCCTATCCATCAAGCCATCTTATAAATAGCCTTGCTCAGTAATGTAGGGAAAAAGACTGAAGGAAATTGTGCCTACTAAATTATGGGAAGTGACAAACTAAAAGAAAATGACCTAAGTTGAATAATAGGATATTTCTCTTTTTGTAAGTGAAAATAATTGAATATGTTTCCTGTGGATCAAACTAATACCTTTTTGCACTTCCCAAGTTATTGTATTTTAAATCTCCACATTGCCCACTCTTGTCTTTCAGGTAAAAGACTTTAAACCATACAGTAATTTCTGTCAACTCCAAAAGTTGAGTTTAGGAGATTCATAAATTTTGTAAACCAAGGTTCTAAGAACACTTAAGGTTAGAAGCTCTGTGGGATTTTTTTTTTAAATTTGAATTCTGCTTTTATTTGTTTCCTAATAAAAAGTTTCAAGATAAAACCAGAAGGAAATTGGAATATTTGATTATATTTTCTAAATTGTAGTTGCTAAGCAACATGTACTAGATCACTTTTATTATTAATTTATTATATATTAATAAATTATTTATTAATTAATTATTTATTAATTTTTATTTTATTATTATTTATTTTTTATTTTTTATATTTATTATTATTTATTTTATTAATAATAATAATAATATTTTATTATTATTTATTTTTATTATTAATTAATTATTTATAAATTAATAAATAATTTATTATATATATATATTAATAGTATTTATTAAAATGCAATTTTGTAGGCCTGACTTATTGAATGAGAATCTTAGCGTGAGGCCTCTGAGGTCAGCATATTTACTAAGAATTCAAGATGAATCTTATACCAGAGCTGGTGAAACCTTCCTTTCTATGGATGAGATAACTGAAGTCTAAAGACACTAAGTGATGTGTCTTAATGTCATACAACTAGTAAGTAGTAGAGTTACTTCTCCAATCCAAGAAGATGGGATAAACTCCCTCTCTATTACACGCCCCCCCCCTTCCCATTGTTTTTCCTCCTCTCTGTCTTCTCGCTACTTGGGTCTAGTCACAGAAGTGTGTAACAGAGTGGAGTAACTAAAATCCCAGATTTCTGGTGATAAATATGAAAAGAGGAGTCCAAAGAATTGGTAAATATTGAGGAGGGGACCATGGAGAGGGAAGTTGTTTGGAAAATGATTTCATAAATTGATTATTAATTAACTCTGGACTCATCCCAGAGCTGTGCATGCATAGACCTGAGCCTAATCACTATACTAAAGACTTTGAGAAGGGAAATAACCAAAAGACTATAATCCAGGTCACAGAGTGACCAGTGGTTGGTGCCCATGTGGGACATGTACAAATAGAACTGCAAAGGCTTTGAAAACTGAATTGACATTGGAACTACAGAGCATAGAAGGTAGGTTAGAACTGATAGCCTGAACTTAACCAGATCAATTGCCTGCTAAAACAAGAATATCAACATTCCCAATAAGATTTAAACAGGACCTACCGTCTCATAACATAATATTCGAAACATTCAGGATTCAATCCAAAATTATTTGGCACATAAAGAACTAAAAATATGTCAAATTGCATGGAAAGGGTAATCAACAGATATAAAAACTGAGGTGACACAGGTGTTGGAATCATCTAAGACTTTAAATATCTTATTATAGAAATGTTGCAGCAAGGAACTGTAAACACTTTTGCAATGGAAAAAAAATAGAAAGCTTTAGTAAAGAAATATAAGATATATAGAAGAAATAATTGGAATCTTAGAACTGAAAAATAAAGTAACTGAAACAAACAAACCCACCAAAAAAACCCAAATTCTCATTGAATGGGCTCAAAAGCAGAATAAGGATGGAGATAACAGATGAAAAAGTCGACCTTGAAGACAGATCAACAGATATTATGTAATCAAAAGAACAGAGAGAAAAAAGATTTTTAAAGAATGAAAAGAATGCCATGATAAAGTGTTAAGCATTCAGGCCATCAGAGTCCCAAAGAGGGAAGGAGTGAAATGCTGGGGAAAAAAAGTTTGAAGAAAAATGACTGAAAGTTTCTCAAATTTGTCAAATGACATAAGCCTATAGATTTAAGAAGTTCAGCAAACTTCAAGTATGATAAACCAAAAGCAATTGATGCCTGGACACATTATAATCAAGCTGATGAAAGCTAAAGACAAAAAAAAAAAAAATTACTGAAAGCAGCCAGAGGAAAATGATGCATTATTTATAGAGGAACAACGATTTGAATACCTGTGAATTTCTCATCAGATATCTGGAAGGCCAGAAGGAAGTGTGCAATGTTTAAAAAGTACTAAAAGAGAATAAGTGTCAACCCAGACTCCTTTATTCAGCAAAAACTTTCTTCAGAAATGAAGATAAAGACATTCTCAAATGGATGTTATAACTAAGAGGATAGCAGGCAGCAGACCTGCTTTAAAAGGACAATGAAAGTAAATTCTTCAGAGGGGAAATCATACAGAATGGAACTTGGAATAGTGGGTATGAAGAAAAAGCAACAAATATAAAAGTCAGTCTTTTATAACTTAATCTCATAAGTGACATCCCAACTCTGTTGTCCTATTCTATTCCTCAATTGAAATTATTATGTCTCACCCACACACAAATGTAGGGAATTACACAGGGTATGCTTATCATGTGTTAGGGTCATTGGGTTCCACTTTAAAAGTGGACTTTCACACCATGCACACACTCATAAATTAATGCTGGAGTGTTGTTGTTGTTGTTTTTAATATTACAAAAGCCGACTTCAGAGAAAAGAAAATTACCAGGGATAAAAAGGAATATTACATAATGATAAAAAGGTCAATATACAAGGAAGGCATAATGATTCTAAATGTGTATGTATCTCAAAACAGAGCAAAAATGGACAGAACTGAAAGAAGAAATAGACAAATCCACAATAATAGCTGGAGCCTTCAGTGTTCCTCTCTCTATAATTAATAGAAATAGACAGAAAATCAGAAAATAAAGAGAACTAAACAATACCACCAACCAATTGGATCTAAGTGGTATTTAGGACACTTCATCCAAAACCCAGCAGAATACAAATTCTTTTCAATTACGCACAGGATATTCACTAAGATCATATCTTTGGTCATAAAACCTTAACAAATTAAAAAAAACAACAACACATGAAGTATGTTCTCAGATCATAGTGGAATTAAAGTAGAAATCAGTAGCAGGAGGATTATAAGTCTCCAAATACTTATAAGTTAAACAACACACTTCAAAGTCATCATGGGTCAAAAGAGGAAATCTAAAGATATATTAAAAATATTCTGAATGGAGGGGCGCCTCTGTGGCTCAGTTGGTTAAGCGTCTGCCTTGGCTCAGGTCATGATCCCAGGATCCTGGGACTGAGCCCAGCATGTTGGACTTCCTGCTCAGCAGGGAGCCTACTTCTCCCTCCCCGTCTGCCCCTCCCCCCAGCTTGTGCACACGCTCATGCTCTCTCTCTCTCTCTCGCTCTCAAATAAAAAAATAAAATCTTTAAAAAATATATTCTGAATGGAATAAAAGTGAAAATGTAACATAGGAAAAAGTTTGGAATGTAACTAATTAATGTTTAAAGGAAAGTTTATAGCGTGGAATACTTTCATTAGAAAAGAGGTGAAGGTCTCAAATCAGTAATTCAAACTTCCTTATTGGGAAACTAGAATAAGAAGAGCAAAATAAGCCCCAAACAAGCAGAAATAAGAAAAAAGATCCAGAAAAGGGTAGAAGTCAAAGACATTAAAAAAAAAACAACACCAAAAACAAAAACAGAAAAATAGAGAAAAATCAAAGAAACAGAAAATTTTGTTTTGAAAAGATCAAAAAATCAACAAACTTCCAGCAAGACTGACAAAGTCTTATAAAAAATAAATTTTGCCTCTTTTATATTTTGGGAAATGTGAATTAAGAGGAGATACAATTTTGCTTTTTCACCAGATTGTAATTTTTTTTTTAAGGTGACATTTAGTACTGAGGGGGCTACTGGTAAAAGCATACTCTACACTGTTAGGACTATAAATCATTATAGCTTTTTGGGAAAATAATTTGCTAATATTAAATTTTTGAATGTGTAGTTTTGACTCAGCTGTCCCATTTGTGGAATAAAAATAAGAGCATAAATATATATGTACAAAAATGTTTACTGTATCAGTGTTTGTAAATATCAAAAAACAGGAATCAACTTAAATGCTTAGGGGAATAACGGAATAAATTATTGCGTATGCTATAGAATATTCTACCACTAAGGCATGTCTATATGTGTCAAGATCTATATATACTTGGAAAGATGTTCATGTTATTTTGTGAAGTAATAAAGCAAATGTGGCAGTTTTAAAACATGGTCCTCAAATTCTTTGACACTCTTCCCATCAAGAAGAGGAATCTATATTCTTCCTTTGAATCTGGGTTCTGTGACTATTTGGCCAATAAAATATGGAGCAAGTGGAAGTATGCCATTTTTTGTGAACAGTCTTTAAGAACCTAACAACTTCCATTTCCTGTTCCTTGAAATGCTAACTTTTGGAACTCAACCACCAGACCATGAAAAAGTGCAAGCAGCTTGGGGAGAGGCCAGCTTGGGAGTCCGGTTGAAGAGGAATGGAGGCTTCAGAGCCACATTTTGGGTTGAATTCCCAGTGATCACTCAGCACGAAGTTGCCAACCACGAATATGAATCACAGAAAGTGGATCCTCCAGTCCCTTGATGAGCTACTTTGACATTGTGTGGACCAGAGATTGTGCCCCTGAACCTCATCTGAGTTGCAGATTTGTGAGATTTGTGAGGAAACTAAATGGTTGTTTTTGTTTTAAGCTACTATGATTTGGGATGGTTTGTTACATACTAATAGGAACAATAAGGTATAGAATATATATAATACAAGCTTTTTTTGGAAAAAAATCAAAATTAAAGAGAAATTCTCTGTATTTGTATATGCACATGGGGAAATTAGTATTAATTTGGGGTGGAAAATGCTGTTAATTTTAATTTAGATTTTTGGAAATCAATGATATAAAAATATATTAGGAATATGAAACTAGAAAAAATTTAAATTAAAACTTGATAAAATTTGAAAGAGGAATTTAAAATGATTTTGTCAAGGGGTTATTTTTCTTATTATTCCAGAGGCATGTCAGACTAAACAGAATTAATTATTTATCCTTTTAAACTAATCTTTGAGGGTACTACTCTGAATTTATAAAATAGGAAATGTGTATCTTCAGCCAAGATCAGTGTTACTTTTTTCTTTTACTAATACTATTTCTTTTCTTTTTCTCATCTCATTCTCTTTCATCCAATTTGTATTACACTTTAGCCTTAACCTCATCCATTGTCATTTCACAGAAGGTCTAGATAACTGTGTTGAATTAATACTATTGAATAAGCACTGTAAAAAGCACATCAGACTTTGTGCTTCCAGGGGATGAATAATTGAAGACATGGATACCATTCTCAGAATTGTGTGCATTAGACTAAAGCAAGTAGAGCCATAATTGGTATCTTTCTGATGTTGCCTCTGCAGCTGAGTAGCTAACATCAGAATATTAATAATTTAATCCAGGAGTTCTCAAACCTGGTTGGGTATCAATTTTGTTTGAAGAAGTTTTAAAATATATACATTTGAGATTTCTCACCTGGATATCCAGATTCAGAAAATTTGAGTTTGGTGCTCAGGAAGCTATATTCTGAAAATGATTTCCAGGTGATAATGATGCATAGTCAAGTTTGAGAGCTTCTGATTTAGTCACCAAATAACCATGATTGGTGGGAGAAGACAAATGATTATCAAAATCTGGGCAAGAAACTGAGGGAAAGAGTATGTGTATTGCTGTGTATATGCAGGAAGGTGTGTAATGCCTTTCCTGTTCTCTGGGTTGGGGAAATATGCTTACTTCTTGCTGAGTACATGCAACTTATGTAGAGTTCATTCCTTTGTCATTCAACAAATATTAATTGAGAATCTAACATTTGGCACCCGCTGATCTAGGGCACTGAGCAATCAGCAATGAATAAAACAGAGAACAATCCTGCCTTCATGAAACTTACACTCTATTGGGTAGAGACAAAAATAAAGATAATAAATAGGCAAATCATGGGATATGTTACAAGTTGCCAAGTGAAAGCAAGTTATGGGGATATTCCTCATCCAATTTCACTCTCACTCTTCTCAAAAAAATATTTCATATCTTCTCCTTTCTCCTTAAACTACAACACCTCTTCTCACAGTCTTCACTCAACTTCCAAATTCACTGAGCAAATTGAAGCAATCAGAAGAGAACTTCTCCAGTTTCCTGTCACCACATCTGCTATTTATCAGCATCTGCTTTCCATACTTCTATCTGAGGGTCATCTCTCTATTTGTGCACTGGATCTATTTCCCTGAAGTAATGAATTTTCATGAGGACAATGAGAATCCTAGTTGAATTAACATAATGAGAAAGGGTAAGTGTAAATGAGAATATAAAGTTACATAGAATGAATAGTTCATTAATGTTATTTCCCGAATTTTGGTAGAAAGAAGGCCTACCTATAGAGAGTAACAATCAGTTTGGAAATATAATTAAAGATAACTACATCTAGTAAGGTAGTGCTTGAAGAGTTTTAACAAATAGACCCCGCTGTCTAGAGAGATCATGTTCTCAAAAGTGGTAGGAACAAAATTCATGAACTCTTCCTATGTCTACCAACCGCATAATTTCACACTTAAATAAGATACAAAATACTAGAAGTTTATCCCAGGAATTGGAATAATTAAATAGGCATTATGCAATGTACTTAATTTTACATTTCTAAATCCCCTTTTGGTCTAGGTAGAAGGTGATGAATAATCTACTTTCCATATTTGATGAAGACCTATCTAGGATTCCTTCACTGACTAGTAAAACCACCTTCTCTAGGATCTTTTTTCTGTATACAGTGATCTCCATTGTGTCTAAATTTTTGTAACATTTGTTATTTGTACCATGGTTTTTGTCATTTATTCCCAGGCTATCTTTGATTGCTTTTTAATTATTTCATATCTTAGCCCCAGATTCTGATATCTGTTCTGATTTATACTGATTCATACCAATGGATTTCTTAGCTTTTCTGTGACCTGCTATTCTACACTCAGCTTTCTAACTCTTGCATGAGGAAATTTTGCTATAGTGTCTACATTTTATTTTATTTTATTATTATTTTTTTTAATTTTATTTTTTTTAAGATTTTATTTATTTATTTGAGAGAGAGAGAGAGAGCACAAGAGGGGGGAGCGGGAGAGGGAGAAGCAGACTCCCTGCTGAGCAGGGAGCCCGATGTGGAACTCGATCCCGGGACTCCAGGATCATGACCTGAGCCGAAGGCAGTTGCTTAACCAACTGAGCCACCCAGGCGCCCTAGAGTCTACATTTTAGATGATTAATAGAAATGTAAAGTCAAGTGATAAAGAACCAATAGACTTCAGTATGGTCAGAAATAAAGGTTAAAAGGTTGGTAATAATTTGTAAATGCAGGTATGATTTACCTTCCAAGCTGATCTACAAAATAAGAATGAGAAAATACCCATAGTTAATATATTTAATGTATTTAAGTTAATGTATTTAATCACTAAGTTTCTCTATCTAAGGCAGGCTGAGCAATCATTTACCTTATAAAAGAATTTTGAATATAGAATTCACATTGCAATTTGTGAACTGAATTATCAAGAAGAAAACTAAGCATAAATGAAAATTATTTCTGAGGAACACACAAATTGGGTAAAATAAAGTATGGCATATTAAAAATATTTTTATATATTTCCAACTACCTTGCAATATTCCATGTTAAAAGTATCAAATGTAGATACATTTGTAGATGGGGATTTCAAGAGCAAGTTAGTGAATTAGCTGCATTATAAGCAAACTCAAATCATATAATAACCATAGTATTAGATGAGATTGCTCAATAAGTCATGAAACAGTTTCTGTTTCTCCCTAATTTTATGGTCCTCCCTAACCCCCTTAAAATACCGGGATTTATGTTGGTTAACTCTTCAGACTGAAAAATGAATTGTAAGCAGTAACAGCTATTAGATGCCTCAAAATAATGTCCTGTCAAAGTCAACATGTCCTCTTTTCCAACCATTTTTTTCTTTTTTGATGAAAGCTTTATTCTTTGGTGGTTGAATTTTAATAATTTTTTTGAACAAATAAATACTACTCTTGTGGATAATTATTGTGTTTTTAATAAACAAGATGCAGAATTGCTATTCATACTTATACTGGATAAAAATTACATTCAAGTGATGACAATTCTGAGTTTAAAACTCAAACCAGGGCGACTGGGTGGCTCAGTTGGTTAAGTGACTGCCTTCGGCTCAGGTCATGATCCTGGAGTCCCGGGATCGAGTCCCGCATCGGGCTCCCTGCCCTGCAGGGAGTCTGCTTCTCCCTCTGACCCTTCCCCCTCTCATGTGCTCTCTCTCTCATTCTCTCTCTGTCAAATAAATAAATAAAATCTTTAAAAAAAAAAACAACTTAAACCAAATTTTTGGTAACTTAGTTTATTATCTGTAGCTATCATGAGAGTCTCTAAACTGGCAACCACATGTGTTAATGGGGAAACAATTTGGATCAGGGGGTAGGGATTTGTCTTAAATTTACTTAAAGAAGGAATTCTGAATTACACTTGAGACCCTTAATTTAAGATTTTAAAGTCTTTCCTAGTTAGTACCAATGTAACCAATACTATTTTCTAAAGCTTTTTAATACTCACAATGATTTGGCCTGAAAATGTGGGAATTTGACTTTATTATCCATTTGGTCAGTTGTTTTTCTGTATAATGTAAGCACTTTAAAGAAGGGGAGACTTTACATTTCAAGTTTGGAGTGTCAATACTCTAACATCTTACCCCCTCACTATGACAGTACCCTTAAAAATGCCATTCTTCCCTCTTTCTTTCCCCAATCACAAATCTAAAATGCGAAACTATAGTGACAGTAGAAAGATTTAAGTGGTTGTCAGGGACTTGGGAAAGGATGGTGAATTTTAATTAATAATAATGTATCAATATTGGTTCATAAATCTTAACAAATATTCCATACTAATGTAAGATATTAATAATAGGGGAAACTGGATGCAGGATATTTGGGAGCTCTCTTACAATTTGTAGTTTTTCTGTAAATTTAAAACTGTTCTAAAAAATAACATTTACTTTAAAAAAGTACAGTGAGGTACCATTAAATACCTACCAAAATAACTGTAAGGTAGAGACACAATGTATAAGCTTGGTGAAGATATAGAGCAATGAAAACACTCATACACTGCTGGATGAAGTGTAAATTTATCCAAATACTTTGGAAAATTGTTTTTGGAGATAAAGAGGCAGTTAATCTATAATAAACAGGATTTGTATATCTTATGATCTACCAATTCCACTCCTGAATATACTCAAATACATACATGTATTCATCAAAAGGCATGTACCAGAATGCACATAGCTTGAAATAGCCAAAAATAGAAAACAACCCAAATGTTCAGCAACACTGAAATGGATAAATATATATTTTCACAGAAATGAGAATAAACAGCTCACAACTATTCACAAAAATATGATGAACCTCACAAAGTTGATATAAAGTACCAGATACACAAAATATACATAACTATGTGACTAATATATGTATTATACAACAGGCTAGACTAATGTATGGTGATAGGACACAGGAGTGTTCACCTTGGGGAAAGGGTAGTTCTCTTAGAAAGCAAGAGGGGACTTATGAGAGATTGGCAGTGTCCTATTGCTTGATCCGAGGGCTCACCACAAGAATGTGTTCAGTTTGAGAAAATTATTTTTATCTATATGAATTGGAATATAAATAAATTTTTCATACTAATCCATTATCAATTATGTGGATTACAAATCTCTCTTCTAGGTTTGTAGCCTGTGTTTTCAGTTTCTTCATGTTATTTTTTTCTAACAGAAGCTCCTTTTAAAATAACTTTTAGTAATAGAAGAATTTCAAATATACACAAAGGAAAAGAGAATATTATCATGAAATCTGCAAGCTTATCATCCAGCTTCAACAACTACGAACTTTGGCAGTCTTACTTAACGTGTTTCCCTTACCCTACCTTTTTTTTTTTTTTTTCTGGTGTAGTTTTAATAGCTTTATTGTGTTATAACTGACATACACAAAACTGCATATATTTATAGTATAAAATTTGATAAATTTTGACATATGTATATGCTCACGGAAACCATTACCCATATTCAAGAAATATGTAAATATTCCCCACGCTCAAATTTTCCTCATGCTCCATTGGAATTCCTCTTTCTGCTTCTGGCACACACCCCAGCTGCTACTGATCTGCTTTTTATCACTATAGAGAACTTGCATTTTCTAGAGTTTTATAAAATGGAATCATATAGTATGTACTTTCTTTGTTTTTTTTTTAACCAGGTATAATCAATTTGAGATTTATCCATGTTGGTGCATATATCACTAGTTTATTAATTTTAATTGATTAATAGTATCTCATTGTATAGATGTACCATTATTTGTTTATCCATTCATCTGTTGGTGGGCATTTGGATTGTTTCCAAATGTTATTTGATGTTCAAATTGTTCAAGTTGTTTGAAGCTATTAGAAATAAAGCTCCTATGAACACTTCATGTGCAGGTCTTTGTATGCACATGAATTTCCTTTTTTCTAGGAGTAATATGACTAGGTCATATGGCAGGTATATATTTAATTTTTAAGAAACTGGCAAACTATTTTCCAAAGTGGTTGCACCAATTTACAGTCCCCCACTATCATAGGAGAGTTAGAGTTCCCCCACATTCTTGCCAACACTTGGTAAGGGCAATCTTTTTAATATGTTAACCATTTTGATAGGAGTACAATGTTTTAATTTCCATTTCCCTAATTTAAAGAAAAAAGGACAAAAGATTTGTACATATATTTCACCGAAGAATGTACTGATGGCAAATAAACACAGGAAAAGATGCTCACCATCATTAGCTATATAGTTGAAATCACTCAATATGTGTTCTTTTTTTTTCAGGCTGGCTTTTTTCATTTAGCAATATACACTTATTATATTCCATTGTATGGTTATACTGTAGTTTATTTATTCATTTACCTATTGAAGGAGATCTTGGTTGCTTCCAGCTTTGGGCAATTACAAATAAACCTGTTATAAACATCCACATATAGACTTTTTTGTGGGTATAAGTTTTTGAATGAGTTGGGTAAATATCTAGGAGTGTGATTGCTGGATCATATAGTAAGATTATGTTAAGTTCTATAAAAAACTGGCAGACTTTCTCCCATATATAGTCTTTTGTTGTTACAGAGTTTTAAGTATTTTTAATTTCAATTTTGTTTTCTTTTTATACACATTGCTATTTAGAAGTGTTTTTAATATACCAAATGTATAGATTAAATTTTTTTTATTTTATTAAAATTTTTCTTTTATTAATTTTTTAAGTGGTTTGCTGAGGACATGATGTTTCTTTGAAATTTATTGAGCTATATTTTACAAAACAGTATATGGTGAATTTTTAGAAATGTTAAATATGTGATTGAGAAGAATGTATATGTTCTAATTATTTGGTACAGACTTTTTATATGTTATTGAATCAATCTTGGTACTTACATTTTTCCATTTTTTATATGCTTACTAATTTTCAAAATTCATGTAATCTACCAGTAATTGAAGGATGTGTTTTGAAATCTGATAATACAGGGTTAAATTTTTAGGGTCTCTGATGTCTGGCACTTGTTGTTTTTTATGGTCTCAAGCTATTTTAATTGGTGCACACTCCCCTGGAATTGTTAAATTTTCTGGCACAGCAGAACTTTTATCATTATATAGTGAACCTATTTTTTTCTAATGGTTATTTTTTTCTTAATATCTATTTGGATCAGTAATATAACCAGTCCAGCTTTTCTTTTGTTAGTATTTGCTTGTTATATGTTTTTCTATCCATTTACTTTCAAACATTTCATGTCTTTATGTTTAATGTGACATATAAATAGCACATAGGTGGATCTTTTTTTACCTTATCTGACAATCTATCTTCTCTATAGATTCAGTCAATTTATAATTTTCGTGGCTATTTATGTATCTGGATGTTTCTTCCATTTGATTTTGATTTCCATTTGTTTTGCTCTCTCAATGTTGTAGTATTGTTGTTTATATTTTCTTTTATTTTGAAACAATTGAATTTCATTTTTTTTCAATTTTTACTCTTTATTGGTTTAGAATTTACACACACTCAATTTCAGTTCTTTTAGTAGATATGCTTGAGAATTTACCGTGCTTATCAAAGGCTCTCGCTCTACCCAGGAGGTCTCAGGTCCAAGGTTCAGTATACTAATTGCTATGTTGCTACATGCAAGTACCTTATGGTTACTGTTCACTTCCCCTAGGTCAGGCTCCAATTTACAGTATCAATCTGGACTAGTTATGGCACCTAATTTGCATAGGTTTCTTTTTTTTTTTGATTGTGTGGAAATGTCTTATGAAGGCGAATGTAGGATCTTGCCAATTCTCCTTAAACATTTGACACCATTAGGAAGAACATTTGCTCTGAAACAAATGAAGAAACAAGCAATCTTAGCTCAGCAAAACAGACATAGTCGTACACTCTGTAATGTTCATCTGCTACACATAGTATTACTAGAGACTGGCTCTTTGGCAAGTCATCACATGCTACTAGATAGAGATGTAGGCAATTAATAGATATTTCTATTGCATGGTGTTTATCCCTCTTTCAGTCAATTCACTATAAACATTCTTGAGGGAAGAGAACTTAGCCCTTAGCTTCCAAACCTCTTGAATTTTTTACTGTCAATATTCATAGTATAATTTTATTCTCTTGTGAAATTATATAAGTTAGTATTCCCCAAACAATATTAGTTACAGTGATCATGAACATCTTTGACTTTTTCTTTTTTTTTTTTAAGATTTTATTTATTTATTTGAGAGAGAGAGAGTGAGAGAGAACATGAGAGGGGAGAGGGTCAGAGGGAGAAGCAGACTCCCCACTGAGCAGGGAGCCCGATGTGGGACTCGATCCTAGGACTCCAGGATCGTGACCTGAGCTGAAGGCAGTTGCTTAACCAACTGAGCCACCCAGGCACCCGACTTTTTCATTATTCTAACAAAATGCTTCTCGGATTACCATTGATAAACATGATGTTGGCTTTTGGTTTGAAATTATACACCTGTATAAAATATTTATTTTTCATAAGCCAAATATCTATTCTTGACATCTACTCCTGTGAACATTGGCTACTTTTTTTTATATTCATTCATTCATTTATTATTGTAGTAAGAACATTTAGCATGATCTACTCTTTTAATAAAATGTTAAGGGTACAATACAGTATTGTTATAGGCACAATGTTGTACAGAAGATATCTACAAGTTACTTATCATGTGTAAGTGAAAGTTTATATATCCATTAAGTAATAATCCATATTTCCTCTCCCCTCAATTCCTGGACATTGTACCATTCTACTCTTTGCTTCTATGAGGTTGACAAGTTTTTTTTTGTTTGTTTTTGTTTTTGTTTTTTTAAGTTAAGCATCCAGAAATAAACCCATACATCTATGGTCAAATTTCTAAAAAAAAAAAAAAAAACAAACCCTTTATTTATTTATTTATTTATTTATTTCAAGTATAATTAACATACAGTGTTTTATTAGCTTCAGGTGTACAATTTAATGATTCAACAATTCTGTACATTACTCAGTGCTAATCTCAATAAGTAACTCGGAATCCCCTTTACCTTTTTCACCCATCCCCCCACCCTCCTTTCTGGCAGCCACATTTGTTCTCTGTTATTTAAGAGTCTGTTTTTTTTGTTTTTCTCTTTTTTCTTTGTTTGTTTGGTTCTTAAATTCCACATATGAGTGAAATTGTATGGTATTTGTCTTTCTCTGTCTGACTTACTTCACTTAGCATTATACCCTCTAAGTCTATCCATGTTGTCACAAATGACAAGATCTCATTCTTTTTTATGGCTAAATTTGACTCTTTTAAACTCCCTATATGAGTGAAAGAATGCAGCATTTGTCCTTCTGTGCCTGACTTATTTCACTTTGTATAATATCCGCCAGATTTATCCATGTTGTCCCATATTGCAGAATTTTCTTCTTTTTTAAGGCTGAATAATATCTCGTTGTATGTATATTCCACATTTTCTTTATGCATCCAGGAACAGATGACTTCACTGGTGAATCCTACTAAACATTTAAAGAATAATTAATGTCAATCTTTCTCAAACCCTTCCTAAAAAACTAAAGAGGAAGGAATATTTCCAAACTCATTTTATGAGGCCAGCATTATTCTGATAGCAAAGCCAGACAAAGACATTACAAGAAAACTACAGGCTCATATCCCTGATGGCTATAGATGCAAAAATCCTCAACAAAATACTGAATTCAACCACACATTAAGAGGTTTATACATCATGTCCAAGTGGGATTTATCCCTGAATAGAAGGATGGTTCTGCATATACAAATCAATTAATGTGATACAGCACATTAAAAGATGAAGGGTAAAAACACACGATCATCTCAATAGATGCAGGAAAGCATTTGACAAAATTTAACACCCTTTCATGACAAAAAACACTCTCAACAAATGAAGAGTAAAAAATATTACTTCAGCATAATAAAGGCTAAATATGTAAAGCCCACAGTTAATATTTTAGTGAAAAATGAAAAACGTTTCCTTCAAAATAGGGAACAAGGCAAGGGTGCCCACTCCAGCCACTTCTGTTCAACATAGTAGTGGGAGTGTTAGTGAAAACAATTAGACTCCTTGCTAAGGATCCAGAATAATATAATTTTCCACATGAAAATCTCATGCAAATATTTAAAAGCTCAGAATTGTGGAGAGGGCTTGAACCAGTTACTGAGATCCCACACTGTGATCAAGCTTTCACATTTCTCACTAAGAGCATAGGGGCTTCTTGTATGTGACCCAGAGCAAAAAAAGGTTTAGAACATTTTCATAACAGGTCATTTCCAGAAAAGTTATTAGGGCCAAAAGAAAGAGTTCTCATCTTTTATCTCCTATGACAGTCATCTCTCCAAGATTCTACTTTCCCAACTAGTAAATTACTATCATTTTTAAGTTAGCCAGAATATTTTATCACCCTCTGAAGCAAATACTTTATAATTTAAATCATATGCTAAAAGTGTCATTATCTCTCAGCACACCAGGCATCTATTTTCTCTGACTCACTTGTTTTGTTCTCTCTTCACTGGTGATCTCTAACTAGGGTAGTATGTAAGATTTCTAAAAGTAAACGTGGAATCCATTGAAGATTTTATTAGTCCTAGCTAGTAAAAATAAAGCGGTTTTAAATAAAACTGCTACATTATCCGGTTTCATAAATTTTATTTTCCTACATACAAAAGCAAAGTTTAGGTGCATGCTATTAAGGGAGAGGTTGTATTACACCAGCCTGTATATCTTACAAGGCTCATAATCACATTAATGTGGCATGTGGAAGGTGAATACTTTGTAGCAGCAAACAGTCCTTTGGAACATCTGTTTCTGAAAAAAGAAAAAACAGTAACTTTAAGTTTTGAAATCAAAGATTTCTAAGATTTCTCATTTTTAACCTGATTTTATTTTAATAATATTGATTTAAAAATTTAAGACTTGAGAGTGTCCCCTCAGTAATACAAGTGATGAGTGGTATCCACGTCTATATTAGTCATAATTACCAGGAGATTTTACATCAAGAAATGAAAGGCTTCATGAATTATGAGCTGCATTTCAACTTCACTTTCTTAATATATAAAGGCTGGAATACAAAGAAGCCATTTTTATTCAGACCTTGTCAACAAACCTGGCCAAATATTTGGTATGTTGGGAAGAACAATGGCTTTATCTCTTGCAGTTTGAAGTTTAAAGTCTGGTTTTTTTTTTTTTTTTTTTGCTTACCAGCAATTTCTGGTAGGTCACTTAATCTTCTTCATGCTTAAGTCCCTCATTTATAAATGTTGATGATAATAATTACATGGCAAGACAGTTTTAGAAAATTATAATAATATATATAAGGTCTTTGACATAGGGCCTTGTAAGGCATTGGAAAATGCTGTTATTGTTTATGGGTGTCTATAGTATCTGAGGTTGCTTATGTATTCTTCATACCCCTCGATAGATTTGACATCCTTATACATGGAATGCCAGAACTAAAAGCGACCTTGGAGATTATCTAGTTGCCACTAACTATTTTACAACTGAGAAAACTGTCCCCATCATGTTAAGTGTTATCCAAGGTCACACAGTAAATTAATAGCACAGCTAGTATTGGAACTTAAATTCCTGGCTTTAATTTCTACATTTTTTCCTACCTTGCTGCCAGTACATTTTTTTGGTTTATATATAAAAGCAAAAAAAAAAAAAAAAAAAAAAAAGTCATGTAATTAACTTTCCCACATCAGGTCCTATACTCTTCCTAGCTAGAAACCCAGCAGGTACAGTTGGCAATTAACGGAAGGATAGCCTTATGTTTGTTTAATTGTCTTGTGCATTATGATCAGTTGCAGTTGAACAGTCGAATTTTATAATGATTTTTCTAGTGTTGTTTTTTCCTAAAATACTTTCAAAGAATTTAAACTGATCAACATATCCTTCAGTTTTCTATTGAAAGATTCTAAAGGTTTTTCTATTAACATTAGTGATGATCAATTTTTTTAAAACTTCATTTGGCTCAAAACATGAGAGTATTAGTGCTTTTCTCCAAAATGTTTAGTGGCTCCTCTGGAGCTAACATTTTTATCACTGTGTGTTTGACTTCATCAAGTTAATCCTGCATTGAAAATACAGTTTCAATGTTTTTATTAGAAGAATCATATCATATGTTACTTTGAAGATTGCAAAAAGGCTTTCACTAAAAACCCATTTCTGATTCCCAAAGACCTTATAATTCTGATTTGGGACTGTTTGTAAGATTTCCCATCTGTGTTTTCTAAATTTTGCAACATATCTAGTATCTCAGTTTGAGAAATGATAAGTGCATATGAGTCTCTTCTGAAAGAGACATTTCATAAGTTAGACAATCTTGGGGCACCTGGGTGGCTCAGTCATTAAGCATCTGCCTTCTGCTGGGGTCATGGTCCCAGGGTCCTGGGATCGAGCCCCGCATCAGGCTCCCTGCTCAGCGGGAAGCCTGCTTCTCCCTCTCCCACTCCCCATGCTTGTATTCCCTCTCACTGTCTCTCTCTCTGTCGAATAAATAAATAAAATCTTTTAAAAAAACAAGTTAGACATTCTCATTCATAGAGACAGATGCTTTAATTGATTATAGCTGTATTTATATATCTATATGTGTGATCATTAGAGCCAGAATTCTGGAAGTGTCTAAAAACAGATGGGTGTAAGAGTGTGAGTGGGTGACTTTTCTAATTCAACTCTTTATAGACAGTAAATGAGAAAAGGAACTGTACTGAATTAAAAGCAAGCAAGGTTATTAGAGAAGTAAAAGCTAAAAAATAGTATTACCAGATTCAAAACACGAGGATAATTGGGACTTAGAGAAAATTCAAATCTACCTTCAATAATCTGGATCACACAGGGCGCCTGGGTGGCTCAGTTGGTTAAGCGTCTGCCTTCGGCTCAGGTCATGATCCCAGGGTTCTGGGATGGACCCCACGTTGGAATCCTTGCTCAGCGGGGAGCCTGCTTCTCCCTCTGCCTGCTACGCCACCTGCTTGTGCTCTCTCTCTCTGTTAGGTAAATAAATAAAATCTTAAAAAAAAAATAATCTGGATCACATTTTCCCCACTAAACATGCTTTTGCTAACACCCTCTATCTCCAGAGTATTAATGAATACTAGTTTTCCCTTGAGGGCACAATGTCAGTATAAAATTTGCTTAATTCTGTAATAGAATCATTGATATAATTTAAAACTAGCTTACTGGTCACTATTAAGAACACGAATAAATTGCAAAACTGCAAATCATTATAACCAAAATAGGTTTCTATGAGAGCCAATCCAAAAGGAGCTTGATAAAATGAAGAAATTAATTAATTTTTTTTAAAGATTTTATTTATTTGAGAGAGAATGAGAGACAGAGAGCATGAGAGAGAGGAGGGTCAGAGGGAGAAGCAGACTCCTTGCTGAGAAGGAAGCCCGATGTGGGACTCGATCCCGGGACTCCAGGATCATGACCTGAGCCGAAGGCAGTCGCTTAACCAACTGAGCCACCCAGGCGCCCCAATTTTTTTTTTTTATGCTCAACTTTTAGTCCCTGAGCTGGTGACATTTTCCATTAATGTGAGCAAATCTGTGATAGATTATTAAACCATTTTAAAGAACTCTTTGCTGATAAATAATATATTGATTGTATTTAATTCTCACACACTACTCTGTAGTAAGTACTATTATTCCATTTTCCATATAAAGAAACAGACTCAAAGAGATTAATTGATGTGCCCAATTTTGTGTCTATAGCCTAAAGTGTGAAGGTCTGAATTTGTATGAGTGAAGAAAGTAATTGTGATAGTAGGAGGGCAAGTATTTTAAGAAAATTTTAACTGATAACATTTACAAGATGTTTAAAAATTAATTCCCCCAAATGTCTTTTGATCCTGCATGTCTTTTTTGCTTTCTTTTCTTTCGTAGCTAAACTTCCAGATTCTCAGCTCACTGGCATCTGGCTTTTGCTTTCACCATTGCTGGAAAACTGTTTTGCCAATAGTTGAACAATGATTGTTGATTGCTTAGTTACACAGGCCCTTTTCAATTCTTACCTTACTTGACCTAGGCAGCACTTAACCCTTATCATCCAAGCCTCCTCTGGCTTCAAGCTTCCATCAGGCTGTGGATATCAATTGGTCACATTTATAGGAATAACCTATATTTCATATTTATACAAACTTTCCTCTATCAAAGCTATTCCTTTGGGGAAATAGTTTCTCCCTGACTCCATTGATTTGTAGAGGGGAGTTTATCCAGTGAAACTATCACAGTGTTTAGTATAAGAAGTGGCCTATATGAGTGAATTGGTGATTTTCTTGGGATTATTAAATAATGAAGTAGGAAGAGAAGTACCTCATTTTTCTTCCATGCCACTAAGCTGGAAGAGAAGCTTAGGTCTGCCAGAAGCCATTGGTCCCCATCTGCTCTCAGGTAGAACACACAAATACACACACACACACATGCACATAAATGCATGTGCATACTCTGAGTATATGGAGGAAACCATTTGAAGATAAAGAGAATGAAGCCAACATATAGAGAAAGCCAAAACTACAGTTGGAGAGGAAGAGGTGCTCTGAAGGCAGTATTTGAGTCCCTGAATCCTGTTCTGTCCAGCCCAGGTTTGTGAGCCACAAAGCCTATGTTTGCTTAAGTTTACTGCAGTTGGGTTTCTGTCATTTCCATTTTTAAAGGGGGTTGAGTGCTCTACTTAACTGTTCACTGAGACAGGTGTCCTCCTTAGACCCTTGATGTCTGTGCACAGATGATAGCCACCAAATGTCCTGGAGCACATTACAGCTGCTAAAAATGACATCACACAGCCATGCTGTGACTTGTGAAGAAGTGGGAGAATCTTCTGGGCTCTTTCTCACTTTGTTATCTGGACATGAAAAGCAACAAAGCTGGGCCTCCATGTTTCAGAGCTCCTAATAAAAAAACTTGTTTGGCTTCTGCAGCTGCCTCTCTCTTTATAGGGTGCATATGTGAAGAAAGTGTATGTTTTCTTTAACCAAAAGCCCTTGGATAAACCTTCTCATGAACCTCCCTACTTGGACGTCCTGTATACAGCTGAGTCCTGGGTCTGTTACACACAGTTTGCTCTTTCTTCCTTCAGTCATTCCTTGGTTTATATGTCACACTTACCTGGTTTTATCTCTGCTCTTCTGGTTCTCCTTCCCAGTCTTTCCTATGGACCAGTCTTCTCTGCTTTTCCTGCAAAGGTTGTTGTTCCAGGACTCCATGTCTTTAATAGCTTCTATTTCTACTCTGCCTCCCATCCAAGCAACCACTATGTCATCAGACACTACCTATAAACAAGTGACTCAGTTTTTTATCTACAACCCAAATGTTTTTTATCTACAACCCTCACATTTACCTGGTTGCTACATACATATCACCTCCTAGATATTCCATGAGGATCTTGTATCTTCTACACCATTAAAAGTAATCTCATCATCTTTATCTTCTTTGCTTCAAATTCCCCTCCAACCTATAGTCATTACCATTCAGTTGGTTGCCCCTTCCCCAAAACATTAGGGGATACATCCTAGATTTTCTTTTTCTTTCCAGATTCATAGTCTATCAGTCTCTAAAATGTGTCCTTCAATACCCTAAATATTCTTCAGCATATTAAGAAAGGCGGGTGGTGTGGAGGAAGGGAACACAGACCTCTTTCCCTCACATTTTCAATTCCCATCTTCTGGATTGGTTTTCTTTTTAGCAAGCAAGAGTTTATATTTGGATCTTTAATTCCTCTCAGGTTTTTGCTATAATACATAATCTTCCACTTGCTACATGAGAACACTATAATTTTAAGAAGTGTCTTCCAGATTCCATCATTTTATTTTATTTTTACCCTTTTTTTCTTAACATCCTGGGAA
This sequence comes from Mirounga angustirostris, assembly GCF_029215605.1. Classification (NCBI taxonomy): domain Eukaryota; kingdom Metazoa; phylum Chordata; class Mammalia; order Carnivora; family Phocidae; genus Mirounga; species Mirounga angustirostris. Next base: position 109,039,685 of record NW_026991716.1, read on the forward strand.
AATTTTCTCAATGCTTTTCCTAAATGCTTACACAACCACTTAATATAAGGCTTTCAATGTCTTAAAAATAAGTGCTCTTCTGACCAAACTGACCTCCCACCATGCATGGAGGGACATGGGTGTGAACCAGAGGCCCATCCCAAGCATCTAAGGGTTGTTGGTGGTTATAGTTCTTTTCTATCCTCCCACCTCCTCCTCCACCTTCATTTTTACAGGATAAAAAGATACAGCAGAGAAGACCCAGGTTATTATTTAACTTTGCTTTATTGTTTTAAAAGTCTTTTATCTACAGATACACAATAAAACAAAATAAGAATAAAATAAGACATTTTAGAGTGGCAAGGAAAAGGTTAGAGGAAATAAAAGTATTCTTTTAGCTTATGATATTTAATTTAATCATTTGGGTTATGAGGCATGGTCTTGTGGTCTATGAACATGGGGCAGGGAATTGGGAATTCTAACTAATACTGGCTCTGTGGGTGGCCGTGGACAAATTGCCTGATACCACCATTTCACTTCTCATGACTTCTACTCAACATGGAGATCATTAATTTGAGTGACAATTCAACTAAATAAATAATGCCCTAAGGGTTAGTTGGGAATCTAAGAAATGCTGATTTCTTTAGAATCATAATATATTCAATTTGTTATTGATAGGTCACCTCAAATACCACAAAATGAATGGGAAGATGAACACTATGCAAGTACTCATTAAAAACATCCCAAAATTCTGGAGGCAACTCTAGTGTTAAATGGCTTCTTTTGTGGTAGAAAATTTTTATTTCAGAGAATAGACATCGACTTGCATTTTATTGGATGGCATAGTTCTTTTGGGCTATTTGATCACGCTTGATTTTCTCCGTCCAACGTTTCTGAGGACAAAATATGATCTACTCAATAAAATAAGTATAGCTTCCAAAGCCAGATGAGTCCCTTCCAGCAAGTATATTAACATTCAATGTGTTATATTTTACCAGAGGTGAAATATTTATACTCTAAAGTCTTTTACCCCAGGGAACAAGAGAACGCTAACAATTTCAACCACCACACATAGCTTGGTAATAAGATCATTGGGTCCAATGGAGCCAGCCTCTTACACTCTTATACTGCTGCCGCATACACATATAACGGGTGTGTCTCCTTTTATGATTATGACTAACTTACTTATTTCATCACTTTAGTACTGCATTTGTTTTCTCTCTTCCTCTTCCTAGATGTTGCTAATTTTTGGAGAGACATACTTCATTTAAGTCTCTTGTTTCACATTATCTGATCCCAAACATGGAATTCTGTACTTTTAATATTTAGGATTTTGTAGTTGATAAAAATAAGCATTTGTTTTTATTGGGTGACGATATAGAAATGGAATTGCTGGGTCTTATGTTTGGCATATGTTTGCCGTAAAGCTGCTAAGCAGTTTTCCAAGTAGATGAACCAATTCTGAACTCCCACCAGCAACATTGGTGAGTTCCAATTGCTCCATATCTTCATTACAATAGGTATAGTCAGTTATTTTAATTTTAGCACTGTGATGAATATGTGGTGATATTAAATTTTGGTGTTAATCTACATTTCCTAAATGATTAATGGTACTGAACACATTTCATATCCTTATTGGTTATTTGGATATACTACTTTGTGAAGTTCCCATTGAAACCCTTTGCTTACTTTCCTATTGTCTTGTTAGTCTTTTACTTACTGATTTATAGACATTCCACACATACACCACTATGGTTATTCTGGCAGGCAGATATATATTGCAAAAATTTTCTCCTAGTCTGTGGCTTGTGTTTTTACTGTGTCATTGGTGACTTTAGATTTTATTGATATAAGTTTAATATCTTAATCTTCAACCCTGGCAACCACCGATCTTTTTCCTTGTCTTTATAGTTTTGCCTTTTCCAGAATGTCATAGAGTTGGAATCACACAGTATGTAGCCTTTTCAGATTGGGTTATTTCACTTAGTAATGTGCATTTAAGCTTTTTTCATGTCCTTTCATGGCTTGATTGCTCATCTCTGTTAGCACTGAATAATATTCTATTATTTGGATGTATCACAGTTTATTTATGCATTCGCCTACTGAGGGACATCTTGGTTGCTTCCAAGTTTTGGCAACCGTGAACATAATTGATTTTTAAAGTATTAAACCAATCTTCCAATCAACTTTGGCACAAATTCCTATTGGTATTTTATGTTTTCTTTTTATATACTACTAGATAAAATTTGGTAATATATTGGGCTATACTTTCACTGTCCTATAAACGTCTCATCAGGTTTAGTTATCAGAGTTATTATGGCCTTGTAAAATGAATTGGAAAGTTTTCTCTTTTCTGGAAGATTTTATATTAGAATGGTTTTATCTTTTTCTTAAATATTTGAAAGCATTTGCCAGCATTGTCATCAAGGTCTGAAGATTTCTCTGTGGGAAAATTTTAAAATGGCAGATTCGGGGCGCCTGAGTGGTTCAGTTGGTGAAGTGTTGGACTGTTGATTTTGGTTTAGGTCATAATCTTAGGGTTGGGATCGAACCCCATGTCAGGCTCTGTGCTGGGCATGGAGCCTACTTAAGATTCTCTTTCTCCCTCTCTCTCTGCTCCTCGCCCCCCAACCCCCACTCATTCTGTCTCTCTCTCTCTCAAATAAAATAAAATAAAATGGCAGATTCATTTTCTTTAGTAGGTATTGGATTATTCACATTTTCTATTTTTTTAAAGCTTTTTATTTATATATTTGTCAGAGAGAGAGAGGGAGAGAGAGAGTGCACACACAAGCAGGAGAAGCGGCAGGCAGAGGGAGAGGCAGGCTCCCCACTGGGGAGCCCAATGTGGGACTCCATCTCAGGACCCTGGGATCATGACCTGAGCCGAAGGCAGATGCTTAACTGACTAAGTCACCTAGGAATCCGGACATTTTCTATTTCTGACATACGTTTTGATTGCTTATGTTTTTCAAGAAATTTGTTATTTTTCAAATTATCAGCATAAAATTGTTCATAATATCTTTTATTATCTTTTAATGTCTGCAGCATCTGTAGTGAAGTCTCCCTTTTTATGGTTAATATTGATGATCTGTGTTTTCTGCCTTAGTTTCTCTTTATCTAGGTTTTTAATAAATTATATTAATATTATTTTTTTAAATTTTATTTTATTATATTACATTAGTCACTATACATTACATCATTAGTTTTTGATGTAGTGTTCCATGATTTATTGTTTGTGTATAACACCCAGTGCTCCATTCAATACATGCCCTCCTTAATACCCATCACAGGGCTAACCCATCCCCCCACGCCCCTCCCTTCTAAAACCCTCAGTTTGTTTCTCAGAGTCCATAGTCTCTCATGGTTTGTCTCCCCCTCCGATTTCCCCCCCTCCATTTTTCCCTTCCTACTGTGAATTGTGTAAGGCTGATGAATCACAGACCTGTACCTCTGAAACAAATAATACATTATATGTTAAAAAAAGAAGATATATTAATATTATTTTATTGGTATATATTATTTTTATTACATATAAAACATAACTATATATAATGCTAATATTATATTAATATTTTTAAGTTTTTTGTTTTGTTGATTTGTTTTCTGTTGTATGCTTATTTTCTAGCTAATTGACTTCTGCTGTTATAGTTATTATTTCTTTTCCCTTACTTTTTTTGAGTTTAATTTTGCTGTTCTTTTTCTAGCTTCTTAAAACAGAAGGTTAGGTCAATAGTTTTTAATATTTTTTCCTTATTAAAATATTCACTTCAGTTCTTCCTGTAGTTTCTTGCTTCTATGTGGGATCATTTCCTTTTACTTGAAAGACCTAGTTTTTATTTCTTTAGCCTAGGTCTGCTGTGAAGAATTTTTTCAGCCTTTGTTTCTAAGAATATCTTTATTGCATCTTCATTTTTATTTATTTAATATCTATATTTTAAAAAATATTTTATTTATTCGAGAGAGAGAGAAAGAGCATGAGCAGAGGGAGAGAGAGAAGCAGACTCCCTGCTGAGCAGGGAGCTGGAGACCAGACCCTGAGATCATGACCTGAGTCAAGGCAGATGCTTAACCCACTGAGCCACCCAGGTGCCCCTAATCCTAGTTCTAATGTCTGTATTTTATTCAGATTTACTTAGCTTTTATCTAATGTTCATTTTCTGTCCAAGGACCCCATCCAGGATATCATATTATATTTAGTTGTCATGTCTCCTTAGATTTCTCTAGACTGTGAAAGTTTTTCAGACTTGGCATATTTTTGATGACCTTGATAGTTTTGAGGAGTGATAGTTATACTAGCCTTTTATCTGATATGTCATTTGCAAATATCTTCTCCCATTCTGTAGATTGTCTTTTGGTTTTGTTGACTGCTTCTTTTGCTGTGCAAAAGCTTTTTATCTTGATGAAGTCCCAATAGTTCATTTTTACCCTTGCTTCCCTTGCCTTTGGCGATGTTTCTAGGAAGAAGTTGCTGCGGCTGAGGTCGAAGAGGTTGCTGCCTGTGTTCTCCTTTAGGATTTGGAGGGACTCCTGTCTCACATTGAGGTCTTTCAACCATTTGGAGTCTATTTTTGTGTGTGGTGTAAGGAAATGGTCCAGGTTCATTCTTCTGCATGTGGCTGTCCAATTTTCCCAACACCATTTGTTGAAGAGACTGTCTTTTTTCCATTGGACATTCTTTCCTGCTTTGTCGAAGATTAGTTGACCATAGAGTGGAGGGTCTATTTCTGGGCTCTCTATTCTGTTCCATTGATCTATGTGTCTGTTTTTGTGCCAGTACCATACAGTCCTGATGATGACAGCTTTGTAATAGAGCTGGAAGTCTGGAATTGTGATGCTGCCAGCTTTGCTTTTCTTTTTCAACATTCCTCTGGCTATTCAGGGTCTTTTCTGGTTCCATACAAATTTTAGGATTATTTGTTCCATTTCTTTGAAAAAAGTGGATGGTATTTTGATGGGGATTGCATTGAATGTGTAGATTGCTCTAGGTAGCATTGACATCTTCACAATATTTGGTTTTCCAATCCATGAGCATGGAACGTTTGTCCATTACTTTGTATCTTCCTCAATTTGTTTCATGAGTATTTTATAGTTTTCTGAGTACAGATCCTTTATCTCTTTGGTTAGATTTATTCCTAGGTATCTTATGGTTTTGGGTGCAATTGTAAATGGGATCGACTCCTTAATTTCTCTTTCTTCTGTCTTGTTGTTGGTGTATAGGAATGCCACTGATTTCTGTGCATTGATTTTATATCCTGCCACTTTACTGAATTCCTATATGAGTTCTAGCAGTTTTGGGGTGGAGTCTTTGGGGTTTTCCACAAAGAGTATCATATCATCTGCAAAGAGTGAGAGTTTGACTTCTTTGCCGATTTGGATGCCTTTGATTTCTTTTTGTTGTCTGATTGCTGTGGCTAGTACTTCTAATACTATGTTGAATAGCAGTGGTGATAGTGAACATCCCTGCTGCGTTCCTGACCTTAGGGGGAAAGTTCTGAGTTTTTCCCCATTGAGAATGATTTTCGCTGTAGGTTTTTCATAGATGGCTTTTATGATATTGAGGTATGTACCCTTTATCCCTATACTCTGAAGAGTTTTGATCAAGAAAGGATGCTGTACTTTGTCAAATGCTTTTTCTGCATCTACTGAGAGGGTCATATGATTCTTGTTCTTTCTTTTGTCAATGTATTGTATCACGTTGATTGATTTGCAGATGTTGAACCAACCTTGCAGCCCAGGGATAAATCCCACTTGGTCGTGGTGATTAATCCTTTTAATGTATGGTTGGATCCTATTGGCTAGTATTTTGGTGAGAATTTTTGCATCCATGTTCATCAGGGATATTGGTCTGTAATTCTCCTTTTTGATGGGGTCTTTGTCTGGTTTTGGGATCAAGGTAATGGTGGCCTCATAAAACGAGTTTGGAAGTTTTCCTTCCATTTCTATTTTTTGGAACAGTTTCAGAAGAATAGGTATTAATTCTTCTTTAAATGTTTCATAGAATTCCACTGGGAAGCCATCTGGCCCTGGGCTTTTGTTTGTTGGGAGATTTTTGATGACTGCTTCAATTTCCTTAGTGGTTATAGGTCTGTTCAGGTTTTCTATTTCTTCCTGGTTCAGTTTTGATAGTTGATACATCTCTAGGAATGCATCCATTTCTTCCAGGTTACCTAATTTGCTGGCATAGAGTTGCTCATAATATGTTCTTATAATTGTTTGTATTCCTTTGGTGTTGGTTGTGATCTCTCCTCTTTCATTCATGATTTTGTTGATTTGGGTCATTTCTCCTTTCTTTTTGATAAGTCTGGCCAGGGGTTTATCAATCTTGTTAATTCTTTCAAAGAACCAGCTCCTAGTTTTGTTGATCTGTTCTACTGTTCTTTTAGTTTCTATTTCATTGATTTCTGCTCTGATCTTTTTTATTTCTCTTCTCCTGCTGGGTTTAGGCTTTATTTACTGTTCTTTCTCCAGCTCCTTTAGGTGGAGGGTTAGGTTGTGTACTTGAGACCTTTCTTGTTTCTTGAGAAAGGCTTGTATTGCTATATACTTTCCTCTTGGGACTGCCTTTGCTGCATCCCAAAGATTTTGAACAGTTGTGTTTTCATTTTCATTGGTTTCCGTGAATTTTTTAAAATTCTTCTTTAATTTCCTGGTTGACCCATTCATTCTTTAGTAAGATGCTCTTTAGCCTCTATGTATTTGAGTCCCTCCGACTTTCCTCTTGTGATTGAGTTCTAGTTTCAAAGCACTGTGGTCTGAAAATATGCAGGGAATGATCCCAATCTTTTGGTACCGGTTGAGACCTGATTTATGACCTAGGATGTGATCGATTCTGGAGAATGTTCCATGGGCACTAGAGAAGAATGTGTATTCCATTTCTTTGGGATGGAATGTTCTGAATATGTCTGTGAAGTCCATTTGGTCCAGTGTGTCATTTAAAGTCTTTAAATCCTTGTTGATCTTTTGCTTAGATGATCTGTCCATTTCAGTGAGGGGGTGTTAAATTCCCCCCTATTATTGTATTGTTGTCAATGTGTTTCTTTGCTTTTGTTATCAATTGCCTCATATACTTGGCTGCTCCCATGTTAGGGGCATAGATATTTACAATTGTTAGATCTTCTTGTTGGATAGACCCTTTAAGTAGGATATAGTGTCCTTCCTCATCTCTTATTACAGTCTTTGGTTTAAAATCTAATTTGTCTGATATAGGGATTGCCACCCCAGCTTTCTTTTGGTGTCCATTAGCATGGTAAATGGTTTTCCACCCACTCACTTTCAATCTGGGAGTGTCTTTGGTTCTAAAATGAGTCTCTTGCAGACAGCATATCGATGGGTCTTGTTTTTTAATCCAGTCTGATAGCCTGTGTCTTTTGATTGGGGCATTTAGCTCATTTACATTCAGGGTAACTACTGAAAGATAGGAATTTAGTGCCATTGTATTGCCTGTAAGTTGACTGTTACTGTTTATTGTCTCTGTTTCTTTCTGGTCTATGTTGCTTTTAGGGTCTCTTTGCTTAGAGGTCCCCTTTCAATATTTCTTGTAGGGCTGGTTTCGTGTTTGCAAATTCCTTTAGTTTTTGTTTGTCCTGGAAGCTTTTTATCTCTCCTTCTACTTTCAATGACAGCCTAGCTGGATATAGTATTCTTGGCTGCATATTTTTCTCGTTTAGTGCTCTGAATATATACTGCCAGTCCTTTCTGGCCTGCCAGGTCTCTGTGGATAGGTCTGCTGCCAAACTAATGTTTCCCCCATTGTAGGTTACATATCTCTTCTCCCGAGCTGCTTTCAGGATTTTCTCTTTGTCTCTGAGACTCGTAAGTTTTACTATTAGATGTCGGGGTGTTGATCAGTTTTTATGGATTTTGAGAGGGGTTCTCTGTGCTTCCTGGATTTTGATGCCTGTTTCCTTCCCCAAATTAGGGAAGTTCTCTACTATAATTTGCTCCAATATACCTTCTACCCCCTCTCTCTTTCTTCTTCTTCTGGGATCCTAATTATTCTAATGTTGTTTCGTCTTATGGTATTGCTTATCTCTTGAATTCTGTCCTCGTGATCCAGTAGTTGTTTATCTCTCTTTTTCTCAGCTTCTTTATTTTCCATCATTTGGTCTTCTATATCACTGCTTCTCTCTTCTGTCTCATTTATCCTAGCAGTTAGCACCCCCATTTTTGATTGCACCTCATTAGTAGCCTTTTTGATTTCGACTTGGTTAGATTTTAGTTCTTTTATTTCTCCAGAAAGGGTTTCTCTAATAACTTCCTTGCTTTTTTCAAGCCCAGCTAGTATCTTTAAAGTGATGATTCTGAACTCTAGATCCGACATCGTACTAATGTCCATATTGAGTAGGTCCCTGGCGATCATTACTACCTCTTGTTCTTTTTGTTGAGGTGATTTTTTCCGTCTTGACATTTTGTCCAGAGGAGAATAGATGAATGAGAGAACAAAATGCTAACAGGGTAACAACGTCCCCAGAAAATATACTCTAAACAAATCAGAAAAGACGTGAACCCAGGGGAAAAGAAAGGGAAAGAAAGAAAAAAGAAAAAGATAAAGATAAAAACAAACAAAAACAGAACAAAACAAAAAATCCAGAATATGATCAAATATGATCAGGCTGGTGCATAGATCAGTGCCACACACTAGATTTTGGGTGTAGTTTGGTCTGGTAGAAGAAAGTGCCTCCCAAAATTTTAAAGAAAGAAAAACTTATATATGTACAAAAATAAGGGTTGATATGATGAAGGGTTGGAATATGACTGTAAAGATGAAAATTATAAAAAAGTTTATAAAAGGAATTGATAAGAAGTTATTTGAAAAAAGAAAGAAGAGGATTTAAAAAAAAAGAAAAAAAGGAGAGAATGTGATCAGGCAGGAGAGTAGAACAAAACCATACACTAGAGATTTAGGGTATATTTTGATCTGTTAGAAGAAACTATCTCAAAATTTTAAAGAGGGAACAACTTATATATATATGCCAAAAATAAGGGTAACTACTATGAAGGGATAGAATATGACTCTAAAAATGAAAAATAAAAGTTTTTTTAAAAAAGGGATTGATAAGATGTTGGTTGAAAAAGGGAAAAAGAAAAATTCAAAAAAAAAAAGTTAAAAAAAATTAACTTTGAAAGACTAAAGAATCATGGTAAAAAAGCCATGGATTCTATGTGCATTACTCCCCTAGCGCTGGAGGTCTGCTGTTCTCATTGATCGGTAAACTTGGTCTTGGCTGGCTGTTCTCGCTGATCTTCTGGGGAGGGGCCTGTTGCCGTGGTTCCCAAATGTCTTTGCCAGAGGCAGAAGTGCCCCGCCCTTGCCCCCTCCCAGCTAAGTAATCTGATCCGGTTTGCTCTCAGGGGCTTTTGTTCCCTGCAAGCTTTCCGTTCAGCTTTGGAGGCCGAGAGTGAAAATGGCGGCCTCCCAATCTCCGCCCCAGAGGAGCCGAGAACTCGGGGCTCCGCTCCTCAGTGCGCCCCCAGAGAAAAGGAGTCACTCCCGTCTCCCTGGTCTCCGGCCGCACTCTGTGCTCACCCAGCCTGTGACTGAGCGTTTCTATCTCTGGCACCCGACTCGTTGTGGAGTCTCCAAACCCAGCAGATCCCTGCTGTGTACTCCCGTGCTGCTCCTCCTGGGGGAGGGAGGGGAGTCTCCCTGGATCTGCCGCTTGTTGGGTCCCTGCTGGAGGAGCAGGGGCCCGACTGTGCTTTGGATCATGGTTTATGGCAACCCCGAGCTGAGAGCCCACGCCTCGGCTTGGACTCTGCAGCCGGCTTCCCCGCTTGGATACCTGGGAGCTCTGCTGCACTCAGGCACCCCCAGTCTTTCTGTGACCCCAAGGATCCTGAGACCACACTGTCCCAGTGATGGTTCCACACCCTGCTTAGCCACTGGAGCAATGTCCCTCAGCAGAGCCGACTTCCAAAAGTTCTGATTTTGTGCTCTGCAGCCCTATCACTTGCCAGAAGCGGCCGATGGAGGCCCCTGCTCCCTGCTGTCTATCCTCCCGAATATCGCCTTGGATTCACTTCTCTGCACGTCCTACCTTCCAGAAAGTGGTCACTTTTCTGTTCAGAGAGTTGGTGCTATTCTTTTCTTTGATCTCCTGTTGAGTTTGTAGGTGTTCAGAATGGTTTGATCCCTATCCAGCTGAATTCCTGAGACCAGACGAAATCCAGGTCTCCTACTCCTCCGCCATCTTCGAATCACATTTATTTCTATTTCTGTCCTGTCCCCTTATTCCCACACCTCAATCTCAGTCTTGTTTCCTGTATGCTGGTTTGTTTCTGATTGAGGACCATATATTATTATACAAGATTGTGTAGCTTATGAGTGATGCTGTTTTCATCCAAAGAAATTTGTTAACTTTTAGCAGTCAGTTTAAGGTCAGATGATCTCGACTTAAGGTTTTATTTTTGTGAGGCCTGCTCTATTTTTTATTTACCTTAATTCCAAGGTATATTTTTTTCAGTAGTCCCAACTGAGAGCCTGTGATATTTACCAGAGATTCTTCTCTTTGGTGTGAGCTACACTTTATTTTTTTTCTCCAAAACTTTGTTAATGTCAAAAGACCTGCTTAGATTTTTGGTAAAAGCAAGCCACTTTTTTTTGTTCAGCTTGTTCTGCTTAGGAATCAGCAATATAATGAGGAAAAAAGCAATATAGAAAGTCAGTCTTTCTTCTATGCACTTGCCTTCCCCAGTAATTTTGGCCCCTTAAAATTAACTTTAGAAGTGCTGCTATAAACAGTGGGGTGCAGGTGCCCCTTTGGATCACTGCATTTGTATCTTTGGGGTAAATACCTAGTAGTGAAATTGCTGGGTTTTAGGGTAGCTCTATTTTTAACTACTTGAGGAAACTCTGTTTTCCAGAGTGGCTGCACCAGCTTGCATTCTCACCAATATTTACAGCAGTAATGTCCACAACAGCCAAACTGTGGAAGGAATCCAGATGTCCATTGACAGAAGAATGGATAAAGAAGATGTGGTGTGTGTATGTGTATCTATATCTATATCTATATCTATATCTATATCTATATCTATATCTATCTATCATCTATATAATGGAATATTACTCAGCCATCAAAAGGATGAAATCTTACCATTCACATTGACATGGATGGAACTAGAGGGTATTATGCTAAGTGAAATAAGTCAATCAGAGAAAGATAATTATCATATGGTTTCTTTCATGTGGAATATAAGAAACAGTGCAGAGGATCATAGGGGAAGGGAGGGAAAACTGAATGGGAAGAAATCAGAGAAGGAGACAAATGATGAGAGACTCTAAACTATAGGAAACAAGCTGAGGGTTGCTGGAGGGACCCAATCATCAATTGGGTGATGGGCATTAAGGAGGGCACATGATGTGATGAGCACTGGGTGTTATATGCAACTGATGAATAAATGAATTCTGCATCTGAAACTAATGATGTACTATAAATTGGCTAATTGGATTAAAAAAAAAAAGAAGTGCTGAAGTCTATTTTTTGGCCCCCTTAGCTATGAGACACTGCTCAACTCTGCTTAGGTACTGCTCTCTGCTCAGCTCTCCCCTTGATTCATCAGCCTCTTGCTTTGCTCCAGTTATTATGGGCATTTTTACCTTCCAGTGAAAGGGACTCAAAATGTTGGGTTCATCTCAATGAGGTTTCTTCTCTCTGAAATCTTGGGCCCTCAAATACTGCCTGTTTGAATTACCTTCAATAAGTGTTTTGTATACTTTATATCCATATTTTTCCAGTTATTTGTAGTGAATGTTTGGTTTGTTGCACACTACAGGAAGAAGAAGTTGAGAGTTCTTTTAACAGTGATTTTATCTTGTTTGTACTTACTGATATGATAGATAGGCTTAGATTTATTTCCATTATTTTATGTAATACTGTGCTTCCCAAGTTTTTTGCCTCGTTTAAAAAATTGTCATTATAGGGCGCCTGGGTGGCTCAGATGGTTGAGCGTCTGCCTTCGGCTCAGGTCATGATCCCGGGGTCCTGGGATCGAGTCCCACATCGGGCTCCCTGCTGGGCGGGGAGCCTGCTTCTCCCTCTGCCTCTGCATCTCTCTCTCTCTCTCTCTGACTCTCATGAATAGATAAATAAAATATTTAAAAAAAAATTGTCATTATATGGTCTGTGTTTTTCTTTTTCTGCTTTTTTAATTGAAGAATAGTTGACACAAAACTTTACATTAGTTTCAGGTGTACAACAGTGATTTAACAAGTCTTACTTGCTCACCACAAGTGTAACTACCATCTGTCACCATAGAATGCTGTAACAGTACCATTGACTATATTCCCTATGCTGTATCTTTTATCCCTATGACTTATTCATTACATAACTGGAAGCCTATATCTCCTACTTCCCTTCACCCATTTTGCCCATCCCCCCACTCCCTTTCCCTCTGGTAACCATCAGTTTGTTTTCTGTATTTATGGGTCAGTTTCTGTTTTTTGTTTATTTGTTCATTCATTTGTTTTGTTTTTTAGATTCCACATATAAGTGAAATAATATGATATTTGTCTTTCTCTGACTTATTTCACTTAGCATAGTGCCCTGTAGGCCCATCCATGTTTTTGCAAATGGCACAGTCTCATCCTTTTTTATGGCTGAATAATATTCCATGGTGTATATATGTCACATCTTCTTTATCCATTCATGTATCAATGGACACTTGGGTTTCTTCCATGTTTTGGTTATTGTAATAATACTGCAATAAACACAAGGGTGCATGTATCTTTTCAAATTAGTGTTTTGTTTTCTCTTTCTGTAAACACCCAGTAGTGGGTTTTTTTTTTTTTTTTTTTTTTTTTTACAGAGTGGTAACGTTTATTAGGAAGGAGGGATTCAATTTGACTTCCACATCACACACACCAGAAACAGACTGTGACTGTTGTTTCTAAGAGGAAGGAGGGCGGGCAGAGAACCTTAAATCCCAGGGGATAGGCAGCTTCAGCTGGGTAAGGCAGGGAGTATGGGCTTAGGGTGGATAAGGCCACTGTTCACCACCCCTCCAGTGAAATTTAGTGGCTCAAATACGACTACCTACCCACCCCCAGCCCCCCAAAAGCCAGCAGCCTAGTAGAAGGCTGTGTGCTCTAGGAGACGCTGGGGCTATGGTGGGTGGCGGGAAGGGAGGTAGGATGTCTTGCTATCTCTTGCTGTTCCTCCGGGTTTCCTTGCCGTTACTAACAGGGTTGCTGGATGGGCCCGAAGGGCCAGCAGGTGTGTGGTTGGGCTGGCTTCGGGTAATTTGGGTGCTGGGGGGATGTGAGGGTGTGTGAGGGGGGTGCGGGCCACCACCAGGGCCTGGTGGGGCACTCAGTCCATTCCCGTTCTGGTTCTCAGAGGCTGGAGAAACGGCAGGGGGTCCGGTGGTAGGCTGGAGAGCCGTAGGGCTGCTGTCATTCTATATGTCGATCATATAGTATTTCTATCTTTAATTATTTGAGGAACCTCTGTACTGTTTTCCATGGTAACTGCACCTATTTACATTTCCACCAACAGCATGTGAAAGTTCCTTTTTTCTCCGCATCCTCACTAACACTTGTTATTTCTTATCTTTTTTATCCTAGCCATTCTGATAGGTGTGAGGTGATATCTCATTGTGGTTTTGATTTATATTTCCCTGATAATTAGTGACATTGATCATCTTTCATGTGCCTGTTTGCCATCTGTATGTCTTCTTTGGAAAAATGTCTGTTCAGGTCTTCTGTGCATTTTTAAATCAAATTGTTTGGGTTTTTCAGTGTTGAGTTGTAGAAGTTCTTTATATATTTTAGATATTAACCCCTTATCAGATATATCATTTACAAATATTTTCTCCCATTCAGTGGGTTGCTTTTTCATTTTGTTGGTGGTTTCCTTCACTTAAGCAAAAGCTTTTTATTTAGATCCAGTCCCAATAGTTTATTTTTCCTTTTGTTCCCCTCGCCTTAGGAGATATATCTAGGAAAATGTTGTTAAGGCCAATGTCAAAGAAATTACTATGTTTCCTTCTAGGAGTTTTGTGGTTTCGTGTCTCATATTTAGGTCTTTAATCCATTTTGAGTTTATTTTTGAGTATGGTGTAAGAAACTGGTCCAATTTCATTCTTTTGCTTATAGCTCTCCAGTGTTCCCAGCAGCATTTATTGAAGAGACTGTCTTCCCCCATTGTATATTTTTGCCTTCTTTATTGTAAATTAATTGACTATATAAGCATGGGTTTGTTTCTGAGCTTTCTATTCTGTTCCCAAGTACTTTAAATAAATTATCTTATTAATCCTTATAGTAAACTTATTATGTTGTTACCATTATTATTCTCTTTTACAGCTGAGAAGACTGAGGCAAAGAGTTTGAGTAAATTACCAAAGCCATACAGCTAGTAAATGGCAGAACTTTTATTTGAATTCAATTTGATTCAGAGCCCACTTTTGTAATCAGTACACTATGTATTGAAATGACCAACAAGGTTGACTATTGAATGGAAGTTCTAGAGCTGTATGCTATATTTGGTGAAGGGCATAATAGGATAAATAGAAGCAGTGTCATATACAGGGCATTTAACAGAACCTCAGACACGAGAAAGAGGCTCAGGAAATGTAACAGTTCCTGTACAACTTCCCCTGAGCTCTTCCTTTTTCTGCCATGTCTCCAAGTGACAGAATAAATGGATAAGACATGAAATATCCAGCCCTTATATTTTAGCTCATCATGGAAAACAAATTATTCTCAGATAAAGGGAAGTTAAGAAGTCATTCACTGTATCAGAGAAATAGGACCGACAGTTCTGTGCAAGATTCCGCAAGAAAAGAATAGCATGATAGTTATATAAACATAATATTGTTTGCACATTGTCTGCAAAAGACAGTTAAAAACTCAGTCCAGAGTCATGCTGGAAATCTGAGGCTATCTACTTTGACCCATAATTATGCTCTTAGATATATATCATGGGAACAAATATAATAATGTTTATAACAGCACTAAACAAAAACACTAAACAGTATGCAAAGACATTTTCTTATGATAAAATACATAGTTTTTAAAAGTTACAAAATTGTATGCAACCAACTATGATAGCAGATGAATGAATAAAAGCTATTTGTAATACAGGAAACTTGACAAAATACAGTTATAATAAATGCTTTATTTATGTCTGTCTCAGAACTGATCTAAGAAATCTAAGTATCTTTTATTATAAATAAATATTTGCATTGTGCTTAGAAATTTCTTCATATTTATTTCATGTGTCTTCTATTCCCATAAAGGAAAACTAAATTTAATCCTTTTCATTGAAATAACACATGTAATATTCCATTTTTTACAAGTAGTTTTATTTATTCATCCATCCATCCATCCATCCATCCATCCTCTGTCCATATTTCTGTATGTTTCAGATAGTTATTTCTAGGTGAAATTTTTCATCTTGCTTTTTAGTACTCATTTGCATTGCCTAAATTCCTTTAAATTTGGAAATACTGTTTCTATAAAGCAAAGTGATTTTCACTTAAAAAATCCTGGAAAATCTCCAAATTTGAATCATTTGGTAATTCAACTCAACTAAATTAGTCAACAAGTTGTTTTAAATCATGAATTCACAATTTCAAAATAAAACCTTATTTTTTGGCATCAGATATTTGAAACATACAACTCTAAGAACCAAAATTTTTATCATTTTAACTATTTTCTTGGGAATGTTTCTAAGTTATCTCTGTCTTCTTAAATAATGTATGACTTGCAATTTAAGAATTGATAGATCATTCAGCCTTTATTTAAAACTTTTTAAAAAGATTTATTTATTTTAGAGAGAGAGAGAGAGAGGGGCAGAGGGAGAGAGTCTCAAGTAGACTTGCTGCTGAGCATGGAGCCAGACCCAAGGCTCAATCCCACGACCCATGAGATCATGACCTAAGCCAAAGCCTAGAGTCAGACACTTTTTTTTTTAAAGATTTTATTTTATTTATTTGAGAGAGAGAATGAGATAGAGAGAGCATGAGAGTGGGGAGGGTCAGAGGGAGAAGCAGACTCCCTGCTGAGCAGGGAGCCCGATGCGGGACTCCATCTGGGGACTCCAGGATCATGACCTGAGCTGAAGGCAGTCGCTTAACCAACTGAGCCACCCAGGCGCCCTAGAATCAGACACTTAACAGACTGAAACACCCAGGTGCCCCTATTTAAAACTTTAATCTTAGACAAGGCTGTATATTCCTCAGGGTTTGTTGACATGTGAAGAGATGATTATGTTCACACTAAGTAGCCTAAATCTTCTACTTTATAAAATAATTTTGTGCCTTTTTTCATTTTCTCCTCTGTGAATATGTTAACTATCATTTCTTGCTTTTGTCAGTGTCAAATTTGAGCAGCTTCTTTCTTTTATATATTTTTAATTTTCCTGCTTATACTAATATGTTGTGAAGTATAAAACTGAGGCTATCAGGGAATGCATTAGAGTAGGGCTCTGTATGGAGTAGAATTCAACAAAAAAGAAAATATATTTTTTGAGGAATTAACATAGAAGTTATGAAGTCCATGCAACAAAATCTTTCTACTATTTTCACAGAGAAGAAAGAATAATCAGAAGGATTTGTGGTCCTCAAGGTAAAATTGTCTCCTTTTGTTAGAATGTTCAACACTACATTTAACTAAATACAATCATGATAAATCCTACATGAAAATTTATGTACTTTGTTAGACTTAATTACTGATTTCCTTTCTTAATTAGACTCCATGTGAGTAAACAATGCCTGTCATATATTAGGTTCCAAATCAATAATAGGTTAATGATGGTAGAAAAATATGAGTTATTATCAGATATACTTTTTTTTGGCCATTTTGTTCTAAATTCTATCATTTTATAGACAATAGTTTAAAGCAGGTAGTATTATAGTTAAAAACACTAAAGTGGGATTTGTTGTCACCAATAGCCTTTGTCTACTGATCAATTTGAATTCTGTTTACTTTTTCATATGACTTCAATTAAAACTTTTCTTGCATCTGTTTTGTTTACACACTCTCATTAGTTATATGATGCTTTGTTATACTGACTAGCTTCCTAAACCATTTTTCTCTCCTTGATTAAAAGAAAATCCAAGAGCTCTCTCTTATACTTAGGTATATTAGTTGCTAAACTAATCCACAGTTAAATTAGTTAGTAGTTTCTAACTATATAATTTGATGGCTCAGAATATTTAGAAATTCACCATACTAGTATTTTCAGACTAAAACTATAAGAACACTTCAGAAAACAGAAATTCAGCTCTTGAAGATATTCTGAGATAAAGTTTTTCTTTTTTCTCCTACCAACTTTGGCAATGGAAAATAACCAGATCTAAAAATTGTATACTATCAGATCATAAAAATTTTGCTGGTGAATATTAACCAATTGAAAAAGAATAACAAAAGACAAAAAAGAGGAAGTGAGTAAGTAAAAATTGTGCGTATTATAAAATGAAAAAAAATTAGAATTGAATTTACTATGGAAATCTCTGTTCTAACTCCCATCTTGAATTCACTGTACTGGCACTTTATATAACTGGCAATCTTCCCAGTGATATGGAAATCACTACCACTTGAATCAGTTGATTCAGTTTTCATATGGCTAAAATTCATCTGAGTTCTGTTGTTGAGTCAGATTCTGCCTCATGATAATAGTCTATCATTTGATCATATTTAAGTCCTCTTGAGACACACATAACTGATTTAATTGCTCTTCTATTGTCTTTTAAATATTTAAAGTCTGCTTTCACTTGCCATCTGAGTCTCCTCCAGATTGAATAGCAATAGTTGCTCTAGCCTTTCCTCAGAAAAAAAAAAAATGTTGAATTTTCTTTTTCCCTCTGCTCTCCAATTATCTACATCTATATTTTAAAAAGAGAAAAAAAACCTACAGAGAGAACGAAAATATTGTAAGTATGACTAGCATAGAACAAAGTGAGTGATACACAGATTATACACAGACTAGGATTGCATTAGATGTTTTTTAAAGGAAACACTAGGTTTTAGTCATTTGCGGCCCTCAGTGAGGTAGAATCTCTGTGACTTATTCACTTGAAATGTTCTTGACACGTATAGCTCAATATGTTTAGCTTTTTTTATTTGTTATATTTGTTTTAATATAAGACAATATTTATTGTCTTATTGTTTAATTTCACAAAGATTTAACTCCATTTTTCTAACTGTTTGAAATATTTCTGGATTAATTAATTCATTATTTTACCTAGACCAAAAAGAAAAACAAAACCCAAAACAATCTTAACAAATCCCTATATTTAATTCTTACAGTAAGTTGGATGCATGTTATTCAATGTATCCACTTTCTTTCCACCTTTAGTTTATGTCCATAACTACAATGCATGCTATTTCTATAGATGATTTTTAAAAAAAGATTTTATTTATTTATTTGACAAAGAGAGACAGTGAGAGAGGGAACACAAGCAGGGGGTAGTGGGAGAGGGAGAAGCAGGCTTCCTGCTGAGCAGGGAGCCCGATGCGGGACTCGATTCCAGGACCCTGGGATCATGACCTGAGCTGAAGGCAGATGCTTAATGACTGAGCCACTCAGGCACCCCTCTAATCTTTCTTCTATCATGGGCTTAAGACTTCATTCTTTCTGGTATGCAGCAGTGTTACTATAATATATCTAGAAAGGAATTTAATTTTATTTATCCTGTGTAGGGATTATGGTCCTTGAAACCGGCCTATTATTTATCTTTTCTCCTTCTATACATCCTATCAGAACTTGATCCTTTCACCCTGCTTTCTGTATCTCTTAAACCACTTGTGTTTACTATCTCTTAATCTTTCTGTGCTTCATTCTGTGTCATTTCCTCAGATTTATTTTTACCTGTTCATTAATCCTCTTCTTTAACTATGTCTGTCTTTTATTTATTTATTTAAATTGAGTTTTTGATCATTAGTTTAATGGCTTTAGCTGTACATTTTTAGTTATGCATGTTTTCTAAATTCAAATGTTATGTTTCTAAGAAAGAAGTAGAGTTTTAGGTAGGACATTCAGCATGGCCATACTTTGTAAGTCATATATGATATTGGCTGATGAGAAACATTAGCACAATTCTCAAAAAATAAATAACTACATTAGGAACTGTAAAAACATCATTTCCAATATCTAGCAAATAGAAATGCCTCAGTTAGGTAACAATAACAATTGCTAAAATTTATGGAGCACATGTAATATGATAATTACTATTTTAATCTCTTTACATCTACTATATATTTTTTAAATTTAAATTAAATTAATTAACATATAATGTATTATTAGTTTCAGAAATAAAGGTCAGTGATTCATCAGTCTTTTATGTAATACCCAGTGCTCATTACATCATGTGCCCTCCTTAATGTCTGTTATTTATTTTTACATTTCAATGACTATCTCTCTTTTGTAGAGTTTTCTTTGTTCTTTCTACATCTTTTCGTTCTTCTTTCTTTTTTTTTTTTTTAAAGATTTTATTTATTTATTTGAGAGAGAGAGAGTGAGAGCATGAGCAAGGGGAGGGGCAGAGGGAGAAGCAGACTCCCTGCTAAGCAGGGAGCCTGATGCGGGACTGGATCCCAGGACCTGGATCATGACCTGAGCTGAAGGCAAATGCTTAACCAACTGAACCACCCAGGCACCTTTTTTTGTTCTTATTTCTGAGCTCTCTCTGTGTGTATGCACTTTCTTTTGCAATTCCTTTATTTATATCTTTGCTTAAAGCATTTTATAATATCCAGCTAATTATTTTGCCATCTTAAGTACTTGGTTTTCTAATCCTTTTGTTTGTTTTTTTCTGTTGACTCTAGCTTATAATTATTTCCTTATGAATTTTGAAATTTCTAATTGTGAATGCATCTTCACTGTGAACTTGTCAATGGGAATTGTGTGTGATCAGAGTTAATGGTTTACCCTTCTGTAGTGACAATCACATTCTGCCAGGTTCCTCAGTGATATCATCAAACCCAAGATTAATTTTTTTAATATTTTATTTTGTTTTATTTTTTTATTCAACTGTAATTAATGCACAGTGTTATGTTAGTTTCAGGTGTACAATATAATGATTCAACAATTCTACACATCACTTAGTGCTTATTGTGTTAAACATACTCTTAATCCCCTTCACCTATTTCACCCATCCCTCCACCTACCTCCCCTCTGGTAACTACCAGTTTGTTCTCTATATTTATGAATCTGGTTTTTTTTGTTTGTTTGCTTGTCTCTTTTTTTGTTTGTTTGTTTTGTTTCTTAAATTCCACATATGAATGAAATCATATGGTATTTGTCTTACTCTGACTTATTTCACTTAGCATTATGTCCTCTGATCCATCCATGTTGTTGCAAATGGCAAGATTTCATTCTTTTTATGGGTGAGTAATATTCCATTGTCTATATATGTCACATCTTTTTATCCATTCATCTATGGATGGACACTTGGGTTGTTTCCATATCTTGGCTATTGTAAATAATGCTGCAATAAACATGTAAACATCGGGGTGCATATATCTTTTTTACTTAGTGTTTTCATTTTCTTTGGGTAAAGACCCAGTAGTGGAATTATTGGATCACATGTATTTCTATTTTTAATTTTTTGAGGAACCTCCATACTGTTTTTCACAGTGGCTGCACGAGCTTGCATTCCTACCAACAGTGCATGAATCCATGTATCTTTGCCAACACTTGTTATTTCTTGTGTTTTCACCAAAGATGAATTTTTAAATTCACTTCTTGACTCGGGGCTTTCCAAATCATAAGGAGATTATAATTTCAAACTTCAAATAAACATGGGCCACAAGTGTGGAATTCTCATAACACCCCCCCTTTTTTTTTGGTTTTGTTTTTGGTCATCCAGAGACCTGAGAGACACATTCCCTCAATACCTCCCTGTGGTGGTGGGCAGAATTTCTCTTGTCCATCCTTATACCAAGGAAGTGTTCCCCTGAGGTTCCTAACTTTATGTTTTCCAATCACTCCCTCATGAGGTCCAATGTTTCTTTTCCTATCTTCATGTAGACTTTAAAACCAAGGCCTTTGGGTTAGAAAGGCCCCAAATTAGGCTTTTTACCTTATATTCACCACCTTGTGTTCACAGAAGCCACAGATTTAGCTAATTACAGTTATATTTTCAGTTCCCTCTTTTTTCTTTTCTCCTTAAAACTGCATTTCCCCTTATTTCTTGAAAACTCAGCAAAATACTTATAATCCTTTTTATATTGCTGTTTTCCACATTTCTACATATTTTTAACAGAAGAATTTCAGGTGTAACTTCTGTATTGTCATAACTGGAGGCTAAGAATGTTCTGTCATGCTTTTTCTTAAATTCATTGATCCTCAATTGCTTTTATTTTTGTCATAGTGTCTCAAACTTTTTGACTTTGATTATTCTTTCTCTGTTACTTCTGAATCTTCCTCTCTCTGACTTCTGTCTTGTTTTTTTTTTCTTTCTGTTTAAGAATGCTGTGTTGTCTCAAATAAGACAAGAATTAAAGAGATGTTTTCCAAATCTTTGTACCATCTTCAAATATACAGAGATTTTTTTTTTAACTTAATACACGATTGTCTGGAATCTTATGTAGGAATTAAAACAGTATACATCTGCAGTGCATAAAACTAGTACTTCGATTTCAATGCCTTCATGACTCTGTAAGGAATTATAGACCCTTGTGATTCTTCCTGAAGATAAACTGTGGCTATCTATGGTGGCTGAATGGTTAACTTGTTTGGCCTCTGCAGCTGGGCACTTGGTTTGTCAAGAATTCCTAGCCATACTAGATTTAAGTTGTCTATTATCTTCCTGTTCTTTGATACCCTCTATGAAAATTTTCAGGTATTTATGTATTTAAGGCATTTATCTTAGCTTCCTTTGTTAGGAATCATCTCCCAAATTATACCATCAAAATCACAAAACACATGATTTTTTTTAAAGATGTGAACAGGGATGTTAAAAACTAAACAAACTCCCCCCAAAATCTCCTATTTACCTTTAATGCTTCTCATAGGATACTCAGTGCTGCTGATCTGGTTAGACCATACATAATAATTCAGTACTTGGAATGACACACCAAAACCAAACTTTAAGAATTCTTTAAAATAGCAGTACAAAGGTCTTGACTAAGAGGCAAAGATATTTGATTTTGTGGAGTTATGGTTAAATTCACTATCATGTGCTTCTGAGTTGCCTATAAAAGGCAATTCATTAATGGATAATCAATGATATAAAATTGAATGCAAATGTGATTTTTTAAATGTAGTGCTCATTTCATGAAGGCACAAGGTAAAGCTGTTTGCATTGATAGAAATTACAATACAAGAATAAAAAAACATTCATTTCAAAGGTGGAAGAAAATGATATTTTTTTTGTCTTTAATGTCTCTGTTTGACATAGGGAAATACACAATGAGAATTTAAAAACTCAATACAATAGGTATTCCAGAACTTGTTTTAAAAAGTGCAGTAACTAGTCCCATGTTTCTTATAAAATACTCCTCAGTGATTGCTGTTGAACTCTCTAGAGTTTTTCTTAGTGAAGGTGTTACTTCATCTCACATTTTCTTTTTACAGACAAAACAATAAGAACTTAATACACTAAATATTGAATATTAATTATATAATAGCACATTATTATAAGTTTCTATGACATACTAAAGTTGTGTGTGTGTTACCATTTTTGGCCTATTTAAGCCATAATATGGAAAAAAATATGAGTTGGCCAGAGATGGTGAAATATGTTTATGATTCTGCTTCAGCAACAACAGGCCTTTGGTAAAGGATATAAAACTGGCTTATTGTTTCATTGGGAAGATAAGATTCAATTTATACAGTTTGAATTTAGAAACACTTTATAAGGGACATTACTGATTATATATGAGCATTATCTTAAGAAGTTAATTTTAAGAGATTCAATAATTCAGATGGAGGTTTTAGAAAAATGTTGATGAAAATTGGCTTAAAAAATGTTCGACTTTTACAGGAGTAAGCTTCAATTATGTAGAAAACTCACATAGATATAAACACTTATTTCCCCAGGAATGCTTAGATGAATGAAGAAATACTTTAATTGTGGAGAAAAACAAACCTGTTTCTTAAAATGAGTTCCTGTTTTTAAGGATGAGGGGAAAATAGTCATAGAAAGTGCAGCCTCTGATGGTCTTATTCCTTAGTCATTATGCTGTTTCTGAGGCTGTCCAGTGGGAAAATATGTCAAACAAACAAACATATTTAATTTTTCTTCACCTGAAAAACCGGAATACTAAATGATTAAATCTCTGCAATGAGCCTAGCATACTGATCAAATTTCCCTAGCACCGTTTCAGGCTTCTTTCCTAAACAATTTTTATTAAGTGGAATAGTCAAGGAAAATTTCCTTGCCAGCTTGCCTTAAGCATAGTGAAGCAGCAGTAATAGACATGATTGTCCCAGCCCTTTCACTGTGTAAATCCAGGCAGGAGTGCAGAGAACATCAAAGGGGTCAAAGGGATAGTTGAGGTTTTGTGTCCCAACTTGTCTCTATTCTCTCTGTGGTAGCTGATCCCATCTGTCTCCAAAGCTGAGTATAGCTTGTTCTATTGTAAGTATTGTTCACAAGTCACCTAAGTAAAGATTAAACTTGTGGCTCTTTTCCCACATGCTCAATCTGGTGTTAAAATGTAGAAACGGGCATGTACTTGTACAAGCAAAGAGTCATAAATAATGTTACTTTGTAATCCAGAATAACAAATAAATTGTTGAAAGATATCAATGTTTGAAGCATTTTATTATATTTTCTCTCCTTTTAAAGATTTTAGAGATTTAGGTAGCTGCATTGGTTATAATAGCTACTCTGAGGGGTGATTGTGAAGCTAGAGATTTCATAAACATACAGAAAATACTTGATACAGTGACTGATGAAGGATAAGTAATGGTTATGAATCATCATTATCTTCTGACCATAATGAGATTCATAGCTGAAGATAAGTGCTCTCCATGGAAGAGTATTTTTTATCTTCTAAAATCTTCACTGATTTTCTAATTCCTTTTTAAGCGTAAGGATGAAAGCTTCCCTATACTGAGCAAGTACCACATACTAAGCTTTGTTGTAATCATGTTACATTCATGATGTTATGGTGTCTTATGATAAAATTCCCCATACCTGAGGAGCTAGATATTTAACAAGAATATAATAGTATTTAGAATTAAGAAACGTTTTGTCTTTTGTTCTTAGGCTATGTTTTAGGGGAAACCAGAGTTAATGTACTTTAATAAGTCTTCCTGAGGTATATACTATTCTAAGAGAGCTCTAGATTATTGACTTAAAGTATGCAGGCGGTGTCTAGTGTGAATTAAACTATGTCTGTAAACATCATTTGTCCTTCTGATTTATTTATAATTATTGAGTATACTTTATTATTTTGGCCACAACCCAAGAATCGATTGACATTGGCATTTAAAATATTTTTTCAAAATTAAACAAAACAGATAAGTTAAATTGCTTTTATGCTCTGTGAACACTCCAGCTTTGTTCATTATAGAAAATGGGGGAAGTACAAGTCATTTGATTGCTCTTTAACCTTTCATTATATCGACAATCTGTTATTGCCTAGCATCAATTCCATTCTTCTCAGAAGGTGGCTTGGCATTTTTGTGGTGTTTTCAATCTAAGGAGATAAATCTGCATCTCCATCTGGATTGACCAGATGAGGCTCCCTTCAGAGCCAATTAACACTTTACCGATGGGGTCACCTCAGCATGGTACGAGGTGCTTTGCACCTCCAGGGCTACCATAAACTGTCTCTACAATGCCTCCAGATGCTCCAGGACTGGAAACCAATCAATCTTTTACATAAGTGGTTAGCATGCCTACCCCAGGGTCCTAGGAAGACATACAGCAATGACACTGAAAGATGTATATGGCTCCACAAGCCAGAGCCTTTTGAATATTCTTTTGTTAGCCTCTTCATGTACTTACCCAGACGGAGGAAGATGCTCCTGACCCACAAGAAGGCAAACTAGGCTTGGTGGGCAAGACACAAGCCCCACTCCTGTTCAGTTTTATAGTCATGTACACATATTGTTATAATTTCCTCAGTAGCTTGACTAGAAATTTCTCAACAGCTTCAGTCCTGACAACTGAAAATCCATAAATCAACGTGAAAAGCCTTCTAGGGCCCAGTCCAGGGTAGGAGTTACAGGTCACACTTGTTAAGATGCTAAAGGCAGGGCCAGGCCAGCTCTGACACCACTGGAGGCTGCGTAGGGCATCTCTTTGTGGTACCCTGGCTGTACCTGGGGTATCTGTGGTTATTTCTATGGGAATCCAGACTTGACTCACAGATTGCTGAGGCTTTCTGCACAGGCATCTTATTTAATGAAGCAATTCCCTTTAACTCTGCTTTAGCTGGGAAAGAATGCAAATTAAATATTCTTTAGTAAGGAGGCTGGGAGGGGTGACAAGTGAGGGGGAAAAAAGAGAAAAAAAAAGGCAGAGGGGAGCACGGTGGAGGCACAGCGTTCCCTCAGGTGGCTGGCTAACTAGCTCGGCCTTTGTATAGACACTGTCTGCCTGTGGGATGGAGCTAAGAGACAGAAGAATGACAGTCTGGAGGAAGAAAGAAAGACAGTAATTACGGGATGCGTGCGATTAGTGCGGTAGCCAGAGAAATTAAGCCACAAGTCCTAGGAATCTTCCCTTCTGTATGGTACCTGCAGAGGGAGAGAAAAGGCCTCACCACAGAGTGCAGTTGGAATCCACTCCCTGCCAGCTCAGCTTGATTGCTTTCTGGGTTACCTACTGTGGAGGTTCAGCAGCTCGACCTTCCTTTCAGCAGAGCTATATTGTCCTGCCCTGAAAAAAAAGCAGATTAAGAATTTACAGGGATCCCTCCATCACTGGCCCCTGACAGGAACACTCAGGGAGCTGATTTTTCATGGTTCAATTTGCCTGGGGCCAAGATTCTTATCAAAATGTATTTTGTTAATGTAAAGTGCCATTGCAGATTTAAGAAATATCTATTTTCCTATTAAACTTTCTTTCTCATTTATTCCCCCATCATCCTCTTGTTTTTGTTCCTCCCGAACTACTTTACTATTATTGTTATTCTTTGAAGAATATATACATTTGAATTCAAGTTTATAGATGAGCAGTAAATCATGTCAGTTAAGAAGTTTGTAATTATTTTGTAGGGAAGTAAATTGTATTCTAACTGTCTTGAGTCTGAGAGATTCTCAGCTATCATTCAGATCATATTTCGGTTGTTTAATTCAATTAAATGCTTTAATTAAAAGCTATAAAGTTTGCAGAATAATTGAAAAAATGCTTTTTATTGACACGAAAACCATTTAAAATTTCCCCAAACTGGGAAGAAACAAAGACTACTCAAAGTCCTCTTAGTTTATGGTGTTTTTGGGTGCTGTTTCAGATTGCAGAGGGGAGGGGTTAGTCAGATTTTGTGTTGGGGATCATGTCCAGCCTCTGGATGTACATTATCATGGATAGTTCCAATTAGGTCAGAGTCTCGCTATCCTTCTTATTTGCCTCTTTTGGTTATAAGCGACTTGACATCAACCTCTTTAGCATCCCTAATTTTATCAATACTTTTGCTGAAATTTTGAGGTTATGCTGGTAAATGACATAAGTGTGCATTACTTGTTCTTGGTATTCCCAACACTGAAGAGATTATGTAATGCTGTGTGTTTTGCTTCCAAAGCAAGTAAGAAACTAGAAATAATGTTTACTGGAAATAAGAAAACTTAACAGATGGTTGTAATAATTTTCCAGGAGGAGGAAAAGAAACATCTTTGTCTTCTATTCATATTGGTGCCACCTGGTGTATTTAGATCCAGAACAGAAGAACTCATTAGCTGGCTCAGCAACAATGCCACTATTTATGATTTTTGATATGTTGTATTTTGTTATAGGATTTACAGCTTCAAAACAAGTAGTTTGAGATTTATTCATTGGTACCCATTCTTTAAAAACATTCAATATAAAACACACATATACTCTTGTTCTTACCTCATTCCAGAGGGATTTACATCATGGTCTGTCTTATTATAATATCTTTAAACATAGATCTTGATCCCTATTATAATGAGACTCTAGCGACATTAGGTCTAGGAAATGTGCTTCAGAAATGCAGAATGATGGCCCCATTGACCTACCATCTCTCATAGCATCTCATCTAATTCATTCTTACTTTCCTTCTTGCAATGTATGGAACCAACAAGGGAGGAAGACTGACATATAGTTCAGTAGCTCTGAATGACTTCACTTTTCAACCGGTTTATTAATGATTAGGATGGTTTCAATGAAGGATGTGCATTCTTATTTTAGTTATTTTGCACTATCCATTGATAATATATATGCCAAATCCAGTGGGTGTTCTCATTAAGTAATGCTCGTGATTTTTTTGCAGCAAAGATCTGTCGATATCCTTCTCATTATACTCTAGCAAGTTAAGCTTCTACGACATTACTAATCTTTGTGGCTTGAAAATGTTGTTTTCCTTTCTTGATGTTATTAAGAGAAAATTTTATTTTAAAGCACTAAAATAATGCTGTGGCATTCTTCTAAGCCATGAATGAATGCTTAAACGGGGTGGGTGGGGTGGGGAGTAAAAAAATAAGAGGACAGACATTTGAAACTCAGTCAGTTGGTTACTAATATATCTCATTGAGAAGACAAAATAAATGGGGTGGTTAAAAGGCTAAACTGACTTGTTCATTTATATATCTGATGCTAATGAATCATGCTGGGAAAATTGTGCAAAAAAAGTCATGCTGAAAAAAAGTTATAAAACATGATCATTTGGCCATAACAACAACAAAAATGATTACTGGAATGCTGCCCAACCTAAAGGATGTATTCATCCTCAGCTCCAAATTAGCTAGCTGAGATAGACAGCTGTGTTGAGACACAGAACAGTGTCAAAGTGAATACTGAGTCTGTTGTGATGTTACCAATATACAGCAGAGTGTGCTAGCATTATTAAAACAAAACTAGCCGGCAAGTTCAAGTCTGTGTTAAAGTACTAGTGAAGAAAAGCAAAAGAGCCAAGGGAGAAAAGGACAAATAAGGAAACTGGCTGTTGATAGCTCGCACGCACTTTTAAGCTATAAAGGACTTTTTGAAGTTCTAACAGAAACAGTCCCTGTGGAACAATGATAACAAGAGAGACAGACATTGATGTGTAAATGACATCATCACCCAAAGCCACTTTCACTCAACCAGAGTCCTGGATCATTTGGGGTTCAAAGGGACTCTAATCTTACCCTGTTCATTTTTTTCCTCCTAAGTTCTTGCCAGAAATGAAGGAAGCACAGAGAAGCTTGTTCATGTCAGCTTTTCTGACTTGACCTGGAAACTGAGAGTCATGTAACTAGACAAGGGCTGCCCAGAGTTCACAGATTTTAGGATCAAGTTTATGAAGACATTGGCCTAGATTTAGATAAGGACAGTAGTTGAAATTAGTGTTACATAAGCTTGAACAGCTATCTATCTCAGGAGATGTCTAATACTTTGACAGAAACATGAAGTTGTATCAACAGTTTATAAATAAATGTGAATTTATCATAATGTTCTTAGAACTTTCTGTGAAAGGAAGAAGGTTGCTTATTTCTCCTGCCCTGAAAAATCTCTCGTTTCTTTCCAAATAATTTGATGCTATATAATTTGGTATTTTATATATCATACTAATCAACATTCTACTTTTCAGTGGAGGATAAGCCTTTTTAACAAAATGAAGAGGGTACCTGCATCTTCTGAGTCATTGGCTGGAGTTCTTAGGGATCACCACCTTTTGAAGAAATGGATATTAATGATAGTTTCATCTAACTTTACCAGTGTAGTATATATAACTTGGCTACTCACTGAGAGTAGTGCATAAATCAAGATTCATGAAGCTCAGCACTGTAGAAATTACACTGAAAGGACAAAAGAAATAATGCTATTTGCCAAATGTTACCCCTTTAATAAGGACCATAGATCTGAAATGTCCCGAAATTCAAATGATAAAATCCTTTCTCAGTATAAAGTGTTTATACAGCACAAGCTAATTAGTATTAGAAATATCTGCTTTATTTCCTTTTCTCTGCAGCTTAGCCATCTATCTGGGAGGGAGCTGAGTACACCAAGCGTTCCTTTCAATGTAAGCAGTAAGTAGTTCACTTCCTGTACTCTCCATGAACTTTGTAATGGTTAAATGGAGCTATAGTCATCAACATGAACTTGTGAATACCTCCCTTTTAATTTTTTTTGGCTAGGATTGAAATCTAAACATAAAATAGAAACTATTTGACTTTCTGTTCTAATACCCTAACAGGTTCTTTAATGGAATGGTAATATTAATCAGATTTGGAGATTCATTATCATTATAAGTTAAATGAGAACCTTGTCACTGTACAATATTGCATTAGGTCTGTTATTACATATTCTTCAATTGTTAAAATATTAGATGATAGTTGTGGAGGTCTTCAGTAAAAGTTCTTACAGTAATTATTCAAATATCAAACTAGATTCAGTTTATCCAGTGAGAGTCACTGAGGTGCTGTTTGCTTATATTTTGAAGAAGAGCTTGCCCTGTAAGTGAATGTGTTTGTATATGCTATTTTGAAATGGGTATATTTTGGCCAGGACTATAGCTGGCAATTTGACAGTAAGTTAAATGCAAGGTTCACATGTAACAAAGGGTGAAAAAGAGATGAAAACAGGAATGTAGAAGTTAGTGTGCAGTTTGTGGAGGAAGCTAGCTTTGATAAATCACAAAGCAGTGATGCCTATAAACATGCTCTCTTCCTTCTACCACCGAAGGCTTCACCCTGTGCCCTGTGCTCTCTTAGCTGTCCTGTAATCTTTTGCATTCTTCTTCTTAATGAACCTGTCCATGGTAACTCTACTTCCTGGATATTTTACCATTCTCTTTTCCCACTGGCTCTCCTCTTCATCCAAGTTCTGCCAAATTTAACCCCCAAAAGCATCCTTTGAATCTCTATACTCATCTCTGCCTCCTCTTTCATTAGCTCAATTCAGGCCTCAGTCACATGTTTCTCTTCCGGTCTAGGCAAAGTAATGGAGCGTAATCTCCCTGATTTCAGTTAGTCTATGATACATATGACAAAATGTTCTGTCTCATCTGTCCTTATCACTTTCGTTCCTAAGGTGGCTCTGTAATGCCTAGAAGATAAAATCCAGCCACTCTTTTATTGTTTCTAGACCCTCCATAATCTGGCTGTTGCTAATTATTCCAGCTTCATCTCCTCATCTGTGTCCATTTTCTGCTTTAAAATTTGGGGCTGGCAAACACATGCTTTCAGAGCCTAGACAGTTAACTGAAGAAAGTGAAGACTGGGTAGAAGAAGTAGGGAGTTCTGGGAACTGTGACAATCTGAAGTCTACCTTCGCCCTCCCAAAGCCTTCAAATTTATTTGTGCTAGAGGGAGAAGTCTTCAGGGCAAATGTTTGCCCAGTATTACCAATTTGTGACCCGTGCTAGTAACCACAAACTGCTCATAATCGCCTGCTTCTACCATGTTATTTTTTCCTTCCGCAGTGCATTTGTTCATGCTATCTCCTTTGTGGATAATGTTCATATGTCCCTCCCCCCGCCCCCCACCCACCTCATCCTCCTCAGGTTAACCATTAATCATTATTTAAGATTTAGATCAAATAGTCATCTCTTCCCAAAATCCATGCATGATCCTTATTTATTTCCTATAAGTTTCCATATAATTTTCTACAGCACTTACTGTATTTATTTTAATTAATTCCCTGACTCTCCCACTATACTATGAATTCCTCGAGGGAAAAAAGATATTGTATTAATTTCAGTATTCTCAGGGTATAGTGTAGAGCTAGGTACTTAGTAAGTACTCAACAAAGTACAGTACAGTACAAATGAAGATTATGTTAAGTCACATACAGCGATGGCTCAATGCCTTGGGTTAGCCTTAGAGTCTATGGCTATGGAAGTCTATGGAAATACCAAAGAGTCATTTGATACCAGACAGGGAAAGAAAATGGAAATCCTGTCTTACTAGTCTTTCTATCCCTGGAATCTAGAATTACATCCATCACACTGGAAGGAAGAAGAGAAGGATGAAAGGCAGAAGGAAAAGAAAGAAAGAAGGAAAAGATTTATTTTCTCAATACAGAAGTGTTGTGGAAGAAAGGAGGGAAGCAGGGCGATAACTGAGCTATAATGAAGAATAGAAATAAAAGCCTGTTTCAGAAAAATGAGGACTTTTGAGGTAGCCACACAAGAAGGCTGGACTGAGAACAGGTTGAACTCAGCAAGTACTGCACTGCTCTGTGTCACATTTAATTTCCCATCAGGATGTAGATGGATTCTGTTTCAATTCTTCAAAACAGTCTCTTCTAGAATAAATTGTGTACTCAGATATATTTTCTTCATGTAACAACTCATTTGATTTTTCCCCCATTTTTACTTGGAAGGATGATGCCAAAGAGATGAGAGGGGATGTTCTCAGAACATATAAACTCTAAGAAGGGTTCTTTAGCTTTTTGATAACAGGGGTCACAGTGAAGAGGTCACCTAAATGTGGTATTTCACCACAGGGCACTACTTTGCCTGGTCATCCTCTGCCATCAGCCAGGATCACAATTCAAATGTCCCTGAGAGATATGCCCTATAGATACCCTTGACAAATTCAAAGGTCTTAACAACAAAATGCTGATTAAGAATGTAATTTAAAAAGTTGAAGGTCCGGGGTGCCTGGGTGGCTCAGTTGGTTAAGCGACTGCCTTCGGCTCAGGTCATGATCCTGGAGTCCCGGGATCAAGTCCCACATCGGGCTCCCTGCTCAGCAAGGAGTCTGCTTCTCCCTCTGACCCTCCTTTCTCTCATGCTCTCTGTCTCTCATTCTCTCTCTATCAAATAAATAAAATCTTAAAAAAAATTAAAAAAAAAATTGAAGGTCCTAAGTCTGTTTAATTCCATGTACCTAGTAGTAAGAGCAGGAGGAGCCTTAATAATGTGATATGATCTTTCTGGTTTGAGGAGAGTCATTGAACAGATTTGTCTGCAAAACACATACCAAACATAATGTTTCTTCCCAATTGTGGTAAATGCTGTAAGAATGAACAAGACAGCACCTAAAAGTCCTTGAAAAATAAATATAAAGGATAAGTATCTGCCAGTTTCCTTGTAACTCATTTTCACAGGGCTAACAAATGCCTCTACTGTTTGCCTCACACCAGGGGTGTGTCAATGATGTATTTTTACAAGTGCTTAAATACTGAGATAAAAAGTGTAGTGTGAATGTCAAAGGTGGACTAAAACACAAAGCTCTACTCCTTGCCAGTTCTCACTGAAGATAAATAGTTTTGCTTTGTAATAACAAAGGATATCCACATCTCCAAGTCAGCTACCTTCCAAATCAGGAAGTTGTTCTCATGGAGGCCCAGATTAGAGCTGACATGGCCCCAGTGGTGGGTGAGGAGTGTCATTCTGGTTCAAAAGACTACATATTATAGAATCTTGACATTTTAAATCAGCCCTTGCAGCATAACTACCTTTGCCAATCTGGATTTAAAATATACTCTTAACTAACACGCTTCAGTATATAGCCACCACCCCTAACTACACCCCAGGCCTTAGATTTCAATAGTAAATAGGACCATGACCTAGCCAAACTCATTTTGATAACTAGAATAGAGAAATCAGGTGGTCCTATTTTTATTTTAGCAAAAATTAAGCCAGTTAAACTACACACACAAACATATATATGTAGTTATGTATTAATACATAATATATAGTTACATAACACTATGTATCTATATAGAGAGAAATGCATATACATATACATAAAAATTTGTAACTTGAGTTCAATAAGGGGATGGAAAATACAAAGAAAATTCTTGGAATTCAGAAGCATGCAAGAACAACTAATTCATTGACTGTGAATGTTATCTAAAGGGGTTAAAAGAAATCAGACTTCTCTGTGGGTTGTGCATAGGGTATGCATTATGTGCTGTCATTAAAGTAGTTTTTTCTCTGTTAAGCAAGCATCCCCTGCTGGGACATCTCTCTGGTTTGGTGGGAGTCTGGAGTTGTACATGAAATGTGTGTTATCAGCTAGAAATTACTCCACATAAAAATTTAATGGTATTGTCCTAGCTATTTTTCAATTAGTGCATGTGTTTTATTCACATGATTTGGATTATTGAAGACATGAATTATAACTCTGTGGTAAAGCATGAATAGAGTTTTCCCCCCCTCTGCTATAATCTTATGACTGATGAGAAACTCTGAACAACAAAAATGAATATAATTAAAATAAATTAAGCCTTACTGTTGGTAATAATTTTGAGATGCTAACTTATTTTATATTGGTTATTTAAGGCTTTCATTCAGATTACCTTTAAAACTGCACAGTGTTCAACCACTACACCTTTGTTTTTGCCTTCAGCCCCTTGTGTTTAAATCCGTCAGTGTCATGGAGTGGTAGGGTTTTAAAAAATATTTGGAAGGGCACCAAGCCTGAATGTTTTGAGAGCACTAAGCAAGATACACACCCAGGACTGAATATATTTTCATGGAGATTAAAATAGATTTTTTTTTTTTCTAAGAATGTTATTAAAGAAAACCCTGGATACTTCCAAAATACAGTGGAATCAGTCAATGGATAGAGCTATTTTGCTTAATTAGATCCATATCTTTTGCAAGGCTTTTGAAATAGTGTAATCATTGAAAGACTCTAGCCATCTCTTTTGTGGTGTGAGATATTTATTTTCTTCTGTTAAGGCAAATTAGAATTGTTTATTTTGTAAGGTATGTATTTTTAAAGGAAGGAAGCATATGAATTTTGAAAATGTAAATGGGTTATCTATTGGAGGTTATGATGGAATCAGTCACAAAACTGTTACATTTGTGTCACTCTTTCTGTTCTATTCTAATTCATACTTTTGTTCAATGTTTTTATATCAAATATCTCTAGGTGTAATATAAATTTTATAGTAGATCATTTGTTTTACATTTCTCTGATTACTTTGAGACTACTGAATATTTTCCAACAACTTGAATTTAATCTAAAAACAACTTTAGGCAAATTTATTTTTCTTCATTTTCCACAAGTCAAATGAATAATGGTTGAACATATGGATATTTTTTTCTTCAGAATTACCTTTGTGAAGAGACTGATTAATTAAAGGAGAATCCTCTAGAGGTGTATTATTCCAATATCTCTCAGCACCCCATATATTGATCTATTTAACATCTTTCTTGTGTATAACTCAGAACAACAATTTTGAGTTGTCTGTTAATATAGCATCAATCTATACCACAATTAGAATGTTATCAAGTGAATTCATAGACAATGCAAATCTGATATGGTTCATGGTGAAGTATTTTAAAATTTATCAAATTAAATCTACTCTCTCTCAATCTATGAGTAAACATATTCTCTTCTTGGATTGTTTTTAATGACCAAAAAGTGTGTGTGTGTGTATGTGTGTTTTGTATTAGATATATGCAAATATTGGGAGGGCAGTGTATTACTTTCTTTTTGTCCCTTCCCTTCTATTTCCTTTGAGAAATTAAAGAATTACAAAGAAGCACAAAAAATAATGTAAGAAACATGCTGTTCTTACTGCCCCAAATTATCAATTATGTGTTGCTTTTTTGGTTCAGATAAAAAGTTTCAGTTTCCTGAAATGTGAATTTTATAAACACTAATTAGTAATAAATGGATTCTTATTTTTTTATGTCATTTCCTTAATCTCAGGTATTGAAATTTACTGAAAGAGCTAGAAGAGTCTACAATGGAAATCCTGCTAGTTTTCCACAAAGAGAGTTCAATAAAGTTGATAATGTTGATAAATTTGGGAGCACTCAGTTAGCAGGAACAGGGGAGGGCCTTTAATTTGGAAAATTTAGCACATTGGCATAGAAGGAAACGTAAACCAGTTTGCATGCTGCCACAGTTCCTCACCATGATTTTATTTCTCTTTCATTATTTTGTTGTACTTCTTGGAAGTAAAATTTCTCTATATTGCTTCATTTTACTTTTTCTGGGAAGTCCATGTCTTACCTTTTAAAATATTGTATTTAAATAGAGATGCTGCATTTTAGTTCTTAAAAGATGAATAATTCTGAGAGGGTGATGGGAAACTAGTTTGAATTAGTAAATAAAAGTGTTGAGACTACTGGTCCAAGTCAAATTTCATTGTTCTCTGTTTGGAAGAGGAACGAAGTTATTTTGCCAACTTTCAAATACGGTTCACTCAAAAATTGTCGGCTCCAAGTTTGTGGAGCACATCTCAGAATTAGTTTGGCTCAACTCGGCTATGTGACTTTTGGTTTGCTTTTACTTTCAATTCTCTTGGTAATTCTGGAGGAAAGAATGAATTTCACAAAGGAATCCTGTTTGCACATTACAAACCACCTTTTCTACCAAAAAAAAAAAAAAAAGAAAAAGAAAAAGAAAAAGTAATCGTGTGATTTATGTTTTCCTGGAAAGAAGGGGCCTAAATTAAAGATAACTGAAATTAGAAAAATGTTATAAAAATACACTCTTTCTTTAAAAGCTTTCATAAAGAAATGTCTATTTTTTTTTCACTGTAACGGTGGTTTAATCTTATTTAGAATAATAAAGATGGCTCAAATTCTATTTAATCTCCACTAATTTAAGTGTTTACATGAATATTGTTGTCACTTACATTCATACGTGGTTGTGCCGCTGCTGGTTCCGCTCCTCTTGCTGCAGCTGACGTTATTTTACATTTGTGCAAGTGAAAGGGATAGGGGAATATTCTTTCCTGTTTGAATAGGCAGGCATGAATCTGCCCTTCGGTATCTGCTCTTTAATTTTGTAGTCTGTCCTGGGGCTTCTTTGCATGGTTAGATCTCCCCCATCCTTTTCTCAAGGCAGGTGGTTTCTTATTTTTTCAACAAAACTGAAGGAAAACCTAATCTTGTTGTCAACTGTTAGATCATTAAAAATAATTTTTGATGATAGATCACCATGTGAATTTTGGCCTGAAGTGCTGACAAAGTTCAAACAATTGCGGGAAATTTCTATGAGAACAACTTTCTCATTTCCATCTCTTTATTTTATGAGCAACTTTTCCTATGTTACGTTTATAAAGGTGAAAAATAGAACAGACTTGATGGTGAGTCATGTTTCATCCTAGTCAAAGTGATATATACTTAATAATAATGAACCAATTGAAAAAAACCTGCCTCATTCCAAAAATTTTAATTTCCAAAAAATTTTACTTTTATGTTTAATAATTAATTATTGAAATTTGAAATCTAGGTGTGTGTTTTGACAAATTCTGCACTACTACTAGTATTAATAACTCACTATAGAACACTTAATATTAGTACTAGACACTTTAAGGACAAGAGAAATAGATGACACTGCTTTATATTTACACACATACTTTTTTTTTTTTGTCAGAGAGGTGTTACAGCAATAAAAGACTTTCAAGCATACAAATATATGAGGTAAAATTATGTCATGGAAGTAGAATCAATATAAGTTCATGACAAAATATTAACAATGTAAAATTTAAAGGAGAGATTATCCATCTTTGATAGTTGTGTATGTCAAAGTACCACTCAGGTTCTACTGGAGATATTTAAAAGAGTGATGGAACAACATTATCTTAAAAGCCAATATATTATTGTCCAGAAGTTGTATCCTTTGCAACTATTTAAACTTATAATAGCTACTTGATTTAGATATTAATCTAAAACTATGTGAGGGGGTATCTAGCTTTCAAAATTCTTTTGGAGTTTGTGAACAAAAACATTTGAACACCACTATCCTATGCCAAATCCCATCGTATTTGCCTGGGGTTTTGACATTTACTTCACTCTCATCCAACCTTTTTATTTGATCACTACAGATCATGACATAGGCCTGGGTCATTGTGAATTAGTCATCCTTCTTTGGGCACTTAAACTGGAGATTTCTCACCTCTTCTTTCTGGTTCACACCTATCTCACGGCTATTATGATGTCCTCTGTTAAAAGTCTAACACTCCTTAAGGCTGAACTAAAAGTTTCCCCCTTCTTTGGTATTGTCCATAGTCATCCCAGCTGGAAGTAATTACTCTTTGTATCTTTTAAGAATTAGCTTGTACCACTTTATAACACTTATCTGACACTGTCTTTTAGGTAGATTCTGAGTATTTTCTTTCCCATGTAAACTCTGATGTGGAGAGACCATGTCTTCCATGAGTTTATGTGCCTCACAGTGCCAAATAGAGAACCTAATACATAGGAGGATCATTTATTAAATGGATACATGAATGAATTAGATATATTAAAAGGGAAATGTTTTCAATTATATCAAAGCTCTGTTGATGTGGCTTTCTTGTAACTTCTGTCTTGAAAATCACAGGGAATACTGCAATCAGCTTGATGTATATAGACCAGTGAGGGAGACAGTCGATATTGAAGAAGCCATAATGGAAAAAGAAAATTTAGATAGCTAAATTTATTGAGGTTTGGAAGAAATAACATCAGGAGGAGTTGAGACTAGAAAAAAATAAACGCATTTTCAATTTGTTATGCTACAAAATCAGGTAGGATGATTTTGAATGGTATGGGAGGGAAAATGAAGGGCTGAAACAATAGGTAAACACAGGAACAACATCAAAGGGGATGGAGAGATTTTTTTTTTTTCTGATCCAGTTTGTAGGAATCTAATCTAAGAAGTGTATGGCCAGAACAGCTGTACCTTTAATGGTTTTATTACTTTTTTTTCACAGCATGAGTTCCAAAGTAATCAAATTACTTAGACAAATAAAAAGGGTTTTTTCCATTCCATTTTCTCATAAGATTTTTGTTTTGTTTAGTTTTTATTGGGGAATAAAATATTTCTCAACTTTTCTAAATTTTAAAATAATGTTCCAGAGGACAGCTATCTATAATCTAGAACCTATGAGTTGTTTCATTCCTCAAATAGTGCTTTTAATGGTCTCATAACACTTGAGCCAACATGACTCCCAGAACCAGAAGTCCAGTGTTGTTAAAACAGTGTCTTCTGGAGATCTATCAATGTCAGATTTTTTTGGTATGTGTGTGTGTGCGTGTGTGTGTGTGTGTGTGTTTAACATGCAAAGCCCATGTTTCTGACATGGAGAGTGTATTTTGGGAGCTAATCCGTTACACATCCTTACACTTTTCTGTTCTGGAAGAGGGCAGTAATTATCTTAAGACTGATTTTGTTTGCTCACTGATCTTGGATTCTTAAAAAGGAGCCATACTCTATTTGGTAACTGATAGCAAAAACCCAAGAATTTCAAGAACAAATTTTATTACAAGAATAATGAGATTAGGTAAAGTCTTGTGAAGAGTTTCCAGTAATTACATGACACTTATAAGGAAGCAATAACAATTAATTACCAAATTCTGGGAGGAAAACTTACCTTTGAAAAATATATGGTAATGAAATGCGGACTTTCTTGGAATATGTAGAATTTATACTGTGATCTTTAAGGTTTCTGAGATCCATATTTTAACAGAGAAGCACATTTTCTTCTTCTCTACCATACCACTGCAGAAATAGAAACCCAAGAAGAGAGACAGACAGAAAGATATATAAATATATAAATCTCTATCATTTACAGATATAATAGAATTGCATGCACACATGTACAGTTCTATCTGCATTCATGGCCTTGTAGTTTAGATG
Organism: Mirounga angustirostris; assembly: GCF_029215605.1. Classification (NCBI taxonomy): domain Eukaryota; kingdom Metazoa; phylum Chordata; class Mammalia; order Carnivora; family Phocidae; genus Mirounga; species Mirounga angustirostris. The sequence goes on from NW_026991716.1 coordinate 109,078,258, forward strand.
AAAAAACTAATAAGTAAATCAAGATGTCCTGTGCATTTTCATGTGACTGAAAAGTCATTTTTGTAATGGTCACACATTAAGATAGTCTTATTCTAATAATAATACACATTAGCTACCATGATTATGAGAAACTTTCTTTATATTAGGGTTGATTCAGGAAAAATAAAATATAGGCTACATTTTTATTAATGTAAGATAAAAATAGCTTTACTGAATTCCTGGGAGGGGCATCATTATCTTATAGTTTAGAATGCCTGTTTTATTAAGTAGAACAATGTGAATAAATATGGATATTCTCAAAGACCACTTAGTTATTTAAAAATTATTTATTGAGCACCTACTATATGTTGGGTAGTATTCTAATCACTGAACAAAACTGACAAAATTGATGCTCTTTTGTAGCTCATATTGTTGATGACAGATGGACAGACAATAAACAAATACAAGATGTGTATAATAGGGATCAATACTATGAATAATAAAAATCAGGATAAGGAAATAGTGAATAATAGTTTCAAATAAGTATTCTTTCTTATGGGTTTGGCCAGGGAAGTCCTCCTTCTATCTCTGGGCAGAGTGAGAAAAAAAGTCCTGGCAATATCTGGGAGCCAAGATTTCAGAAGGAAGCAGCAGTGAGGACACACCTGAGCTTGTGTTCTGAAAAAAAACAGGAGTCCAAATTGGAATAGAGTAAGCAAAAGGGAAGGCTGAATAAGATAAGGCTGAAGAGGAAGCCAGGGCTAAGATCACAGGTGCCTTGAAGGACATGAGTAGGACTTTAGTTTATTTGAAGTGAGTTGGAATTATTGAAGGATTCTGAGCAGATAAATGACATGGTCTAACTCCTTGCTATGTGGAGAATAGACTATAGAACAAAATGAAAGCAAGATACCTAAATATGGGCCATTATAATGATTTGTGGGAGAGATGAGTGGGCTCAGGCCAGGTTGATAGCAGTAGAGGTGGAGAAAAATGGTAGAATTCTGCATGGATTTTGAAGGTATAGCCAGTGGAGTTTTGAGGAGATAAAAGGATACAGAGAATATGTTATTTGCACCACTTCTGAGGAAAATATGCCCCTTTTGAGAAAACTCATGATGAACTCTCACAAACAGTAAATGAAATCACTGTGGCTGTGCTGAGGATAGTGATTATAAGAGTTGAGGCAGGATAACTAGTTAGGAGGTCAGCAAAACCAAACTGGTGAGAAACAACTGTTACTTAAACCAGGATTTTGGTGATAAAAGTGGTAAAAAGTAACCAGATGCTAATACATATTGAAGTGGGTGTTGACAGGAATTCTAACGGGATGACAGTGAAAGATGAGAAAAAGTGAAATCAAAATTATGCCAAGAATTTTACTTAGAGAAAGATTTTTAGATCTGGACAGATTTATAATCGTTGCCTTGAATTAGGCATCTTTCCATTTCTCAAATCTGGATGGCCCAAGGTTACTCATAACCGGTTTTTGACACACCTGTATGTCCAATGACTTTCCACATATAATGTCCCTTTGGCCCTTGAAGCAACTGTGTAAAGTAAGGGAAAAAAAAGGATTGCTTTAGTTTTAGAGATGCAGATGAGTTCTGGGGAAGCTGCATGTCTTGGCCAAGGGTACAGTTCTAATGGGCAGAGTGTGGATAAGAATCCAGACTGGCTGACCCTAACTGTAAAAAAATACTGCCTCAAAAACTAACACTGTGTTTATAGAATGCATTCTATTTGTAGGATATTGAACATCTTTCTGGGTATAACCTTCACAAAGGCAGAAGTCTTTGTTTTGTTCACTGATAAGTCTCAAGAGCCTAGAACAGTGCCTGGTACATAGTAGCAGGCCACTTAATCAAATATTCCTAAAATGAAAAGAAAAATCTGCAATCTTGCCTACTATGTTGATATGCCTAGCTCAAATGAAATCTGAGCATTAATCTAAGCCAGAAGTGGCCTACCCTAACATTAATTTAAGCTTTCATAGGGTAATTAGAAATATTTTGTTTTTGGTCCTGGATTAGAATTGTGAACTACACTTTAATACCATTAGAACATTGAACTATGTTCTAATATCTTACTTCCTGCTCTTTTATCATGTTCGATTATTCTATAATAAGATTAATGCTATTAATTAATTATCTGTGAAAGAGAAAGCCAGCTGATCACCAAAAATTCAAGGATATCAAAGGATAACCCAGCCAGGGACCATAATTCATGTGCACTGTTTATCCAGATATAACCATGTGATTCATTCTGTCCACTGGAATATGAGAGCAAATTGTGTACCCCATACCTGGGCCTTATTTCTAAGGAGCTTGTAGGGCATCTCCATATTATTTTTCCTTGCTTGCTAGTGGAACCACTTGATTGATGAGACTAGGACACAGATTTATCATCTAACAAGAGTTGGAATATTATGAGTGAGAAATGAACACCCACTATCAATGAAAAATTTTTTTGTTATAGTGGCCAGTGTTACAGAACCAACTGGATACTAGAAGTTGTCTCACTGCTTAAGAAAAATTAGGAAACATTGACCTAAAGATTGGATGATGATAAAACAGATATCAGAGGTTGAGACAATGGAGATGCATGTTTTGCAGTGGCAGGGCTTGTGATAAAACTCTTCCCTGTAATGACTTTGAAGGTAGGTCATATGCCTTCCAAGCCTATGGCTCTGGGCCCAGAAGTTGGAAAACAGAATATTACAGTTTGTGTTTATTGTTATTTTCTGCATTTTACAAGATATTATAAGAAAGAGATGAATTCAGGCAAAACTTGACTGGTTTTAAGAGCATAAATAAAAGGGATTAGATAAAGTCCAGAAATCTCTGACCTCGTAAGGTTTGGAAAAGCTTAAGGCTCTGGACCTCAGGTGGATAAGATAAGGTTGATAAAATCCATTATGATTTCAGCTAAACTGTTGGGCTCAACATTGTAGTGAAGGTAAAAGAACTTAGTCATTATTGACATGGAATTCCCTAGAAGAAAACAAATCTGAAGCCTACTAACTTTGAGAGAACTGTTTTGGCAAGGAAATTTTGAGCCAGAGTCTGATCGGAGAGCTTCTATAATTCAGGGTAAGAATCTTCATAATGCCCACCTGGAAGGACTTCATTATTACTATGGACCAAGAACATCATGTGTTTCCCATTCTTCCCTTTTCTCATTGGGAATTTTTATGGTGATTATTTTGTCCCTGCTGTTAACACTGTATATTGAATGTCAGGGGACAACTTGCCTTTTAGTTCATCCATCTCCAGACTAAAAGTTGCCACATATGGATCTAATGGAAAGTGTCTGAGTATCACACTCAGAACTGCTAGATTTTAAGCTGGATGCTGTGACTGTACAGCCTAGGGTGGGGATAAGTGTGTTCTGGTGGGGAGGAAGAGTGCAAAACGATGTTCACATAGAACCTGTGTTCTGTCTTTTATAGTGCTGAGTTACCGCCAGAAGAAGGCTACTCCACTAGGAACTACATTGTGCAAGCCCATTTACATCAGATGGATTGTTTGATTAGTTTTAACTGAAGGAATATGTATGAAAGTGATACTTGTTACCATCAGATTGGGCTTTTAAAATAGTAGCTGAGGCTTTTCCAACCTATTTCCCTTTTTGCTGAATTGAAACAAAGGACTCGTGAGCCCTAGGGAATAAGTGGACCACAGAATGGAAACAACCTGTGTTCCTAAGTTACCAATGTGAGAAAACTTACCCTCCAACAAGGGACAACTGCATTGGATAACATATAAGCTTCTATATGTTAAGGCACTGAATTGGAGGGCTTATTAGTTACTATAGCCAGTATTACCATAATTAATTCAATATATTATTGATAATATGAGCACTACTTTTTATTGAGTGCCTACTATGTGCCAGTTATACTAAGGGTGTCAGATATGTTAGGTAATTCCTAAACAAGTCTTTAATAACTACAGTATTTATATTTATTTACCACTTTTTTGGATCAAATACTCATATAGCATCATCAGTAAAATAGTTATGTCCTCACTGGTTAATCTTTGGTTCCTCAGAAATGAATATAGCCTCTCTCTGCAGCAATCCCATGGGAAGACTTCAGGGAAGACATTCTTTGGCTTTTGACTGTATCACTGCAATGTCTACCTCTCTGTTCTCACCACCTTCTGCTCTTCTGTATGTCTTCTCTGTCTGAATAGAGTTTCCCTCTGCTCTATTTTATAGGCATACTCATGATGGCATGTAAGGCCCACCGAGATAAAGATAATCCAGGGCAGTCATCTCATCTCATGGTCTTAACTTAATTACATATAAAAAACTATTTTCTCAAATAAGGTAACATTTACATGCTCCAGGGATTAAGACTTGACATCTTTGAGTGGCTGTTATACAAGATACACCAGTAAGTTTGATTACTTTCCTTTTATAGATGGCAAAACTGAGATTCAGAGAGATTAATTTGCATTTATTTATTAATAAATTATATAGCCACAGTTCAGACTACACTGACACTGAATTTCTTTCTTCTATAATATGTTATTTCCTTTCGTAAGTAACATGTATTAAGCTTCTACCAAGGATCTGGTATGTACTTTCATTTCAACCCTTACAACATACTGTAAGATAAATTTTTTAAAGACTTATTTATTTATTTGAGGAGGGGAGGGGCAGAGGGAAAGAGAGAGAAAGTCTTAAGCAGTCCTGAGTGCGGAGGTCTCATGACCCTGAGATCACAACCCTGAGCTGAAACCAAGAGTTGGACCCTTAACCAGGCACCCCCACTGTAAGATATTTTTAATTCCACCATATTTTTAAAGACTCAGAATGATTAATTAAATTGGAAATGTCATAATTTTCCTAGAGTCATAGTTCCACAGAGCTGAGATTTGCAGATAGGTCTATCTGTTATGCCTCTTAATGTTTCTCAATATCTTTACTCCACTTTAAAATGAGAACCTGGAATAAACTATCTAAAGTCCTCTCTACTTAAAAAAAAAACAAAAACAAAAAACCCAAAAAACCTCTATTTCTTCTGTGGGTTTAAAAAATATTTCCTCCTTATGTACACTTTTCATGAAATATATCTATAAATGTTTTCATATATATTGGATGGAGGTGATTGCTTTCTTTTTTGCTTTTCCCTAGAGGAAAAGCATTCTTATGTCCCAGAATAATGTGTAAATAAAATCACTGAATTTTGAGGCCTCTTCCATTATAAAATATTTATTATAAAAACCCAGATATATCTTCTGGCAGTCATTTATTTTTCATTGGATTATTACATTTTTGCATTTTGCTACAGATATTTGGGAGATGGATACATTTTTTCCCCCATTTATACATTTTACACTTACATTCTTAGCTCAAGAACTTTTAAATCTATAGTAGATCACAAACATTGGGGATACAAGACAAATGAGATGCAATTGTGCACTTTAAAAATCTCATAGTCTAGTTGAGCTGCCAGACGAATAATTAAGTAAATTGTTACATAGTCTGGTAAAGACCATGATAGAGAAGTGCATGCCATGCTACAGGGCTCAGAGGGAGGGTTTCACCCAGCTAGAGGAAGAATCACCACCAACATTTTGTTTACTGACTGAAAGTGACTTCATAATATTTTCTTAAATTCCTTTGTTGTGAATACTCAGTAAATATTTATAAATCAGATAATATTAGTTTTTTCATGTTAAATAATAGTAAATACCAAGCCAGATGTGATTTGATTTATAAATTCCGATGAAGTATTAGAGTACAGTAGTGACCCATAGAACAACGTAATGATTTTATGATGTTTACTGCTAGGAAATTCTTTCTCTTATCTAACCCAAATCTCTCATGTCAATTTCCAAGTCAATTTCCTTTCTTTCAGGCCTATGCAGATTGAGTTTGCCAGGATGAAAAACTCATCATATCTTCTTCCTTTCTGATCTTTCTCCTTGAGACTTTAATGTGACTCAGTGTTTTCAAAAATACTCTTTTTATTTATGGAGGATAGTTTAGTAAGCCATTTTATACCTCTTCTCCACTAGGTCTTGAAGTCATTACACTTTAAATTAAGTCTGAAACTTCCTAAGACTGAGTAATATAATTTAGCATATAAATCAAATATCTGAAATGTATCATAAGTAATATACCAAATGTATCATTGGTAAACTACCTGGTTTTATGGATGCTTTGATTGCTTAATTGATTTAGAATGAGCCATTGATTTTTAAAAAACAGAGGAAGGATTTATCAAAGGATTCATATCAAAAGATCATTTTACTGGAATTATGAAGTTATTGTTCAAAAACTAACTTTGATTTTTTCAGACAATGTATATTGTCTCATGTGACAAATAACAGATTTACTCAGCTAAAATATAAAATGACATGGAATAAAGTAATTCTTCACAATGCTTAGCATATATTGTTTAAAAACTTAGTTTTCTGAAATAAAAGAAACAGTCAGATAAAATTACTATACTGTTCTCCTAAAATTCTTTGGAAATGGTCACCCTTCCAGAATTCCATTGAATTTTCCCTGAGACTTTTATTTAAAGTTGATGAGGTACTTTAAAGTTGGCTATAGATTTTAACCTCAATGATAGTTTTTCTTGCTTTCTTGTTTTCACATTCAAAATCATTTATTAAGCCCTGATGTTGTTTTATATATTTGGAGGCTCTGGGATTGAAACAAACTATTTCGTTAGACACAGGAGCTTAAAACTCAGATCAACAATGTTAAAAATAAGTTACATGGTGACACAGATACTGTAGACACATTACATGACTATGATTTGCTTTGCTGGGAGAAACAGTTGAGGGTCTCTGTGTTACCTGTGCTATCCAAAACTAGAAGGTCTTTGATTGTTCTTTTAAAGCTAAGAAAAAGACACAGCTTAAAGATACGTTATTCTACTCTGAATAATGTTAAGGGGAATAAAACTATCATTTATTAAATACCTACTATGCTTTTAATCTACACTTAGGTATTTTACACATGCAATATCGGTTAATCCTTAAAACAATGATGCCTTATAAAAAAATAGTAGTTTTTTAATCCTTTGCTTTTTCTGCCAGGTAGAAAGATCCTGCCAACTTTCCTGGGACTTACCTACTATGTGCAAAGTTCTCCATTCTTGTACAGTGTTTGTGAGAAGAAAATTGTTTCCATGAAATTTTAGCAACAGAACATGGCTTACACTGTGTATTTTTCCTGAGAGTCTATGTTAATTTTTTTTTTTACCATTTAAAATTATTATTATTGTTTTAAAGTAGCCATCACAATGGGATCATTAGCAGAGTGGTCTCACAAGAATTTTCCGGGTTTTTCTCAGCTTTTATAGCAAGTGCCACTCCTCATAGGATCAACACCACATGTGTATTCTGAGAATGTTATATCACTGATTTTTAAAATTGCCACTTCTTCTGGGGCATGTGCTATTCTTCTCCTCAGAAATTTTCCTGACGCTCTGTTAAATATGGTTTTAAAATATGAGGGTGATCTGGGCTGAGTTTGGTTTAAGACCATGGATACCAATGATACAATGTGTGGGAGACTTCCTGCTTTTGTCATTGATACATATTACACCACTGGAGTTATTCTGTTTATAGCAAACTTGTATTTTATTTGGTGCAGGTTGAGAGAAAAGCAGGAGAAAAATGTTTCCAAAACGAATGGTTTTTGGCAGGCACATGACCTGAATATTGTTACTTGAGAAGGAAAACTTACTCTGATATGCTGCTTTTTACAAGAGTCTCCTTCCTAGTCATCTTTTGTACGTGTTGAAGTAGTCTTGTCTGAGACATTGAGTGGAAACTTTGGGTCATAAAAAACAAAAATTCCTTCCTTCACTTGTTGGATATGTTTATGAAGTAAATTTGGTGGGCTGCTAGTTTTCATTACATATAACATATAACTTAGCTAAATTGAGACATGACCTTAAATAACACTTGGGTGATTGCCCAGTTGTGAAGAATCATTTGGGATTAAGAGTGGATGATACTTAATTCATAATAAACTTTGTTAACTAAGAAGGACGCTTAATTCCTTGCGATGCATTCCTAAGCCTGGTTAGTAACTAGTTTGCCCTGTTAATAAACAAACTTCGACATATTCAGAGGTTAGAAAACAACTCTCAAATTTAGCACTCTTTATCTTAACATGATCTAATCTGTTTTAGATTTGCCTGAAGCAGTAATTTCTGTTTCTTCCCTTTAATAATTCCACAAAGTATTAAAGTTCCTTAAGATAGAACATATTGAGGCATAATTATAGTTTTGTCAATTCCACCCTTGCTCAAAAATCAGTGAGATTTGAATGACAGTCCATAAAGCAAGGTCCTACTGAGTTTCTCAGCAAATATGACTCTCCTGATTTATATTATTGTGTGCCTTGTGTATCTTGATTCTTGAAGACAGAAATAATCTGTGCTATTTTTAAAGTGGCTAATTTGTTTTCATCTCATTTCTCTTGGCTATTTTTCTTTTCTTGGAACTAAATTAAAATAAGAACATACTAAAAAATTGTGTTTTGTCAAATCCAACATGGCTTTGTTTCTGCAACATCCATAAGGGGATAAGTCTGCTGGGACCGTAGCTCCTTTTTGGTAAAACATCTGTAAATATAAAAAAAAAAATGCTGACTAACATAACATAATAAAATAAAATTAATAAAAAAAAATGTGTGGTGGTAGTCAGGAAACCCATAGGTGTAGTGTAGGGGAAACCCAGAGATCAGCCGTAAGAGAAGAAGTGCCCTTCCCTGGTGTCAGAGTCAGCAATGTTCTAGCAGATGGTACAGTAGCTGGTGTGGTGAGTAGTACAGACTCAGCTGAGAAGGTAGCAGTAAAACAGAAGCTGTTGAGGCCAGTGTCAAAGGGGATAGAATATGGTAGGGTTTGAGTATTTGACGATACTATAGCAATGGTGGTAGCTAAAATGCTTCAGATTATGACTTAGAGAAAAGAAATGCTTCTACTGAAAACCTATTATGTTTTTGATATTTCTTTTAAAGAAATATCTCAGTGACTTCGGTCACCACTGAAGTCTACTGCAGGAAGCCCATCATAGAAATAATCTTAGGGAACTCAGAGTAATAGTTCTCACTTGCCCTCAAGAAAATCTCGTTTATTGTGCACAGGTAAATCATCCTCTTCAGGGAGACTTGACGAATGTTTGGTCCATAAAAAACTTTCCTTCTGTCTTTAATGGTCCAACTCTCTTTAAGACTAGATGAGACCATATGGGCTGAGATGAACAAGAGAGGCCTTGAGCTGCTAGGGGAGAATTAGGCAGAAAGGTCCAATACACAGCTTTCTTCTCTGGGAAATATCCCTGGTGATTCAGGACAAGCCCTGTGCTTTTGAGTGGGTATCTGAAGATTGCTTTTTCTTGCTTCTACTTCCATTTGTCCCCCAAAGTTGTGTTTTGTTTTGTTTTCAACATTTGCACATCTGATGATTTTTTAGCTTAGCTTAGCTAAGACACTTTGTCTACTTACCGCTGATACTTGCTTACCAAATCCATGTTCACTCAATGTAGGTAGACTGCAGCATCCTTCACTTTATAGAAATGAGAAAAAAGTTTGTTGATTTGCTTATTGTACCAATGATTATAATTAAAAATTTGAAATTGGTTCTAAAGAAAAACAGTCAAAGCAAATATTTTAAATCTAGATATGGTTTGAATATTTAATTTAGATCATATTATAGTCAATACAGTGATATAGATATGACTTGAGTATCAAAATAATTTGAGGATATTATTAACTTGATCATTAGACTCATAGAATCTCAGAGATAGAAGCTAGTCATGGGGTTTTAAGATAGCCCACTGCATTTTGAAAAGCCTAAATCTGTCTCTTTAAAACTTCATACGTTTATTCTAATTCAGCCTTCTGTAATATGCAGCATTTATTCATCACATGATTGTTGTTCAATATTTGAAGTTTTCATGTTCCCCAGCATTATTTTTTTCTAATATAAACTATCTTGTTTACTTCAGCCATTTATCTTATGACATATTTTTCAGAAACTTTATCTGTAGTCACTCCTAAAATCATCGTAGTCTGTTATTTTCTCTAAATATATGTCATGTCAACAGAACTGAATGCCACACTTTAGTCAGTGTAATATCACATCCCTTGTTCTGGATATTCCATTTCTATTAATACCTCCTAACATTACAATTATTTTGTTGGTTTGGTTTGGTTTTGGTTTTGGTTTCTAAGAGTGATATTACTATTTGGCTCGTTTAACTTACACTGAATTTTGCCTTTTAAACAACATATTTGTTCAGTTGGATTTTCTTCATCTTAAAGAGATGTTACTGTGGTTTTTAAAATATAAGTTCAGAACTGTGTTCTTAATAATTTATTCACTCACCCTGCATTCATTCATTCATTCATTCAATATCATAGGATATAAAAAATTAAACCAGAAAGACAGTACATTCTTTACTTCATGAATAATTTATATTAGTAAGTCTTATTTTGTTAGGCTCACTTCATCAATCAAACACAGTACTAGAATTCAGGGTGGTTTTGTTCCCAGGAAACATTTGGCAATATCTAGAGACATTTTTGGTTGTCAAAATTGGAATGGGGAGGCAGAGAAAGTTGCTATTAGCATCTAGTCTGTAGAGGCCAGGAATCTTGCTGAAGATCTACAATGGGCAGGACAGCTGCTCCCCTCCCCCCAAAGAATGAACTGGCCACAGATGTCAATAGTGCTAAGTAATATACTCCTGAAGTATATCCCAGAAGATGTACTTTCTAATGTTTTATCAGTAAATATAATGAAACTGTCTTCTGTGCCTTTTCTTAAGTAGCTATTAAAAATGATCACCAGAAAACCCCAAGCATAAAACCCAGTGACACAACACCAGAAAATTCTTTCTCCTGATTGAGTTTTCTCCATTAACCAATATTCAGAGGGCACAGCCTGCAAACAGTCCCCAATTTATTTAATAGTATTGTCATCACCATTTCTTCTTCTTGTCAATGATATCTTCAAAGACTTAGTCAAATACCTTCCTAAAATCAAGCTATACAGGGCTTGCCATCTTAAAGAATAGTAAGAATAACATGTAGTCGGTATTCACCATTCTCTTGTAAATATGTAGGTTCCTAGTGACCATAGCATTCTTTAGAAGCACCCCAAAGGGGAGCATCTGCGTGGCTCAGTCATTAAGCATCTGCCTTCGGCTCAGGTCATGATCCCAGGGTCCTGGGATTGAGCCCTGCATCAGGCTCCCTGATCGGCGGGAGGCCTGCTTCTCCCTCTCCCACTCCCCCTGCTTGTGTTCCCCCTCTTGCTGTGTCTCTCTCTGTCAAATAAATAAATAAAATCTTAAAAAAAAAGAAGTACCTCAAAAGTATTCCAGAATATCTTGTAGATTTATGTCTAATTTACTTTTCTAGAAAATGCTTTTACACCTTTTGAAAATATTTGATAATTTCCATAATTTGGAAGTCTTTTCAAAGATTTCTCATTGGTTACTTACAGTATTTTTCCAATGTCAGTTCCTGAGCAAACCTCATATGTTCCTGGCTCATGCTTGGCTTTAGACAGAGGTGATTAATACAGGGTCACTTTCTCACCATCTATGGTACAATCTAACATTTTAACAGCTAACAAAAGAGAATAATGGCAAGTGCTATAATACATATATAGGTTAACAATGGAAGTCCAGAGTTAGAAACTAAATTGCCTGGGAAATACCAAGCTAAGTTTCCTAGAGAAGATAGTTGAGTAGGTCATTAAGTAAGAAGTCAATTTCATTAAGTGGAAAAGTCTTTTGGCATTTCAAGCATAGCAAACACCAAAGACAAAATTAGAAAGGCATGAAATTACAAAGTATTTTGGGGAAATAGATAGTCCAATATGGCTAGAGCACATGGATTGTGGAGATGGTGGGAAATGCAACTGTAGTTGTGACATATCCATGAATGGTCTTGATGCCAAACTAGGGAGTTTGGGCTTCATCCTTCAGTGTGCCTTTTCATGTTATGATCAGTAAAAGGAGAAGGCCATCAGAATTTAATCAACATATGCTATTTCTCAAAGCAACACTTTTAAGTAGCTATGGGTCTCAGTTTTATAGTGTTATGGGTTGATTGTGGCCCCCCTTCCCCCTTCGCCCCCCCCACAAATTCACATGTTGACATCTAATCACAAATGTGATTGTATTAGGGTGTCATTAGGTCATGAAAGTGGAGGCCTTATGAATTGGACATAGTGCCCTTAAAAAAGAGACGCCAGAGAACCCTCTCACTCCTTCTACCCACTGAGGACTTAACAAGAAGACGGCTGTCTATGAATGAGAAAGTAGGTCCTTACCAGACACCACATCTTCCAGAATTTTGATCTTGGACTTCCTAGCCTCCAGAACTGAGAAATAAATGTTTAAGCCACCCAGTCTGTGGGATTTTTGTTATAGCAGCCTGAATGAACTAAAATATGTAGATAAAACAAGATTCACTGAGATTAATGGATTTTCTAACTTCATCTAAGGTTTATAGATTTTAAAACTAGGTTTATCTGATGAAATCCCTGCCAATTTGGTTAGATTTTCTTATAAGAAGATAAATTTGGTAGGGATGATTAGATAAGCTGTGAAAAATTTTAGGAGTGAGCAGGAAAAGACCATATTCTTATTTCTAATACAAAAACATACAACACTGAAATAATGCTTGAATGTAATGCTCATTTCTTAAATATTTGAATGGCTTAGTTGGAGGAAATTGATCCAAAATATGCTCATTAAAAATAGTTTGGATTCTATTTTGGAGAAAATACCAGATAAAGTTTAGGATAGCAGTAACAAAATTCATTGCTCCCCCTTTTCCTGACACCAGTACAACCCTCAGTTGGTAAAAATTCAAATATAACGCTTTTTAAATAAATTTATAAAGACTCCAACACCCAAAGGATTCACCTAATGGAAAGAAATTTGGCAAAGGAGCATTTCTTTAGTTTTGATATTAACTCCTATATTGAAATGTTGGCATTTCTGATAAAGTATCTGTATTATTTAGTCAGGGTTCTCCAGAGAAACACAACCAATTATCCTGTATATAAGTATATCTGAAGTGATTGGTTATAGGAATTGGCTCATGTGATTATGGTGGTCTAGAAATCCCACGGCCTGCCATCCACAAGTTGGAGAACTAGGAAAGCTAGTGATATAAATTCAGTTCAGGTCTGTTTTGAGAATCAGGGGACCACTGATGTGAGTCCTGGAGTTTGGAGGACTGAGAACCTGGAGCTCTGAAGTCTGAGGCAAGAAATGATAGACATCCCAGACCAGAAGAGAGAGAGAATTTGTCTTCCTCTACTTTTTTGTTCCATTTAGACCCTTGATGGTTTGGATGATGGCCACCCCAACCCACCATTCTGGTGAGGGCTGGTCCCTTTATTCAGTCTACTGAATCAAATGTTAATCTCTTCCAGAAACACAGTCACAAATACACCTAGAAATAATGTTTTACCAGCTATCTGGGATCCCTTAACCCAGTCAAGTTGACACATAAAATTAACCATCATGTGAACATTCTGTCTTAAATGGTGCAATAACTCTTAAGTTTAGGAAAGAAGATTCTAAATAAATGAAAATTCAGAATAAGGGCCCCTGGAGAAAAATAATTATACTGTGGAATTTGCTTAGATACCTGTTCGGGTAATACATTGGAAGACATGATCAAATAAATAGTGCCTAGAACTGCTTCATGTTTATTTAATTATAAACAAATTTGAATGGTAATTTGATGTGTAATGGACTAACATAAGCTTGGGTTTATTCCGATCACTATTACTTAAGGCATTCCTTCTTTATATATGTCCACTTGTGTGGTAAACAGGCTTCAAGTGGCCCGCATTGATTCTGAATGCTTTCTGATATTCACACCCTTGTGTTGTCTCTTCCCACATGAAATATGTGTAACCAAAGGATATTAAAGAAATGAGGGACACATAATTTTTGAGGCTGCTCATCAAAGACATTATGGCTCTACTTTCTCCTTTTGGGTCACCTGCTTTGGGGAAAGCCACTAGCATGTCATGAGGACACTTAAGAAGCCTTATGGAGAGGTTTATACGGTGAGGAAATGAGGCCTCCCACCAACAATCAGCACTAACTTGCTTGAGTGAACCACCTTGGAAATAGACCCCTTAGCCTCATTCAAACCTTCAAATGACTGCAGCCACTGCAGACTTGCAGTCTCAGAATAAGACACACTGGGCCAGAAACACCCAGGTAAGTCATTCCCAGATTTCTGATACACAGAAACCAAGCTAATAAAAGTTTCTTATTTTTAAGCTGCTAAGTTTTAAGGTAATTTGTTACACAGCAATAATTAACAAATACAACTGGTCTAACTCTTCAGGTTAGGATCTGGCACAGAAATATTCACTTTCCATTGAAAAGGTTTAGTCATATTAAATTAACATTGATTGCTGTCTCCAAGTTTACATTTTACATAGAAAATGTCTCAGGTCAGCCAACAGTCTCCTAACTGCTTCAGTCTGTTTCTCAATAACAATAATAATGCCACTTGCTAAGGTGTTATTATTGCTTAAAATTTCATTATATTTTATGTGATGATAGATTTAAAGCAAAAATATTACTCTTATGTTTAGAAAAATGTGGTCACCGTTTTCATGTTATTCTAACCATTATATCATGGATATTTCAATATAGGTCTTATAAACAGACACTGAATGCCTTCTTCACTCTAATGGGTCCTTCATGACTTATAAATTATTTTACATTTCTTTTTCTTGGGAATGACCCAGGCCATGGTATGTACTATATATTAGAAAAATGGGGATGATTTTCTTTGCACTATATCCAGCGGAACATATGTAATGCTTCTGAATGGCTCATTACTTTAGAATTGTTTTAAAAACAAAACATATTCCCCCCTCCAAAAGGACCATATATATCACTACAGCCTCAATTTTTAGTTTTAGAAATAATCAGCACTTGAGTCCATATTATTACTTCTAATAAGGTATATGTGAATTCCAGAAAATGTTAAGAAGCTAACTGAAACAATCACTAATAAATAATGTGGGTAGCATTCTGACAGTTCTTTGAAAGGATGTTTTAATAATTCATAATTAAGACATTAGTTTGAGTGAAAAGATTTGGTGTGGTCTGAAATGAAAATTTCAATCTCTTTGCAGTTTTTGATTGCCATTTTGGTTGAGGAGGATGTGGGAAGGGATGGATTTGGTAAGTCAGGTATTTTATCCAGCAATCATGATTACTGGTACCAAAGCATCCACAATATGCAACATGGGAAAGAGCCGAAAAGCTGCAAATGTTTACATCTCTTACTCCAAGAACTATGTCCTGAGGTTGACTCCTGGAGCATTCTACTCACTGTGTTGCAGGGGCTTTGTCCTGGTCTGCACTGGAAGTAAATCCATGGTGCAGCATCAGCACCCATTCTTGATTTATTACTGATAGTCTAAGACCAATAAAATAGAAAAAATAAGAAATGGCAGAACAGCTGTCTACTGAGATGAAGGCTAAGGACTGTTAAACTGTGCTACATGTCAAATTATGATGCTTGCTCCAAGTGCTCTCTTCATGAGAGGTTGATATGCTCTGTTATTCTTAGGCAATTTATGAAAACTAAGAGTGACAAGCACATCTGTTTTTCTGGGAAGTGAGCTGCTTGTAGCCCTGTCAATAGCAGTCCCATAATAAACCATGATTAATAGCTGTCAAAAATCTACTTTTCCCATTTGCCCCCCTACATAGATGTCACAGTCTTTTTCTTTCAACTCAGCCATGACTTGTCATATTGTTAGTTGACATGTCCCTAAGACAACATTGACTCTTGTACAGATATAGAAAAAGATTTCTCCCATAACATTCTTGCTTGTTCACCATGGACCTAAGTGGAGGTGGAGGAGGGGGAAAAAGCTAGGCATATCTTTATTGTTTCCTTTATCATGAGCAGGAGATGAGAGGAAACTCATCATTCCTATGAGCAACTTAGTGCCAAGTGAGGTGGAGATTATCCTATCACTTAACGAATATGTATTGAGCCTCCATAATATGTCAGGTGCGGAGGATATAATGGTAAAAAAGATACATAAGGCCCTCACTTTTTTTAGTTTTAAGATGGTGGAAGAGACATATTACAAGTATAATAAGTGTTATATATATATATATATATATATATATATATATATATATATATATATGGAAAATTTAGGATGCTATGAGAGTAGATGTCAAGGAACAAAACCTAGGCCAGGAGATTCTGGTTTATCAATATTATTAAGTCAAGTGCTATCTCTTTCTTTGCTGTTGTTTGATTTATTTTTGGCTTCACATATGCACAGGAATCACAATGGGGTAGTGTTGCAATGAATAGGAATATGCCAATTGACATGGTTCATATAGGACTGTAATGACAAAAAATATCATCTGTTTGGAAATGTTTACCCAAAGCAAGAGGTAGTGTGGCATGTGTCCAGTAACAGTTTTGTAGTGATTCTCAATCTTGGCTGCACATTAGAATTACCTGGGGAGCTTTAAAAAAATCCTGATGCATAGGCCACCCCCAAAAGCAATTAAATCAGAATATCTAGGGGTGAGACCCAGACACCACTGCTCTTAAAACTCCCCAGGTCATTTCAGTGTGTAGCCACATTAAAAACCACTGAGTTTTAGGCTTCGTATACTTTCCAAAATTCCCCTCAAGGACCCACAGCTGCCAATTTTACCACTTTCAGAGAAGAAAATCACCAGGTGCAAGAAGCTCCTTTTGCCATCCGAAAGTTTTAACTAGATATAAAAAAAATAAAGTACAGGGACACCTCAGTAGCTCAGTAGGTTGAGCGTCTGCCTTCGGCTGGGGGGTCATGACCTCAGGGTCCTGGGATTGAGCCCCGCATTGGGCTTCCTGATGGGTGGGGGGTCTGCTTCTCCTTCTCCCTCTCTGTGCTCTCTCTCAAATAAAGAGGTAAATCTTTCTAAAAAATAAGGTACAATTACACAGTAACATGCTTAGATCTTATATAGTGTTCAGTGAATTTTGACTAAGTATATGCTCATGTAACCAACAAACCAATTGAATATAGAGCATTGCCATCATCTTAGAATATTCCTAGTGTCCCTTTTCATTATTTGCCTCCCCCCGACTAGAAACAAAAATTATTACAATTTCTATTAGAGTAGTACATAAAATTAGTTTATTAGAATAATAAACTAGCCTATAGATTAGTTTTGGCCATTCTTGGACTTCATAACAATGGAATAATACAGTATGTACTCTTTTATTTTGGCTTCTTTCCCTTAGCATAATGTTTTTGAGATTCATCCATCATCAGTAGTTTTTTCCTCTTTATTGTTGAGTAGTATTCCATTGTACAGATATACCACAATTTGTTTATACATTCTCCTAGCTTGAAATTTTTTAGCTTTCAGAGTTAGGTCTGTAAGTCATCTAGAATTTTGTTTATGGCATTAGGTATGAGCCAATTTTCCACTTTTTCTTTGTCTAGTTTTCAAGATTTAGTAGTCCAGTGCCACTCATTTAAAAGATTCTTCTTTCTCTATTGAATTACATAGGACGTTTTGTTTAAAAAAAATCCTTTGGCTATATATGTGTGCTTTTATTCCATCTCTATGCTGGTCCACTCACGCATTTATTTATCTATTATCTATCCTTATGCCACATTTATTGATTACTATAACTTCATAATTAGTCTTGAAATCAGGTAGACAAGTTCTTCAATTTTTTTTCAAGATTGTTTTGACTACCTGAGATCTTTAGATTTTCATGTAAATTTTAGTATCAACTTCTCAGTATCTACAAATAAGTCTGTTGGAGAGTTTGATCTGAATTGCACTGTGAATTGTTTAGGGAGAGTTGGCATCTTTATAATATTGAATATTTATATTTATTATATGTAATAATAATATAGTAATATACTTATTATATTTGTATAAATATTTTATTTGTTAAATATATTCAATGTTTATAATATTAAATCTTCTAATAACATTGAATCTATTTTTTTTTTAAGATTTTTTATTTATTTGACAGAGAGAGAGCACAAGTAGGTGGAGTAGCAGGTAGAGGGAGAGGGAGAAGCAGGCTACCTGCTGAGCAAGGAGCCTGATGTGGGGCTCGATCTGAATGACCTGAGCCGAAGGCAATTGCTTAACCAACCGAGCCACCCAGGCACCCTAACATTGAATCTTTTCAACATTGCTTTGTACTTTTATATCTTTTGCTAAATTTATCCCCAGGTGTTTTATTTATCTTTAATGCTGTTTTAAATGGAATTAATTTTTAATTACATATTTCATTTGTTTAGTATTTGCATATAGAAATACTATGGATTTTTGTATTTGACCACATATCCTGAAACCTTGATGAATTTACTTATGGATCTAGTGGAAAGTTTGTTTGTTGTGCAGATTCTTTTGGATTTTGTATACATATAATTATATCATCTATAAACAGTTTTACTTCTTTATTTTCTGATATCTATGTCTTTTTTTTTTTTTTTCCTTTTTCTGGCTTTATTTCCTTGAATGCACCCTCACATGCAATGTTGAATTAAAATGGTGTGAGTGCTTTTCTTGCAGTGTTCCCAATTTTAGAGTAAATATTTCAAAATTTCACCATTAAGTATAATGTTAATTGCAGGTTTTTCAGATTATGTTCCATTTATTCCTAGTTTGATGAGAGTATTTTTTAAATCATGAATAAATGTGGGATAGAAACAAATACTAGTTTGTATCTATTGAGATAGTCATAATTTTTCCTCTTTAGTCTTATAAAGTTTTGTTTTATTGATTTTATATTTTTTATAACTTCAAGCTCCCTATTTTACACTAACAATTATGCTTATTCTCTCTCCAGAAGGAATTAAATAGTTAGAAATAATTCAAAACCTGTGGGACTGAATAAATTGAACCTCAATTTCCCAGATAGTCTAAGGCTCTTTCTTTAAAAGAATATGTGAGGCTTAAGTATGAAACAAATGTTTTATAGAGAAATTTTTATCCAGACAAACTATGATTATACTAAGAAATATATCTGAGAAGAAAGTTGTACTTAAGGTAAAGATATTCGTAAATATAACATAAAAGATAGTTGAGTGAATTACTTGTCTCCTTTTCATTTTCAGTTGTTCTCAACCCATGGTTTGTGCATCAAGGTCTTGGGAATCTAGAAAACCCACTGAAGTGTCCAATTATTAATTTTGAGGACATTTGCATTTAAGAGCTATAGATGTCATGAAATTACCAAAGAGATTTGTGACCCCAAATAGGCATAGAGCACCTTCCTAAAAGATGCAAATCTCATCTAGGAAAAGTTGATCTTGATTAATGTGGATCAGAATTTATTTGATCTGAAGTGTCTCATATCTGTAAATGTCCTAGATTATCATTCTTTGGAAAGTAGGCTTGAATTAAAAATGTCCTAGATTATCATTCTTCAGAAAGTAGGCTTGAATTAGACTTAAAGTTGTCTTAGTTCTGGGGCACCTGGGTGGTTCAGTCTGTTGAGCGTCCGGCTCTGGATTTTGGCTCAGATCATGATCTTAGGGTTGTGGGATCGAGCCCCACATTGGGCTCTGTGCTCAGCGCAGAGTCTGCTTGTTCCTCTCTGCTCCTCCTCCGGCTCTCTCTCTGTCTCTCTAAAATAAATAAATAAATTCTTAAAAAAAAAGTTGTGTTAGTTCTCTGCTATTCATTCCAGCTATAGACAGAAAGAAACATACATTATTGGATATAAAGTTCCCAAGAAGTTTACCTTGGCCAAAGAGTAGTAAGAAGTAGAAATCTTCATATTGATTATGAAGCTCAGTGTTCATCAGCAGGCTGCTTGATCTGATACTCTGCTTTTCATCATTTAACTTATCAAAACCTCTTCATTATTGGTTCCTATTTGTGTTAAACTGTGTTTGATATAATGCTTTGAAAGACATTTTCTGGAAGCTCTTAAAAATCTCTAAATGAATCACTGGTAAAAATATTTTGAAAATATATAGTATTTATTTTCTCATCTCAACTATTACAATAATTTTATTCATTATATTTTAGATATAATTCTATTACAATCTTAGAAATACTATAAGATATCATCCAAAGACTTTACCAAGTGCTTAGGAAGATTGACTTACTAATATGAGGCCGGTTTTTGTTTTTTGTTTTTTTTTTCTTTGATTTTGTTTCAGAATCTAAGCTTTACTCCATCTCTGAAAGGTCTCTTGTATTTTTTGTTTTATACCAAAAGAGATAAAGACATTAGATGGTTCCGCTATGTTCTTAATCTGATGGTGAATCCAAAGGATAGAGAACAGAGTATGAAAAAGAGTTTAAAAATAGACCTATTAAAGAAAAATTTATCCTGAAGGGCAAATTGATGACAAATCAGAAAACAGGATCTGATAAACTTTTGTATTTCAAGTTCTTCTAAGTAGTAACATTAAAAATTAGCAACTGCCATTAAAGTGTCTTCTGATCAGAAACTAAGTTTTAAACAACAGCCAGAGACAGTGGTAACAATGGTGGGGCCACTGCCTGCCTGGGGTATTAGGCAGTTTTTTTTTATTATTTTTTCTGCTGTTTACTAATTACCATTTTATTTACTATTGGTCTATGACAAAGATTCTCCTTTGAAGAAACAAAAACAGATAGATATCAATGTTCATAATGTGCAAATAGATCAGTAATAACTGACCTCCTTTTAACCTTTGGTTCTTGTCTCTAATGTGTAAATAAAACTAGGGAGAAACAGGATCTTTAGTATTTTGGTAACAGAAGATTCCTTTTTCAAACTGAGTTGCATGATGTTTCGCTAATGGGTGGGTGAAATGCCGTAAGTGTAAGAGGAGATTAATACAAGGTTACCTAGCTTTTATAAATCTACAGTAGATGTCTGTAGGTTAAATAACATAATGGAAGAAAAACTGATTTGGGGAAGTATAAACACAATATAAATTTAAGGTATAATTTCAAGGCTTAAATTATGGATTACAATTGTAGAGATAACCTGAAGTAAAAGATGTATACTTCCAAAGCAAATACTGTAGCCTCTGTGGCCTATTCTGTCACATCCAGAAGAAGACATTGCTAATCTGGACACAAAAATAAGAAAAATAGGCTCCCACAAAAAAAAATTAATGGAACTAGAAATAAATAAATCATATGCTGGCATTAAAATAGGTATTCATAATCAGTTGGTGTTGATTTGTATTCAAGAGTTAGAAGCCATCATCAAAGTAGAGTGGAAACTTAAATGTTACTAAAAAGGTTCAGGATAGTCATTTATTGCTTAACTTGCAATTATAAAAGAAATTCAATTCTATGAACTTTTATCAAGTCACACCTCTACCAACTGCTTTTGCTGTCTGTTTCCACTAAATAATAAATGCTACACCATTTACAGACGTGTGAGAGAATTTATGTTCTGATGACCACCAAGAGAGAGTCTTGTTAGTGTCAGAGGTCAAATACTTATGTCAGAAGGACTCTATTCAGTAGCAATAAAAAAATGACTAGGCATCAGTAAAGCCCTATGGAGCCATATAAGAACTGTGGGTTTTCAAGTTGATTTGTATATAGAGTAAGCATTTATTTTTCACATAGGCATTGAGATATTACAGTCAGCAGTTTTCTTTCCCAGTATCTTTCTTATACCGTTTTTGAAAAAAATATCGGCCTCTGTTTAATTATTTACATAAAATCCAGAAAATATCAAAACACAGGATTTTTTTTTTGCTTAAAAAGAAAATAAATTCTGAGCAAACAGGAATGTACATATAACATCAACTTGCTGTAGGCGGGGGAATACCATTATGTGGTTGTCTAGGGACACTGTTCTCATTAAAAGACTGTAGTAATTCAGCTAGAGTGGTATGTAAATTATATGAAGTTTTTAAAATGTTAGGTGAGGTATTTTTACTTAATTAAAATCAATAAACATTAATTTACACCTACTATATTGATAGTTTAAGTCAGAAAAATCTTTACATGAAGTTACTCATGATTACCCAAGGTAGGGTCCAGAAACCAACATCATCAACATCATCTGGTAGCTTGTTAGAAATGCAAAAAGGAAGGAAGGAAGGAAAGAAGGAAGGAAGGAAGGAAGGAAAGAAAGAAAGGAAGGAAGGAAGGAAGGAAGGAAGGAAGGAAGGAACGAAGGAAGGAACGAAGGAAGGAAGGAAGGAAGAAAGAAAGAAAGAAAAGAAGGAAAGAAAAGAAAGAAAGAAGGAAAGAAGGAAAGAAAGAAAGAAAGAAAGAAAGAAAGAAAGAAAGAAAGAAAGAAAGAAAGAAAAAGAAAAGAAAGAAAAGAAGGAAGGAAGGAATTAAGGAAGGAAGGGAGGGAGGGAGGAAGGAAGGGAGGGAGGGAGGAAGGAAGGAAGGGGAAAGAGGGGGAGAGAGACAGGAAAGGAAGAAAGAAAGAAAAAGAAAGAAAGGAAAGAAAGGAAGAAAGAAAGAAAGAAAGTAAAGAAAGAAGAAAGAAAGAGAAAGAAAAGAGGAAAGAAAGAGGGAAAGAAAGGTACTATCCCAGGTCTATTGAATCAAAATTTGCATTTTAACAAGATCCTTAGGTGATTTTTATGAACTAAAATTTGAGAAGCAAGGCTTTCAAATTTATTTGCATTGGAGGAGATACTCAAGCACTCAAATCAACATTCAAACCTTTTTTATCAACTCAGTTTGTGGCAAAATTTAGAGTTTGTACAATTTATTTACCTTTTTTTTTTTTTTTAGCTTGTGCTATTTCAAAAGGGAAATGCAACGTTAGGGAGTAATGAGCTTTTATTTTGTAGAAAAACAAGGGTTCACCAGCAGAGCAGAAGGAGTAGGGACCCTAAGGTCAGAAAAAATTTGTGCTCACTTTCCAGCCCAGTTCTCAGCCACGTGATTCATCATTTGGATCAAGAGCATATTTTTGCGCACTCTGGTAATGCAGGCAATCCCCAGTTCAAGAACTAATTGTGGTCCAAATGATCATTTGCAAACTGGTGATTTGTAACTTTAGATGTATTTTCCTATAGAAACAGTGTTATACTCAGTAGGTAGATTTCTAGGCAGCCTGCAGAAGCCTACTTAACTTAAAATGTACTGAGAAGTAAAATGTTGGGAGGCACTAGGGAAAAGCAAGCATATTAGAATAACACATAGCCAGGTTCTTTGGCTCTACCACTCTCCAACTCTTTACCTTCAGCAAGTTATTTAACCTACTCATCATCTGTAAAATATACATAGTAATAATTCCTCCACAAAATCTTTGGAAAAGCTGAAAAGTGTGTTAAGTCACTTATTGTTGAATTGATAACTTGCGTGATTGGCCACCTAATAAGAGACTAAAAGACATTTTTTCCATACAATACTGGTGAGTATGGATTAGGACTCCGATCCATGAAGAAAGAAGATGAGGATCTAAGGGAAGACTTGCTTACAGAAAATTATACCTTGAAAAATAAGGGAGTCAATAGGTGGGGTTAGGTAGAAATTGAGGAGAATATGCTGGGCAGAAGATGTGACGACATTACAAGATGTTTCTATAGGAAATGTAGTGGGGCTACAGAATAAGAGGAGGGTGTTCAATGGATTTGGGTTAGAGACTCTATGAAAAGAACTCTCTGGTGTGAGCCTGCCTTTCTTTTCCTTTCTCCCTTTCCTCCACCTATTTTGATATTACCAGTCTACACCAAGCACATTGTAAGATCAATAAGAAGCAAAGGCTAAAGTTGTCTGGGAAGCATCAAAGTCTTCTTTACGGTCCCCAGCAACAAGGAAGAAAGTGGGAAGAGGGAAAATAACTGTCAAGGGTAGAACAAGTTGGGGGGACCAATGTCTGTGGTCTCTCTACTATAATGAACATCGCTGTGTTTAATATAGTACCGTAGATGATAAACCCTTAAGATTGACAGAAGTAATACATGTGCTACCTTCCTGGAAACAGCTCTCCTCACCACTATACCACCAAAACCTTGCTACCTTTATAATATCAGATATCATTTTTTTTTAATATCAGATATCATTTTATAGTGAAGAGTTAATCTAACATTCCACTTTGATTTGAATCATAGGCAACTGTGGGTCAGGGATTATTTTTGGTTTTATGTTGATTTTTGATAGTCAAATTTAATTTTCTTTTGGCATATTGTGGCTATTTTTTGTTGATGATGCAATTTTAGCAAACCCAAATTGTGCCTTCTTTGACAAAACCAAGTAGAGGATTGAGGCAATTATCTTAATATTGATAGTCTTGCAGTCAGGACTTTGGCCAAAATGAAGGTTTTACTTTGATTGTTACTGGATATTTTCCTTTGTTTTTTCTTAGATGTTGTCAACTCATAGTTTTTGTTTTTGTTTTTTAACCTGAGGTTTATCAATAAATGTTGTCTTCTCATAGAAACTCTGAAAGGAAGTATGTTACATTATTTTGTGACACCAGAATATATTGATGATAATAATTAGAGTTTATATTCAGGTAGTGCATTAACAATGATGAAGCACTTCAACATACATTTTTATTATGTCATATGTAATTACCCTGTGAGGTAGCTGGACAGGTAGTATTGTCTTCTTTTCATCTACGAGGAGAGCTTGGAAAGGTTTAGTGATTCGCCTAAGGTCACACAGCTGCTCAGTGGTGGGTTGACAACCCAGGTTTTCTGTTTCCCAGTATAGTACTCTTTCTATACTTCCTTTCAGTGTTCCTGCCTTGTTTTCTGTGGACCCCCATGGTGTGATCCACTGATAACCTCACCACCTTCAGTCTCAGCCTTACCCCAATTCCCTGACTCATTTGATCAAGACAGGACATAGATATATATACATATATTGCCTCAGTTCCACCTGCTAATGAACTTAGTTGTGACTGGTAGCCATGCTTATGGCTCCCATCATCTCTTTGCTGCCCCTCCTGTGTCCTTAGTATGCTGCTTGAGTACTTTTATTTCTCTATTCCTGCAGGATGGGTCAGTCTTTGGGAATAAAATACCATCTTGATTTCTATTTCTAGGTTTTGACCAGGTATCCCTATTTCTTCCCTGGATAGAGGCTATTTGGGGGGCTCAAAACTATTGATTTTAACCAGTCCTTTTTCCTGGAAGAACTGGAGTGCAAATAACAAAGGTGAATTCTAGAAAAACAAACTTTTAGGAAATATGAATGAATTTACTTTTTTAAAAAAGATTTTATTTATTTATTTGACAGAGAGAGAGAGGGAGAGCATAAACAGAGGGAGCAGCAGACAGAGGGAGAGGGAGAAGCAGGCTCCTGCTGGGCAGGGAGCACGATGTGGGTCTCGATCCCAGGACCCTGAGATCATGACCTGAGCTGAAGTCAGACACTTAACCAACTGAGCCACCCAGGTGCCCCTGAATGAATTTACTTTTTAACTAAGTCAGGTGTATGAAAGAAACTGGGTGTATCTAATGCATTTTATAAGAGTCCACGTTTTCAGGCATAATATTTGCATAAAAAGTACAGAAATAACAGAAGGTCGTACTTGAATGGTTAGACCATATTTCAGCTCCTAATCATAACAATCGGCAACTTATTTCCATTTTATTTTATGCTGCCCAAACTGATCCCATTTTCAATTTTTGTAGTCTCCTGCCTACTTTCAGAAATATCCAGAATCTTTTAATTACTACCAGCTGACCTTGTAAGACTTAATAGTGAAAGTTAAACTAAAAGATCTACATGATGTACTGCATGGCATATTCTCCTTTCCAATTTCTAAAATAATTAGGGGGGGAAATCTTAATCCTATTTTGAAAAACTTGTTTTAAATAAATATTTTTGTCTAAAAATAGACCAAGACCACGCCAATGTTTTGAAGCTTTTTTGTCTTGTTTTAAATAAATAGTTAAAAGTCATTACTTTTAAATTAACTGCAAAATTGTGGGTCCACTGAATTAATTACATTTAGTGACTAAGCATTCTTCCACATCCTGCATGTAGGACTTGAGGGTAGGGAGTTGTCTTGTCAGATCCAAAGTCAACTGAAACAGCTCTGAATCTGGTAATTACTCTTAATAAAATTGATTAAGAAAGAATTTAAGCCCAAAGATCTGTGAGTTTAAGGGAAGAAACTATTCATTAAGTCATTATTACACACTTATTCTTGTTTTTTGCTAGGCAATGGACTAATGTGTTTTAGAAATAAAAAGATTAATTGGAGGGGAAAAATAGCTTCCTTCAAGGACATTAAGGTATAAGAGGGGTAATTAGACAATGCACTTAAATGATTATAATTATAAATACAAGGCTAGCAAAAGAGCTATAATATAAAGTAAAATGCTTAATTAGCTGAAGATGTGATCCAACCTCATTTTTGGCCACAACTTGTTACTTGGTTTTGCTAAAGAGTTTTAACATCATTTTTGCCATCACTGACATTGTATATTATTAATATAGTGATCTGCCATGATATCTAATTAGTATAGCAATGCAGTAATAGGAATAAACATTATCATTCAAATCAATTTTTAATTATTGAATAGTGATTTTTACATATAAGTAGATATTCTATACCTAACTTGGAATGTAAATTTTTTTTTATTTTATTTTTTATTTTTTTTATTCTTATGTTAATCCCCATACATTACATCATTAGTTTTAGATGAAGTGTTCCATGATTCATTGTTTGTGCACAACACCCAGTGCTCCATGCAGAATGTGCCCTCCTCAATACCCACCACTAGGCTAACCCATCCTCCCACCCCCCTCCCCTCTAGAACCCTGTTTGTTTTTCAGAGTCCATTGTCTCTCATGGTTCGTCTACCCCTCCGAGGAATGTAAATTTTTTTGTGGTAAGAATATTTAACATGAAATTTACATTCTTAAACTTTCTAAATATAGTATTGTTAATTACAGGCACAATGTCATACAGCAGATCTCTAGAACTTATTCATCTTGGATAACTAAAACTTTATATTCATTTAATGGCAAGTCTCCATTTCCCCCTCCCCATAGTCCCTACCATTCTACATTTTGCTTCTATGAGTTTGACTATTTTAGATACCTCATATAAATAGAATCATGTAGTAATTTTCCTTTTGTGGCTAGCTTATTTCACTTAGCATAATATGTTCAAGATTCATTCCTGTTGCTGCATATCAATATTTAAGGCTAAATAATATTCCATTGTATATATCACATTGTTCTTATCCATTCTTCTGTTGATATATATTTAGGTTGTTTCCACATTTTGGCTATTGTGAATAATGCTGCAATAAAAGAATGCAAATATCCCTTTGAGGTCCTGATTTCAGTTGTTTCAGGCAAATGCCCAGAAGTGTAATTGCTGATCATATGTTAAAGTATGTGTTTAATTTTTTTGAGGAAACTCCATTCTGTTTTCCATAGTGGCTGCACCATTTTACATTCCCATCAACAGCGCACAAGGGTTCCAATTTATCTACACTTCTGCCAATATTTATCTTTTGCCTTTCGATAATAGCCATTCTAACAGGTGTGAGCTGATATCTCACTGTGATTTTTAATTTGCATTTCCCTGATGATTAGTGATGTTGAGCATTTTTCCATATAGTTGTTGGCCATGTCTTGTATGTCTTCTTTAGAGAAATGTGTACTCAAGTCCTTTGTCCATTTTTAAATTGGGTTGTTTGTAATTTTGCTATTGAGCTATAGAAATTTCTTATATATTTTGGATATTACCCTTATCAGATATCCTGTTTGCATATTTTCTCTCATTCAAAAGGTTACCCTTGACTCTATTAATTGTTTCCTTTGCTGTGATGCAGGAGCATTTTAGTTTGATGTAGTCCTATTTGTCTAACTTTGTTGTGTTTTTGGTCATATTCAAGAAATCATTGCTAAGACCAAGACCACGCCAATGTTTTGAAGCTTTTTCCTTATGTTTTCTTCAAGGAAGTTTTAGTTTAAGGTTTTAAATTTAACTCTTTAATCCATTTTTAGTTAATTTTTGTATGATATGAGAAAAAGGTTCAGTTTCATTCTTCTCCATATGGATATCCAGTTTTGTCAACACCATTTACCAAAGAGACAACATTGTATATTCTTGGAACTTTTGTCTCAGATGGATTGATTGTATATGCATTGCTATATTTCTGGGATCTCTATTCTATTCCCTTAATTTATATATCTGTCTTTATGCCACTACCATTCTGTTTTGATTATTGTGGATTTGTAATATATTTTATTTATTTTTATTTATTTTTTATTTTTTTAATTTTTTTAATAAAGTAAGACACCTCGAGCTTTGTTTTTCTTTCTCAAATTTGTTTTGGTTATTTAGAGTCCTTTGTGTTTCCATATGAATTTTGGGATTTTTTTTCTTTTTCTGAAAAAATGTTCTATTGTATTTTGGTAGGGATTGCATTAAATTTGTAGATCAGTAGTTTAGACATTTTAACAATATTAATTCTTCCAATCTGTGACCATGATATCTTTAATTTTTTGTATCTTCTTTAATTTCTTTCATCAGTATTTTGTAGTTTTCAGTGTACAGATCTTTCACTTTCTTAAGTTTATTTCTAAGTATTTTATTATTTTTGATGCTATTGTGAATGTCATTGTTTTCTTAGTTTCTTCTTCAGATAATTTATTATTGTGTTAGAAATGCTTCTGATTTTTGCATATTGATTTTGTATTATGCAACTACTGAATTCATTTATTAGTTCTAACAGTTTTTTTGGTGGAATCTTCAGTGTTTTCTATATACAATATCGTATATCTGCAAATAAAGACAGTTTTACTTCTTCCTTTCTCTATTTAGATGACTTTTATTTCTTTTTCTCACTCATCTGTTCTGGCTAGACCTCCCAATACTATGTTGAACAGAAGTGGGGAGAGAAGGCATCCTTACTTTGTTCCTGATCTTAGAGGAAAAGCTTTCAGCTTTGTACCATTAAGTATGATGCTAGCTATGGGCTTTTCATATATGGCCTTTATTATGTTGATTTAACTTCCTTCTATTTCTTCTTTGTTAAGAATTTTTTTTTAAGGGCCCTGCGTGGCTCAGTCATTAAGCATCTGCCTTTGGCTCAGGTCATGATCCCAGGGTCCTGGATCGAGCCCCGCATCAGGCTCCCTGCTCAGCAGGAAGCCTGCTTCTCCCTCTCCTACTCCCCCTGCTTGTGTTCCCTCTCTCACTGTCTCTCTCTGTCAAATAAATACATAAAGTCTTTTTAAAAAAAAAAATTTTTTTTGAGATTTTATGTATTTATTAGAGAGAGAGAGAGAGAGAGAGCAAGAGCAGGGGGAGGGGCCGAGTGAGAAGCAGACTGGAGCCCGACGTGGGGCTCATGGGATCATGACTTGAGCCGAAGGCAGACACTTACCTGACTGAGCCATCCAGGCATCCCCTTTGTTAAGAATTTTTCTCGGGCGCCTGGGTGGCTCAGATGGTTAAGCGTCTGCCTTCGGCTCAGGTCATGATCCCAGGGTCATTCTCCCTCTGACCCTCTCCCCTCTCATGCTGTTTCTCTCTCGCTTGCTCTCTAAAAAATAAATAAAATCTTTAAAAAAAAAAAAAGAATTTTTCTCATGAAAGAGAGTTGAATTTTGTCAGGTGCTTTTCTGCACCTATTGAAATGACCATATGATTTTTATCCATCATTCTGTTAATGTGGTTTATCAAATTTATTGATTTACATATGTTGAACCATCCTTCCATCCCAGGGATAAATCCCACTTGGTTATGGTGTATGAGCCTTTTAATGTGCTGGTGAATTTTGTTTGCTAGTGGAGGAATTTTGCATCTATGTTCATCAGGGATACTGGCATATAGTTTTATTTTCACTGATACCAGGATATTGTTGGCCTCATAAAATGAGTTAGAAATGTTCCCTCCTCTATAATTTTTTTGAGGATTGGAATGAATTCTTCAAATGTTTGGAAGAATTTGCCAATGAAGCCATCTGGTCCTGGGATTTTCTTTCTTATGAGGTTTTTGATGCTGATTAGATCTTCTTATTTGCTATTGGTCATTTAAGATACCCTATTTCTTTTTGATTCAGTTTTGGTAGGTTGTATGTTTCTAGAAATGTATCCATTTCTTCTAGCTTATACATTTTGTTCCTGTACTATTGTTTATAGTAGTTTCTTATGATTTTTTTTATTTCTTTGGCATCAGTTGGAATGCCTTTTCTCTAATTTCTGATTTTATTTATTTGAGTTTTTCTTTTTTCTTAGTCTAGTTAAGGTTTATCAATTTGTTGACTTTTTCAAAAGACCAACTGTTAGTTTTATTGATGAGTTTTTGTTTTTCTTTTCTCTATTTTGCTTATTTCTGCTCTAATCTTTATTATATCCGACCCCCCCCAAATTTGGGTTTAGTTTGTTCTTTATCTAGTTCCGTGAGTTGTAAACTTAGATTATTTATTTGAGATCCTTTTTTTAAATTAAGCATTTTATTACTATGAATGTCCTTCTTATACCACTTTGTTGTAGCCCATAAGTTTTGATATGTGGTATTTTCATTTTTGTGTGTCTCAAGATATTTTCTGAATTTTCTTTTGATTTCTTATTTGACTCATTAGTAGCTTAGGAATCTACTATTTAATTTACACATATTTGTGAATTTTCCAGTTTTCCTTCTGCTATTAATTTCAGTTTTATTCCATTGTGGTTAGAAAAGATATGATTTCAGTCTCCCTAAAATGTTAGTTTATTTGTGACTTAACATGTGATGTATCCTGGAGAATGTTTTGTGTGTGCTTGAGAAGAATGATTGTTCTCTTGCTGTTCAGTGGAATGTTCTGTATGTGTCTATTAGGTCCATCTGGTCTACAGTGTTGTTCAGTTCTACTGTTTCCTTACCAGTTTTCTGTCTGGATGTTCTATCCATTATTTAAAATGAGGTATTGAAGTCGCTTACTGTTCTTTATTGTCTATTATTTCTCCCTTCTGTTCCACTTAACCAACTGAGCTACCCAGGCGCCCACTCAGGGTGTTCTTGAACAAAACTTGGGCTCATTTGTATCTCCTCAGTTATCATACTGAACATTTTACATTAGCATCTACATACATAGTATAATTTAAAGGCTGAGGGCTGCTGCTTTCTCCTAACTCCCTACTTGTGTCTGGGATAATGATGTCATTCTTGCTGCTGACAAGTACATAGTGCTAGACTCAGGACCAACTGCCTTTTTGTCATAATACTTGATGATCTCAGATGGCTCTGAATTTCCTTCATTAGCATGTTTATTTTTCCTTATTTTAAGCTTATGCTTCAGGCTTTTTGTTTTTAATCACAAACCCATGTTCCTTGGTTGTAAATCTTATGTATTTTATATATATGTATATATATATAAAATCTTTGTATATACACATATATAAATACATATAAATATGTACACATACACCCATATATATGTAAAATTTTTAGGCAACTGGAAAGTGTAAGATCATGAAAAAAACCGAATTCTTGCTATTTGGGGTTATTCTGGAACTTACTATGGTGGGAAATAGAATTAAGTACATTATCAGAGTTGTAAGTAAAACATCTTATGGAGAGCAGGAAGTTGTGATAATTTGTGGGAACCATTTTTTCCCTAACAAAAAATTAAACAAAAATAATAAATAGCATCCTTAAAATAGCTTTCTCTTTTCTTTTTCTTTTCCTTTATTTCTTTTTTCCTCCCTTCCTTTTGTTCCTCTTTTCCCTTCTCTCCCCCTTCTCCTGAGAGAAACCATAATGTATATTTTTCTAATTTAGGGACATTGCTAGTAATCCTGCAGGATACAGAGGTGCTAGTCTAATCTGATCTTGCTTAAGAAGCAAATACTATTCCTATTCATTGGGCTGTAACTCTAAGAACACTAAGTTAATTTACAACTCCATGTATCAAGTACATGAATTATACTCTGCACAAGAAGTTGTTCTCTGGTCTTTCATATGGAAACACAAAATCGAACATCATAGAATATAGAAACCCATTATTTTAATGCCTTGACATTTCTGTGGCAAAAAGTATAGAGTTTAAAAATAAAATTCTTCCAATTTTTTATTAAAATTGAAAGTCTATGAAGATATACCATATTTATAGTTGATTTTAATTTATATGCAGTGCTTGACACATTTCTGTAGTTCTCTAGAGTTAAGCACATACACATTGAGCAAGCAGGACTTTCTTAATAATGTTGGCTTTCAAAAAGTACTTTAAAGATATTTATTTCAAGCTTAAACTGAGGCAGAGTGGAAAACAATTAAAAACATACGCCTCAGAATCACAAGCTTTAGGTACTTTGAGTTTAAATCCTGAATGTGTCTTTTTAACTGTATATCCTTCAAAAGTTACTTATTCTGTCTGTTTTTAAAATAATTTATTTGTAAAATGAGAAGTATGTAACAAATTTTATAAAGTTGTGGTGTTTATTAACTAAAATTTTATTGCCTACATCATTATTTACCAGGTATTGCACATGCTTAATAAATGGTGTTCTAGATTTGTTCAGACTGTCTTCTTGACTTGAATTCCTTTTTTTTTCATACATTGGCTCTTTTTTTTTTTAAGATTTTATTTATTTGACAGAGAGAGACACAGCGAAAGAGGGAACACAAGCAGAGGGAGTGGGAGAAGGAGAAGCAGGCTTCCCGCTGAACAGGGAGCCCTATGCGGGGCTCGATCTCAGGACCCTGAGATCATGACCTGAGCCGAAGGCAGATGCTTAACGACTGAGCCACTCAGGCGCCCCATACATTGGCTCTTTCAGTCCATCTACAGTTTTATTATTTTATTCCCTTATGATTCATAGTTTGTAGTCACAGATGCTTGAAAAACTTACTTTTTTCTTTCTTGAAAGCATATATCACATTTTGCCCCTTAGCTTTTGTAATGAAGCCTAAACATTTTAACTCACTGGAAATTGCCCCAATTACTCAGGCTACTAGTAACAGCAATAGATAAAATCATAAAAGCATGTACATGCTAGAAAAAGAAAAGTACATGCTATTTCTGTGCTTAACTGGAAAAAAAAAGTTAGCTGGTAATTACTTTTTATTTACCTTAGGATAATATCTAGAAGAGGAAACTATAGTTTTCACTCATAATTTTTCTATTTTAAACTCATTACTTTTAAATATAGTGTTTTGAAATTTCAATCGATTCATTTTTTTGGTGAATTTTAATAATGCGCCAAGTGTGTGGTTAAGGACACTTGTTGGCTTTTCTCAGTGCTTTTTGCTGATTCCTCTTCTCTCCGACCTTTTCCTTTTGTAGTGCCCTTAGTCTCAGTCTTTTTACTTCGTCTCTCTTCTGTCTTCATTCATTATCTTTGTAAACTTGTTCAGTTCCTTCATTTTTAACACCATTTACATGCTGACAAATCCCAATATTTTATCTCCACCACGGTCTCTGTCCCAAACTCCGGATTTCATATTCAACTGCCCATTTATAATCTCTACTGGATTTTAACACACATTTCAGACCCAGTACTGAGCTTCTGAACTTCCTCAAAAACCTGCTCCATTCAGTGACCATTCCTTTCTTAGCAAGTGGTAACTCAGTCCTTCCAGTTATGGACCAAATTCCTTAGGATTCATTCTTGATTGCTCTCTCTCAGACTTCACATACTATCCACCAACAAATACCTTTAGCTCTACATTCTAAGTATAATCCAGTGACTTCTTATCACTTTCACTATTTCCATCCTGGTCCTAGTCACTTATTACCTGGGTTACTGTCATAACCTCTAAGTAGGTTTTCCTGCTTACACTCTTGCCCTTCAACTGTATATGATCAACACAGGAATTTCAAAAGAGTGAGTCTTTTAAAACTAAAGTCATATAATATCATTCCCTATCACAAAATTGTCAAAAGGTTACCCCTTTCTATGATGTTCTTAAAATGGCCTACCAAACCCTTAGCCATATCAATTCATTTCTTAACCTTCCTCCTGCTCACTCTGCTTCATCCCCCCCTAACCTCCTTCCTTTAAGGCATTAGTCCCTCTCCTGCATCAGGACATTTGCTCTGGCTGTTTCTTCAGCCTAAAATCCTCTTTTCTCCTGACATCTTTTTCACTCACTCTATTATCTCTTTCAGATCATACCTGTTTAGTAAGGCCTACCTTCCCACACTATTGTGGTGCTACCTGCCTCCTCCCACTTGCCACACTCCTGACTCTCATGCTTGACTTTAGCACATTCCAACATACTATATAACTTACTTAGTTTTACAGTTATATTGTTTATTGTCAGACTCCTTCTATTAGAATGTAAGTTCTATGAGGGCAGGGTCTCTGTCTATTTGTTTCTCCCCTGATATATCAAGATCCTCAAATATTGATTGGCATCTAGTAGTAGGCAATCAGTGAATACTTGGTGGCTGAATGAATGCAAGATTGCAAATGTTATTTCTTTTTTATAGAAAAATTCTGACATTGCATATGTCAAAAATACCAATGAGAAAATGGACCCATGTTTTTGCAGTACAAATATGAACCAATATTTTTGCAGTAAAATGTTTTTACTATATAATATTTATGTAACCATTTTTATTATGTTCTTAGATACCATTTCCCATGTATAGGCTCATACTATGACTTTAATTAAAATGGCAGTGGCAGGGGCGCCTGGGTGGCTCAGTTGGTTAAGCGACTGCCTTCGGCTCAGGTCATGATCCTGGAGTCCCGGGATCGAGTCCCGCATCGGGCTCCCTGCTCGGTGGGGAGTCTGCTTCTCCCTCTGACCCTCCTCCCTCTCATGTTCTCTGTCTCTCATTCTCTCTCTCAAAATAAATAAAATCTCAAAAAAAAAAAAATAAAATAAAAAATAAAAAAAAATAAAAATAAAATAAAATGGCAGTGGTGTTTCACAAACACCTGATATTTATAAATTTGATCAGTGCATCCATCATAAATAACATCATAAATAAACCACCTTTAAATGGACATATTCCATTGATCGTTGGTGGAAGTCATCTGTACTTATATCTGTATCTTTACCTGTATCTCTATTAATCATCTATCTCCTCTAATCTATCTATCTGTATCCCTATCTCTATTTGTTATGGATCTGTATATCTATATATCTTTCTACCTTGTCTATCTACCTCTTTATCTGAGGGTAGATCTGGTCTAGTGAATTTAGAAAACTAAAGAAATAATCATTCTCTTTCTCATTGTTACCTAAAAATGTCAATCAGAACCATGCTGCTCTGAGTAAACCAGTGTCCTGAATTGTTTCTGGGGCATTCTTATCTCACTTTCTTTGAGTCTTTATATTATCTGGCTTTAGTGCAATAAAGCAAAACACAATAAAGTGAGGTATGCAGCATTATTTTAAAATGTTTTCCATGCTGAATGATTGTAATAGCAAATTAGAAGTTTTTGTAACAGTTGACTGTAGTTTAAAAGAATAGATTGAATTTTATATAGTTTTTAGAAAAACTTCCAAATCTGTAAAAATTTAGTTGAAAATCACATGAGATGGAATTTAAGATAACTTAGTACTTACATGATAAACTAAGAGGGATAAGGTGAGGGCGCCTGGGTTGCTCGTTAAGCGTCTGCCTTCAGCTCAGGTCATGATCCCAGGGTCCTGGGGTCAAGCCCCGCATCGTGCTCCCTGCTCCGCGGGAAGCCTGCTTCTCGAACCTCTCCCACTCCCCCCGCTTGTGTTCCCTCTCTTGCTGTGTCTCTCTGTCAAATAAATAAATAAAATCTTTAAAAAAAAAAAAAAGAAAGAAATGTGGTGTGTGGCTGGGGGCATATGTGTCCAAATATCCTTCAGCATTATATAGGTGGGCAAGATGGAGAAAGAAATCTAATTTTTTAAATATAAAAACCTGACTGATTAAAATTTTATGGGAACAAGTGTATATTAATTTTATTACTCAGTTCTTTAATTCTAAATTCTATGCTGTTTTGTGGCTATTTAAAACAGGAAGTGTATTTTTCCCCCTCTCAGGCTTTGTCTATGTTTGTATCATTTAACCTGGATACTCCATCCCTTTTCCTTCTTACTTTTGTCTAAGTTATCTAGATAATTAGAAGAATGACTAACATATCTTCTGAATTATTCAGGTTAGGTAGAACATGTTAAATTCACTGAATTATTCTGAACTTCGCTTTTGCTGGCATACCTTCTCTCTTTGTAATATCAATTAGATAAGATAATGTGGATCACTAAGAGCCTCTTTCTTTTAAGATTTTATTTATTTATTTATTTATTTATTTATTTATTTATTTATTTGAGTGTGAGATGGTGAAAGATCAGAGGGAGAGGGAGAAGGAAAGAGAGAATCTTAAGCAAACTCCATCCTGAGCGCAGAGCCCAATGCAGGGCTCGATCCCAGAACCCTGAGATCATGACCCTGAAATCACAACCTGAGCTGAAACCAGGAGTCCAACACTTAACCGACTGAACGACCCAGGCGCCCCCATTAAGAGCCTCTTAAAAGCCTTCTAATAATTCTGTAATGCAAGAATCATTTTCCTTTTAATGTTTTCTAAGTAAAAAGGACTTCCCTTAAGAAATAGTCATAACTCTTAATTTTATCTTAAATAGCACTTGAAGTCCTTAAATTAATGCACCAAAGATGGGTTGATTTTCTTTTCAAACTACATTATTTATCCTCAGCTTTCAGCTCAGATTTTCTGATGTGGCAAGCCATCCTGCTCTCTGTTCCCTGTGCACAAAACAATTCCCCTCGGCATTTAAATTTATGTAAGGGCTCCACACTGCATTTAGAGTAAAATCCAAGCCCATTCTTTGATTGCACAACTTCATGGAATCCAATGCCTGCCTACTGTCATGCTCAGTTTGTACCAGCCTCCGTCCTGGCCATTCATGCCTTTCTGTTCCCCAAATCTGCCAAACTCATGATCTCCTTTGGTCTCTTTGCCTGGAATAGCAATCTCTGACAATAATAAGGTCTAATAGCTAAGATTTATTTAACACTATATGCCAGGTACTTATAAATTTTGTAGATGTGTCAATTTATTTCAACTTCTAGCAGCCTGGATAGCTGGAGATTATTCTGATTTTACAGATGAAAAGAAAATAAACTGAACCACACATAGATAAGTATCTTTCCAAAGACATACATTGGTACAGAGTTGAGAATGGAAGTCAAGCAGATGTGCCCAGCTTAAAAGTTTAACCAACACACTATGTGATATTCACATATCTAGAAACACTTAATTATTTACATCTCAGCTTAAAAATGATTTCCCCAGGACTTCCATCAGCATCTAGTCATTTTCTTCTTATTAAATTTTAGTTTCTACATAAGTTATTATTATTTAGTAATGTTTTTGTTTATTGTTTGTACCAATTTCACTAACATTTCAAAACTACAGGCACCACAAAAACAATGTCCTACCTTATCTCCAGAATTATATATGGCCTATAATTGGACCCAATAAGCACTTGTTGAATAAATAAATTAATAAGCCTTCCTGGTTCATGTCTTTCTCACCAGATAATGATATGCATTGAAGAAATGGGGTTAAAAAAAGGGGGGGGCGCTTAGGTGGCTCAGTCGTTAAGCAACTGCCTTCTGCTCAGGTCAAGATTCTGAAGTCCCGCATTGGGATCAAGTCCCTCATGGGGCTCCCTGCTCAGCAGGGAGTCTGCTTCTCCCTCTGACCCTGCCCCCTCTCATGCTCTTTCTCTCATTCTCTCTCTCAAATAAATAAATAAAATCTTAAAAAAAAAAGAAATGGGGTTGATTTTGTTTTGAGGATTGAGGTGAGATGATAGGGGATATTTCCTAAGGCATCATGTGTCTTCACACATTCTTGATTGTCATAAAATATAACAGATCTATATAGTATATTTCCACTCCACAGTTTTGAGTCTGAGGATCACAGAGAATATTTTTACTTCATCTTAAGGAGTATAAGTTTAAATGTCAATTAAAATTATATTAATATTAATGAATTTTGCTACAAAAGTTATTTCTGGGACTGATTTTATTAAGCTTATAAATTTCTTGGTTAATTTTCCTTATAGAGTAAACAGTTTTACTATTTTATCACTTGTAGTTTCACTACTATTTTTAATAGGATCAACAATTTATCACTTCTATTTTGTTGTTGTTGTTGATGTCAATTTTCCTAATTCTAGTTTCTGATGCTGAGAGCATTTTAAAAAAGTTGTTTCTATGAAATTCATTTTTCCTTGGATTGAATTTTATAGATCTAAATTTTACCAAAAACTTTATTATACTTTATATTTGGTCAATAATAATGCTAATTTTTAAACTTTTTATCCATTGTCAACTTTATTTTTATATTAAATTATATTTTATAGTGAGTTATTCCTCCAGTAATATGTACTGAGCAAAGAGGCTTGGCAAAGCAACCCTAGAAAAGCTGAAGGGATGATAAAGTCAACATATCAGGCTAATTTGACAAGACTAAAGATGCACTTTCATCTAATATCAACTAATTTTTCAAAGTAAACATAGAAAGTTGTTAAGTTTTTAGTAATTACTTGTTAATACAATTTTATATTAAATAATATCTTGAACTTTAGTCAAGTGTTTTCCTCTTTCCAAACTAGTATAGTTTCATTTATGAACCCTTAAAAATACACTTAACAGTGTAAAGGTTTTTTTCCTTCAAATTACTTGGATGTATTATGGCTGTTCCTATTTTATATAAGTATAGCTTGATAAAGTGATTCTATATTATAATAAAAACATTAATAAGAACAATAGCAAATTCCATGGAGTTTTAGAAAAACATTAATGAAAATATATGTGATCTATTATTGAAAAAACAGTAGGAGGAATTCAATGATTAAAGAATCAGTTTCATGTGAAATAACATGAAATACAAATGGAATCAGGTCTTGGGCTTTTGATTTTACTGTTTTCATTATTAAGGCTTTTTCTATTAAAATTTTTAAGTGAAACAAACAACTTTAGTAAAAAACCCATTATATAAATTTGAATTTAGAAGAGCAAAGTTTTGGGGCAACTGGGCAGTGCAGTCAATTTGGCACTGGACTCTTGGTTTCAGCTCAGATCATGATTTCAGGGTCGTGGGATCAGCCCGGTTGGGCTGAGATGGTCTCTCCCTACCCTCTCCCCCTCCCAATCATTCTCTCTCTCTCTCTCAAATAAATAAATATTTTTTTAAAAAAAGAACAAATATTTTGGGGTATAATTAAATTTGACTACTCAAGTAAAGTCACCATTTTATCGAACAGCCTAAATTTGAGGGTGCAAACATGAAGCAGTGTTCTTTTCTCTCCAGTCTTTACCATTGAGCAAGGCAGGACAAATCTTCTTTTCCCATCTCTCAATGACATCTTGAGTGGATCCCAAAGCTTTCTGGTCATTTTAAAGTATAAAAAAATCTAGTCTAATTCCAATTTAGTCCAGTTTAAAACTTCACATTCTTATTTTTCCTCCCTAAATTCAAATGTGACCTTGGGCCAAGGACCAAGGTGGTAACAGTAAGAGCTGTTCTTCCCCTTATCCTTCTCTTCCTCTTCTGGGTCCACTTTTATCCAGGCATAGAGAGGAATCAGTGTAGAGAAAAAAGCACACTCCCTTCACTGTTGATTTTCCTGTCCCTTCTTCCAAGCCCTCTTTATGGCAGGTATTTAAATGGTGGTCTCTTAAGTGTCTAATGAGTTGGTCCTTTGGAGGCACCTTTGGGAAATTCTTCATTTTATTATTCACAAATAAGGGAAATTATTTTCTGACTTGATCTTTTCTAAACAATTTCTTAGATGGTCTAACTTCTGGCTTTTTATTCCTAAACTCTTGCCAGGATCTCTTGGTGGAATACCGAACGGATAGCTAAATCCTAGTTACTTTCCATATTGTTCATTTGTTAATCATGAGGCTTACATTTACTGCCTCCCAAAGAAATAAAGAGTGCTTCATTGCTTTTCTTTCTATATATTGCCTTTTCTTTCTGCTCTGCCATATACTCAAATTCTCTACTCTTCCTACACTCCTCCCCCACCTCAAATGGATGGCTGCAGATTAGCAGCTCTGTTGCATAAACAGATACTTAATTGGAAAATTAGATGATTGTTTTTATTGTAGCTCAATTATGTATGTATGTAGCTTTAAGGAATCTCCTCAAATATCTCTGGTCTTTTGTTTATGTGGAGTGGTGAGGAGTAAAGTGTAGCAGGGATTTCTGCCACTATTTAGTAGATCTTGTATAAAAGTATCTGGCGACTTTTATTAATCTGACACAAATCCATAGTTTCTTTTGTCCTTATATTTGTCTCTTCCCTAAAAAAGAGAAGTGTCAAAAAGTTCATCTAACTTTGAACTTTTTCATCTGAACAGTGAGATAAGAATTCCATTCAATTATTCAATTAATTTTTATTTTTTTAATTAGGATCAGGATGGATCTTGGAATTTTTGTTTTTGTTTTGGGTTCTTTTCCTCCTGTTGATAAAGAGCTTTTCATTTTTTTTATTTGCCTCCCCCCGCCCCCCCCCTGCCCAGGGCACAGGCAACAACTCTCTTTCAAAATTGGTTGCTTTTTCTATTTAACACCTCTTACTCTGTCTAAACAACTTACTTCCACAGTACTCTCAAAACAAACTTGGAACATTCTTTGTTTTCCTTCCTCAGATGACAGTCTGTGATGACTGGCAGATGTTACTAATGATCAATACTTCAGAAAGCAAAAAGAGTTTGAAGTGAGATCTAGCCAATTAAGAGAGAAGGAAACATTTCTATTGCTTAACATCATTAAAAATCTTTTGAAAAAATTGACAAAAAATATAAGAAAAAACTCTGAAGATTTTTGATTGTTTTTTCATTCTTAAAATGATATGTTCTTTATTTTCTCACTAAGATGACAAATAAAAGTGAATTTTGTAAAAATTATGATTTATATTGAGTAAAATGTTACCAATTGTATAAGCATGTATGTCATTTATATAATATTTGGTACAAACTTTTAGTTAGGGATCTGATTGAGAATGAAAGCGGAAATGATTTCCCAATCACTCATATAGTTTGTATAAGAATTAGTGAAAAGTCTTACATTTTGTGCAAGGCTGGGAAGCCAGGAAATTTTCAGACATTGAAACTGCAACATCTACTTGGATTCAAAGTTTGAGAAACAAATAACTAAACATGATTATGTAAAATATATTGAACTCAAAATAATAATCTATTATTCTTTTGAATGAGAATTGCAACCGGTTTACCTGAAAAGTATTAAAAAAACTGGGAAATATGAATAGAGACACTTTCGGCAAAAAATTACTGCATTTTTGACAGCAAGATGGAGTTGATCTTTGGTTTCTGCAACAAAACATGAAAGTATTTTTTATAAGAAATACTTAGGGATTTCTTGTTAAGAAATTTGACATAATTTTTTTTTTCTAAGTAGAGCAACAGCTTACATTTTAGTGGAGTACTTCATAAAATGGGCTTTTAAATATTGTCATGATCTAATGATGCAAAGTAAAAACAGTAAGGAAAATCAGGCAAGTACTGGGTGCTTCCCATATGCTATCTCATTTAATCCATTAATCATCTGCCTAACTCTACATAGAAAATTTAAACAAGTTGTCCAAAGTCATAGAACTATTATGTAACGAGGCCCGTATTAAATCCCAATCTGTCTGTCTTCCAAGACAGTACTTTTCCCAAGATGCCACATGGCCTCTCAGGAAGTGAAAGAACACTGCTTATAGAGTGGCACGGAAGCAAACCCAAAGAAGACTTGCTCTGGGCCTCATGCAGACATGCTTCAGAACCTCACAGAATGGGTTTTTAGGAGGCAGAGGCCAGGGAAAGATTGCTGGAAAAATATTTCAGGATTGAATGTGTTTGATACCTTTTTCAGTTACTTCCATTCGAGTCTTCAATGAAACCTAAAAAATGATTGAAAATGAGGCATTTTAAGGGAACCAAGGATAAGATCTTCAGGAAGATAAATCAGAAACAACAGCAAAGGTTCAACATACTGTTAACCTCATTTGTACTATAGAGTCAATTGAGTGTGTATCATTTAGTGTAATTTCTGTAAATCTTCACCTAATATGTATGAAGAGTTTCTAGTCTCATGTATTTGATTCTATAGATTTAAAGAAAGAACAAATAATTGTGTGAGTGTGTGTCTATACCTCAATTATATGTAAATGTTGAAGTTATAAAAGCGTATTTCTTTTCAATTATTTTACTGTGTGGAGCATCTTTCTCCATTCTTATTACTATTCACATGACCTAGGAGGATGGTGCCTCTCCATTAGTAATTAACTACTAAATAGACTACATTTTAAAACATACAAATACACTATATCTTAAAAAAATACAAAATATGACTTGTATCATTTCCTAAATAGAAATTGCTTCCTTGTCACTGGAAGATTTGTGAGTTGATATTTTTTAAAATTTCCTGCTAGTTTGTAGGATGTCTACCCATATACTCATTTAACAAAATAGAAATCATATAGATATCAGCTCTGATGGCTGTGTTAACATAGTCATATAGTGGGTAATAGGGAGAGTTGTCCAAATATCCATATTTAAATGTAGGAAAAATGGCGCGTGGGTGGCTCAGTCAGTTAAGTGTCTGCCTTTGGCTCAGGTCATGATCCCAGGGTCCTGGGATCAAGTCCCACATCTGGCTCCTTGCTCAGAGGGGACCCTGCTTCTCCCTCTGCCTGTCAATCCCCCCTGCTTTTGCTCTCTCTCTCTCTCTGACAGATAAATAAAATCTTTAAAAAAAAAAGTAGGAAGAGTGGGGAAAGGAACACCATTGTAATAGTAAATTGCATTATAACTCACTGAGGATAATTTACACTTTAGTGATATACTAGTAATAAATGTAGTAAGATTCAATATGAGAGACAATAAACTGGGCCTTTACAATCTCTAATTTTATTCTTTTAGTCTTAAAGTATTTCCATTTTATGATAGTCTTCTATAATCTTGGAAAATATGTTGTGATTTTTTATATTTATGCAGCTAAATGAACACCCCACTCCCCCAAAAATCTGTTCTTTTTTCTATTTTCAACCCCTTTAATCTAATCACCCATCACTTAGAATTCCCAGGGAGTTTTTTCTTTTACAAATACATCCTTTATTTTTTTTCTCTGCCTCTTTCATTGTCAATATGCTTCCAAAACAACCACTTCATTCAGTCAATTCAGTGAAAAAAGGAATCAGTCAAGTCAGTTGCTAGGTTCCCTGTAGACAAAACATACAGCTGATTGACTAGATGTTTCACTTATCAACTGTTTGTTTTGACATTATTTAGACATAGCCTTTGTCTCTTTCTTTCCTCCCTTTATTGAGTCTGTTCTAATTGCTTTTTATTATCTTTTTTGGCATTCTTCTAGCTTCTTCCTTCCACTTTTGATTGTTTAAACAGTTCTATTTACAAATGCATTCTTCAATTGATCTGTATATGTGTTCTAAGGGGTTTAGCACAAAGTATATGGGCTATTTATCTTGATATTCAAAGTCTGTGCTCCAATAACTTGAGTCCAAGTTTGATTTGGAATAAGATTCAAGGCCATGTGTACTAACTTATTTTTTTTTATATATCTGAGCCAGGTTTCTAGTATTTTTAGAAAATACATGTGTGATAGCAGAGAGAAAATAAAGTCAATTATCAAATAATCAAGTACTGATACTTTGCTTCTTTATAATTTCACTTTTATCCTACTTCTCTTAGATTCCATGGTCCAGACATCATATGCATCTGACAAAACCTGGTACCAATGAAACCCTTTTTTCTGTTTACTTTCTAAGCACACCTAACTAACAAAACCTGGCCAAAGAAAAGCACACAAGTGCTCACACTGGATTTAATTTAAATCTTGAGACACTTCAACACTCCAGAATATCACTACACTTTTCTTATAAATTCACCTTCCAATTTTTTCTCCTCAGATCCTTAATAAAGTCTTCCCTTTTAACATTCACATGACATCTCAAAACATCCACAGAGAAAACAAATGTAATCTGATAAAAACAGTCTCACATTTCCACATTTCCACCACCAGTTATGAAAACTTGCCTTGGTCTGCACCTACTTGGTCCTCTATCCTGGTTATGAAAAAGAAAGTGTCTCTGTTCCTCAGGCTAGCTCCTCCCTTTGGCCCTGGACCTCATCCCCTTTCCTCAAGGGCTTTGCTGCTGTAATCATATTACCCACTCCCCTCTCACCTATATCACCAATTTGTTCCTCCTTACAGAATTAGCCCACACACATCCCAACATCATTCATCTTTAAAAAACAAAAACAGAATCAAAAACAAAAACTTATTTATTTTATTTATTTTTTAAATTTAATTTAATTTTATTATGTTATGTTAATCACCATACATTACATAATTAGTTTTTGATGTAGTGTTCCATGATTCATTGTTTGCGTATAACACCCAGTGCTCCATGCAATACATGCCCTCTTTAATACCCATCACCAGGCTAACCATCCCCCAACCCCCTTCCCCTCTAGAACCTTCAGTTTGTTTCTCAGAGTCCATAGTCTCTCATGGTTCGTCTCCCCCTCCGATTTCCACCCCCCCCTTCATCTTTCCCTTCCTACTATCTTCTTCTTTTTTTTAACATATAATGTATTATTTGTTTCAGAGGTACAGGTTTCTTTTAGCTTTAAAACTGATTTGATTTCCTGGGTTATCAGTGTTTTTCCTATTGTGAAAATTTTACTTTCCTGATTTTAAAACTGGTTTTTATGAAAGCATCAAGCAACTGGAAAATAAGTACTGGTCTCAGTATCCTTTTTATTGGGTTGTTCTTAACAAAGACTTTTCTCTTTAATTGTGAAAAATTCTTTAAAATGCCCATGACTGGATTTTAAATGTGCTTGTCAGA
Source organism: Mirounga angustirostris (assembly GCF_029215605.1). Lineage (NCBI taxonomy): Eukaryota > Metazoa > Chordata > Mammalia > Carnivora > Phocidae > Mirounga > Mirounga angustirostris. The sequence goes on from NW_026991716.1 coordinate 109,122,997, forward strand.
GTGATGATTTCTTAAAGACATTAGTCAACTTTATTCAGTTAATAGTTGCATTGTAAATAAAATCCGTATATGATGCTTCTTATACTGGCTGTTTACTAAAGACTCCCTGATTCTTCTTCACTGTCACATTCATTGTGCGGAGTTACAACAATAACTCTTCTCTGTTGCAGACATCAAGGATTTTAGATTTTTAAATTTTTTTCTGTCTTTTGTGTATTTTGTACTTGTTTCAAGCTTATACATAAAGCTTTTGGTTTTTATCTAACACACACATATTCTATTCTAAATATGGTTTTTAAATTATTATGCCATAAGGGCGCCTGGGTGGCTCAGTTGGTTAAGCGACTGCTTTCGGCTCAGGTCATGATCCTGGAGTCCCTGGATCGAGTCCCGCATCGGGCTCCCTGCTCTGCAGGGAGTCTGCTTCTCCCTCTGACCCTCCCCCCTCTCATGTGCTCTCTCTCTCTCTCATTCTGTCTCAAATAAATAAATAAAATCTTTAAAAAAAAATTATTATGCCATAAAACTGTTGCAACAACAGCAAAAAAGTTTATTTATTTGTATTATCAGGGAACTTGCTTTTGTAAGAAGGAGAAGTTATCAAATTTATAATTGGATCACAAAATTAAGTTGACTAGTAAGAGTTGTTTTTTAAATTTTTTTTTAAATACTTAAAATAACAAGTTTAGACACTTACTCATAAGGTGACACGTCAGTTTAAAAATATAGTAGTATGGGTCTGCTCTGACTCATGGATAAAGCAGGTGGGTTAGCGATAGCCATGTGGACAAAAGATTTTGGCATAATCTGATCTTATTACATACACTCTGTGCATATTGATGTGACTATAGCTGTAATAAAAACAGGCTTCAGTATAACAAAAAATCTTAAGTATTCTTTTATAATATGTTGGACACTTTTCTTTTTTAAAAATGGATATCACCTAAGAAAAAAAAATTGCTATTTAAAGCAAAACTAACCTCAACGTTATACTGCATCTTCATAAGTAAAAACAGGAATGCAAATACATATTAGTATCAAAAGTTCTCCCAAGATGGTTCTGTTGAACATCACTTTCCTATTTTAATTTTACAAATACCACCAATGATTTTAACTACATATCTTAATTAGTGGCATCTTGTAAAATCATAAGGCATATGGCAAAATAGCTACTAGAACAAAAATACCTTAGACGTGCCATATCAAATCCAGCTTTCGTTTTGCTGCTGGTATTTACCGAAATTGTATAATATTTATAAATGCTGTGCCCATTTAAGTAATCTATTTTTGGAAAATTAAAAATGGCCACATGTGACATAATCTTCTATGCAAAACCACTATTTCTCTTGGATTTATTATTTGTCCCGATGTGATTACAAGTAATATGATGGTAACTTGAAAGGTCAAAATAGAATATGAACATTTCTGTATGAACTTCCCAATCAGAAAGTCACTCTTCTAACAAAGGAAGTGGAATGCAACCCTCCCATTTCCGCATCCTGGAAGAGAACAGAAAAGCAAGGCTGATGTCCCTGGTCATAGAGAGAAAAATTAGTAATTTTTAGTGCCTAAAAGCGGAAGTTAGACTACATTAAAATCAAGTGATAACTCTGTACTTAAGATGAACTTTGAACAAGTTCATAAACCAGTGCTGATCTGAAGGCTTGATGTAAAGCAGTGACCATCCTGCTACAGTATCATGTGGTATATAGCAGCAGATTAGCTGTACGTCGGGAAAGAGAAATACAACCAGAAGAGAGATTATTTACATAGCCATATCATGTAAAAATTGTTCACCAGGTTTGTAGTGAAAATGAACTGTATGTAAGCATATGTCAGAATTTTACTGTATAGCTGTCAGGGATTACTTTATATATTTGTCTTTAAATATTACAATAAATTATGTATTTTCCCGATTTTGTAATTTAGATTTGGTTATTCTCAACAATTCCTTTGATTTTTTTTTATAAGGTCTCAAGGTAAGAGTCACCATCATTTCTAGAATTCTGGACGAAGTGCATTCTACCTGACCATTTCAGTCAGGTTTTTAATATACAGAGTGGGCAAACCCACATGAGAATTGGTCCTTAAGCAATATTTATTTCTGACCTCACGTGTGTATTAAAGCATGTATCTATGCATACACATACACACATACACACACACACACACACACACACGCCTTGATTTATAACAGGGTAGTTTACCAGGGTACTTCAGTCAGGGTCCATCTTAGTTCATAATAGAAATCCCGTCAATATCACCACCTTTACTGTTATTTTACATTTTGGGACCATATCTAATGCGAAAGACAAACGAGGCACAGAAGGCACCAAGAGTACCAATTGCTAATTATATGAAGTTTCAGTTTATATTATCTAAAGTTTCTGGTGTCCTGAGTCTTTTAATAAGGGCTTTGGGTTATATTAAGTGAAATTCTTAAAATAGGCCAACCTTTAGGATGAATGCGGCACATGCAACACTGATTTCTGGGAACCCCATTCATGGCAGCACTATTTTTTGCAGTTGTTTCGGAATTACAGACCGCCCCAAGCCAGCAGCTACCTCTGTGGTGAATCTGTGAGCAACAGAGAATACTTTCTAATGGAGTAGAGGTCAGATACAGTGCAGTACACACCATTAACAATAAATAAACGTGACACCACTTTGGGATAAATTCTGCTACCATGTACGAACAGTATGAAAATATCTTTCTTATAAACTGTGTGTCATGGTTGTTTTAAAGAAAGCAGCTTTCCTGCTGTATACAGCTCAGCTTTCAAGAAGGTGAAACCTTTACTTCCCTTCTCAAACAAATAAACAGTGAAGTGTTACACGAGAGTTTGTGGCTAAGAATGTCTGTCAGTTGACAGTGAAATTTGCTTTAATAAAATGTCATTTAATTTCAAAATGTTTTCACTTGCTGCCTTCTGAGAGTCCTTGTGATCTACACCTGAGAAAGGAAGGAACAAAACAAATTTCAAATTCCATCTTCCCCTATACAGTACGTTTGCAGGAGCATGCAAATAATCTCTGGGGGATAAACAAACAAAACAAAACAAAAACAAAAACAAAACAAGTCTGCGATGTTTAGTAATGGGATTTTCATTTTGTCCTATAAAGCTTACTAAAGAAAGGATCAAGACTATTTAAACAAAAGATTATCTAATTTTTGGATATAAAACTTCCGAATATAGAGTATTTGTCTTTTAATTTCAAAAGTATAACACCAACATGGCTCTTATCTAGATAATGTGAAGAGTAGTGAAGCCACATCTAAAACCTTTCCAAAGTTTTATTCAATGTAAGTGTAATGGGGCTTCAGATATTCACAATATTAATTGATCTATAAATGTCTTTGACACACATGCTGTTATGAATATATGTTGAGATTATTTTTAGTATTTAAATTAAATCTGTGCTGGGGTATGTAAATTAGAAAGTGAATGAGGGGTACTTCAAGGTCTAAGTTACACTTACAGATGGTTTTATTTTTTGAACTAGCTATAATTAATGATGAATTATGAACAAGGAATATTGGTGTTTATTTTACTGTCTTACATTAGAGAAGTTTAGGCTAGTAAATCTGTTGTAATTATAAAATGTCTGAGAGTATAACTGAGCCAAATTTATGCACCACATTTGACAGTCATAATCTTCCCATGAGGTTCTCCAGGTTACTTGTTCAGCAATAACCCTTTTAGCTTAATCCACTTCCCACCACTACCACTTCTACTTGCAGCCTCTCCACACCCCCACAACCATCACCAAGAAACTCTTAGAAATACCTGCTGTAAAATGCAGCTTGCTAACATTGCTAGCTAGCTTTGGTATTAGTCTTGGCAATCACGTTCAATTTCTTGAAAAACTACATAATGGAATAGGTAGAATGAACATTAAATCTGAGAATGCTAAAATCTCTGCCAAAATGTTCATTTCTTACAGGTTGCATGCAAAGCATATACATAAAATTCATCGGCGCTGGCAAGAAAACCAAACTGAATTGGAACGTGAGAGGCATGGAGGGTGGTGGTCATCATCCTAGAAGCTAGAAATTTGATATTCTTAATTACGGTCAATATGGACCAATGTCCACTCCTAGGGGCTAGGCCCTGTATTGACCATCTGACAATTATTGACACACTTCCTGATTATAATGTTTCTTCTACCAAAACACCACTCAAATCCCCAGACTCTGTACCATTTTTCCTTTTTCCTCTGAAAAGATTTCTCAGTGTGCCTTCATTTGGGGAAAGAGGATGGTGACAGGTCAGGAAGAGTGATTTGAGTTCTTTGAGGAGTCTCAGCATCAGTTTGTACTCCGCCTGTGGAAGTTCTTCCTACTGCCCCATCCTCATCCCTACTCTGCTCCATCCCCAGGGCTACCCCATCCCCACTTCATTTGAGTTTGTATATTGTGCATTAAATTTCATATACTTTTAGTTTCTTTTAACATTACACAAATGAGATCCCTCAGGTTACTTGTTTAGCAATATCTCTTTCAACCTAATGCCTTTTATGGCACTACAAAAATTTAAATAGTTTTGAAAGTGGCTACCATATAGTCATATATTCTACAGCAGTAAAGATGATTTTCCATTGGATACTCTAAATCAAGGCATTATATTAACCTTTATTTGTTTAGCTATTCCTATCCTAATGCAAATAACAGAATTTAAAAAATAATGTGACATAATTTAGAGCAATGTACAAACAAATATTAAAACATATTTGTGATAGATCAAACGTTACAATCCATGTAACATAACAAACAACACTGCCGCTATACAGAGACTTGAACTGGTTTGGTTTCTTTTAAGGTCACATTTGAAAATTCCTTTGTTGAGTATATATTGTATGATCCCATTTATAATATATTGAAGAACCAACATATGTATTATATGCTAACAGAAATCAGAAGAGTTGTTTATGAGGAGTTGAGGTTGACTGCAAGGGGACAGGAAGGGACTTCCTGGGATGATAGGAATGCTCAGTATCTTGATTAGTTAGATGAATGTATACATTTTTTAAAACATATCGAATTATATACCTAAAGTGTGTGCATTATACTGTAAATTTTATGCTATTAAAATGTGAAAAATTGCTTTTTAACTGTAATATTAATTCATCAAAGTATCAGTTGAGTATCTTTATCACCATGCTATGTCTTTTTAATTGCTTTAACCATTTGTACAACATTGGAAAATTTTCTTGAATTTTCTGTTCTTTATTTGGATTTGGAACAATTTAATTGGATGTAGCATTTTCTCACTAGTTCTTAATTTTATTTAAAATAACAAGTTAATGTAACTGTTATGTATTACTTAATAGATATTCCAAGTATCACACTTTACTTTTCCAATAGTACTTTTTTCCACCTCTCACTTTTTGGACAAGCAGATTCATATTTGCTGTCTTGGCAGGGCTTGAAATTTATTCTTATTCCTTCAACCTTCCTCCCACATAGAAAATGTGTTCTATGAGTTAGACAACCAAATACTTAGTCCTGCATATTAATGATGCAGTCCCAGGCAGACACTAGACCTCAGAGTAAGTGACTTGACATTTTTTTCTAAGCTATGAGACATTTAACTAAGACTTTCCTGAAATTTTTTTGCAGAGGCATCTGGGAAAATGACATTCTGAATTCATTCTTGGAAAACATTATAAGAGGCACATAGGAGATGATAAAGGTAGAAGACATTATTTTTAAAACCATTTCATGGTAAAGACAGAGAAGTGGATACCTTGTGATTTTGTGATGCTGATAATATTAATGATGGTGATGGTGGTGATTAATGCTAACTCTGGGTTATTTACTCTGCTGAACTCTTTTAAATATGTTATTGTATTAATCTTCCTGGCAGCTAAGGAAGATAAGCATTATTATATAGGAAACTGAATCTTAGAGAAGTTAATCAGTGTGGCTTGTTCTTACATAGCTCTTTTAGTAGTGCTGCAGTTAGGTGAAAACTCTCTAAGGTATCCTCCTGAAAAATAGACCCATGTTCATAGAAAGTAACCTGAAGACATCTGAGAAGTACCACCTACCTCATCCTGATAATGACTTCTTACAGTCTTTCTGTTTAATCAAATGAAAGCAAACAGCAAAGCACCTGCAAAGAATAAGCTTGGGATCAATTGTTGCAGGGAAAGGAAAGGCATTGAGATTCCAGAAAGAGACAAGAAAATTATGTTTGAAAAACCTGAAGTGGTGTTGGGAGGCTGTGCACCATTCTTTCCTAATGATTCAAATAGACTTTTCTAAGCAGAACTTGGATGCTTAGCAGTGTGTATGATGCACTGTGAGAAACAATGAAGAATCTAATAGGGTCTTACTTATAGGACCTTATAATTAAGTTGAAGAAGAAAATCTGACTGATATTAAAAAGCAACTAATACTCAGAAATGAATTTTGGGTTAGTATCATAAAAATCATAGTTTTTCAGGAATGCAGAGGAAAGGAAATCACTTTTGGATGGGCAGTCCACAGAAGGCTGGATTTTAAAGGAGGACATAAGATACAGACATAAGGACAAGATTATGGTTATAAAGTGGTTGGGAAAAGGGAGAAAGAATATGCAGGGGAGTAGAAAGGAAGATATGAGATTAAAGTCCCTATTTTCCTAGAAACTTTATGAGTCACCACTGGGTAGCAGTAACAGAAAACTTTCCTTTTCCTAAGATCTGGGAATGTGATCGTTGCTTTAATTCTGCTCAGGGGAATTAGCATGTGTTTGTAAAGTTTATTAGAGGTGCATGTGTGTGGGGAAAACAAAATGAAACACTGTGTTGACAAGAGCTGTCTGTAAATGTCTAGGTTTGGACCAGCTCCATTGCTCTTGGCTTCATACTTCTGGCATATACAACGCAGGTCAGAAAATGTTACTGAAAGGTTTCAAGTACTACTTTTTAATTGAAAATCTACAAATATATTTCATTAAGTAAAATTCTAAAAGTTTTACTTTAAAATATGTGGGTAGCTTCCTTTTTTACTATTTGCATAGTATTTTTAAAAGACCTGTATATTTTCATATTAAAAATGTTTAGGTTTTCTTTTGAAATGTACTGTGAAACAATAGTAAACTAGGAAAAAAAGCAATCACCTACAGCATTGCTCTTCAAACATGACTTCTTGAATTTCTCTCTGGTCTTTTTTTTCCCATGAAGAGAAATTTGGAGTAGCAAGATGAGAAAACATTTATCTTTGGAATCCCTATGTTTGTCGGAATAGAGTAACTTGAATACAAGGAAAGCATAGACACTATTTGAAATTTTTTGTAATTCTCCTACGTGGGAACTATGTAAGTGTCTACACCATTGTGCATAGAAAATTCTTTGGAAAGGTTCATATTAAACTATAAACAATGATTCTCCACACAAAGAAAGAGTTTGGAATAGGAAGAAAGGAAATACATATGTGCATTCGCAGACACACACACACACACACACACACACGCACACCACTTGTTGGAAGCAGCACAAACTACTTCTGAAGTTAAAAAAAAAAAATCAAAAGCCAGCCCAGCACCTGAGGTCTTGGCTATGAATTCCTTTTTTTCTAAATTATCAGTGTAATTTGTGAATAAAATTAATAACTAAATATTTTTATAGTCTCTAAATATGTCAGAAATCATGTCTATCCAAATATAACTAAAAGCTAGTTAGCATACGTGGAAAATATTCTTTAGTAAGGCTAAACTCATCTTCACATTATTGCTTCTCTGAATTTCAAGATTAGCTTCTATGAATACAGGAAAGGTCATTAATTCAAACAAATTGGGGACAAGATCATTTTGGATTAGTAGGAAAATGCAATGTGGCTAAAAAATTAAAGCTTTTTAATAATGGCAAATAGATGTAAAACACTACTAATTAAATTCTTTCAAATAAATGTGTTATAAACTAAGTTTCTTAGGTAGAGAGAAAAATTAGTCTTAATCAGGGATGATTTTGCCCTCCAGAGGACATGGGTAATGTCAGGAGACATTTTTTGGTTGTCACAACTCAGGGAGGGTGCTACTGGCATCTAGTGGGTAGACGTTAGAGATGCTGCTAAACATCATATAATGCACAGGACAGACCCCCACAACAAAGAATTATCTGTTCATAAGCATTATCTCCCCATATCCTAGTCTCCAATTCAATTGTACTTTATTATCTTGATTTTTACATGTTTGTTGTACTTCCCTTTAATTTTAATTTAGTTTCAGTTTGTAGTTATTTTTAAAATTACAGGCATTTAAATGTGTATTTTAAATTAGTAATACACAGAATATGGGCATAGATGTGATTAATGGGAACTAATCTACACTATAAATTAGGCTGTAAATTGGCACAACTGTAGAAATGTGTATAGGGAGCTTTAAAATATACATGCCTCTGACTCAGATTTCATCCATTTTTAAATGTTAAGACCTCATTATATCATAAGATCTATTAAGTACATTTTATTCCAAGACCCCTTTTTCCAGATGTCTCTGTTGACTTGCTGTAATCTGGATCGGTTACTGTTAAGGACAGATACAGTTGTCATCCTGGAATTTCCCTTGATGGTTTTCTAGGCTGAATTTATTGTTCTCTGAATCCTATATCATTCTCTTTTTTTATTTAACCCTTTCATTCTGATGATATGTTTCTTCAAGAAACTTCTTAAGAAATGGTGGCAAACTTTCTGATTCCTTATTTGTCCAAAAAATTCTTTACATAAGTAACTTACTTATGGATCAATGCCATTTTTTCCATTCCTCATAACCACTTCTGCATATCATATTATGATATCTATATCACTTCTTTCTATAGATGTAATATTACCCTAATTTAAGAAATTTTGTATTCCAGGATTATTTTGTATGCTTTTTATCCAAGGTTTTCTCAAAATTTTTATTTTGTTTTTTGTCCCTTCATTTTTTTAAGAGTGAGATTTTAAAAGCTGTTTATGAGATCCATGTATGTTAGTAGACATTTTAGCTGGTGGGCTTTGCTTTGACATGCTTGAGTGGGGTGCTGGCTATGTGGGTAATCCCTCTATGACATAATAGATCTGTTCTCTCAGGTCATTTGCCAGAAGTAAAAATATAACGGTTGTGGTCTTCATGAAAAAGAGTGGACAAGGAGTGTATTTCTTATTTTCCTTTCCTTTTTGGGAGAGAAGCCAAGATAGCCATGTTACAGTTAGCTCAAAAAAGCTATCACTACTCAAAGCAATCTTCAACTTTCTTTTTCAACTCTCTTTAATTCACTGGCATAGTTAAGTGAAAGGTCCAAATTTCTAGGGATGCCCTTAGTCTCCTGAGCTACCCAATATCTGAAACACTCTTACATCCGTTTCAACCTGTGAGTTCACTGTACTTGATGCTCTCTTCCTATTCAGTTTTCAGAAGAGGGTTAATCTTTAAGAAGGAGAATTTTAAAATGTTGATAAAATATAATGAATATTTCTTAAAAGAGCCAGAGGAGGCAAGCTTGAAGGTAATAAAGAAATATGTTGGATTTTTTTTAAAGGAACATAATATCAATGGTCAAATTCATGGAGAAATGATTTATTGATGATGAAATAGAAAAAAAAAATGAAGACCCATGTGGCAATGAGAGTTTTTCTGATCTTTGTAAACTTGCTCAGACTTCTCAAATTTTCCTGGTAAGTAAATGTGAACAATGAATAGGTGACTGTTTCCACTGAGAATGGCAGCCACTACTAAGGTGTTTGTATTAGGTACTCAGCTAGGGAATCAGGCTATTTAGGGGCATAAATGAAAGGTTATAGGGACAAGTAGCAGGCAAGTAAGCAAAAAGGATTAAACATAGTTGAGAAAATTAGTTGGTTGGCTTTTTAACTTAATTGTGTATAGAACAGCAATGAATATGAAAATGCTAATTGGAATTTGGGATGTTGAGGTGGAACTACAACAGAGGTTATGTTCTTAGAGACACAGGGCTCTGGTCCTTTGGGCTAGACACGGCTCAATCCAGTACCCTGGATAGCTCCTAGGGATGGCAGGAGCCCTAAAGTGTCAGCTCTTATTGAAGTTGCCATTGCTTCCTCTGACTTGGAATTCTCTACACATGCTCTACTCAGTCACCAAGAAGTAAATTATCATTCCCGTTTCACGTATTTTTTTTTCTCATCAAATTTGTTTTTCTCATCGAATTTGGAGAGCCAGGTCTTCAGAACTGACCTTGGGCTTGACAGTGTCTTGCCTCCAAAGAACTTAGCAGACTTATATGAAGAGAGAGTATTTTCTCCAAATAATGGGATGGTCTATCTTCTGGGGCCTATTATTTTGGATTTTTTTTTAATTGGAAAACGTGTTCAACCTTACCTCAAATTAAAGAAATGTGAATTAAATCTAGATTTTTGTTGTTGTTATCTCTTTGGGAGACATGAAGATATCTAGTGATTGAGAGGGTCTGGGGAAACAGGCTCTTCTATGCTGTAAAGGTATTAATTTCAATCGCTAGAAGGTAATTTGGAAATTCATATCTAAAGCCCATTTAAACCAGTAGCTACAGTACCCCATGTTAATGAAATGATCAGAGAAGTATAATAGGAAATATAGATATGAGTATTAATTAGACTTGTTGATTATATCCCCAAACAGATTATTGGTAAAAAAAAAAATTATGGTACATTCAAAAGACATTAAATTGGTAATATAAATGTATATATATGTGTATGTTTATAAACATATAGACATAGAAAGATACAACATGTAAAACTGCTTATATAGGTGCATAGTATATTTTAAAACATAATGTTTTGTGTAAAAATCATAAAATCCATACACATACCCATACTATCTATTTGTAAATACAAGGAAGTATTATCAGATTTAGGTAATCTAGAGGCATTCATTTTGTTTGTATTCCACCTTACTTACACTTAAAATAACCCAAATCTGAGCATCTAGTTAAAATGTTACAAGGTGCAAAATGAATGACTGTTACTATCCAAATGAGCTCTTTTCCCAAGCCACCCAAAGGAACAGTAATTATAACAGCCAAAGAAAAAGCTTAAGTTTATTTGGTTATTTTGCTTATTTATAGCATCTGTGAAAGAAGTCAGCAATTATTGTCAGCAGCAGCAACATCAAAAAGAGACCAAAGTATTGAATCAAAGCAACTTGCTGAGCATTTCTCTCTTCCTTTCTCTCTCTCTTCTCTCTCACTCTTTGTCTTTCTCTCCCCCTCTCTCCCTCACTACCTTCCTCCCTCCCCCTGCCCTCTGCCAGATGTCAACAATCAATCTGTTCAGGTATTGATATCTTAACTTCTTAGATTCTTCGCAGGTTTAGAATGTAGTCTCCTTGAAGATTTAGGTAAAGTTTTTCTATCTAGCTTTGTGTCAGAAGACACAGTTCTTGTAGAATTGACACCAGTTTCTCTTCTTCTATATTCGTGTAATCTCCTTCCAGTGTTCTACTATCTGTATCTGTGCCAAGATTAGCTTCAGGGTAGTTTGGGAAGCAGATCTTCCATGAGGTATGATGCTTTGATGTTCTCACTCATATCTGTTTCATCAACAGTTTTCAAAAAGTGACAGGGAATGCTGGAGACACGGTACCTGTTCATGCTCAGTCTCCCGAATTCTCATCTCTGAAGTGATGAGTTTCACTACCAAGAAAGGGAGGAGAGTTATTGGTAATTACTATTCTCAGCATCTAGGCAACTCCAGGCTAAGACATGAGATTCTTAGTGCCACCATCTTGTTCCTTAGTTGGTGGTTGTATCCAAAAAGCTAATTCTCAACATTTGAAGAATTTATAGAACTTAGATGAATACTACAAAATGCCTACAAAGGACATTTTTTTTGTTCTTTATTTAAAGCTTTTTTCATCTCTATCTTCCATCATTATAGACTTACCTTTTGCTCCTTGTGGGAGCTATATTCACTCTATATACTGGGAAGCAAATGGGGGTGCTTGTTTTAAGAGGGCATTCTCTCTGATGCTCTGGATAGTAATGCAGGCTAAGTTCACTGTATTTTGCTTCATGATGGACTGACTGTGATTATAACATTCATCAGAGAAACCATGGTCCATCTGAAGCCCTGTGGCATTGTTTTCTAATGGATAGGATTAAAATTACCTCTGGGATCTAGGGCCTTTGCAATCTTTTTGGAGCTTGTTCTCTGTCCCAAGTCCCTGGGCTGAGGATGACAATGGGGACTGAATACAGCCTGTATTCCTTTAGCTGTGGCTCTGAGGGGGGTCTGCATCTGCCTGGAGTCAGTGGGTGGTCTTGCAGGCCAGAAGATATCTTGGACATCTCCCAGCTTGTTGGCAGAGGTATTCAATTAGGGATCTCAAATGAAGATTGATGAAAATTTTGAGCAGTTGGTACAGCTGCCTTGCTGGAGACTATTCCAGTGGAGGGGAGCATAAGTATCCCAGGAGAAAACACCAAGATTTAGTGAAGCGAAGAGAAAAAGATATGAGACATAGTGCAGAACCCACTGTAGCACTGGCTTACTAGAAACACAGTGAGGCCTTCACGGCTCAGACAAGGAGTCTGGAGGCTTATGTAGTTTCATAGGAGGCCCATTTAGGGCCTCACTGTTGCTTTTACTCCTCTTCACTCACTCAAAAATTCTTAAAATTCTTCAAGTTTAGGGGGCACCTGGGTGGCTCAGTCGGTTAAACGTCTGCCTTTGGCTCAGATCATGATCCTGGGGTCCTGGGATCGAGTCCTGCGTAGGTTTCCCTGCTTGGTGGGGAGCCTGCTTCTCCCTCTACTGATCCCCCTGCTTTGGCTCTCTCTCTCTCTCTATTACAAATAAATAAATAAGTAAGTAAGTAAGTAAGTAAGTAAGTAAGTAAATAAATAAATAAATAAATAAATAAATCTTAAAAAACTTCTCCAAGTTTAACCACAAAGGAGGTGGAGGTGAGAACCTTTGACTATCTCAGCTTCTGCTAATTCAGATACCTAACTTTTTTTTCCATTCTCTAGTTCCACATTCTTTAACTAAGTGAGAGGAGCACTTCTCTCAGATACCTCAAGCCTACAGAAGTAGATGGATGGCACTATCCACTACTTTTTAAAATGTTCTAACTGCCGATGTGATTCTTAGTTATAACAGGAAATCTACAAAATTATCCAAATTTGATTTTGATGGGGGATCTTGGTAGACTAGCAAGGGAAAAAGAGGGTAATTTACTGATTATTCATAATATTATTTGTATCTGACTGAGATGCTTAGTTATTACCCCCATCAAAATATTGAGGGAGCCTTTTTGAAGTAGGGTGGTAAATTTGAGAAAATTCAGATAAAATTTTATTTAATGATTTTAATTCCTGTATAACAATTACATCCTTCTTTTCCTCAACTGTTCTTTAGCTGTTGAGCTATGATGGCAATAGAATATAGAATTCACATACAGTGCTGCAGCATGAAATGAGAAAATCATAGGAAGACCCAAAACCAGAGTGCTCTGAGACACTAACTAGATTGGAATTGGAAACAGGCCTTGGTCTTATCCTTCATTTTGTGCCAAACTTAAATGGGGTAGATACGTTATAAACATAAATCATACATGAATGATTAGTACTCAGATGGTTAAAACCAGGGTTTGTATGATTCAAAACTATACTATAAATAAAAGGAATCTTCATGTTATAGACAAGAACATTGTTATTGCTGGACCTTCATTTGTAGAGGTAATAAGGTCACAAGATATGTATCTTACCTCTAGTTTTCTAGCTGTCATATGATATGTTTATGTGTTGGGGGTGGGGGAGAATGCTTTAAAAGAAGGCATGAAAGTTCAATGTAAGTAGTTTTAACTTGAGCTTTCTGAAAGTTGCTGAAAAAATTCAACTTGAATAAAAAATGTAAACCTCTGAAATTTAAGTTTGTTCATTGTTATTGCTTGAGGGTGCCCTTATTATATCTGGCTAAGCTTAAAATAACTATGAGAGGAAAGGAAGTAGGCGTATACTTTGATCTTAATATAAGGAGGGAAAAAAGAAGAAAAAAAATATGTGTTCCTAACTGCCCATAATAGGCAAAATATCATTAGTCATTTCTGGAAGATAATCTTACTAAGCTTATTTGTCTGATTTTTTTTTTTCTGGTTGATTTTTAGTTGCTTTTTCTTATTTTATTTCTTATGTGATATTCTGTTTTGATTATAAATCACCCCAGAGCAGATCCCTCAAACTATGTAGATATGAGTATGGCATGGCTAAGTTACATAAGAATAGTTAATTAAAAAAAAAAAGTTGATTTAATCATGTCATGATGTAGCTTTACTATCTGATCATTTGCTAAGAATATGTTCTTATAGGCATGCCTGGGTGGCTCAGTCGGTTAAGCATCCAACTCTTGATTTCCGTATCAGGTCATGATCTCAAGGTCACGAGATCGAGCCCTTTGTCAGTCTCCACGCTCAGCGCAGAATCTGCTTAAGATTCTGTCTCCCTCAAATGTCTCCTTCTACCCCTCCCCCCAGTCACTCTCTCTCTCTCTATATATATAATTAAATTTCTAAAAATCTCAAAAAATAGGGCGCCTGGGTGGCTCAGTTGATTAAGCGACTGCCTTCGGCTCAGGTCATGATCCTGGAGTCCTGGGATCGAGTCCCGCATCGGGCTCCCTACTCAGTGGGGAGTCTGCTTCTCCCTCTGACCCTCCTCCCTCTCCTGCTCTCTGTCTCTCATTCTCTCTCTCTCAAATAAATAAATAAAATCTTTAAAAAAAAATCTTAAAAAATAAAACAAAGAATGTATTCTTATAGACATCCCTGATATATATATATATATGTAAAATAATCACTATATTATGGCATAATAATTTATATTTTGAACACTGTGGATTTTAAAAGGAACTTTTCAGTTCTGTAGCATGGAAAATTCTCCAACCGTATATTAGGGATGAGATTTGATGTTGATTTTTGGAACATTTTCATCCAGCAGAGCACCACAAGTGATTTATCATCCATGACTAGATTAAATAATGCTTTCAGCCATTAAACATTAAATGTGTTATGAAGGATATACAAATAAATAAGACACTTTCTCTACAGTCAAGGAATTCACAATCAGTGAAAACTGGTGATGATGATGATGGAGGAGGAGGAAGAAAGGAGAAGGATAGAAGAAGATACACTGGGCACTAATAATATGCCAGTCACTGAACTAGATACTCTGCACACATTATATGATTTTTTCCATTTAATACTGATAATAGGGAGACTCTTATTATTTTCTTTTTACAGTCGAAGAAACTGAGGTCTCAAAGATTAAATAAATTTCTTAGGGTTACAAAACTGGCAATGTGACAAAACTGGCAACTTAGATTTAAATTCATGCTCTATAATGCTCCTGTCTTTCACAGGATGACATAGTGATTAAGAGAACAGAGACCATAGGATTAGAACCTTAGGCAATTATGCCTAATTGCCAACAGATTGGGGAGGTCTAGTTTCTATTTTAAAGTTCTATCCCTGTCTTATTTAATATGCGCTCGTTAGTTTATTACAAAAATCTTTCCATACAATTTAAGTAATAATGATTTTTATATTTCATTCACTATCCATAAAATGTTAGAGGAAATTGAGTTAAAATAAGAAAAGAAAAAAAATTGATGTATATTTTTGGCAGTTGTCCTATTCTTGCTTCAGCTTAATAAGGTAGACGTTGTTACTTGTGGATTGGCCCTTTACTGGAAGCCTTTATTCAGTCACTGTGCTCTCTAAATTTTCATAAGAGCTGTAGTTTTGGACCCACCATGTGCTAAAATTTATTAAGCAAAAAACATGGCTCTTGGTGTTGAAAGCTATATTGGGACAGCCAAGCAGGTCCTTGTATGTCCTAGTCATGCCAATAAATCCAGCCAGAAAACTCTGTTTAATACTTGCATGAGTAGCTGGTATTTTAAGAAGACACCCACACAGAGGGGAGAGGTACAGGGAAAAATCAGATTTTCAAGGGCTCAATAGGGGAGTTTGCTTATTCTGTTAAACTCCACCTGCAGTTTAAGCAAGGGTTTGGTGCCGAGTCTGCAACAGCACTGCGTGCTTCCTTTATGTATTGTGTGGGATCTGATAAATTTTTCAGGATCCAGTCCAGCTGTGCTCTCATCACATTGATTTAATGGCCCTTAAGAGAAACCATAAAAGTGCTTTCTGGTTAGTGGGGCCCAGCTGTTTCTCATAGTATTGCATAAGACAGCAAGCTGAATTAGCTATAGATTAATGATATTAAAAATTCAACTTTTTCCATATTGTTTTCTTTTCATACCAAAAAAGACTTAGAGCAAATATGTGATTTGTTAACTTAGGTTATGAAACCCAAAGTGAAAGGACCCAAAGAGATTATCAGATTTGCTAATAAGCTAATTGAGGCCCCCAAATAAACACTGAGTCATATTAAAATATCTAGTATGTATATGAATGTGAGTGTGTGTGTGTGTGTGTGTGTGTGTGTGTGTGAGTGTTCCCAAAGGGTGATGTGAAGGCTGATGGATGGAAGGAGGGCTCTATTTTCATTACCAGGCAACAGTGTAAGAAGCCAGCAAAATTATTTGAGGATTATTACTCTGATGAGGTTAAGAACACTGAAAGTCAGTATGAAATGAATAGTTGTATAGATTGGGGAGGTCTAGTTGTACAGATTTATAGTGTCATTCTTGTCATTTGAGCCCTTCAGTTTTCTGCAAGCAAAAGGGTGATTGCACTACCAGGCAATCTGTTAAGTATTAAGCCTGGGTATGAAACAGACATATTGAAAGTATTTCACTCAGAAGCAGACATGAAGCATTTAGAGCTTTTTCACTTTAGGTACTTTTAGGCAACAGAGTACCCAGTAGTAGAGTAAAACGTTTTCTCACTCCTATTTAAACAAGGAGAGGTATGGGGATAGGGAGAGTTAGAAAAGAAAAACACTAATTCTAAAACCATGATTTTTTAGTATTTTACCAAATTACAGTTCCTAAATTCAGGAAGTACAGCATGGACTCATTGAAATTAGAAGTAATAGAAACAAATGGCTGGAGAATTATATATTATATGACTAATTTTTGTTGATCAACACTCTGATTGTAATAACCTTTTTGAATACGACCACATGGAAGTGACTCATCCTTTGTGATTGTAGGATCACAGAAGGTGAAAGATTGTGCATATCAAACTGTTACAATTTGAAATACTTGTAGTTTAGATAGGAAATAATTACCTTTCTATTATCGGTGAAGAAAGATTTTGCTAAATAGGGCACCTGGATGACTTAGTAGGTTAAACGTCTGACTCTTAATTTTGGCTCAGGTCATAATCTCTGCATCCTGAGATCCAGCCCTGTGTCAGCCTTTTCACTGGGTGTGGAGCCTGTTTAAGATTCTCTCTCTCCCTCTCCCTCCCCCAACCCCCCCACTTGTGTGTGCGCCCTCTCTCTCTAAAAAAAAAATTGCTAAGCAAAAATATTTTTAGAAGGAGCTCAATTTAGATGCACCTATTTAAATGTAGAGCTTGATATATTCTTATCTACTCATTAATGTGGTTTCCAGTAATAACACTTTGATAGCTTATTTTAAACTTCAATTGGTTTTAAAACATCTGAAGTTGTATATTTCAAATTTAAGGATTTTTTTTTCTCCACAAGCTTAAACACTAAAGATATTTATGTGTTTTTTAGAGGTTGTTCAGGGCTTAAGTGAATAAGCCCTTCTGAAAATCTATAGAATATCCCATTTATAAGAAAATCTGTGGAACTATTCTCTGGATGGAGAGAAAGTGGCATATTGTATAAAACTAGGCAGTGGTTTATGTCATATATACCCATCATTGTTTTTCCTCTGGGGCAACTGAACAAAGACTTTAGAGTTCTTAACAGACACCTACAGACAGAACTGAAGCAAGAGAGATGCTGTTACTAGGGGTGTTTTAAGGTCAATATTTCAGTAGCTGCTGTTTTTGATTAAGTATCATGTAGACCAGTTCCTCTCTACTGAATAACATTAGCTTGAAAAATCAAAGGCTTGGTGGCCTAAATAGACAATAATAACCAATATCTTAACTTTGCCAGATACTTCTGTGGGAAATGCTAAGCCATGTCAATATTTGCCACTGTTACAATTGTATCCAATGCTCTAAAGGCAGAGTTGTGTTGCTTGGTCATGATGTGGGAGTGGTGAGGATGAGGCATCCCTCTGTTCTATTGTTTGCCAACAAAGTCAAGTTTTCTTTTGCCATCCAGAGCAATGCAGTTTGGGCTCTCTGTAGTTCTCTGTGGTTTGCATTCAGTCCTGAATTTAGAGACGAGGATAAGAAAGTTGCTGGCAACCACCGGCATGCAAGTCAGAAAAATGCCAGGCTGATGTAATGCAGGCTTCTATTTCACTTCAGAATGAAAATTTAATGTTCTTTGAGAGTCTTTTACAGAGGAATTCATTATGGTTATCTTATGAATGATGGGTTCTGAAAAAATAATGTTTGCACTACATATTTTTGTGGCTATTTCAGAAAATACATTAAAAAGGCAAACAGCCAGCAGCACGCATCATGCTTAAGACTGTTAGAAATAGATCTGGTTCAGCACAAACTGAGTTTTTGTTTATTTCTTTAGGTCAAAGGTAAAGGGCTGTGTAGTGTAGAGCATGCACTTTTGGGAAGGGTGCCTGTTCTTGTAAGGGTTTTTTCCTTCTCTCTTTTGCCCACTTTGAGCAATTGAATCATTTTGAAATTTTTCTAATTTATATTGCTCTATGTGCTTATTTTGAAAACCTGGAAAGTGAAGAAAATCAAAAGAAAGAGGAAAAATATCGATCTGATCCCACATATACAACTATTGTCAACATGTTGATGTATCTTCTTCCAATAAAATCCTTATATATATATATAAATATATATATATATTTATATATAGAGGCTTTAAAAACACAATATGATCATGATATCAGATCAATATAAAAACATATATGATCCGGGGCGCCTGGGTGGCTCAGTTGGTTAAGCGACTGCCTTCGGCTCAGGTCATGATCCTGGAGTCCCTGGATCAAGTCCCGCATCGGGCTCCCTGCTCGGCAGGGAGTCTGCTTCTCCCTCTGACCCTCCTCCCTCTCATGCTGTCTCTCATTCTCTCTGTCTCAAATAAATAAATAAAAATCTTTAAAAAAAATATATGATCCTTATTAGTATCAGATTAATTTTTCATTCAACACTAAGTTCCAAGCATTTTTCATATTTATAAGAGATATTTCCAGATTCTAACATTCATACCCAGATATTAATAGTCCAGAATCTCAGGTTATTCAATTAGCAGGAGGACTTTTATCAGGCTTCATTCCACAAGTATTTTTCGGATCCTTGGGGAATATTCACATGTTGTCACATGCATCCTGATTGTTGATTGTCACCTTAATGCAATATCACCATAGGTTGCTGCTCTCCTCTTGCTCTCTCTTACCACTTTATAATCAATGTTTCCAGCTTTCATTAGTCTGTCCTGACTGCCATAACTCAAGAATGCACACATGCTAAATTTCCCAGGCAAGAACTAATACTGGGCAATTAACAGGTAATAAAACTTTGTTAGAATTTGGGGGTTACCAGAAAATGCAATGAAACAATGAAAGAAAAATTAGAAATTTTTAAAAAGCTACTTAATATTCTATTGAGGAAAACAATCTGGAATATCTTCATTGTGTGCCTGTTGTTAAGCATTTAGATTGTTCTCAATTTTTTGCTTTTTAAATAATTCTCATATAGGTGCAAAATTTTTATAATTCTATTTTACATACCATCTCTGTGCAGAAAATATTCTTAGCTCTTCTCTACCAGAACATTTTATGGGAAAGAAATCTTAGAGGAAGAATTTCTAGATTCATTTACTTTAGTGGTTAGCAATTGTTTGTGTTTTCTATTTCCACTTGAGTCAATTTGATAAATTATATTTTTCTAGGAATTTGAGCCTCTTATCCAAGTTTCCAAAATTTACTGCCAAAATCTGTTTATAGTATTCTATTACCTGTTTCTCAGCTGTAGTTACTATTTCTCATTTTTTATGTCCATTATTTTGTGTGTGGATGTGCATGCATGTCTGCACTCTTCTTTTTATTTTCCTTGATTGGTTTTCCCAGAGTTTTATTAATTTTACCAGGGAAAAATCTATGGTTTTATTTTTATATTTTATTAATACCTCCTCTTATCTTTATTATTTACTTCCTTCTACTACTTTTTATTTATTACTTTTTCTATTTTAAATTTATTTATTTGAATGCTTAATTTTCAGCTCTCATTCTTTTCTGTTAGACATGAGTCTCTCTCTCTCTCTATATATATATTTGTCTTAAGCACTTCTTTAGCTGAGCCCAGATGTTTTAATTTGTGGTGTTTTTAATGTTCTATTTATTAATAAAATAGTTTCAGATATTTTCTAATTTCCATGAAAATTTATAATTTCTTCTGTCCTTACTCTTATTTAGAAATGTTTTGCTCAATTTCCAAATTTAAGATTTTCTACTCATCACTTTATTATTATTTTCTACCTTAATTACACAATATAATATATATTATAGTAGTAGGTATTATGTGGTATATAAGAAGACATTATATTATATATAATATTCTATATTCTACAGTATATATTATACTTATCCTTTGAAAGTAATTAAAAGTGGACCTGTGGCCTATTTTGTGCTCAACTTTTAAAAATGCATTCATATGTGCTTGGAAAAAAAATATGAAATCTACAGTGGTTGGGTACAGTATTTTAAATATAATTCCAGTGGATCAAGCTTACTAATCATGTTATTCAAATCTTCTGTTTCTTAATGAATTTTTGTCTGCTTTTCCAGTAATTTACTGAAAAAGGTATGTTAAACTATTCAATATGATCATGAACTTATATATTTTCCTAATTCTGAAAAATCCATTTTGGTATTTTAAGGCTATATTATTTAAGCATATGAAGGTATAGAATTGTCATAAGTTCTTCAATTTATAATTAAAACCTTTATCATTATGTGCTAACCTTATTTATTTCTAGTAATGATTTTTACTCCAAATTAAAAAAAAAAATACTAACAAAGCTCCATTAGTTCTGTTTGGTTAGTATATGCTTGATATGTCTTCTTCCTTTATTGTTTATCTATCTTGTTGTATTCCTAGTTCAAAAATGTCACTTGCACACAGAACACAGGTAGATTTTTAAAAGTTGAGATCAACTATCTTGTAATTTATCCTGTTTGATATTCATCAGTTTTCCTGAATTTGTGGATTCATTATGAATTCTAACTAGATGTATGTTGGATCTTCTCATTCTAATGCCATATCTCTTTATCTCCCTATCATATCTTCCATATCTGTTTCTAAACTGTATTTCTGATATTTTCTTCAGATCAATGGGTTATATCTATCTTCTGTTTAACACATGAAAGGTGTTCTTAATTTCAGTTATATTATTTATATTTTTATTTCTTTATTTTTTTTTAAAGATTTTATTTATTTATTTGAGACAGAGAGAATGAGAAAGAGAGCACGTGAGAGTGGGGAGGGTCTGAGGGAGAAGCCGACTCCCTGCCGAGCAGGGAGCCCGATGCGGGACTCGATCCCGGGACTCCAGGATCATGACCTGAGCCGAAGGCAGTCGCTTAACCAACTGAGCCACCCAGGCGCCCTATATTTTTATTTCTAAGTTTCTTAGTCCTAAAAGCATCCTACCACAAGTTGTTCTAACTGACCTCAAGAGGGTCCTGCAGCTCTGGTTTTATAAACTACCAATCTTTGCTTATTGATGACTCATAAAGCTCTCAAGCAGAGATCCCTAACACACAAACTCAAAAGGAGATTGGGAAATGTGGTCTTCTTATTGCTGGATTTTCATGGCACTCATTACTCATAAGTGAATTTTAAATTCACTGGTTCTCAGTAGTCTGGTTTGACTTTTTTTTTTTTTTTCAAAATGAACAAAAATATGTTTTAAATAAAATAAAACAAAAGATTATAGCATGTGATTACTTATGTATGCTATGACTTCATTCACTCTTACACTTAGATATGCTGTGACTCAATTGGTTTTCCTTGCACTTGACTTGCTATTTAATTTATACAGATATTTGTCACTTATTAAGACTTTTAAACTTTAAACTTACTAAGTTTAGCCTTTGGAACTAAGACATAGAACTTCATCTGTTGATTGCCAACAGCTTATATGAGATAAAAAAACTTAACTTCTTCTATTTTAAAAAGAATTTACTTTTTATTCTCATCAAAAAATGTTACTTCTGATTTGTGTATTCAAAAACAGCAAATTTTGAATAAAATAATATAATGAACTTATAAAATTTATAAATATCTTTAGTGTTTTGTATGTCACAGATTACCAAAACAATATTGAAAAAGGAAGAGAACTAAACAGTAACAGAAATCCAGAGGTAAAGAACACATTATCAAAAACCACTGATATTATACAAGAGGAGTAAAAGAAACAGCAGTAGGAGTGATGGAAGTGCTCAATGATGGTGACATATTTCCTTCCTTACATAATAAGAATGGGGTATAAAAAGACAAACAAAAGGCAATAAAAAAATAGAAAAACACCATATTGTGCTTACATCTAAGGAAATTAAATTAGGATTTAACTTATAATCAATTCATTTTATTGCATACAGTTAATCATAAGTTGGAAAGCAATTATTTATAACTTTTTTTTTTTTGTAAATTTTGTTTTATTCACCATGTGTAAAGCTCTGGTTTAGGCCCAGTAGGAGAACTAAATGACATCATGCCATCTAAAAGCTAATGAACTTAGACATATCCAAATATGAATAATATTACAAGGCAATATGTAATTGATAGCAAAGGTGAACTACAGTCAACATATACTGTAGTTCAGAAAGAGGCAAGATCTTGAGGGCGAAAGTGGTGAGGAAATTTTTTATGAAAGAAGATAAACACAAGAAAGAGAAGTAAGATTATAAAGGAGATAAGTAAGATTACAAAGGAGTAGAAAAACTGACAAGAACAGAGGTGAAATTATTTGCTCAAGGACAAATAATAAGTCTCAACTTCAGGAACTGAGAACCTCTATTTGTAACTACACTTGGAACAGTAATCATTAAGATCGAGTTACATAATTCTAGGTAATACTAAGACTTGGTTTCTCTCTGGGAAGAAGGAGTTGCCAGCTCTTTTCCTGAGAATTGAAAGAAGAATGGGTATGGAAACACATTTTGAGTTCAGAATAAAAAGATGAGGCTGTAAGTTCCTTAGGGTAAGTAAAATAGGGAGAGAGTAGAAAAAAAAAATAGGGAGAGAGTAGGCATTTGTTAATGGGTGGTAGGACAGGGGAAGAAAAACAGCAATGGAATTCAGATGAGCAAGAGATGATTTTGTTAAATGGGTCCTTCCTACGAATGCTGGATTTACCAAGGATAGTAAGTAGCAGCAATCATGGTGGGAAGACAACTTGCAAGTGGGATGCTAGAATCCTCAAGGAATATGACAGTGAGTATTAAATCAGAATGTGAAATTTCTGTAAATTTTCATTCCATGCAAATACTTTATTTTTTATATTTAGGGGAAAGTTAGAGGAACATGGAAATATTTTCAATGTTACATTTATTTTTTATTCCTTTAAAAATCTATGGTTACCATGTTAATATTTTTAAAAAGATTATTACATAAAATTTTTCTCATAAAAATATGTGTAAGGAAAGGTTAGGAAGTCAAATTTCTGCTTACAGACTTAATGTGATTACATTTTAATGCTTATCTATTTAATGCAAATAGAAATATAGGCTGATGAAATTTAGTAATTCTACCATCTCTTAGTTTTTGTGATTTTTTATGAGCATTTGGAAAAAATGTGAGAGTAGATGATATCACTATAGCTACTGCTGCTACAACTCTTGCTAATTCTACTAATAGCACTCTTCCAAAAGTATCTTCTGCTGGATTTCTCTACTGAGCCTGTCTGATGTCCAAACATTGTACTCAGCAATTTACATCTCAATTCTATTAAACCTCACAAAAGTCTTCTGAGATAGGTGCCATTACTGTCTTCACTGGCCAGATGAAAAAAGTGAGACTTAGGGAACTTAAATACTTTTGCCAAACTTGTTATTTGTATATTGTTTACTAATGCTTTATCTGATTTATATATTACTTTCTAAGATATGTGTTAACATTTTCTACTCTCATTGTAGATTTAAAAATTTTCCTTGTAATTGTGGCAAATTTAGTTTTATTTGGGGATAATTTTGAAAGTTTATGGGAGCTCTATCATTAATTTGATTGGTTACTTTTGTAAATATGCAATAACTCTATCTCATGATTATTTTTACATTGAAGTCTTTTGTACTTGATATTAATGGAGCTTCACTAGTTAGACTTTTTGTTGTTATGTTACCTTGTGTTAAGGAAAATTAAGCTGGATATTTTTAAAACTTTAACTGCTGAATTTAATCCATTTATATTTATTGTGATTACTGATAGAATTTGATTTATTTCTACATTGTGATACAGTTATGTTTATAAGTGAGATTGCTTTACAATTTCCTTTTTAAATCTCTTCTGTCATTGGCTGGGTTTTATTTTCTTTTGGTATTGTTAAAAAATGTGGTATCACATTAAAAAAAAAAAAAGGAAAGGAAAACCACTTAAAATAAGTTGTTTGGAAAGGTTTCTAAAGACTGCATAGGCATGTGACACAGTTTGGCCAAAGATATATAGAGGGAAGACTGCTGTGGGACTTTTGGTTCTCTAGCACAGTGTCATACCTTTTCCTTTCTCTTTTTCCCTCCTGGAAAGCAGATGTGCTGGCTGTAGCTATAGCAGTTATCTTGTAACCAAAGGAACAACAGAGACATTGTTAGCCTTAGAACAGAATTTAGCAGCTACCTATCTCTTGTTTTCTTGTTATGTGAGAAAAATAATCTGTTTTAAGCCACTGTTGTGGGTTATAAACAGCAAAACACAACTAAATTTATATCTTTTCTCCTACTATCCTAATTTCTATAAAATGGTAATCCCACCTACTTTTCTTCCTCTGTTGATTTTGAAACTGTACATTAACTGTACATTTAGTTTTGGCTCTTCACTTGTTATTCTTAATTTTTAAAAAACTGGTTTAACTATTGGTTACAAAATAATTGATATCTGTATCCTTCTATATATACAATATACTAAATATGCTTTAGTCTCAGTTATCCTCATCATTCTTTTCCATCTCCTGAGTATGTTGTCTTATATTTTAGTTCCGGCTTGTTTTTAACCTACCCATAGTGACTTTTATTGTTGCATTTACAGTTAAATCATGTTTAGATCATGTTTAGATTTGCTGATATTTTTTCAAATTTCTTTTTGTAATCTTCCTTCTGGTTTTACTTCTTACCAAAATTCATTCTATAGTGGTTCTTTCAGTGAGGACTTTGAAATTTAATTAGCTTAGTCTTTGTTTTTCTGATAATATATTTATTTAAGCTTCACATTTGGATGAGTTTAGCTACATAGAATTCTAAGTTAACATTTATATTTCCTTGGCACTTTAAAGATGTTATTGCATTGTCTCTAGCTTCCATTGTGGTTCTCAGCAATCTTCTCTCATCTAATTGTTCCTTGTGTGTCTTTTCTCTCTGGTTGCTTTTATGATATCCACCTTGTCTTTGATTTCCCTTTTTCTGTTTCTGGTCCTGGCAGTGTCAGCAGCAATATTCTATCAATGTCAGCACCTCAGACTTCTGGTTCCTGTAATGAAATCTTCTGTTGAGGCGCTTCAGCAGGTAATCTCTAGTAGTAAGAGTAGCAGGCCACAATAGTAGCATGGATATAGCAGCAACAACCGTGGGGATGTGGCTCCCAGATATTTCAGTGCCCATAAGAGTGTGAGCTGTTGGATTCCTGCAATATGGTTGTGTTAGCTTTTCCAACAGCCACAGAAACAGCAACACTTAGATAACACTACTTTCCCTTTTGCTCTTCTAGCCCTTCTAACACACTGTAAATAATTCTCTATATTATGTACTGCTGCTTGAAATACTTAGAGTTGTTTCTGTTTACCAATTAGATACTAATTAATACAATCTTGATGAGAATATGCCAGATCATATTGATGTGGAAAGATTATACAACCTTGTCCCATTGATATCAATATTAGCCATGTGACTTGTTTCAACCAGTAAAATAGGAGCAGAAATTACATGAGTAATACCCTAGTGGAAGCTTTAAGAGACATTTATGCTTTCACACTATTCTCTTTACCCTGTGCAACAAGACCCACAGTGTCCCAGAGAAGAGATGCCCATTAATTATTAGGATTTTGGAGTGCACACATGAACCTGAGGCACAGTAAACTTATAATGGATATATAACTTGAGTGAAAAAATATACTGTTGTTGTAATAAAATACTAAGATTTTTTGGTAATTTGTTACTGCAGTGTAATTTAGCTTAAGATAGCTGATATAGTTTGGGTTAATTTTTATTATGTATGAGAATCATTTATTTTTTTAATCTGAGGAATTATGTTATTCTTCAATTCTAAAAAATTCTGTCATTAACTCTTTGAATATTGCCTTCTACTCTCAAGTATCTCTAGAACTGCAATTTTAAAAAGTTGACTTTTTAAGAATGTGTTAATTTCTACATATATATGAATTTTTCAATTTTCCTTCTATTGTTGATTTCTAGTTTTATTCCACTGTACTTGGAAAAGAAACTTGGTGTGATTTCAATCTTTTAAAATTTGTTAAGACTTCTTTTGTGACCTATTATGTGATCTATCTTGGAAAATGTCCCATGTGTGCTTGAGAGGAATGTTTACTCTGCTGCTGTTGGGTGGATGTTCTATATATGTCTATGAGGTACATTTGGCCTATTGTGTTGTACAATATTGATTATTGAATTTATGTTATGTACTTTCTATATTCTATATATGGTCTATCCATTTGTAAAAGTGGAGTATTAAAGTCTCCTACTGTTATTGTAATTGCTGTCTATTTCTCCTTTCAGTTCTGTCAATGCTTGCTTTATATCTTAGGTGCTCTGATGTTGGATGCATATGTATTTATAATTGTTATATTTTCTTGATGACTTGATCATTTTATCATTATATAATGTCCTTCCTGAGCTTTTTAAATGGTTTTTTACGTAGTCTATTTTGTCAGTTTTTTACTTAAAGTCTACTTTGTCTGATGTAAGTATAGCCAGCCTTGTTTTCTCTTAGTTACCATTTGCATGGAACATTTCTTTCCATCCCTTTATTTTCATTCTATGTATGTCCTTAAATCTAAAGTGAATCTCTTGTAAACAGAATATGTTGAGTCTTATTCTTTTATTCATTTCAGCCACTCTATGTCTTTTGATTCAAGAATTTAAACTATTTGTGTTTAGAGTAATTATTGATAAGGGAGTACTTACTTAGCCACCTTGTTAATTTTTTCCTGTTTGCCTTTTAGTTCTTTTGTTCCTATTTTCCTCTCTTTCCATCTTTTTGTTTGTTTGTTTCACGATTTTTTGTAGTGATATGCTTTGATTCCTTTACCTTTTTCTTTTGTGTATCTTCTATAGGTATTTTCTTTGCAGTTATCATTAGCTTACATGTTACAATTTTAGCAGTCTATTTGAAGATGATAACAACTTAACTTCAATTGCGTACAAAAATGCTACACTTTTATACCCCCCACACTTTCTGTTATTAATGTCACAACTTACATCTTTTATATTGTGTATTCAATAACAATTTTTTATAGTTATTATTTTGTTTTAAGTTTTATACTAAAATTAAAGTGATTTACATATTATCATTACAGGATTACCGCATTCTTTATATATCTACTTTTATATGTGAGTTTCATACTTTCATTGTCTTTCATGATGCTCGTTAGTGTTCTTTCATTTCAACTCAGAGAACTACCTTTAACATTGCTTGTAAGGCAGATCTAGTGGTGATGAGATCCCTCAGCTTTTGTTTTTCTGGGGAAGTATTTATTTCTCCTTCATTTTTGAGGGACAGCTTTGTTTGGTATAATGTTCTTGGCAGTTTTTTTTGTTTTTCAGCACTTAGAATAGGTTATCCCATTTCCTTTTGTACAGTTTTTGTTTTAAAATCCACTGATAGTCTTATGGGGTTTCCCTTGTATGTGATGAGTTACTTTTCTCTCCCTGCTTTCAAAATTCTCTCTTTACCTGTGACTTTTGACAGTTTCATTATGTGTTCTGTTGTTGATTTATTTGAGTTCACCCTATTTGGAATCTTTTGGGATTCATTAATCTGGATGGAGGATCCTCCTCAGATTTGAACATTTTTCATTTTTCAACTATTATTACTAAATAATCCTTCTGTCCCATTCTTTCTCTTTTCTTCTGGGACTCTCAGAATGAATGCATTGATTTCTTCATGGTTTCTTATACATTCAGGAGGCTTTCTTCACTCTTTTTCTTTCTTTTTGTTCTCTGGGTAATTTCAAATAAATTGTCTTCAGGTTTTCTTCTGCTGCTTCATCTAGCCTACTGTTGAAGTTATTGAACTTTTCAGTCCAATTATTATATTCTTTAGCTCCAGAATGTCTACTTTGCCCTTTTTTATGTTTCCTCTTTATTTGTTGATATTATTATTTTGTTGATATATTATTTCCTAATTTCATTTGTCTGTGTTCTCTTGTATTTTACTGAACTACTTTAAGGCAATTATTTTGGATTCTTTATCAGGCTATTCATAGATTTCCATTTTGTTAAGGTCGATTCTTGGAGGTTTATTTTATTCCTTCGGATGTATCACATTTCCAGATTCTTCATTTTCCTTGTAGCTTTGTGTTGGTGTCTGGACATATGAAGAAACAACCACCTCTGCCTATATTTAAGGGCTGCCTTAACACAGAAAGACCTTCACCACTCAGCCTGGCTAGATTCTGGGAGACTTTCAAGCCTTTTCTATGGATACTCACACTTCACTCCTCTCACTCAATGGGGGAAAATTCTTAATGTTGTGCATCTTCTCCAAATTTCACAGATTCCTGCTGGTGGCAGTAAGCCACTCTTTCCTTTTCTGTATTTTTTGCTGCCTCAGACATCTAGATCTTGCCAATTCTGTCAGGGATCTGTGTGAGGCAAGACATAAACCAGTACCTAGCCAGTTGACTGAAAGGCCTGGGATGTTGGATGCACACTCCACTCTCTTCCCCAAGGGAGAAATTTTGGATCAGATTGATATCTCTTGGTGCTGAGCTGTGCTGGCTTGTGGGAGGAACTGATGCAGTTAAAGTAAAATTCCTTGTCTTACCCATTTCATTTCAGCTATTCTTGATGTTGTGCTCATCTGGGGAACTGAAACTTCTTAACAGAAATCTGTATCCCTCATAAAGATATTTTGGTCCATCTATCATTGTTAAATCAGTATTTCTATGAGGTGTGTGGGCTGGGACATCCAATTCTGCCATCTTGCTGATGTCACCTTTCATATTCTTCTTGGTGATATATTTTTTATCCTTGTGTATTTAGTCTTCAGGCATTTTTTTTTACTTCGGATCAGTAGTTTTTCAAGATAAAGATTGGCTCAAATACCTAGTTTTACTTCATTGCTCCACTTTGTTAGAAATCACTCACAAGTTAAAAACACAACTTTAAGCAGTCCCCAAAATGTTGAACATACAGTTTTATCATTTAAATTACTAACATTTAAGTTCTGGCTAAGCATGTTGTTGGTATTGTAGAACACTAAATATTAATTGTCCTTAAGAGGATGTAATTTTAAGAAATCTTGTAAATATTAGTATTTTTAATTAACTGATTTAAATTAGTGGCTCTCAAACTTGAGTACTCATGGGCCCTGAGAATGTATTTACATTTCTCTGAGGGAACCACAGACCCCAGTTTGAGAAATACTGGGCTTAAATCTTGATTTCCATTAAAAGCTTCGCATTAATATACTTCATAAAATGTTATACAGCTAAAGTGAATTTGCTTCTTTTAACAGCTGAAGACAGCTATTGTTAGGGATAATGGTGCTTTTGTTCAACTTAATGATAATTGTATGCAAATTTTAGAATTTGCCACAAGCTTACTATTTGTGGTAAACTTGTGGGAGTAGTTATATTTCCTTTTTCTTTTCAGGAAAACTGCCAGTATCAGGAATCACTGTCTGCCTCAAAATTGCAGCTGTGGTTGTCTTCTCAGATTACTAGGAAATTATAGCAAAGTTTGTAGCAAACTTGAAAATTATTATACAGCAAAGGCTTGTTACTAAGAAACACAATTAATGAATAAAGACAGAGGAAAAGAAGGAATAAAAATAAGAGAAAGATCAGGAAATTGTTAAATTAACTAACTGGTCTTATCCTAAAAGAAATAAATAATAAAATGTTATAAAAATGCTATCTTTGAAGTTCCTCTCTTGAAACTGGGTTTCTTCCAATCTCTCCTGTTCTTTTTAAAAATTTAATCTTTCTGTAGATGATTGTTTATTCATTCATATGGATAAAGCTTGAAGAAAAGTTTTAAGCAAAATAGAAATAGATACATAATATATAATAAATCACTTAAGAATGAATAAGAATTAATAGCTATTAAAACTGAAATGTGGTCAAAAGTAATGTATAGACTTGTAATAGAAGCTACTACTCTACTTCAATTAAATGAAGTAATGCATAAAAAATAAATATTGATGAATAATATTGAAATTTACAATATTACTTCTCTCAACCTTCTTATTTGAATGTGTATGTGTTCTTATCGAGAGCTAGACTTCATTATGTGAAATTTATTAAAAGTTTGAAAGATAGTCTATCATCTTTCTTTGTATTCTCTTTTACATATGGACAATTAAGCATTCTAGAAAACCCATTCCACTTCATACAAAGATTTTAAATGTGTTGTGAAGATTCTGTGACTTAAGGTACAAAGCACTCTAAAATAATATTTAAAACAGAAGAAAATTATGTTTAATATTCTAAGGTTATTCATCATTAAAATAGTGTTTGTTATATGTTTAGGCATAACAGTTGACTTAATTATTTAAATAAGCTAATTTAGCTTTTAAAATAAGACATTTTTCTCCCTAGTATTATATGCTGAGTCTTCCAATCTTTATCTCCTGACCGTGCTCTCTCAGGATTTGGCTTCGTTAAATTTTAACATCAGTTTTCTTCCCTCTGTCAACACTTTTAAGACAAAAGTTTTCCTCATGGTATCAAACTGACTTATTTTTTTCACAAACCAAATTTTCCTAGATCTGTTGGTCACTTAAAATTATTGAAAAGTCATGGTGGGCTTTTGGGAAGTAAATGGGAATCTAGTTTCTTCCTGGTCAATTGTCAGTTGTGATTGGCATTCATGTTTTCTTAAGATAAATCTTTAGACAATTTGTTTTAGACATAGACAATTCTTAAAAAGATAAAAAATTGGGGTTGGTTATGCACACAAAATAGTCAGGTTTCCAAATGTGTAAAATGCACACAGCTTCTAAAATTCAGCAAGTGATTTTCCAGAAAGGCATGCGAAAATAGTAAATGCTTAAAAAATATGTTAATTTTGCTAATCTCAGATTATTATGGGAGTGCCAAAATAAATTTAAGAAAAAAACTTCTTGGGGGCTCCCCTCTGCTTGCTAGATAGGATGATGCCTGATTTATGAATTGTTTAGTAAAGCTAACTAGATCTTCAAATTTACTCAGTTGGATAAAAAAGGAAGAAAAGAAAAGAAAAGAAAGTTTTGATACCCTAAATTTGGTTGTGTACTGTTCCTTTAAATAATAATTATGTGAACTAATTTATCATATCATTTTATATAGATATACCTTTTAAGCTAAATAATAATAATTTATATTTGCATAACATAAAATGTACCAAATAATTTATATTTGCATAACATAAAATGTACCAAATTATATTTGCATAACATAAAATGTACCAAGCTTTTTTTTTTCTTATCTAAATATATTACTATACTATAGAATAAATAGATAACAGGATTTTTGGAGCCTCCTGTAACTCTGACCCACACTCAAACATCCCACCCCCTAATTTCTTTAAGGTTAGTTTTAAGCTTATGATTCCTTTTGCTAAATTTTTGAATTAAAAACTTTTTAAAAAGTGTGCATAATGAGAATTTTTAATCAATGAGGATTTTAATAAATCTGTAATTATCTTGATAAAAAGTCTAAAAATAACAGTACTGTCATATGATTTGGCATGTCATGATATTGCTTAGTTTGAAAAATTGTGAGTGCATTGTATTAGGAAAAAATATATAGACCTTATCTGAGAAAGACTCTTTCATGTGTACTATAAATGCTGAAAAAACATTATAGAAAAATATTTCACTTGGACTTAAAAGTATTAAATGTTTTGAAAAAATGTCTGTCAGCAAATTTAAGCTATTTTTTCATGGTTGGTGGAATGAACTGCAAGGATATCTTCTATTTTAATATTAAATGTGTAGAAAAGTAGTTTAATAAATTATAGTAAGGACATTCATGATGAGTCACACCATGAGTCCTTGCCTTGCCTCAGTATGTGAATCACATTAATGAACAATTGTTTAATTATAGAAAGGGGTAATATTCATAGTGTTATCTTAGAGGACCTGATATCAAAATTGGATTTGGTCAGAAAACAACTGTGGTGCAATTGAAACTAAGTTAATGGTAAGCCAAAGTGTTCAGCCAGCAAATGTCAGAAATTTGAGCTCCATCATCATAGACGGCACATTATTAGTATATTAGAATGGAAAATGAAACCCCACAATTTATGCTGGCTGATGGTTGATTGATGAAACTGGAAAATTTGTAATGCGGAAATAAAATAGAGGAAAGGGGAGAGGGAGAAGAGAAAGAAAGTATGAAAGAAATTGAGTGTGTGTCTGAGAGAGAGATTCATAGACTTGACACACCTAGTTTTCTTTTATTAAAGTTTCTGTCAGATTTCAGGCATTATGAAAAGAGAACACCATTGGGTTGAACCATATAAAATCACTGATGATTTCCCATTTTTTACCAACAAATATGACATTTTCATATGCTTTAATATAATATAAAGCACTTACTTGGTTTTTTAATGAAGTTTCGATAGTAGACATTTCCTTACTTTTTCTCATATTATTCATGATAGTTATTTTCACCCCTCTCATATTAGCATTCTACAACCCTGCAGAGATTCTAGGGTTCCAGAGTACTGTTGAAAAAGGAATAGAAATGGAACTTCCTGCAGACAAGAACAAAAGAGGAAAAATAATCCCAGCATTCAACAAATGTTTATTGAACTTTTACAAATGAAGCAGAAGAGACACCTTCAGGGAATGTGACCAGAAATGACCACTATGTAAAATGAA
Source organism: Mirounga angustirostris (assembly GCF_029215605.1). Lineage (NCBI taxonomy): Eukaryota > Metazoa > Chordata > Mammalia > Carnivora > Phocidae > Mirounga > Mirounga angustirostris. The sequence goes on from NW_026991716.1 coordinate 109,156,254, forward strand.
ATATCTTCAAAATCCCAGGTTTATCTTTAAATATCATGTGATTTTTTTAGTCTACAATATGTCCATTTTTTTCTATTGTTTTTATGCTCTCAGAGTCTTAGAAAAAAATAATTTCCATGAAAGTATATAAGTGTATCATGTGGTTTCTAAAAATCTCTAGATTACCAGTTCGTTATCAACCTGGCCAAATTTGAAAAGCATGGGACAACTTCAGAAAATACAAGAGGAAAAGGGCTTCTGAAGAGCATAGACATTGTGAGTTGGAGTAATTAGAAGGTTGACGGAAGAGATAGAACTTAAGTGTACTTTTAAAGATGAGTGTAATTTAGCTAGAGGTAGAGAGTGGAGTCCAAATAAGAGTGAGAAAAAGTAGGAATCTGCCTGGCATGTGGAAGAAAGCCAGCCAAAGAGATAAAGATGAATGCACACAAGTAAGTGGAAAGATATTACATGTTCTTGGATTAGAAGAGTTAATATGGTGAAAATGTCCATACTACCTAAAGTGATCTACAGATTCAATGCAGTCCTTACCAAAATTCTAATGGTATTTTTCAAAGAAATAGAAAGAAGTATCCTCAATTTGTGTGGAACCACAAGATACCCTAAATAGCCAAAGCAATCTTAAGAAAGGAGAACAAAGCTGGAGACATCACACTTCCCAATCGAACTATATAACAAAGTTAGAATAACTAAAGCTGTAAAGTACTGGCATAAAAATAGGCACATAAATCAATGGAACAGAATAGAGAGCTAAGAAACAAATCCACACATATATAGTCGACTAATGTTTGACAAGGCCCCAGGAACACACAACTGAGAAAGTTTAGTCTCCAAAAAATGATGTTTGGAAAACTGGTTATCCACATGCAAAAGAATTAAGGAATCTTTATCTAATATCACTCAAAAAAATTAACTCAAATTGAATTAAAGACTTAAATGCAAGACCTGAAACTGTAAAATTCCTCAAAGAAAACATAGGGTGTAAACTTGACATTTGTCTTGGCAATGGTTTTTTGATTTTGACACCAAAAGCATGGGAAACAAAGCAAAAATAGACAAGTGGGTCTACATCAAACTTGGAAACACTTCTGCATAGCAATGGAAACAACCAGCAGAGTAAAAAGTAAATCTACAGAATGGGAGAAAATACTTGCAAACTGTATATCTGAAAAGGACTTAGTACCCAAAATATGGAAAGAGCTCATACAACTCAATAGAAAAAAGCAAATAATCCAATTATAAGTGGGCAAATGTCTTCTTTTTTTTTTTTTTAACATATAATGTATTATTTGTTTCAGAGGTACAGGTTTGTGATTCATCAGTCTTACACAATTCACAGCGCTAACCATAGCACATACCCTCCCCAATATCTATCACCCAGCCACACTATCCCTCCCACCCCCCACCACTCCAGCAACCCTCAGTTTGTTTCCTGAGATTAAGAATTCCTCATATCAGTGAGATCATATGATATATGTCTTTCTCTGATTGATTTATTTCACTTAGCATAATACCCTCTAGTTCCATCCACGTCGTTGCAAATGGCAAGATTTTGTGGGGGTTTTTTTTTTGATGGCTGCATAATATTCCATTGTATATATATACCACCTCTTCTTTATCCATTCATCTGTTGATGGACAGTAGGAAGGGAAAAATGAAAGGGGGGAAATCAGAGGGGGAGACGAACCATGAGAGACTATGGACTCTGAGAAACAAACTGAGGGTTCTAGAGGGGCGGGGGGTGGAGGGATGGGTTAGCCTGGTGATGGGTATTAAAGAGGGCACATATTGAATGGAACACTGGGTGTTATACGCAAACAATGAATCATGGAACACTACATCAAAAACTAATGTAATGTATGGTGATTAACATAACATAATAAAATAAAATTTAAATAAATAAATAAATAAATAAATAAATAAATAAATAAATAAACGAAGTGGGCAAATGGCTTGAATAGACATTTTTTACAAAAAAGATGTAGACATGGCCAAGAGGTACATAAGAAGGTGCTCAAGATTGCTAATTAAAACCACAAGAAGATATTACACGAGTTAGACAAAAGATAACAAATGTCAGTGAGGATTTGGAGAAAAGAGAACACTTCTACCCTGTTGGTGGGGATATAAATCGGTATTTGTACCATTATGCCATTATGGAAAAGTACAGTGGTTCCTCAAAAAATTAAAAATAGAACTACCATATGATCCAACAGTCACAATCCTGGGCATATATCTGAAAGAAATTAAATCAGTATTTCCAAGAGCAATATAGGAAATTCTGTCATTTGTGACAATGTGAATGAAACTGGAGGGCATTATGTTTAGTGAAATAAGCCAGACAAAGAAAGACAAATGCTGTATAGTAACATTTAGAAGTGGAATCTAAAATAATTTTTTAAGTTTCATAGAAACAGAGAATAAAATGGTGGTTGCCTAGCTGGAGGAAGGGAGAAATGGGGAAATGTAGGTATGTAAGTCAGCAGATACAACTTTAAGTTGTAAGAATAACTTTTGAGAGGGGGCGTGGGTGGCTCAGTTGGTTAAGCGATTGCCTTCGGCTCAGGTCATGATCCTGGAGTCCTGGGATCGAGTTCCGCGTCGGGCTCCCTGCTCGGCAGGGAGTCTGCTTCTCCCTCTGACCCTCCTCCCTCTCATGCTCTCTGTCTCTCATTCTCTGTCTCTCAAGTAAATAAATGAAATCTTAAAAAAAAAAAAAAGAATAACCTTTGAGGATCTAATGTACAGCATGGTAACTTTAGTTAATAATATGGTATTGTACACTTGGAAGTTTCTAAAAGTAGATCTTAAGTGTTCTCACCACACACACACATACACACAGAAATATGCAGACACACACAGAGCTATGTGAGATGTGATGGATGTTTTAATTATTTTAATCTTGGTAATCATTTCATAATGTACATGTATATCAAATCATCATGTTGTACACTTTAAGTATATACAATTTTATTTGTCAATTACTTCTCAATAAAGTTAAAAAAAAGAAGAGTACAACACACAAAGTGGATTTTTCCTCAAATGTATCTGGCCTACCCATCTTTTAAGGGATTCTGGGTTTACAAACTGGATCAAGTCATGAAACTGGATTAAGGGGATACAACTCTCCATTTTGATGAACTGAAGACAGGCTTTATATTTATTCCTAGAGTTTCAATGATCAATTAACTACTGCCAATGATCCCTGTAGTTGAAATTTTTCTGAGTACTGATCTAGCCATGAAGATTATTATGATAACCAACTCACCTTGTCTCTGATGATTAAAAGACACTTCTAAGTTTTTGCCACTCTTGGATCCCATTACCTCCATTAAAATCTACTTAAATTGTATATGTAACAGTTCATTCTCTGCCTTTATCCAGAGGGTAGTGAGTAAAATGCTTTCAATAATGGCTGTGCTTCTCTCACTCTGGATTTTGCAATTCCTTGATAATAATAAAATCCCTTGGGGTGGGGATGGGAGGATAAAGAATGCATTAAGGAGATTGATGATAAAATACCAGTCAATACATAAATCTATATAACTGTCTTCTTTACCATTATCCAGGACTTGCTTTGATGCCAAAGCTATATTCTTGTGCACATGCATGTGTTTCTATGTAAACTTCTACTAAAAACTGTCTTAAAAAGAAGTGCCTATTCTTATATACATTGTACATTGTTTGAGAATAGGTGCCATCTTTTCATCTCTTTTGGTGGCTGTATTCCAAATTTCAGTGCTATTAAAATAGAAAGAACAAAAATAGGTGAAATTTGAAGTATAACATCATGCTCAAAAACATGGTTTTCATTAGATATATTTTTGTTGTTTATTTTGGAATCTGTGATTCATAGCCTATTATTAAGGAAGGCTACTCTGATTATCAATCATTTGGATTTGTTTAAGTAGAACAGTAACTTTAGCATATTCATTCTTTTTTTTTTTTTACTCTGAAGGAGCCTAGCATATATTTATTTTCCTTTAAGAAAATTAAAATGTGCTGAATCCCCAAGATGTCTTTTACTTTATATATCGTTAGTACTTTACAAGTATTTATATGCCATTTGACTTGAGTGGAATAGCAATATGAATAAATTTGTGATATATGCTATTCTTGATTTCACCCATAATTCTTTGGTTGACTTAGAGCCTAAATTGCCAGTAACTCTAAGATACCTTTCTCATCCCTGCAGTTTTTACTCATGGAGAGTGTAGCATAGAGTACAAATTGGGAATAAAAATTGGAATTGAAAGGAATATAGACACTTGGCACACAAGCAATTACATTGTGGCCTAACCACTAATAATGGCAATAAATAATAGCTGTGGAAGCCCTTTTCAGACCTAGCAGGTAGGAAAAGGGAGAAATGAAATAAGAGAGAAATTGCATCAAGAAAGCAGGAGAAGCAAAAGGAATAGTAGGATGAAAAGGAGGAGAAAGTAGAGGTTTAGTAATGAGGGAAGGATGACAGTAGGTTTCTGAGTCAACTATCCAACCTCTTTCAGATCAGTGGGTCCTTCTGAGGGAGAGCTAGGTTGAGATTTAAGTAATAAAATATATGCCTGACTACAATCTCCTAATAATCTTTGCCATCTCTTCAATCCCCGTGTGCATTTAGCTCCCTCTATTGGATTGGTATTGTTTACACACAAGTGTTATTTGCTCTTTGAAAACACAGCCAAAATTTCCTTCTAATATTTCACATTCAAAAGATGAGGAAAATATTCTCTTCTTAGTGTTTCTACATTTGTATAAATCTTCTAAGCGGTGACCAAGATGAATTGTTTGCACAACTCAAGACTTTTCCTCCAGGTCTTTGTTCTAGTAAAGAAATTTAAGTATTTCCTATCTTTACCACACTGACTCTCTAACACCAAGTATTCAAAATTGCAACCACATTAAGGGAAAAGTTTGGAAATTTTCCTATTACAAGGCAATCACAATAATTTTCAGTAACCACTAGACCTCTTGTGATTTTATGATTTTAATGTAATAACAAAGCTCTCATTCCCAAATGGGTGAAAGGTACACATTTTTCTAATAGCTTAAGTCGTATCTGGAGATAAAACATAAGGACTAGGAACTCCAGAGTTTTGGGAGATTTTGGAGCAGACAAAATAATTATATTTATCTATGAGTGCTTGATAATGTGCAATATATGATGCTGAAGCTGTATGCCTTGTTTATCATTTTGTGAAGTCTCTCAAGAAATTTTTTATTAGTTTACTGATTTTAGAAAAAAAATCCTGAAAAAAATCGACTTGTAATTTTCATTTTTATGATATTTACAAACTTTGCTCACTCTTTGCTTTTCTTAAACGGCACACTTGATTTCTTAAACTGGAGTGTGGATTAGAGAGATTCCAAAGATTGGAATTGACTCAGTCGTAAGATTTCTAGGATGCCCCAAAATTTGAATGTACCTTGGACTGCCTTGTGTTGTCTATAGTGGAATAAATTGATGGATGAACCCTGAAGTTTCCCTCAAGGCCAGTGTTTATCTTATTAGGAATGACACAGGTCTACTATATGTTGACCCTTCCATGACTCTCATAATTCATATCTCTGGGAATTTCCTAGATCTTAGGTGTGCATAGGACTTTATATAAAATTTTGACTCTTATGTAAATTATATATTTTTCCTATGTATCATTTATTTTGCAGCATACTATAGTATATTAAAAATGGAAGATCTTATATTGGAAGGCACTTAATGCCTTTATGTTACTCAGGTATCACGTAGCTATAAGAAAAGAAGACTTTCTCAGGCTACATTTAGTAAATGAGATTTATGGTAGAAAACCAAGGGAACATCATGAAATCCAAACGGAGAGAAGTTGAGCTAGCCAAAAATGATTCTGTAATAATGGACTGTTATGTTGTTCAAGAACCGAAGATGCTAATCTCTTGATTTCTTTCTTTCTGGGACCACATGACTCTTCATCTATGTGGACGTCTATTTCATGCCTCTCTGTTCACAGAGCTAATTTTACTGCATTCATATGGTCCTGTGTAGCTGCCCTAAAATCTTCCCCAAGCCTCTCTAACCTTCCACGCCTGGCACCCATCACTAAGTTAATATGGTTTCTATGTACTGCTTTTACATTCCTAAGAGAAAGAATATGGTTACCTCAGCTTGCGTCATGTACATGTGCAGGCTTAATCAAGGAACTTGGCTTTGAGTCTAGAACAGGGATATTTCAATATCTACTTAGTGGAAAGTTGGTATCAGACTCTCCAAAAGGGGTGTGAAGAAGACATCAATGGCAGATTCAATATTTCTCCTTCCATGTATAAACAATTCTTTTAAAAAAAGAGACAGATGAGGCTAATTCTACCACTGAAAGTTAAATTGAAAATTAAGGCATTGCTTTCAATAATATTCAGTATAAATTCATTTGAGTAGGTGCCAGAAAATATATCAATTTAGTAAAAGAAAACTGCCAAGCTTATTTTCTTTTCCACAGTACTCTGAGATTTCCAAAAAGTGGGAGTTTTGAGAACAGCTTTCTTACCTATAATATAGATAGCCCGGGCACCTGGGTGGCTCAGATGGTTAAGCGTCTGCCTTCGGCTCAGGTCATGATCTCAGGGTCCTGGGATCGAGTCCCGCATCGGGCTCCCTGCTCCTTGGGAGCCTGCTTCTCCCTCTGCCTTTCTCTCTCGCTCTGTCTCTCATGAATGAAAAAAAAAAAATCTTTAATATAGATAGCCCATGAATTAAATTCTACTATCATTTCCACTTCTAGTTAAATAAGAGTATAACAATAGAGAGTTATGCTATAACAATGTGAAAGTTTTGAAATATATTTTGAGTTCTCTTGACACCATTTGTGGAGCTGTAGAAGATTTAAACCATTTTACAGTCTGTATTAAGTTTCAGAACTTGCATACACACAAATATTCATTCAATTTCATAGAGAAAATTTAGAGCCAATAATAACTTTGGTATTTATTAAAAGCAGGTCACCCTTTTAATGGTGAAATGTCTTGTGCTAAAAGCAGGAATAGTTCTCTTTACTAGATTTGTTAAGGAAGGCTCAAAGAATACAGGAATGTTTCTTGGGAGGGATAATTTATAGCACTCAAAATATCCATGAAACCAAATATTGCCATTATGTTTTCTCAAAGGACAGGTATACTGATTAGAGACCACCTTTATATAAATGAACTATCTGTTAATGTTGAAAAGTACAGGAATTATTTTGTGTTGTTACGACCAAGTTCTGTCTTAGGGACAATGCTAAATTATTAAAAATAATGTCCATTAATCACTGGGCATATTAAAATACTTACCTTTTCTACATTTTTTGTCTGCTGATTACTTCTACTAAATTCAATCTCTAACATTCTTCATTGACTAAATAATTGTCCTCATATCTTCCTTTTCAAAACACTCTGTTAAAGGAAGGAGGAAAAGAAGAATGAATTAACAATCGTGGTGTAACTATTAAATAAGCCAAGTGCTTTCCACAAGTAAACATATTTAATCCTTACAACAATGTAGTACAGATATTATTATCTTATCTATAGAAGAAAATTAAGCATCAGAGAGACTAGATAAATTGTCCAAAATCAAATAGCTAGTAAATGTCAGAAACTGAAGTTTTTTTTTTTAACTCCCTATAGCCTATGTCAATAATTTCTCGTTTCTTGTCATGTCAAGTTGAATCTGCTCAGCCTAGCTTCCACAATCATCTGATATCTGGTATCTCCTTGGTTAATCAGCCTTCCTTTTCACTGCTCTCCAGCATGAAGGTTCTTCAGTCATCAATCTGTTTCCACCTCCAGGCCTTTATTTTATTCAATCTAGAGCTAGAAGGCTCAAACCCTCTTTTATATCAATCCAAATCCTAAATACTCCATGACAATCCCTTCCCTTATTATAAATAACATTCCCTGATCTTTTTTGAATTTACTTTATTGTCTGCCTGCTGTTTTTCCATGTCTCTCTTCTCTTTTTGTGGTCTAACAACACCCCTCCAGGCTTACCAGCCTGTCTTCTTTTCCTCTTTGGCATCCACATATTACTCTGTTTCTCACTACCTGATTTGAAAATGGGCTGCTTTTCTTCTAGATCCTTTAGATACTACATAATTAGTAACCATTTGGCCATACTGTTGTGCACAGGGCAGGGTGCAGAAGTGTGTATAAGCTAATAGGATTGATATAGCACCTGCTTTTATGAATGTTTTAATTCTCTGAAGAAACAAAATGTGCAGTTTCTATGTATGTAAAATATACATAAAATCCAACATGAAGGCAGACTTTTATCTAAGTGTGAAAGTATAAAGGAGAACTTTGTTATTTTTCCTGTTACACACACACACACACACACACTATTATGCTCCTTTATATCATAATGGATAGTGGAAAGGAAAGAGGAAGGAAAAGAGAGATCTTACACTTTGCAGAGTACATATCTTTCAATAACTTTCTTTCTTCTCATCACTTCTGGTATGTTATCTATCTTCTTGCTGTATGTGACTGACATTAATTCAAAGTTCTGAAAATGAGATATTTAATTGGGCCACATTAAGTTTAGGAAAAATCTTGCATGATAACTTGAGGGAACTGATGTTTAACTCTCATGTCAGTAATAGTGATTTCTCCAAAAAAGATCAGGGCTGAGGATCTCATGATTCTGCTGCCAAATTTAAGAATCATCAAATGTTTTGTGGTTTCAGGCACCATTTTTTCCCTAGTGAATTACTACTTACATGGGGCAGTGTAATTCATGTTTTCCTATATTTAGCTACATTCCAAAGAATTTCATAAGCATTTCCCTGAGCTCATTTTCCCATCCTCAGTCTGATGGCATGAAGCAAGAGGGGATTTTTGATGAATGTACTAATATTTTGTATCTTGGAATGTAGATTAGGGGTATTTTCATAGAGAGCTGAAAAGGGGGATTGGAAATGGTGGGAATGAAAGTGATTTCTTCTGGGAATCCTCACTGTTGCTGATTATGTTCTTGCACCAAATTTGATTTGTGCACAAGAAGAGGGGCTTCTATACTGACATGCTTCTCCACTTCCATCTTTTATTTTATCCAAACCTACATGCATAAATATCATATCATGTTTTACCTCCCCATTCACAAGAGGCTGCTTTTCTAACTTGCCTACAAGAACTTCGCTGTGAATGACGATAAAGGCCACAAGAAGAAAGACAAAATAGGAGGAATCAGTTGTTATTTTTTTCATAATTAATCCCTTTCCCCCCACAATTAAGGCAGAAAATATTCATTAGTCAATTGACCCCAAAATCATTAAACTTGGGGTTTCTTAACCTCAAAAAAGGAACATGCTGGTTTTCCTTGGTTCTGACCTCCAGCTTCCTGATGGTGTGCATAAGTGTGTGTCACCTCCACAAACAAATTGGGGAAGAGATGGGCAGTGGTGCCCACCATTTTTGGAATAATAAAGGGTCTCAGCTATTGAAAACTGGTGCCACAAAATCTCTGCCTTCCATGAGGAATCCGTAGCTCTTATTGTAGTTATACATATCCCGTTTTTATTTTCTCTTTCTCTCTGTAGGTTTTTGTTATAGTAAAATTGTATATAAGTCAAAATTAGCCCCTACTGCTCCACATTAAAGCATCTCATCTAAATCAGGCTGAAAGCAAAACTAATCAGCTCCATTTAGAAATTTGATTCCAAATACCAATATTTTAGAACATGCAGGTGGGATGCACTTACAGTTTTAATATCATGTAAATGTCAAAAATTTGTAACTGTTCTGTTGTCTTTTCCAGTAGATTTTTTTTGATAGATTCCTAGCCTTATATAGTATTTGTATATTTCTCTTTTTTTCTCCTAAGTAATTACCTTTTAACTGAATTAAAAACTCTATAGGGTGAGGCTATGTCTTATCTTCTTTAAACGTCCCTCCTCTAAATTAATACCCTTTTTTTGTTTATTTTGTTTTGTTTTTACATCAGAGGAAGTCAGTACCTTTTTGTTGTATGCATGAATGAATGAATAAATGATAAACTAATTCTAAATAAGAATGCTCAAGTAATAAGCAATTTTTAAATTTACCCTTTCAAAAAGGTCTGGTTGTAATCTGATACCAATAAATTTCCTCATATATGACTCGTATTTCATGAATAACTAACATACCCAGGTACATAAGATAACATAAGAATATATTAGACTCAGCCCTTGTCTTCCATCAGCTTTCAATCTAGTTGCAAGTTCCTGGGAAATACTTCAATTTTGACACTAAAGAAATCTTATGCCAGAAATTTCTGCCGGTACCAATTAAAAATATTTTCCCTCAAGTTCCCTGAAGCCAAAGTATACAAGGTCTGCAAATTACCTGATTACGGAAACGAGATCTAAAATAAGCATTGCAAAAAAAAAAAAAAAAATTCCAAGATTACCAACAAAAGCATTTTTAAAAATCAAACATCCTTCAATAGTGGTACTGGGAGATATACAAGAAGTCAGAGGGGGAAAAAAATAGCATTCTTCACCGGATTCCCTATATTTCCTTGTCAGAGCTGCTTAACCCTTGCTTTCCAGGCAGCCAATGTGCTTAGACTAGAAAAGCAGAGATGATGTCAAAGATCTTCTCAAAGTCCAAGAAGGTTTTGTTTCTCACTTGAAGGAGCCTCAGTATCTCTAAAGATACACAGATTTTCATTGTCTAATTAAAAAATAATGACTTTGTTCTCAATGTTAACCAGGAAGAAGTGTCTGACAGTGTCGGAAGCCTGGAACTTACTGGATCAATGAGAAGGGACTTCTGGCTTCTCAGTTAGACAAGGATCAGTAGAAGCTGAGCCATGGAAGCCCACCAAAACCACAAAACATTAACACTGCTCCTCTGCTTCCATTCCTGCTACAGAAGCCATTTGAAGCATTTTTTTTATACAGTTCTCAACTTGTGGTAAGAAATTAAGCCCAAAGCATCTTAGTAAACCTTGTGTTTTGATTTACTAAACATTCAAGAATGCACTTTCTTCCTTTCGTAGATTTGTGTCATGATTTTATTTTAAAAATGCATGACTTTGTCTGTACTTACTTGTTCCCAGAAATGGTTCCATGTGTACAATACATTCATAGTCTTTTAGTTTTCTGAGGATCTCAGCACACTAAACGAGGAAGAAAGTAGTGTGAACACCAAACCAAGAAATTGCCGGCATCTGAACAAGCCTTGCTGCTGGGGCCTAGTTAAGATAAATACTCATCCATCTAGTGCCTTCATTTCTGTAATGTCTCACTGTCCAAGTTAATAAATGCTTTCTTGCTAGTTTTTTGGCATCTCTTTGAATGAGGAATGTAAACTGAAAAGGCCTAGGAGACAAAAACTGGCACATAACTCTGTGATGAATAATATCAGGAGACACAGAGACTGGCTCAGTAGTCCCATATACAGTGCCACAATCTCTATCAGAGGACAGATGGATTTGCTGCCTGAGATGGGGCTGTTATAGAATTTCTAGACATATGAAAAAATAAAGAAAAAGAATAAGAACAAATCCAGGTCCAATTTTATGAAAGTAGAAGTTAAGTATAAAACAAGAGATTTATAGAAAGGATATTAAAGACAATTAAAGCTTGATAAACAGAATCATCAACATATATTTAATCTTTAGATATTGGGAAAGGAAAACAATGTAGGTTTTTTGAAGAACACTTAGAAATTCTGGGAGAGACTTCCAGCAAAATTAGACTAAAACTATTATTTAGTTATCTCTGTTTTTGCACTGTATTATAAACTATTACTGTTAAAAAGCCTAAAAAATCCCCTGGAAAATCATGCTCATCTTTCCTAAGTTAAATACCACTAAAAAGAAAACTTTCATCTTGGTGCTGAAGAGTCTGACTAAACTTTAGTTCAGATGTTTTACCCAAAAAAGCCCTCAATTATATATTTTTAAAGTTTTTTTTTTCTTTTCACACATAAGAGAGTTTTTCCCAGGCCATCATGTTCAAATCCTTGATTAGAATATAGAAATCATGTGCCCAGATGATTTGAAATGAGTATTTCTTAATTCAGACCCACCCACTAAATGGGTAGTTTGGTTACTCACTATCTTTTAGGCCTCTAGGACAGCAGTTTTGAAGTATGTTGCAGAAGATGAAGTGGAAAATCAGAGGTAGCTTTCCCTGGGAATGGTTCAGCATTAATTCACTGGAGGGAAGTTGGGGTTGGAAATAGTGGCAATAAAGGATATATTATTTATATTTTGGGGGTTCCACCAAATCAGTAATACAGAGCCCTAATAACTGGAAAGTTTAATTCATGTTCCAAGATGGTTCTTGGGTGGTATATAGAGAGTTTCAAATAAAGTGGACTTGATTTAGGAAAAAAAAAAAGATGGTTCTTGGAACTCCACCCTTTATATCAATCAGAAGAAAGGAGAAAGAGATGAAGGTGGGAACACCCTTTTTCTATAAGGACATTACCTAATAGTTGTTCAGACTTTCTTCTTAGAACCAATTGGCCAGGACTGAGGATCACACTTAGTTGCAAGAAAGGCCGAGAAATGTAACCATTTCTTCAAATAACCATGGGCCCAGTAAAAAAATGAGACTCTAAGGAATAAAGAGAACATGGATATTGGGGGACAAATAGCAGTATGTATCTCAGTAAGAAAAGACTAGAACTGTTTATTTAAATGGAGAACATGCTTGTTTATAATGCTCATCATTATTCTTCAAAAATAAAAATAACTTTTCTAAATTTTGCTGGTCTACTGGAATTATGTTAGCTTTACATTCCCTTGAAGAAGTTCTTCTTAGTCAAAATTTTCTCAATTTTTATGTATCTTTTAGCATTCATGCATAATCTGTTAACATCCTATACATGACAATGAATTGTTTTCTAAATAATGAGATTTCAACTAGCACACACATTTGCTTGCTCAAAATATTTACCTCTGTTGTTAATTATAACATATTCTTAAGTTTTAATTAAATTCTAAATTTAGTCTATTGTTAATTTCCTCCTTTGTTGTTTATTCTTCTTAAGAAGAGTTATAGGAACTACATGAGGACTATGTATTAGTACATGAAAGTTGGGACGGGACCTCCACTTTGGAACACTTATGACAAGGATTTTTGGCTAAACTGAATATGTCAGTTTCTTACAACATTGTTTCCTAGAGGCAAGGAGAACAGGAAAGGTACAATTCATATTTTTTAATTTTAATACTAAACACAATTAAGTTGCCAGTAAGATAGTATTCTCTATAAGTACTCATTTATGTCTGCCATATGAGCTGAACTGGAAGTACATTGGTGAATAAAAGTTATGACAACAGTCTTAAAAAAACACATAATTCCAATACATTGGTGAATGAAAGTCATGATACAGCCTTGCAATCTAGCCTCAGTTTGTCTCCCATAAAACAGGCATTAGATGAGACATATTTACACATTAACAGCCATGTTTATTAACAATCTCAACAAGGGAAAATATAAGACGTTTACCCTTTCCACCATGTTTAAGAAAAACAAGTTTTGGAACCAGGACAATTCAGTGTATGTATAGAGTGAGACTCAACAACATTAGGAAGGTGGTTATTGCAGCTGTGAAATAAGCACAAAGTTGGGACAAGGTTTAGAGCAAATTTGATGCCTGGTGGATGAAAGACACGTGTGTAGGTGATTTCATGCAATTCTGCTTCTTTCCCACAGACTTTGCTTTAGTATGGTGTATAGTTACCTATTGCTGTGTAACAAATTACCCCCCAAATTAGTAGCTTTAAAATAACACATATATTATCTCATAATTCTAATGAGTCAGGAATCAAGATAAAGCTTAGTTGGGTATCTCTGCCTCAGCCTCTCTCAAAGGCTACAAAGTGTTGGTTGGGACTATAGTCATTTCAAGGCTCCCCTGAAGGAGAATGTGCATTCAACTCATTTGGCTTTTGGCTGGTCTCAAGTTTTTGCTGGCTCTGGTTAAGACATCAGCTCTTGGCCATGTGAGCCTTTTTACAGGGCCCCTCACCAGAGGGAAGCCAGCTTTCTTCAGAATGAGTGATTAAAAGGGCAAGAGAAGGAGTAATCCAGATGGAAGACACTGTCTCTTTATTACCTAATTTTGGAAGTCACATTACATCACTCTTTCCGATTTCTATTCATTTCAGGGGCATCACTAGGCTTAGCCTACACCCCAAAGGAGGAAATTACGCAAGGGAACAAATATCAGGAGGCAGAGAATCACTGGGGAGTATTTTAGAGGCTGCCTACCACATCTTATGAGGTAACCTGATAAGGAAAACACATGGACTCTTGGACGGTCCCTCAGACTTAAGGTAGAATTTGGGCTCTGCACCTTACTACTGCATGAGTATGCACAAGTCTCCAATCTCCACTGTGAAGATAAATAAGTGAATGCTGATATACTGTACCATCCCTCAGTTTAGCATATATAAAATGGACACAATAATCTATAACTCTTAGGTGTGTGGTTAGGATTAAATAGAGTAACTTGTGCTTAACATATAGGAGGCATGCAGCAGAAATCCCCTTATCCCTGGTAGAAGTAACAGGTTTGTTTGTAAATTCAAGAAAAACAGCTGTTCACAGTGACTGTCCTGTGAACTTCCTGGGTTCAGCATTGGTGCTTTCTTGCAGAATAACCAACATATTTATATCTTCAGAATTTAGTAAAAGTGGTGGTTATTTTGGACCACTTTCTGTCAGAAGCAGAATATTATGACCCAACTGAAAGGAGATATTTTTTCTAAGTTTTTTTTTTTTTTTCTCTTCCTGGTACTTGAGTTCAGCCAAGATACAGCAATTCCTCATTATTCTCAGTTAATAGTTAGACCTCTAAATGGTCTACTTTTTACTTGGCACTGACAACAAAACTGGAGTGTTTTGATAATTTCTAGATGTTACATTTTAGAAGGGGGCATGGACAAATGGGAACATGTTCAGAAAAATGATCAGATTGATGAGTGGATTCTAAAATCAGCCACATGTCATATTAAAGATGAACTACCAGAAAAAGAATATTTAACTTAAGGAAGGAAAGACTTGCAGTATATGGTAACTACCTTCAAATATTTTAAACTGTTATGTTGAAGAGAGATTATATCTATTTTTTATTGTTTGGAAAGCTAGAGCTGGGACAAATGTGTTGGGAAAGATTTCAGGTCAATGTAAAGAAAATTTCCAGAGAGCGTTAAAATGGATGGAGCTGAATTAGAATCTTAGTTCTGCCTCCTACTAGCTGATCTTAAGAAATTTCATTTATCATCTCTGAGACTTGGTCTCTGAATCTGTAAATTTATAATAATGATCGTATATTACGGGTCTACAATGTGCCATGTACTGAATAAGTTGCTTTGCATATAATATTAATAATGCTAAGGATGGTTCTTCTTCTTTTACACAAAGGGAAGAGCTTTGTGGCAATAGGTTTCAACCTTCTGCTGAAGAGTTTGTTTAATATTTGTGTTGGTGCCTGAGATATGCTGGTGCAGAATCTTTTTTTCTAAGTGAAGTTATTGCCTATGTTAGTGATCAAACCTGTCAGTATCACAATTTTATTTGGCTTATAGTCTATTAGTAGAAATTGAAAATGAGTATGTGGAGTGGACCTTTAAAGCCATATGGCTATGTTGAAACAATATTGGGTGACTCTGTGTGTGTGTGTGTGTGTGTGTGTGTGTGTGTCCAATATTAGAAAACTACAAGAGCTTAGATTTTTCTTTGGTAAAGTCTTGAAAAGGTCACCTGATCTCTTTAAATATCAGAATTTTTCCTATGAAATGAGGAAACTGTTATAGGTAGTTTCTCTTCATTTCACATATCTGGAGCTCTATAAATAGACTGAAAATTACTACATTAGTTGGAAATGATAAATTAATAGGCTTCCTTAGATTTTCCTTCTTGCATTTATATATCATAATTTAAGTGAAATGAAATGTCACTCTTTATTCTTATTTATATTTATCAAATATAGTGTTCTGACATTCTTCAGGTTGCATAGGGTTTATTTCATCAAGATTTGAGTGGAGAACAACATATATTTTATTTTGCAGATACAATAATTTCAGTCCTAAGTATGACTACAAAATTTAAAATTTAAAACATTATAGAACATTTGCTATCTTAACATGGATTTTAATTTTATTCATATATTACAAAGAGGCAGTGAGGTAGAACTACATAAATGAAAGGAAAATGAGGAGAAAAAAGATTAGAAGAATCTTGATATACAGAAGGCAAAGAGATCCAACTCATTTATAATTGGAGTCCTCAGTAAAGAAAACTAAAATTTAAGAAGAAACCCCATGATTACAATTCAAGATTTTTTTAAGAAATAAAAAATGCTTGAGTCTAAATATTAAAAAATGTGCAATGCATGTGAAAAAATGATCCAGGATGGTCAATACTAAGACATTATTGGACTTGAAAGATAAAGAAATGATCCCTTTTTAAGACTCTACCTAAGTAAAAGAAATAAAAATCACCTATAGTAAGAAGAACATCAGACTGGCCCACATTTCCCCCACTGCAACATTCAGTGTCATTCAGCTGAATAACATCTAAAAAATTTGATTTAAAAAAATCAACCCAACGATGTCACATCCAGCCAAACTATCCTTCAAGTTGTAAAATATTATACAGTAATTTACATGCAAAGATTCCCTTGAGCTTTTCTGGGAAAACTATTAGAGGGTGAAGTTCAGCCCACCAAGTGATGAATAAAGAAACTACAGCAAAAGGACTATGTGAGTACTATATATAAATGTTTAACTACAACCAAAATACATAGAAAACATTTATATAGCACTGCCTTTGTACTAACCACTGTTCTAAATTCTTGACATATTTTAACTGTAGATATTAAAAATGACTGATGAAAATGTAACTATAATATGCTTTCACAATTTACACATATGCCTTACAATTTACAGGTAAAGCTTAGAGAAGGTTTGCAGTTTACCTCATGTAAATGTGGGGATCAAATGACTTAATTTCAAACATACTGAAATAAATCAACTATCAGAATAGGAATTGATTTAACCATATAAAATTAAATATTACAAGAGATAATATTGCCTAAATTTGGATGGAATAAGTGGAGGGCAAGGAAAAGAAATAGGATAATGCTATATTGATTGTGATAAAAGTATGATGGACACAGTTTTTAAAATACCAGTCTGAAAGTAAGATATAAAGTTATAAAAGTAACCTCTATAATAAAAATGTAAAAAAATTAAGCATTTTAATAATTATAAAAACATATAACAAGTAAAGAAAAAAGACTACCTACTGAAAGACTTTTAAAAAACCATAAAAACAGAAAACACAACAAAAATAGAGTCAGAACTAAGGGAAGACATAGGTTCATATGTATAAATATGGCTTAAAAGAAAAGACAAAGATCTACTAAAAGAAAAAGATTTTCAGATTGAGTCACAAAGTAAAACCTAACTCTGTACCAAGTACATGAGATACACCTAAATCCTAAATGAAAGGTAGAAAATGTATATAAGTTTACCATGATTATCAGGCAAATGCTAATAAACACAGCAAAGATTTTATACTATCAAAAATGGCAGCATAGCTTGTTACAGAACAATCTTTGTTTTGAGAATAGCTAAGAAGCAAGAGTCACACACACACACACACACACACAGAATCTGCTTTGAGACACTGGAGAGCGAGGCATAAAGATGTCAGAGAGGATCAAAGATATCAGACAAAAGGGTTATAAAGAGAGAAAATCCAATATTCAGCCTATTTTTCTATTTGACATTTGTTAGTTTGCAAGCTGCAGCTGAGAAGGTGAGAAACTGAACAAAGTCTCCAGGAGTCCTTTGAGAATGTGGAAACAAATTTGGATTTTGGGACCTTCTAAAGAGAGAGATCTCACATATAATCCAGGCTTTCAGATGAGATTCCCACTGGGCTACACTCTAAGAGTAAGGGAGAAACAGAAATAGACCAACCCTCCTAAAGAATGAGGCTCAATCTAGAAAAGGTTCAATTCCTGATTAGATTAAGGTGATCTGCCTTCAGCCTATTTGCCTAAAACAAAATGAATCCTCTCTTGAGCAAGGTAACATCATCTAGAACTTCAAATTATCCCTATAACTTTTCATTTATTTATTTTATTTTTATATTTTTACAATCTTGAGGGTTTTTATTTATTTATTTATTTTACACTTACCATGCCATGAATTCATAGGGAATAGGTTCCAGGAGCTCAGGTGCCTCCCTGTCCTTTGGTCCTCACAAAGTGTGCTTCTCTGGATGGAGGAGGCTGGCGCTTCAGTTGAACCCAAGTACCTTTCTCTTTGGCTTCCTTCTTTTTCTAATCATTTTCCTTCACATGTTTTCAGGAAGCTATCTTGGCTCTTTGAGTGCTTAATATGCTCAGTACATAAATTCTCTGGGCAGGAAACTTGCCCTTAACTTGTTTGTTTATAGCAATGCCAACTGCATGCTGGATAATATTGTAGACTCTCCCAGTTTTGCCATGGTAACATTTGTGGGGCTTTCCTTTTTAAACAGTGCCCATCCCCTTGATGTCTACAATATCACCTTTCTTGTCGATTTGCATGTTCGTGGCCAAAGGAACAACTCCATGTTTTCTAAAAGGCCTAAAGAACATATATCAGGTGCCTCTCATCTTTCCATCTGTGTTGGTCATTTTAGTGAATTACTGGAAGATGAAGGTTCTGGCTGAAAAAGCCCTATAACTTTTCATTTAAAATGTTCGTACTTTAGTGAAAAAATTACCAGGCAGATATGGAGACAGACCGCGTGACAAAAAAGACAAGAGGAGAAACAACTAATAGAAACAGTACCACAAGTACAGATATTTAAGTTACTAGATGCAAATATGGATTGACTGTGCACTTCTGACTAGGATGTAAAAGATTATGTCAAGCCTAAACACTCACAATTTACAACTAAGAGAAAAAGAGAAATTACAAAAAATGATTTTGAAAAGGCACCCTATAGCTATGGAAGTTTTGAGGATTAAGTGGTCCTAAATTATATAGAGAGGAAAAACGTTCAGAGATGAGTAGATAAATAGCAGCTCGGTTTGTTTGTTTGTTTTATATGGGGGATTTACCAGTTCTTGATGTGAGCTGAAGTGTGTAGCTAGCTCAGACAGAGAGCAACAGTTAAAAGGAGAAACTAGTGTAGCAGTTAGCAGTCTCTTGGGGGGTAGGGAGACTAAATTAAAGGCTTGAGGTCTACAGATACATAACCATTATCCACAAAAGACTTTTGCTATATTCTAAGACTACATAAAAGGTTGAAATCTAAACTAAGAAGTTTTGAAAGTGAAATCTATTGCAGTCTCATACTTAGGAAACAAAGACTTAAAAACAGAAAAGGCAAGAAATGAAAGCCATAGAAGATGTGGTGTATTGACACCGAGGATCAACAACCCTTTTTACTAACCAATGCTGAGTATACCAAAAAGTTGAGAAACCAGACCTCTGGCAGACCATTACTGCTGGGATAAAATGATTGGATAAATGTATTTGAGAAGTAGGTTATTTATACAATCTGGGAAAAAAATATCCTCACATATTGTTTAGTAGTTACCAAGGGAAAAATGATATTTATACAGTGAAAAAACCTGACTTTGCCTCAACAAAGTGACTAAAGTTAACATCATCAGCAACAGGGCAAAAGAATATTGTGTGCCTCTAGAAATGATATGCTAAGAAGGTCACAGCATCACTTATATAGATAGTATTCCTTCCAGGATAGTCATAATCTGAATCTCATCATGGAAAAAACATAACCAACGACCTAAGTTGATGGACTTTGTATGAAACATCTGACATATGTTCTTTATAAAAGTCACTTCACGAAAGAGAAAGTGTTGTGTCAGTTCCAGCCTATTGATAGTGATGTTCTTGGCTAGGCATGCCTGAGACTCTCACCCAGGGTTCAGTATTTACCTGTAGTGAGCACCACATACATTCCCCCCCAACACTACCAGGACCAATTTTGGGGCTGCACTGGCCCTTATGGTTCTTATTATGACGACAGAACACACCTCAGCAAAACTACCAGGGAACTTTGAAAAACAAGATTTTTTACTAATAGGTGCTGGAAGATACACAGCAAGGCTGAGGGCCACACAGTGAGGTCACAGGTGGAGAGAGAGGGAAGGAGCATGGACCAAGGGTTCTGCTTTTACTAGGGTCTGAGGATGGAGTGCTTAGAGTCGTAGGGGTTCTCTCTTTATTGGTGAATTTAGAGCATTAAGAATGGAAATTAAGTCCCAGGAAGGGAAAAGTGGGGTCACTTAAGTGGTCAGTGATCTACATTACCAGGGCTTTCTCAAAAGGGAACTTCATGGGGAGGGGTGACCTGGTTCCTTATGTAATTGTTTTACTAGTAGCTGTGCCATACAGCTGTCAATAGTTCATTCAGAATGAATGTCTTTGAAATGGGTGCCTCAGCAATCAAAAGCTTAATGGCAGACGCTTACATGACAATCAAAAAGCTCCCTGTCAGGCACTTGCACTACAGAAAGAAAGACGGAGAAACTTTTAAATTAAAAGAGATTAAAGACATGACAAGTAAATGGATGCATGATTCTGCATTGATACTTGATCAGAAAAATAAATTCTATAAAGGACAACACTGGGACAATAGGTGAAATAGTTCTGTATTCATGTTTAATTTTTCTGAACTTAATAGTTGTGCCATGTTTTATGCAAGAAAATGTCCTTTTTTCTTAGGAAACATACACCGAAGTATCTTGGAGTGAAGGGTCATGATTTGACACTCTCAAATGTTTCAGCTGATATGTAACGTGTGTATATTGTGGGTGTGTAGAAAAGGAGGTGTGGCAAAAAATGACCAATTGTCACGCTAGGTGAGTGTGCATGGGAGTTCATTGTACTATTCTTGAAATTTTCTTGCAGTTTAAATATTTTTTTAATAAAAGTTTTAAAAAAACAGAGAGAGAGAGAAGAACTCTGGAGAACTACGTTATAAGAACAGAAGCAAACCAGAGCTGGCCTTAGTCCTGCCATTTAGGTGAGATTATGTTCATTTTGGTGCCCCAGCTCATCACTGATTGGAGAGTAGTGATCATCTAATGGACCTGCACTATAAGAGATATTAAAAGTAATCTTCAGGCAGCAGGACTATGATAATAAAAATTTGGATCTACTTAAAGAAATACAGAGTGCTAGAAATGAAATAAAGGATGGTAAAATCATTTTTTTCTTATTTTTAATTCCTGCAAAACTCAATTAACTCTCTAAGATAGGAGCTGACAGACTTTTTAATAACAACACTTTTCAGCTTTGGGGGGCAAATGAACATTGTTGCACTGACTCAACTCTACCCATGTAGTACTTAAACAGCCATAGAAAACATGTAACAAATAAGTGTGGTTTGTTCCAACAGAACTTCACCCTTTCATCAACATAGTCTATATTTTGTCATATTGATCTCTTTGTGTCTTCCCGAAGGTGCCAGACTCCCTCATTCCTCTGCGTAGCAGCTCTTATTGATCCCTTTTTCTGGTATATATTACCTATCCAGACTATTCACCTTTGGAACCTTTATCTGTTCTTCAAGACTCAATTCAGATGTCACCTCTTTTAAGAAATTTTTTTTCAAAATTTTTATTCCTAACAGGCAGAATAGGTTTCCTTGTCTGTATGATTCCACAGGAACTTATACCTCTTGGCTGTACCTCTGACTTGATTTGTAACCCTTGGAAGGTATTTAATATCCCTAAATCTCAGTATTCTCATCTACAGGATGATAATAATACCTAAATTACAAGGCTGTTCTGAGAATGCCTGTGCATTACTTAACAAAAAGATTGGGCCAGAGAAAGCATTTAAACCATATGAAATGATGTATAATAATATTGTGATGATGATAGTTACTCCTTTGTCATACTACTTAGTGATGGATAATATTGGCCAGAGGTAAATTTTATTTTGTTTTGCAATACTTTTATAAAATATGCTTCATTAGCAACTGTGTAAAGGAAAGTTATGATAATGTGATTAGGTATATTTGGATTTTTTTGTTATTTTAATAGCAATAAAATCTACTAAATCAGAAGAACATGTCTTACTCAGTAAGATATATGAAGAGGCAGGTAAGATAAGGAAGGATAAATGTTATGGTCCCTGTAATTTCTCAACCACCAAAGTGAAGTAAGCCAAGAACATAGCTGGAAGGGGACCAAGTGAAGCAGGGTCCAAATGAGCTTGTCAGCTATAAACCCTGATTGCACTAGACGCAAGGCCCTGTTCACACCAAGGAGCACAGCAAATAGTGATGGACAGCATATGCTTGACTAATAACATCTCAAGAGAGCAACCATATTAAAGTTTGGAAGGGATATTGAATAGAAGTGATGAGAGTCGAGTGGTGAATAAAAATGAACAACAAAATGCATGCTTGGGAATATCTTGGGTGTGTCATGTGTCTATACATTCTTTAGTTGGTATTTTTAAGACCTGCATAAATAAAATGAATATGGAGACACATGTTGTCTCATGTCTTAGTAGCTCTCCTTAAAAAAATAAAAAATACCCTAATTATGTTATCATGAAAAACAAGATAAAAGCATATTTTTCTCCTTTCTTCTCAACAAATTTAAAAAGTAATCATATACAATAGTATGCATATTGGGCCTATAAATGTATGTAAATAAATGTAATGTTGGGCCTATAACATATTAAAATGTAATATATTTGCCAGTAATAACACAAAGGAGGCAGATAGGAACAAAGCTGAATTGGACTTAACTATGTAATATTGGGTTTGTAGTATTAACTGATGTAATATGTAACATTAATAGATGTAACAATAATACCACAAAAGAGGGGGAGATAGTATAGTTATATAAGAGTTACATGTTTCTATATCTCACTGGAATCAAGCCAGTATAAAGCTAAAGCTGATTCTGTAAGTCAAAATATATATGGTAAGCCCTATAACAACCATTAATATATGTTATATGTGTATTTATATGTATAGGTAGATAGATAGATGATAGATAGATAGAGTAAAAAAAACATTAAATAAGTTTAAATGTTTCATTGGAAAATAATACAAAAGAAAGCAGTAAAGTAGAAATAGGGAACAAAAAGACATGAGACACATAGAAAACCAAAAGTACAGTGGCAGATGTAAATCCAACTGTATCAATAATAACATTAAGTATGAATGGATTAAACAATCAAATAAAAATGCAGAGACTGTCAGAATGAATTTTTTTTAAAAAAACCTGATCTAACTACATACTGTCTATAGGAGATACTTTAGACATAAATGTTTATAGCAGCATTATTTATAATAGTCAAATGGTGGAAACAACCCACATATCCATTAACTGACAATGGATAAGTAAAATGTTCCCTGTCCATAAAATGGGATATTATTAAGCATGAAAGTGAATGAAGTAGGGGGTGCCTGGGTGGCTCAGTCAGTTAAGGATCCAACTCAGTTTCAGCTCAGGTCACGATCTCCAGGTCCTGAGAAGAACCCCGAGTGGGGTCTGTGCTCAGTGTGGAGTCTGCTTCTTTCCCTCCCTCTGCTCCTCCCCCCCCCACTTTCTCTCTTTTTCTCTCTAGAATAAATAAATAAAATCTTTATAAGAAAATGAATGAAGTAATGATTTGTGCTACAACATGAATGAAACTTAAAAACATTTTGCTAAGTGAAAGGAGCCAGTCACAAAAGACCACATATTGTATGTCTACTTATATGAAATATCCAGGACAAGGAAATCTAAAGAGACAGAAAGTAGATTAATGATTACTTAGGAATGGGAGTGAGGTGGAGAGCTAGGGGATGGTATTTAAAGGGTATAGGGTTTGATATGATGAATATGTTCTCAAGTTGACTGTGGTGATGATTGCATATATCTGTGAATGAATATACTAAAAACCATTCAATTGTACACTTTGGGTAAATTATATGGTATGTGAATTATATTTTAACAAAGCTATTTTTAAAAAATAATAGAAAGAGGTACAGAAAAATGAATGACTAAAATTGAGAAATTCAAGAAAAGAACACCATTAAACCTAATTCAGAATATTATTTTGGCCAGAACTAAGAAATCTTTCATAGTTTCTTTCTGAGAAAGAACAAGAAATAGTATCAGAACCCCATTGTAAAAAAACCACAATCCATTGTGTGCATTTTTAAAAAAAGATTTTACTTACTTATTTGAGAGAGAGTGAGAGTGAGAAGGGGCAAAGGGAGAGGGAGAAAGAATCTGAAGCAGACTCTGCACTGAGTGTGGAGCCCCACTCAAGGCTCGATCCCACAACGGTGATATCATGACCTGAGCCAAAACCAAGAGTCGGGCACTCAATTGACTGAGCCACCCAGGTGCCCCTCCACTGTGTACATTTTGTTATTAAATTTATAGGGTTAAGAATAAACTTAAAAGCACAGTGACAATACACAATATTTCTTAGGCATACTTATGCATAGAATAAAAGTAGAAGAAAGTTTGGGGGGCATGGTTCATGTTGAGGAGGAATTTCCTTTCCTAGGCCTTCCAGGTTCAAGTCTAGGCACATCCAGAGTAAGACTGCTTGCTTTTCTCTACTCAATCACTATTTTTCCCAAAGAGAACAGGAGGTTCATTAATCTGATTAATGATTGAGGAGAAATATTGATACTTGCTCTGCTCCATCTCTCCCTTCTTCCTCTTGAAATCTGCCTGTGTCAGAAAGAAAGACCATTTGCTCTCCTTCACGTGGTAAGTTGGCTCTGTTTTTTTGTCAGAAATTCTAGTTGGCGGGGAGTGCTAGAATGTCATATGGCCAGATAAAAAAGCATCTGCTTCTGTCCAGTTTCTGTCTTTTACTTGGTTCTGAACTTGGCTGGGGGGAAAGGATGTTGCTTACTGAACCCCCTCAAAACCCAGCAGTTAAAAAGAGAGTAATTTGCTTTTCAGCAGCATGCACCTGCCAGTTTAGTATTCTCAGGAGAGTCAGAGTTTTCTCCACATTTCAGTCATTAACACCAGAAAACATGAGACTCACCTTCCTTATTAAAACTGACAAAGAAACAATCAAACCAGCATTTACCTCTTCAAAAAGGAAATGAGGAGAGAGAACATGATCAGGGCAATGGGGTCCCAGGGTGTTCAACTCCACTTGCAACATTTAATTCATTAAGCTCCTCATTACATATATTGATGTTTATTATGCCATTTCTGATATAGATAGATAGATACTTATGCCATTCCTGATACATTATGCCATTCCTGATATATATGTCTGAAATATGTTCTAATATTTTTTAAAGGAAAGAAAGGGTGTAACTGGACTCAAGATATGGAGTGCTATTACAGGAGGGGAAAATTGGAGGACTTTAAGATCTTTAAAGTGCACTATTTCTGCTTGCAAGTTTTTCTGAAAGAAACATTTCATGGACCTACAATATAGCAAGCCACTGTTTGCAAATGCTTGAAAAGTATATGTAAACATTTATAGAAACAATTGAGCAGAAAAGAATTTCAAGCCCATGTGGTGACAATGCCTTAACTTTGTGTATTGAAGCTAAACCAAAAACCTCTATTCTGCTTGAAGTTTCATGTATTGTCACATGCAACAAATTAGGAAGCTGTTTAAAATAATTCCCATTATGTTTAAGATTATTCTTTCATTGTGAGAAAGCTTGCAGAGGACATTCATGTATACTTACTTTAAGATACGTAGAATTGTCAACCACAAAGGACATAGAAAGAAGCAGTAAAAACTATGCATTACTGCCAACATATTGTCTAAGTCAGAGCTTCTCAAGGCTGACTTTGGTAAAGGCCAGTCATTACATTTAAAAAATTTTTAAAAAATTTTAAAAAAGATTTTATGTATTTATTTGACAGAGAGAGACACAGCGAGAGAGGAAACACAAGCAGGGAGAGTGGGAGAGGGAGAAGCAGGCTTCCCGCCAAAGCAGGGAGCCCGATGCGGGGCTCGATCCCAGGACCCTGGGATCATGACTTGAGTGGAAGGCAGACACCCAACGTCTGAGCCACCCAGGCGCCCCTAAATTTTAAACATTTAAAAAATTTTCAGTTTTATACATTAAAATTTTTTTCAATGTATCTTTTTGACCTTTAAAAATATATAATTAAAAGTGGTTTCTAAAAAAATCAAGTAGAAAATGTGCAGGTACAAACCCAAATCTATAATTCATCAGATTCAACAGGAACAAAATTATTCCTTCCAATTGTGTAAAGATTTCTAAATGCTTACTCTTTCATTCTGTACCTGTCTCACGGATCCGTGAACCATGGACCAGCACTGGCCTACTGGACCACTCTTTGAGTACCACTGATTGAAACCACTGTTTGCTTTTTTCCTATATTTATTTTTTGCCTTGACAGTAGTATATTAAATATGCTTAATCTTGAGTTTAGCCTGTTTTGACCTTTGTGTTTCTTCCTTTAAAGTATTTCAGCTTGTTTTTTCTTTTCCAGTTTTGTGTTATGCTCTGAACTTTTTTTTCTCCTTCTCTCTCTTGTCTTAACACATTGCCTTGCATATCAGATTTCAAAAGAAAATGGCATCTCTCTCTTTCTTCTCTTGATAGGTAATAGCATCCCTGAGATCAAACTGATCTAAGAAGCAATATTCACAGATGATCTGTTTCCCTCAATTTCTACCCCTCTCTCCCTCTCCCTCTTTCCTTTCCTTAACAAATAGTAATTGAATGTCTACTCTGTACCAAGAACTACAGATCCATTGATAAGACACCAGGTCCCTCTCCTCATGGTGCTCAGTGTCTACTAGGAAAG
This sequence comes from Mirounga angustirostris, assembly GCF_029215605.1. Lineage (NCBI taxonomy): Eukaryota > Metazoa > Chordata > Mammalia > Carnivora > Phocidae > Mirounga > Mirounga angustirostris. Next base: position 109,183,008 of record NW_026991716.1, read on the forward strand.
CACTAGTTGAGCAAATAATTTATTACTTAGAACAGGGATAAGTTCTACAAAGGAGAAATAGAGGCTACTTTGACAGGGTTAACATGCATGATGGGACTTGATAACCTATATAATTCTAGAAGACAAAGGTTAGATTTATTTTTAAGAAATGAATTATGTTTATACGTACCATCTTTAAAATGAAACTATATCTTTTCAAAATGACATTTTTAATTTTAAAAGTCTGAAATGAATGATTTCTTAAAAGTAATTTCAATTGACTCAGCTTAAGGAGCTGAGAACAGTAATCTAATTATCAAAAAAAGATCTCTTAGCCCAAAGGATTTTAAAAATCAGATTACAACCTGATTTATACTCAAATACACTAATATTTTTTCTTAGTATTTTTCCAAGATAAATAAATATCTATAACTGTTTTAGTTTTAGTAATATGACCTTCCCAACTCAATTCACCTATTACTGGTAAATTAAAAATATCTCTTGTTGAGAATTTCAATGCTTAAACATATTGTCAATATTTACTTTTTTTTTATGCTTCAATTTAGTTTGCTGGTCTGAAATTTCTGGCAACTTAGTTCTTTCTTTAAAGTCATTCTCTCACAAAAATGTCAACTCTAAACTTTCACTCATCTATGTTGATAAGGAAAACAAGGATGATTTTATCCAGATATAAAACAAATGTCTTACATTATCCAATTATTCCAACATGTAATATTTCATAAATGTAGACTTTCTTAAATTTTTATCAAATTATTCCTGCTCTTCCTCTCTTTTTAAAGAAGTAGTAAAATCTCAAAATAATTTTGATGATTGATAAGAAGAGAACAAAAGTATTATCTATATAAGCACTGAAGAATCATCAGTAAATAATAGTACAAATGGAGGAAGTGATTGAAAATGCTCATCTTGCTATTGAAAATGATCATCTTGGAAAACTTTGTAGTTTCTCTTGATTATATCAGCAAGGTAGAGAAATAATAATTAGCAGCATAGAATGGCAATGGCAAGAATCCCAACTGCTTCACTATCTCCAGCTTGGTGTGGTAGTGATGAATCTATGCATCATTTTGAGGTACTCTATCCAGAAAAAATACAAATAAATATATTCTTAAGAAAACTAACAACTGTCAAATAAATAAATAAAATCTTAAAAAAAAAAGAAAACTAACAACTGTGTTTTATATGAGATTGCTAACACTCAATAAGAAGCAAAAGGTAAATTTCTATGACCATTTATGTATATTTATTTGTAATCTATACCTATTTTCATAAAAAAAATATAGGTATATTTATAAATCAGGCTTCTGAAGTGTTTTAAAATTCTTTTTTTTTTAAAGATTTTATTTATTTATTTGAAAGAGAGAGAGATAACGAGAGCAGGAACACAAGCAGCAGGAGTGGGAGAGGGAGAAGCAGGCTTCCCGCCGAGCATGGAGCCTGATGTGGGGCTTGATTCCAGGACCCTGAGATCATGATCTGAGCCGAAGGCAGACGCTTAACGACTGAGCCACCCAGGCGCCCCTGAAGTGTTTTAAAATTCTAAGTTCAAATAAATGCTACTCAAGTTTTTAAAATTACTCATTAAAAAATCAAATTTTCTGTTGTATCTTATGAATACAATCATGGATTGCCAGAAAGTTATAGTTTGATGTTGTATCAGTTTGGAAAAATAAAACTTCCTTTTATTGCAGAAGTATAGAAAGTAAACTCCTGAAAACATCAACAGAAGCTGATTTCTTTACTACCATCTGTGCTGACAACAACCATATAGTCCACCTCTTGGTCTAATATTTTTTCTGGATAGAGTACCTCAAAATGATGCATAGATTCATCACTACCACACCAAGCTGGAGATAGTGAAGCGGTTGGGATTCTTGCCAATTTAACTATTTGTTCAGTAGTAAGTGTTCTGGAACTATAGTCCTGAGAACATGGCTATTAACCTATTGATACTTAATGTCTACACTTTCTTTGACAGATATATCTTATACAGTGTCTCCAAGTTTGTAAGAATGCCTTTTTTTATCTCCTAGGAGTTCAGAGCAATGTCAGGAAAATCTGAAAGAGTGGAGTGTTTCTATAGCTAAGGAAATATATTTTCCATCATGACTTTGCTGTAATATTGCTGCATGTTGTACGTAGGAAGTGTCCTCAGATGAACTAGTGAAAGGGCTTATTTATGTATGTATTTTAAGCTACTATGTCATTAGCTTTTATACAAATGGGATGTGTTTAAACAGTGAAAATATAGTTTAAAACTCACATTGGCAATAAGGAATTAAATTTTTGAGTGAAATTTTAAAAATAAAATTTTGTACAATAGTACAACATGTCATATGTAATTATCTTTATTCTCCCTGCATTCACTTTTCATACTCATGGGATTTCATCTGTGATCTTTTTGTCAGGTACCTCACATGCCTACTGATTTCATGTTTCCAGCCATCTCTCTGGTTTCAGTTTTTCTCAACTATATAACCTGTAATAAATAAATAAATAAATAAATAAATAAATAAATAAATAAATAATTTTTTTAATATCTTGAACTGCACCACTGTAAGCTTACCTGCAGACCCAATGAGATCCCCTATTAACATATATAGTCAGCTGGCTCTGCAGATACTGAGTATGATTCTGGACACTCCAGACCTCACTCCATGTGTCTCCAGCAGAGTACAAGGCAGCATGACTGATCCACAGGTGAGTAGCACTGGCTCTTCTAGGAACAGTACATCAGAGTTTACACAAATTCATAGCTTAAAGGAGAAACAAACATACAGAGCCTGGAAACGGTTGGGACCAGAGTCATCATGATGCCATGGTTAGCCAATTCCATAGGCACATCTGGTAAGCAATTGCAGTCCATGAACCCTGTAAAACTGTAAACGTGGCCTGTTGAGCATAAGGGCCCTTTATATCTGACATTATATTGACCAGGCTCTTGCTATTCCCTCCAGAGAGGCCCTTCACCCTGCTCTGTAAACAGAGAAGGAAATCAGAGGCCCGCTCTTGCATGCAGGCGGTCAGCAGCTCACCCTGAACTTGCTTCAGCCAGAGCACACTCAGGCGTCATGGTCAGTGGATATCTTGGAGCTTCAAAGGTGAGTCCACTGCTCAAAAGGAGACATTTCGATGACCCAGGATTCCTGGCAGATTTTATTTCAGTTGCTGGAAAGTTCTCAAAAAAGCTCAAAAGCCCTCCAGCTGCCCAGAGAGTCTGAAATGCATACAGTGGGTCTCCAGACAAAGCTTTAGAAAGTTGCTAGCACCATAGATCCAACACAGCCTCTTCATCTTGATTTCACTAGAACAGATGTTATCTGCAAGCAATTAACATACTTGTCATCACCAGTGAAACAGATACAGAATTCTTCAGGTTTTTGTTTTTTTTTTTAATGCACCCTAAAGAAAAGTGTTTGTACATAAAACAAAATGTTCACATTAGTATTAAAATAATATTCAGTGAAGAAAGTTGCATGTGTCAATTTTTCAGTTTTTCAAATTTTTTTGTAGAAAAGACTGCAATAACTTTTAGAAAACTGTGAGGGAATAAATGTCACCAGAAATATAAATATTTGTGGCAACTCCCTATTTGATTAAAGCAGTGTCTATTTGTGATTATTTTGTATCTTCGTATCTTGGCTGATAAAATATGCCATTTGGTGCATTTTCTTCTACTTTAAATTTTTCAAAATTGATTGATTTTATAGATTTCTATGGGAAATAATAGGATTTGCTTTATAATAATAATTCAAATGTCAAAAAGTAAAATAATGATCAAAATATGACCCTTAAGATTGGTACAAGTGAAAAGTTTGGTAAAATTCAATGCATAATTATCCTAGGTAATAAAAACAAAAACAAAAACAAAACAGAAATCTTAAGCTTGAGTTGTTAAAAAAAAAAAAAACCCACATAGCAGAATACCTTTGTATTATATAATTATACTCTTGACATCAACTCAATTTCTTATAGGCTAGCTCCGTAACACAACAGTCCTGAATTATCTTTCCTCATAAAATTCATAGATTTCATTCAGCATTCATACCCTCACACTTTTTTTAATTAGTGAAAACTGAAAGGCTTGATTTCTATCATTTCAACTTCTGATCATAAATTTTTCTGCAGAGGTTAAATTCATTTTTTCTTTTCTTTTTTTTCCCCTTTAAGAAATTTTGTAGGGCGCCTGGGTGGCTCAGTTGGTTAAGCGACTGCCTTCGGCTCAGGTCGTGATCCTGGAGTCCCAGGATCGAGTCCCGCATCGGGCTCCCTGCTCGGCAGGGAGTCTGCTTCTCCCTCTGACCCTCCCCCCTCTCATGTGTGCTCTCTCTCTCTCATTCTCTCTGTCTCAAATAAATAAATAAAATCTTTAAAAAAAAAAAAAAGAAATTTTGTAAAATTTAACGGCAATGTTTCTGTCATACTGACAGTTCAACTAGTTTGAAAATACAAACACATCACCTAAGCAATGCTATGACTGATAGACTCATTCTGAACAGAGGTACTTATAGTATATGAAGTGAAATGTATATTCACTGCTACTAACTGCAAAGCAGATGTGGGGTTGTAGAAGATCACTGGATTAGTGTCTAATATTCTGGTTCACTCTCACAGGTCTGCAATTTACTGATGGGTGATCTTGAACATGGCTTAACATTCTTATCTAGAAAATGACAGTCTTCTTAACTGATTTACTGTGAGTTAATATAATTTATATAAAAACACTTTATAATTATGGCATATTATATAAATGAAAATAACATTTTAATCATAAAATATTTTACAAAATATATACTCCATAAATATCTGATGTAGAGCATTGCCAACTCTATTGGGTGATGCTAGCTGAAGCGCTCCATTGGTTCTTGATGCTTCCTCTCCAAAAGGAAGTGTTTACTTGGTTCAACTTTACTATTAGATAAATTGGTTGTTTAATTGTCTACTGGTAATCTCTCCTGTATCATTCAGATGGTTGCTCACACTCTTCTCCCAATATTTTCTTTCTCTATCTTTGGACAAGACCTCATGTCCTTAGGTCTTGCTCAAGTCTTGCTTGTCCTTGGTGCTCAGTATTTGTCAGGAAGTCAAATCCTTTAGTTTGTAATTTCCACAGCCCTCATTAGGTATTTTACTGCCTAAGACAAAGCTACCATATAGTTTAACATCTTTTACTGATTTCCATTTACATCAGTTATATCAGAATCCCCTTGTGGTTTCTCATTCTTCTGCATAGTCTCAACATCTATTAAACTTCCCAGTAAGAAATAATTACTTAAATGTCTACTAATATTAATGATTTGAAATCTCTAAAATCAGAACCTGGATATTATGGGTGAGCTTTTGTCCAAGTAACAGCACATCCAGTTTTAGACCAATCCTTTAGCAACAAAGGCGAAACAACCAATGAAATAATCAGGGTACTATGATGGAAATGAGCAGGTATTAGAGAGCACTTTAGTGGAGTCTAGAAGTGACAATATAAGTTGAAATGTGAAGAATGTGAAAGGAGGAGAAGCAGCCTGTCAGACCAAGGGCAAGGCAAAAGAACAGAAGTTTCAAAATCCATTAGCGGAAAAGAACTTGACCTATTCTAAGTTTTCCGAGGCCTGTGTGGGTAAATAAAGCACAGGGAAAGAAGGAGAAAAGGCATGGGATAATGTAAGATAATAATGGCAGTTTTGTCTGCTAACATTTATTGTGTGCTCTTTTATTTTTTATTTTTTTTAAAGATTTTTATTTATTTGACAGAGAGAGAGAGCACAAGCAGGGGGAGTGGCAGGCAGAGGAAGAGGGGGAGGAAGAAGCAGGCTCCCTACAGAGCAGGGAGTCTGATGCGGGACTCAATCCCAGGACCCTGGGATCATGACCTGACCCGAAGGCAGATGCTTAACTCACTGAGCCACCCAGGTGCCCCTATTGTGTGCTTTCTATTGCCAGATATGATGCAGCTTATCTCACTTGATCCTCGGGAAAATTCTAGGAGGTAAATGTTATTATCAACATTTTGCAGATGAAAAAACTGATGCTTAGAAAGATTAAATAGGGAGGGACTCCAATCACAGAATGAATTATAGGATGCGGTAAAGAATTCAACTTTTGTCTTAGTACAATAGGAAGCCATTGAAAGATTTTAGTTCACAGAATGATGTGATTCATTTCTGTTAGCATAAAAATTTACCCTGAAAGACAGGCAAACATGGATTGCTTAATTTCTCTCTTCCTTTCACTTCTGGTTTGTTTTGTGCCCATTGGATTCTGAGCCACGTTGGAAGAGCGGAGAGTTAGTCTTATTACTTTATGTTCAACACTTAGCATGGTATTTAACATATTTTGAATGCTCATTTAATATTGATTGAGTGAATGGCTGTACTTGATACTTGCTGATTTCCACTTACTTGTATTCTGATTTGGGTTTCTGATACTAAAAGTTATATTAGTTCCTATTTTTTGAGTCTCATAACTAATCCAATGGCCATTTACCTTACCTAAGATTTTGATGTGTGGTCAATTGCATACAGTAACAGGTGTATATTGTTCCTTTTTGGCTTTATTACAATGGCTGTGACAAATTCCACAATGGCTGGGAAAGGGTGGACATGGGGCCTACAGCCAGAGGGGTCAGATAAGAGGTTACAGAGGTGAAATGGATAAGAACCATCAGGGCAGAGTCCAGGGCAGTACGGAAAAACTACATCTCTCAGTTTCTTTAAGCACTGCAAAGACCCATTCCACCTGAGGATCCCATTCTGTCTTGCTTTGCTCTGAGGTGTCTGAGTTTTTTGCTCCCTCCGAGTCAGTAATTCTTCAATAATAATGGTAATTATACATGTTTTATTGGATATAATGAACTAAGTGAGGATCTTAGTTCTGGCAGAGAAGTAAAGCTCGTAAATTAGAATTTAGTCCTTTTTATGGGATTATAGGATTATATCCACTTTGGGGGAAAAAGGCAAAAATTCTAGTTCTTTTTGTTATTATAGGACTCACCAAAATTTTGAAAAGTTTGGTTATTTTTTGATTTGTAAAAGGCAATACTAGATCTAGCAGTTGCTCAATATGAATCAGAATAGGTAGAATTTGTTGTTATAACAAATTAACCCCAACTCTCAGTGCTTTATCATATACTCACTCACATAGGCAGAGATTTGGTCTGTATAGTTGCATGTAGTATCCTGGGATTATAGAGGCTCCATCGTTTTGAAGTAGCACCTTCTGAAACACGTAGCATCTTTGATTGTTGGGACAGGGGAAAGATATGTGGGAGAATCATTGGTGGGATTTTCAGTTCCTTAATCTGGAAGTTACACATATACCTTCCACTGTCATTTTATTGTCCAAGCTTGGTCACATGCTTGTGATGAACTGCAAGAAATATGAACAAGTAGGTGAAATTCAGTTGAGCATCAGATCTTCTGTAATGCTCCTCAAACACCACTTTAAGAAGGGTAACAAACCTGAGATTTTTAGTTGATAATAGAGGGATCATATTACTCTTTCAAGTATGTATTCTCAGATTTTCTTCTGCTATTCTTTAGAGTCAGGGTATACTGATTATTACACAGTCACTGGAAGCACCAGATGTGTTTCCATAGTTCCCCTTCATGTAGGATATTAAATAAATAGATGCCATTTCTAATTAGAAACTTCCATTTCTTCCTACTTAATATAAAATGTATCAAATCATTTCCAAATTAGATTTTTTTTCTGTTTATGTTTCTCATGGTTTTGTAGTAAGCTTCTCTAAGAGGGATAGTCTTAAAATTTTTGTTTGTCCCAAGTGTACTGTTCATATGCTGATTTTTTTGAAACCAACTTCAAGAAATGTGAAAGTATCTTCCAATTTTTAAATAAGATGCAGTTGTGCTCTGTTTCTTAAATGATATACTGTGTTGGCACTGTATCTATATGGTGTCATCATTATTGTAATATCAAAGGTTTAGGCAAACGTTCAATTGTGTTTTCACTTATTTTGGAAAATTGTATTACACTAATAAATTTAGGAGAAGAAATATAGTTCAAATATTTTAAAAATATCTTTCAAATATAGTTCTAGAGTTCAAATTGAACATCATTGTAAAATGTTTTTAGAAATGTTGGAAAGCCATCTGTGTTATGCTTTCAGAGGAATTACTGTATCAATTGGAAGGTTAAATTGGAGGACTTCTGGATTTTCCTGGAAAGTTTCATTCATCTCTGTAGTTCTTTTGCTTTAGGACCTGATATGTTTAAGATTTACTTACTTACTTACTTAATTACTTCTTTATATATTCTGTCTTTAATCATTAGGTCCTGGGTTCAGGCATAGAGCACGTCCCCCCCCTTTTTTTTTAATTTTTATTTATTTATTTGACAGAGAGAGAGACAGCGAGAGCAGGAACACAAGCAGGGGGAGTGGGAGAGGGAGAAGCAGGCTTCCCGCCGAGCAGGGACCCCGATGTGGGACTCGATCCCAGCACCCTGCGATCATGACCTGAGCTGAAGGCAGACGCTTAACGACTGAGCCACCCAGGCGCCCCATCCCCCCTTTTTTAAAACAAAAACTTGCGAACAGATTATTATGACTTTTGAGTTAATCTGATAGATAGGAATTGTACATTTGATTCCAGCAATGCAATAGACTAGATACTCTGAAGTTCCCTCCAACTAATCTGTAACTAGAGACTGACTAAGTTATATCAAACATAATTTTTAATCATGGATTTTCTCATTAAAAATTGGAAATTAGTAAGAGTGAAAAGAACAGACAGCAATGAGAATCAGGATGCTGAAGAAGACTTAGATCAGTGGCTAATTCTACCACGTTCATAGGAAGACTCAATATCTTAAAAAATATCAGTTCTCTTCAAATTGATATGCGGGACCAGGGCAACTATGATAAAAATCAAAGCTGGATTTTTTTTTAAAGAATTTGACATACAGATTTAAAATTTATGAAGAAGCTTAAGGGCCCAAGAATGGTCAAAATATGGAAAAAGAGCAATTATGGTAGGGGGATTGTCTAACCAGATATAAGGTTAATCATTACGGATTGGAAGAGACTTAAAAAATGACCAAGAAAACAGAATAGAGAGCCCAGAAATAGATCAATTAATCTATGGAAATGAATATATGTCAGAATCAACATTGCCAGTGACAAGGGAAAGCAGGAACCATGAAATGCCTGTGCTGGACAGCTGATTATTTGTATGGAAAAAATTAAATTGGAACACCACCTCAGATCATATACAAATACCAATTTCTGACTGACTAAAAAGATTTTTTTTAATTTTAAGCAAAATGTGGAAAAGTATCTTTATAACATCATGATACCCTAAGAGTTCCTAAGCAAAACATAAAATGTACTAGCTACAAAAGAAAAGACTATCAGCAAACTTATGATTTGGTTCATAACCATTAAAAGACAAAGACATATTAAGTAACAAGTGACTCAAATTATTTAAAATTATTTAAAACATGTAAAGATAATATTTAATACTCTCTAGAGTAGTAAAGGTAAGACGTTTTTGTCAAAGGTTTGCCAAAGATGAGGAGCAGTGGAAACCGTAATATACTTCAGGAATGAAAATTGATACAACTGTGGAAAACAGTTGGGCAATATATAGTGCAGTTGAATCATGGTATACCCTACATCCATAATCTTATAATAACAATATTAATATTATATTATATATTATAGTACATACATTATGATGATGATATAAAGGAACTCCACTCATAAATACTCTATCAGTCAGAACTCTACTAAAGAAGTAGAACCTGTAGGAAAAATAGACACATCTGTCCACTCTTCCCCAATACACTTTTGTTTGTTTGTTTGTCTATGTCTATGTCTGGCTTATGTGATTATGGGGGTTGACTAAAAGTAAGTCCAAAATCCATAGGTCAGGCCATCAGGAAAGGTAAGCTAGAAATCGTTGGGCAGGAGTTGAAGCTACATTCCACAGATGGAATTTCTTTTCCCTTAGAAAAACCTCATTTCTGCTCTTAAGGCCTTTCAAACGATTGGATCTGGAGCACCTAAAGTATTGAGGATAATCTTAAAGTCAACTGATTGCAGATGCTAATCATATCTACAAAATATCTTCACAGCGACACCTAGATTATATCCTAGCCAAATTGGGGGACTATATCCTAGCCAAATTGACATGTAAAACTATCACAAGTATAGAGTCTAGAGAAATTCTTCACTTGTACCCTAAGAAAAGTGTACAAGAAATTTTATGGAAATATTCATAATATTGAAAAACAGAAATTAACACAAATGTTCATCAAGAAATAATGAAGAAATAAATTGTGAACTAGTCACACAATGAAATATTATGCAATAGTAAAATGGACTCTAGCTACCCACAATAGCATGGATGAAGTTTAAAACAATGTGAATGAAAAGCAACTTCTAGAAGACTATGTTCACTCTCATTTTTAAAAGGTCAAAAACAAGAACTTCACTAGTTTATATATGTAAGAAAATAATTAAATACAAAAAAACGAAGGAATAATAAATTCATAATCTTGGTTGGTTATGTTGGTTTTGGAGAGTCAGGGGCATTAAGAGGGAAGGTGCATAATGGTAGATTTAATAATACTGAAAATTTCTAGGTTTTATGTGGTGATGTGTTCACAAGTGCTTGTTTTATAAATATAGTACCTATATTCTTCTATATCAAATTTTACACAATAAAAATGTAAAATTAAGGAACCAATCATTTTTGTCATTCATTTGTTGATTGGCGTTATCATTTTTGGAAAGTGTGGAGCTCAGATATGTGTTCAAGCCTGGTAAGCTGAATTTATTGGGCCAGAGGTCTCAGTAGATATCCTGATATAAATGACTGTGATTTGTGCAAATTGCAAATACTTCCATAACTCCTGCATACTTTCTTGGTTCCCCTAGCTTCTCTCTTCATTTTTTTCCTGTTAGGTCTCTTCTCTAATTTGCAAATAAGCTCCAAGTCCTGAGCTGTGCTTTATCTAGATTGAGTGTCAGAAATAGCCTGGTTCCACGGAAGTTAATATCAAGGTATAGGGTGGGTCTGAAATGTCCTTATTGGAAAGCAAGCAACAAAACAGGTACTTGCCTTTGAGTCCCAGCTATGTGTTTGTTTCTTGGTTTGACAGCTGATGTTTTGATTCATTGTTGAACAATTGATTGTGCTCTCACACCACCTTTTGCAATATCTTTTATATCTTAACAACTATGTGTCAGTGAAAAATACTATGAAAATGCCGCAATGCCGCTATGAAGTTGCTCTCATTCCTTGCTCCATCATTGCTGAGGGTCTCAAGTTAATGTTGAGTATTTTGTTTTGGCCTGTCTTTGACTCTAGTATTAACCCTTGTGCTAGGCATTTCTGCTGTCAGTGTTCTTAATCTGCTTCATTTCTGCACTTTTTACTTCCATCTTGCTGCTGAAAATACAAAGGTGCATACTTTGTAATAGTTCTTAAGATGGGGAAACAATAAATATGCAGACAGGATTAGAAATTTGAAATATATGTAATGAGATTTTTACTCTGATAGTTTCATTATTAACTTCAGTCCTGCCAGTTTTCTATTTGATGTTTTCAGTGACAAGAAAAAAACCCAGTTCATTTTCTAATACATATCGCTCAGTTCTTGTCCTTACTTAAATTACTGTTCACATATGTTAAGAAATAAATGCTAAATATTAATGCTAAATAATACTAAATAATATATTAAATAAATAAATATAAAACAGTAGCAATAAAGACTCTTTCCAATGGACCTTAGCCGGTCCATTGCTCACAGGGCTCTCAATCTCTTCTACCCCTTCTTTCTGGCTTCTCCTGGGCATTGTCAACTAGTGGTATCTCTGAGCAGCTTATTAAAAAGAAGCATAAGCTTTGCTTCCCAGTATGAGGGGTTCCAAGGCACTGAACTGCCAAGACTGAGGATATCTTGAATGGTCCGGTCAGAATTCAGACCCCTGGGCTGTAGCTAGATTTATATAATCCCCCAAGTCCTGCAAGTCGTACTTATGGAGCTGCACAAACTTTGTCTAGTTAACTCTACACTTGTCATGGGAAGGGGAGTGCCTAGGTCAGGAAATAGAGTATAAAGAATTACATATGACATTTTGAATTAAGCGAAACTACAATTCACCAGAGAGAGGACAGATGATAGAAATACAGACTTAGTAAATCTACTTGTATGAGACCACCTTCTATTTATTCCTCTTTTCTAATTACATTTGTTAGAACAATATTAATTGATGCTTATGATAACAGGTGATTTGTCCCGTTTAGCATGATGATATCTTTTTAGTTAGGGGATAGTGAGACAAGGGGTAGGGATCCCCAAGGAGTTAAAAAAAAAAGGGCAAAATAAAGCTGAGGCCAGACTCATGAATATATATTATCACTTTATCTCAATTTTTAAATAGACGGTTGCTGCTTCTTTGTGTTCAGGAGGAAAGAGAAGCTACTAGTTCAAGATGGAAAATGAAACCCCTTCCTTTCCACAGTCTCAATAAAATTTCAGAACAGAATGTATTTAAATTGTTTCATCTATTTAATTTTGACTAGGTAACATGTCAACTAAAAATTTTTTAATCAAATACCACAGCAGAGTTTATACTGAAAAGTAAGTTTCCTGTTTACCCCATGTCTCTTACTTTTTGTGTCAGGGACAACCACTCTTAACGGGGTCTTGTGAGTATTTACAGAATATTCTGTCTGGGGGCGCCTGGGTGGCTCAGTTGGTTAAGCGACTGCCTTCGGCTCAGGTCATGATCCTGGAGTCCCGGGATCGAGTCCCGCATCGGGCTCCCTGCTCGGCAGGGAGTCTGCTTCTCCCTCTGACCCTCCTCCCTCTCATGCTCTTTGTCTCTCATTCTCTCTCTCTCAAATAAATAAATAAATAAAATCTTTAAAAAAAAAAAAAAAAAAAAAAAAGAATATTCTGTCTGTACAAACCATTTTCACGAAACTTATAGATAACTTCTATGTAGATGGCTCTGCCCTTTGATTATTTTTTGCGTAGTAATATATCTTAGAAATCGTTCTCTATCAGTATTAGATCTGCCTCATTCTCTTTAATGGCTATCTAATTTTGTGGATGAGCCATAATTTATAGGACCAATTCTTATTTAGGTTATTTTCATTCTTTAGTTATCACAACCAATATTGTTAATAATAGAATACTGTTTAGAGTACAAGTGTGACTATATTGGTAGGATGCTAAAAGTGGAATTGGTGGGTGGAGGGATATGTGCATTTTGACAGAGAGTATGAAAATGCTTACCTAAGAGGTTGCTTATTTTACAGTAATGTTTACAATACTCGAGAGTGCCAGTTCCACCTACTCAAGCCTAACAGAGTTGATTTATAATCAGTCTGCGTGATCTTTATCAAGATGACAGGTATAAAATGGTATGATATTCTATGCATAATCTACATTTCTTATTTTCAGAATGACTTTAAACAACTATCATGCATCCAAAATTGCCGAATGTTTTTTTTTCCTGTCCTTTGACTCAATTCCACTGGAATGTTGTGTCTTTCCTTACTGGGAATAGAATATGTTTACATACTAATTGATTGCCCACTCTCTGTTATATATATTGCATATACTTCCCAGGTCATCATTTGTCTTTTGCTTTCAAATATCACATTTGTTTCATATTAAAAATTATGTAGACAAATTATCAATATTTTTATCTATGGCTGCTACATATTGTATATCAACTAGATATATCTGTCTCATATTGAGACCTAACAGTTTCAAATTTTATGTTTAATTTCTGGAGTCATCTGAAATTTGTTTGGTATGAAGTTTGAGGGAATGAATAAATGTATTTTAATATGGCTTCTATTTATCCCAGCAAATTGATTCAATGATCCAGTTTTGACCAAAGATTGCAAATACTATCTATATAATTTTATAAATCCTGATGCAAATTTGGGTTATATCAAGACATTCTATTCTATTACATTGATATATTTGTATATTGATATTCCAGTATCAATCCTACTTTAATTAATAAAGCTTTACATTATAGTTTGATATCTGATAAAGCTACTGTGTTTTTATTTCTCTTCTTTCAGACATTTTCTGCCTATTCCTGCACATTTATTTTGCCATAAAAATTATAGAATCACTTAGTTTAATTTTTAAAAACATATTTTAAAATTAAGATAATCCATTCAATACTTTTATTGGGATGTGTAAAAATCTTATATAAATTTGAAGTCTTCCTATCAAAGAACAGAATGTGTATTTCCACTTATCTTCTTTAGTAATATCCTCACATGTTTCTTGCTAAATTTATTAAATTTATTTATTTACATCTCTTATGTTGTTATTTGTAATGGGTTCTTCTCTCTTTTATTATGTTTTGCAACGGAGAGTGGTTTCCATGTAAGAAGGCTATTAATTTTGGTATGTTGATATTGTCCTCAGCCAACTTACTGAATTCTCTTATTTTTGGTTATAGTTTCCTGAATGAGTGCCTTGAAATTTTCAGTCATGACATTATATTTCAATGTAATATAATTTCAGTTTTTCTTTAAAGACTATATAGTCTTTATTTTTCCTTTTTAGTTGCATCTACTAGAACAATGTTAGTTAATCCTATGTTAGTTAGTTCTTTTATATTGTTTCTGATCCTAGAGCAGCACTGTCATAAAACTTCATGCAATGATGGCAATGTTCTATGTCTGTGTTGTACAATATGGTAACCACTAGCTGCATGTGACTACTGAGCACTTGAAATTGAGCTAATGATACTGAATATCTAATTTTATTGAATTTTAACTAATTCAAACACAAATTTAAATTGGCAAATGTGGCTAGTGTACTATATTGGACAGTACAGTACTAGAATTTTAACATTAGGCATGATGATATTCTAATTTATTCTAATTCATTCACTGATGTTCTTCAACCTACCTAATCTTTTTTCTTCAATTTTTTTAGGTCATTGGTTTTTGTTACTTTTCTATTTTACTTAACTAAATTCTTGATTTATTTTTCATTCTTTTTTTACTTATTATTGTAAGAAGTGCTTTACCACTTTTTCTACTGTATCTCATGTATTCTGAAATATCATCTTTCATTAATTATAGAGTTTATGTAACAGCTTTGATATTGTCTTTGACAAGAGGTGGTAGGGTGGTTTTATTTTTCTAATTGTTAATTCACTGAAATATGCCTTGTGCATACATATGATTTTTTTTTTTTTTTTTTTTTTTTACTTTTCTCCCCTCCTCACCACTCCTCCATCCCCCTCCTTCCCAATAACTGGGCAGCCTGGAAGGTGTAATGTAATCCAATGCAAACCTAATTAACTGAAAGGATTTGTTAATTTGAAGAATAGAGATGATAAATTATTTAGAGGTAGGAAAAAAAATGAACAACTATTGGAGAGGACCTGGTGTTTCTGAAGTTTATTTCAGGTTAGGGCAAGAGCAGAGAAAAAAATCTAATGTGGGAAGAAGACATTAAAAGGGAAGAGGAAAGAAGAAAAAGTAGCAACTAGATATTGTAGTGGTCAAAATGTTCTCTTGGGTCATTTCTAGAACATGGCTGTGAGTATAATGAAG
The DNA here is from genome assembly GCF_029215605.1 of Mirounga angustirostris. Taxonomy (NCBI): domain Eukaryota; kingdom Metazoa; phylum Chordata; class Mammalia; order Carnivora; family Phocidae; genus Mirounga; species Mirounga angustirostris. The sequence continues at coordinate 109,198,571 of NW_026991716.1, forward strand.
GCTAATTTCCTAGTTGACTTAATTTATTGGTTCTACATCTGTGCAAAACAATAACCTCTCTAAAAGAACAAGAATCAGAACTACCATAATAGCCTGGGTCCTATCTACATCTTAGCTGAAAGAAGTGTATGCTTCCCATTTTTTCAGATGAGTCAACCAAGGCCTTTGAAGATGCCTGACACATAGAGATTGCTTCCAAATATTAGTTTGATGAATAGGTGAATGAATAAATGGTTCAGCCAAGGTCAGAGAGCTGGAGGCAGGTGGAGAATTAAGGGTAAGTGATCCTGGTCTCCTGCCCCTTAATGCCTTAGTCTTTCTAGCACACCAATTCACTATTTATTAAATATGACAGACTTAAACTTTCATTTCATTGGTTAGATATTGTTTCAGTTTCTGCTTTTCTTAATCTTAAATATGAGAAAAAGAAACAGCCAAGGCAAGATCTGGTGAGTATAGTATTTGACAGTGTTTAGGAATATGTACTAAGGAGAAGGACTGTAGAGGCATATGATGGGAATGTCCAGACCCAAAAAACAATCTCATATGAATTATTATCACTGCACCCCAGCAACACACCCACAGTTAATAGTTGAAGATCACTCAGAGTAATTGCATATAGTAAGAAAACAGAGTATAGGTTATATTTGCTATACCAATTCCAGTGGTTTGGTGGTGGCTTTCTGGAATATAGTTGAGAAAAATTCAGAGCTCATGCATGAGATCAGCAAGAAAGTATACCTGATTGATTAAAATGTCTATTATAGCTATGGAGGGAGATGCAGTATTACTAATACTATAAATTTCCAACTCTGACTTATTATATTTTACATAATCTTTCATATTATTCAGTGAATTATCTTAGCTGACAGATGGCTAAACCATAGTAGACAATTTGTATGTATTTGCTGAACTAACTTTTGTTAAAATAAGCACTTTCCTTACAACAGTGGCTAGATAAATATTTGATGAGTAACATATGTAGTGACCAAAGATTTTGGAGGTATGCTGATAGGAAGATATATTAGAAAAGATAAGAGAATATCATCCCAGAATAAAAATTGCCTAGCTGTATTGCCTGGAAGTGAAGAGGAAGAGAGAGATTTCTTGATACCAGGGAAAGATGATTGACATTGCCTCACATGCCAGTGATCAGAAGAAAAATGCATTTTAATTGCAATATTTTAGAGAAGTTCAATTAAGTCTACATTTTGAAAAGATTTGGGCTGAAGTCAATTAAAACGTACAAGAGAACGAGGTTAAACTTGTGGTTAATGTGGTTGCACCATTCAGTGACATGTGGGACACATTCTTGGATGGAAGAAACCATCATCCAAGTTTAGAATTATTTGGAACCTGTGGCTTTTGAGATCTGAACCCAACCTGAACTTCTTGGTGCTGTGTATTTTCTTTTTGTTTTATTTCCTGGCATGAGAACTTCTCGTGTGTGTGTGTGCGTGTGTGTGTGTATTAATTCTAGCATTTCTAAAAAAGTTTATTATAAAGTCAATTGGGAAATATGTTTTTATTAAATACACTTTGATGAGTTAACTGTAAATAAATTAATATTAAGAGGATTAAATTTCCACTAAAATATACAAAAATTTAAAAATTGAAAAGAGAGATACTTAGAAAAACATAGCTTAGGTTTTATCCAAACCAGAACATTTGTAAAAATAGCTAAAAAAATATTAGGTGATCTCAAATTGTGGTCCAGCTCAAAACCTTAAGTTACATTGTTTTCCAATATTCAGATTCCCTAAGATCCTCAAGGAATAGAGGTAAAACTATTACTCCTTGGAGAAGAGAATTTCAGATCTCTGATTTTGGTCTCCTGCTCATTCATCAAACCGCACTGGAACCTGTCCTTGGTTGGATAATATATAGGGCCACCATGCAAGTTCTAAGAGCCACCTGGGAGAAATGATTAAAATCATGTGGCTAAGCTCTTCAAAACATATAGAAGCATTGATATGCCTGTCCCTGTGGGAGGAAAAGTAATCCACAAGAATAATGACCTTAATGGAGCCTTGGGTGTTGCTTGACTTCCAGTGTATATTCTGTAGTGCAGCCAAATCTTCTAATCTGAAGGATTGTGGTGTTGGCCAGCAGGAGAGTAAAATAATGTACGGAATATGGGACATTGTTTGCATGTGGTTTTGTGAGAATATGATTGTTTTAAGTAGTAAGTCTTTTACTATTTTACTCAGTAAATTGTGCTATTTTAAATTTTTTTCAAAGGTACCATTTTAATTTAATATGCTGGAGTGGAAAGAGCGTGGGTTTTGAAGTCAGGCATATTTGACTCCGTCATTCACTAGCTGAGTGAATTTGGGCAAGAGCTGTACCTGGCATATGGTGTAAATAAATACTTGTTAAAGGAGGGAATGAATGAATAAAAGCAAATAACCACTCTTAGCCTCAATAAAATTTACCCATGCCTGTCAGCTTTTGTTTAATTTTCATGTAATGGGACCAGATCACTAGGCATTTAGTACAAAAGACATGAGAATAGAACCTCTTCTCTTGACAAAAGGATCTTGACAGCATGGTGGCAAGTTAGAGAACAAAATTGGCTTTATCATAAATGGGAAAGAAATTAAGAGATCACATTTAGAATGGTTCCTTGCCAGTGTTTTGGTTATGCAAATATTCAACATTGCTGTTCAGTGCTATTGTAACATTATGCTCTTAGAGCCTCTAAAATAAAACCAGTGAATGCTGGTTTTTATAGTCTAATTTTTGGATGGCTATAACCATCAGATGGAAAACAATATTCTGGAATCTATAGTTAAGCTTATCAAATAAGAAATGTTTTCCACTGTCTGCCCACCTTACCCAGGCCAGTTTCTGGATATTGCTGATTGCCTTAAAATATTTATATCCATTCCAGAAACCTACGTTAATGCTCCTATCAGCTTAGAGGATGTCTATTAGTACAGAGCATCCACGATGCCACTATATCCATACAGGTTATTAGTCAGTTATATATCAACTTGGGTGTTTGAGGGGTACATATCTGCCTGGTGTATCTTCCATTATGGGACCTCAGATCCTAACTAATGAACATTAATTATTTCTGATCTTTAATATAAATCTATGAAAGAAATATCTTTAACACATAACTGCTTTCTGCCTTTATAGCTACTGTGTTTCCTTTTCCTCTTTAATTTTTTTTTTTTGAGTGTAGTTGACACATGATGTTACATTAGTTTCAGGTATACAGAACAGAGATTCAACAACTCTATACATTATGCTGGGCTCACCACAAGTATGGCTACCATCTGTCACCATACACTATTACAGTACCATTGACTATATTCCTTATGCTGTGCTTTTTATTCCTGTGATTATTCATTCTATAACTGGAAGCTTGTATGTCCACTCCCCTTCACTCATTTTCCCCATCTCCCCACTGACAGCCATCAGTTTTCTCTCCATATTTACAAGTCTGATTCTGGTTTTTGTTTTTCTGTTTATTTGCTTTGTATTTTAGTTTCCACATATAAGTGAAATCATATGGTATTTTTTTTTTGTCTGACTCATTTCACTTAACATAATACCCTTTAGGTATATCCATGTTGTCATAAATGGCAAGATATCATTCTTTTTTACAGTTGAGTAGTATTCCGTTATATATATACTCCATCTTCTTATTTCATTCATCTATCAACAGACACTTGGCTATTATAAATAATGCTGCAATGACACATAGGGGTGCATATATCCTTTCAAATTAGTATTTTTGGGGGATAAATATCCAGTAGTGGAATTATTAGATCATATATTTCTCTTTTTAATTTTTTGAGGAACCTCCATTCTGTTTCCACAGTGGCTGTACCAATTTACATTCCCACCAACAGTGAAGCAGGGATCCTTTTTCTCCATATCCTCATCAATACTTGTTATTTCTTATATTTTTGGCTCTAGCTATTCTGACAGGTGTAAGGTAAAATCTCATATGGTTTTGAGAAGATATTTACAAATGATATATTTGATAAGGGGTAATATTCAAAATATATGAAGAACTTACACAATTCAACACCTTGTATTCTTTTTATTACTGCTTCTGCCTTTGTGTTCAAGACTCTCATCAGTTCATCACTTGGTTTTACACAACTCAAACTATCTCATAGTTCAAGGAATTATAGTATTGAGGATGGAAGCAAGGGCTCTGAGCCAACTGCCTAGTTGTAAATCTCAGCTTTGCCAATTCCTCCATTCATGAATATGGGGTATTTACTTTAATATTGTTGTGTCTCAGTTTCCTCATTTGTTTGTTATACGGATTAAAAGAGTTAATACAAAGTAAAGAACTAAGAATTTTGGCAAATTGTAGTTGTTTAGAGGAAAAAAATCTTACAGCAGAAAGCAGTGAGACTGATACACTTCCAGGTAGTCGGGCTATAGAGAGAAAATACAACACTCATGCCAACATGGATATTTCAATTCTCATATGTATTTCTCACTTTAAAAGAATAAATTAACATTTTGACATCTCCTCTAGTTCTATGTATATTAAAGATGACATGATCCATTCTCTCAAAGTCTGATAATCTCTTGGCACTGGCAATAATGAATTTCTGAATCTTCCAAGTCATGGGCCAGATGATCCAGCAGAACTGCCATTATATTAGTTGTTTCCAGACACCTCTCAGTGGATCTATATAAGCCTGTAATGAAGTGTTCCACAGTTCTCATATGTTCCACAAATGAGAACATAAAGAATGGACTTTTCACAAACCAAAGTTTTAATTTAAAGGAATGTCCTTTATTTTGAGGTTGTAGTCTGCTATATATTTTTTTGTTTCCAGACAAAATTGCACTGGATTTGTTTTACTTTATTAAAATGTGAAATCCCAGATTTTTTGCCTGGCCCTTCCTAACTAATCACTACCCAGTATGTGTCCTGAGCTCCATTCTGCCATAATTTCTCACTTTCCCCTGACATATTTGAGCAGAATCTTCACATCTCATCAAAGTCTCATCCAAGTATTTCTTGGAGGCCCAGAGTGTATCCAACAATGTCATCCCTATCAAATCCATGGTGCTACCACACCAAACCTAAAAAGTACTGTATAAGCCCCACCCCACTAGGTTGAGTGGGTTGTTCCTACCTACTCTTGCAGGTGCTACAGTTTTCTGCTAGCCGCTCTTCATAGCCCAGCTGGTAGTGGGTGCCAAATTGGGAAAATAGCCCTCTCTCCTTTGTATTTCTCTTTGATGTGGCCGAAAGAAGCATTGTTTGGGGCCATGATGTCATTCATTGGTGTTCAAATACCAGCCCCACAGTAATTCACATGTCTACTCTTCTCCTGTGACTTGAATGAGTCACTGGGTCAAGTTCATCATGCCTGGTTTAGTCTCTCTCAGGGGGAATCCTTTCTGGGAAATGTATTCAGGATCTTGTGCTAAAAGGCTTTGAGAAAGCCACTCCATCAGGATTATCCACCAGTGTGTCCGAACTACAACAGTAGATTGAATTTTTTTCTAGAAGGTACAAATATATTTCCATTAAGACTGTCTCATCAGCTTGACAAACATACTTGAAGCCTAGTGGTTGGTAGTAGGAGCCCATGCATAACTCAAGGTGAATCATTACTATCATCATTTAGGAAGTTTTGGATATGTAAATAGCACCCAAACATCTAGCCTCAAGTTCAACTATCCTTGGCAAATTACTTAATCTCTCCAGATGTCAGGGTTTTTATTTAAAAAATGGGGATAATAATAGTACCTACCTTATATGTAAATTAAATGGGTTACTATATTTTAATACATATCTTAATATATTTTAAGTTAATATATTTTAGTAGTGCTGTCTGCCATAAATACTATGTACAGATTAGATATTATGACTATAATTATTAACTTTGTCACACTGTCTCCTAGGATAGAAGCAGACAGATATATTTGATTGTCTTCATATTAAGTTGATCTAGTGTATTCTGATATCATTTCTTTTAAATATACACATAATGCCTTAAAAGAGAAACTCCTATAATTAATTATGTTGTATTATTACATTTACTTTACACTTTACTCTGAGGAGTTTTTAGACTGTAACAAACAGAAGAAATCTTGGAATACAGCACATAAATAATTCAATCAGTTATAATATCCTACATGATTAGCTGCATAAAATTGGTAAAAGCATTACATCAGATGATGGGATATGTAAGCTCATAGAATGAAAAATTTTCTTCATACTACAGATTATCCTTCTCCTTCTTGCTTTTTTACCCAGCAAGTGGCAGGAAAGTTCAAATGACTGCTCACATTGTAGCTTTAGTTCAAGTCACGGCTCAGCCTCACAAAGGCACAACTGACAATTCCAGATGTCCATTAGTCACGGCACCATGAAGACAGACCCCACTGATCAGTTTGTAAGCTGCGGGCATATCATGAAATTGTCTTGCCACCATCACAAATAAACAAAGCATATGTGCTATTAGTTCAGACCTGAAGATAGAAAAGGAATATTAACTTCAAAATCAAACGAGAACATGCAAGAAACAATTTTTTTTTTTTTTTAAAGAAGAAAATGCAAACTCTGAGGACATAAACAAAGGTACTGGTAATGTAGAAGAGAGCCTGATTTTTGCGGTAGTATTGCCGTCTTTGATTATTGTATGGGGCAGACCCATGCTGGCTGAAATTATGTCTAGCCCTTTACAGCAGCAGATTGGACTAGCCAGAGGCTTGGAACCTTGTGGATTTGTGGCTCTTCAGAAGTGCTTCTGTATTGGAATGTGTTTGTGTTTGCCTTTATTTGTTTTTAATAAAAAAAAAACTTGAAGAAAAAGTTTCTGCCTTGGTAGATTTTCTTTGGAATCCCAGAAAGGGCTCTTGAGGGCTCTGTGGCTCTTTTGTGATGATAAACCAAAGCTTTGAGCTTGTCCCAGTTGGAATTCCAGACACTAAAGAAGCCAACTTCAATTATTATTATTGTTGTCTCCAGAACTGAGCCCCTTTCTGATTATTCAGGTTTATACTAACAGTCTTCTAAACATATTAAGTTTTTTATTTTTTTACAACGATGCTGGGACTACAAAACAAAGCAGGGGAAACTTCACAATAATGTTTCAGAGGTCCCAATTTTCTGAGTCTCCATGGCGGGTACCTGTGGTGTGGTGGGTTTTATTGGGAGGGAAACATTAATAAAAATATTATTCTGCAGTGAAGAACAAATTTCATAAACTGGTAGAATAGATTATTACGTGAGAGAAGATGGCAGCTGAGATAAGTGTAGTCTCTCTGAAAGAAAAAAATTTATTACAGTATTGGAGTCTCCAAACTGAGTCATTAATATTTGTGAGGATAATCATAGACTCTTAAGAGTTATATAAGTTAAACCTTAATGTTTTAACTCATAGACTTAACTTATATAACTCATAGACTTAACTTATATAACTCATGTCTTAACTCATAGACTCTTAAGAGTTATATAAGTTAAACCTTAATGTTTTGCAAGATCTAGCTGTACCATGTTCCAGATAGAGTATTTAGTTTCTATTTAAGCCCATATCCTAGCAGAGAATTAGCTACCATACAAGATAACCCTTTCCAGGTGAGAACAACTCTGAGACAAAGTTCAACTCCATATAGGGCCAAAGTTATTTCATTTTAACTTTGACCCATTAATCATGATTCTGTCCTCTGAAGTTATTCCTTCTTTTATATAAGATCTGTCATTTATTAAAGATAGTAATCATTCCATCCCATTCCCTAAAGCCTTTTCTTGTCAAGAGTCCTTAGCTCCTGCAACCGTTCGTCTCCTTTAAGTTAAATTAAATCAAATTAACATTTGCTGAATACTGACCATGAGCCATACCCTGAGGTAGGATCTTGGAATAGAAAGAATGATAGTCTGTATTCTTAAGAAGATCACAACTGGGACAGAAGGACATTAATGACATGTAATCTTATCACTGCAATACGGTTCTCACAGATGTTAAACAGAGACCTGTGCAGCCTGGATGGTGGCCAAGAGTGATTATATCTGCCAGGGGAAGCTGGGAAATCCTTTTCTAAACAATAGCATTTTCCAAATGAAAAATTAAGGAAAAGCATTCCAGGTGAATTGAAATACTGTGTATGGCATAGCTGTGAAAAGCAAATTGTATTAGGAGACAGGGTCACATGTATTATGAAGCTTTTTCTATGAAGCTTGACTAGACCCAGAAATGCTATTAACATAAAATCAGCTAGGGGCTCTTTTCCAATTTTCTAACCTATCTTGAATTTCCATCTCCTCTTAAAAATGTTTATTCTGCCTTTTCTAGTTTAAGAATAATTCTACTTCATAGGGAAGGCAGAGTGAAAGTGGAATTGAGAATTTGGGGTTTCTCACAATTTCCTTAAAAATCACATCCTCCTACCCCAATTGATTGGTCTATTTCTCTCTTTTCCTAATTCTCATACCCCAGTAGCCTTAAAGCGCTTCCCTTCTGCTGATCTTTAGCTTATCACAGGGCTTATCTTTACCAACACTATTCTATTCTTATTCTTACACTTTGTGATTGCTTGTGCTTTCTGTGTTTCTTATGTTTACCTATTTTATTTATTTATTTATTTATTTTTTTTCCAAAGATTTTATTTATTTATTTGACAGAGAGAGAGACAGTGAGAGAGGGAACACAAGCAGGGGGAGTGGGAGAGGGAGAAGCAGGCTTCCTGCCGAGCAGGGAGCCCGAAGCGGGGCTCGATCCCAGGACCCTGGGATCATGACCTGGGCCGAAGGCAGACGCTTAACGACTGAGCCACCCAGGCGCCCCGTATGTTTACCTATTTTAAACATTCATTGAGAGTCATCAGTGCTTTTTAATAGTTAATTATTGAACTATTACTGATCATTTCTCTAAGAACTTTAGGTACATTATTTCATTCAATCTTTATAATAGCTCTATAAAATAATAATTATTATTGTTTACAATTTACAGATGAAGAAATCTGAAAGGATAGGCAATTTAGCCACAAAATTTGACTCTGGTGCTGGCTTTCTTATCCGATGGAATGTACTGATAATACTGTAACTTTCAGATCCTTTTTATCTTTAGCACTTTGGCCCCATTGGTAATGGTTAAGTGGGAAAATTCTACTTTTAACATTTTGCCTATTTTTTTTTCTATTCTTGAGTCTTTAACCATGTAAACAATCTTTTTCCTCCCAATTTTGAAATCTCATTTGTGCTTTTGGCCAAGAACTCATTGAACACTCCCTGAATAACCCCATCTGCAGATGCACTCCTGAGGTTCCTAGATATGCCTGACAAATAAGACATTTTCTTAGAAACTGAGGCTTGTTTTGGGTGATTACTGCAATTAAATAACCTATTGCTGGGGATTTGTGGTTTCTATTTTATACATAATTGCTTTTATTAAGAGTCTTATAGTCAAATAAAGAATGATAAAGTCAGTAACAAAATTCAAGCTGAAAATTACAATATTAGAAAATTATAAAAATATAATGAGGCATCCTTCCTAACTATAGAAATCCAGTATTTTATGGGCTATTGCTGATCTCCCAAATTTCCAGACTCCCAGACTCTCATCCAACCCAGGAATGCCCACTGGATAGCCACAGATTTTAGCATCTCTTTAGCCTTAGATAGCTCAGATGTTACTTTTGAACTAAAATAACTAGTGATTGGGATCATTACAAACATTTGCTGGTAAATACTAAAGACACAAATGAGAAATTCTGTTACATTAGCTTTTATAAGACGTGAGAAGTGTGTTTTATCAAAGGACACACTTAGGGTACTTCTGTGGAAAAAAAGGATGGCAATTTATTGGAAGGCATCAGAGGAAATTGAGCTGGAAGAAGAACAAACAGAAGCGAAGTTGGAGGCTTTGTTAAAGGAAAGTACACTTGTTATTAGTCTCCATGTTATAAATCTTTTGAAGAGAAGTAAGCTCACAAAAGCAGGACATTGTCTGTCTCTGGTGCCTGACAACATGAGAAAGAAAATGGGAACATTAACATTCTATCAAATGGCCAGTACAAGAAGCACATTATATCCCCCTAAAAGACATAATGGACACCATGGAGGTGGTGATAACTGTGAAGGAAAATGCAGAATGTATTAAAACAGATACATAATCTTAAAGAAAATTAACACAAAATTAATTACAAATTTTAATGTAAAAGAAAGCACTAAGAAGTGTTTCTGATCTTGTTCATATTTCCATGATTTCTTTTACTGTGAAAATGCTTGCCAGGCATTTCTTCTAGAAACTGAAATAATGCCCTTGCCAATTCAAGAAGAGGAGAAAGGCATAACTCCTGTGGAGAAAGAAACAGGGAGAAGAAGGTGTGAATAGTGTTGAAGTAAAGGAATGCTGTTTTGGCATCTCATCCATGTCAATGACAGCAGGTGCCACAGAGGAAAAGACAACCAAATAAAGGGCAAGGAAACCAGGAGAGCAGACACAAAGAGGGAAACACATCCATCTGCCCTGTGCCTCATTAATCTTGTCACAAATACTTGCTGCTGAGAAATGTTAATCTTCTCACTACCCAAACTAGCCTCCTTCAGAAGAATGTTTTCAAGGTCTGGTATATCTAATGACTGAACCATTTAATAAATTACTTACTTATGTTACTATAAAAGCTAGGCCAGCAGCTGTAACCTACATGTAAAGCACTAAATCCTTATACCTGACTTTCTAAAGGTTCCTTTAAATCATATTTAGTGACAGGGTGAGGTACACAGGAATCAGGATTTAGTGGCAGGGCATACTTCATGCTGTTTTGGGTAGGTCAGGAGGTCTGATTTGGATTTCTTCCCAGTAACCTGATCTAGGTGAATCAGCAGGTTATAAATGAAAGTCAGTTTCTAAGATCTCCTGATTTTCTCTATCAGAAACTTTATAAAAACATAGTGAAAAACAGGAAAAGACCGAGAGATAATAAATACCATTGACTGATATGATGATATTGCAATTTCTCCTTCCTCAGACAATGTGAAATGAGATGCCATTTTGTATCAGCTAAATATTTGCAAAGATTCCTGAGTTTTTATTTCTATTGTTAGCCAGAAAAAATACTCAAATGACTGAAAAGTGCTTAAGAGCTCACATTACCTTTTCTAGGTCACAAAATATAACATTAGATTGTGAGTTTTTCAAGGGCAGGTTCTAAAGACTTTCATATACTTTTATCACTCACAGTATGAAAATACCTCCTTCACACGTTAAATCATAGGAAAGAGAAAGAATAAAGGGGAAGACAAAAGAAACAAAATGTATTAGACTTATCACATTTAAACACTGACATTCATTGCCTCATTCCATCTTCACGATAACACTTGGATGAATTAAGAAACTTTAGTTCAAGGTCACAATAACTACGATAAAATTAGTGTTTGACTAGTTTTGTCTGATTTGAAAGCATTTGCGCAGTTTGCTCGGAAAGGAAAATGTTTGAGTACAAGCAAACCTTCCATGCCCCTGGGACCATGCCTCATTGACAACTGTCTTCTTGTTCTACACATGCCATGACTGCACCAATTTATGGAATATTTCTAAAAGATCATTGGTCCTTATCTATTACTTTCAATTAAAAGACTTCTGAACTAGCATAGCATGCTAAATCTAAAAATTGCATTTATAGAATCTCAGAGAAGCCCAAGGGTCTCACAAGCATTACTAGTAACGTGTTTTCTTCATTGTCAAAGGGACAATAACACTTGCTGTTATTGAACCCCAGGAACACATTGGGAATATTTGGCCACTTTGTAAGTGTAGGAAAATCATATGAAATATGAAGAAACCATCTCAATTTTCTCATCATATGAAAATGGTAATAATAACAATAATGAATAATAAGTATGCAGAGACGATTGACAAGCTACTGTGTGTAAAGCAACTCACAGCACAGAAAAAGTGTTAAGTCAATGATAGCTTTTATTAACATTATTTTCGTAATTATAGGTTTGTATTCTCTGAGATAAGAGTTCACTAGCTTCAGAATCCTAAAGTAAAATACTTTCTTCTGTTTCTCTCCCCTCCAATCACAACTTCTTTGCCTCTATCTTGTATTCCAGGAGAGTGATCAGGTCTTTTATAAAGGAAATACAAGAATAAGCTATAGATGAGAAGAAGCTGCATATATTTGAAAATTCAGTCCTTAGTAACTAGTATATTTATAAATATCTCAATATTTTTGCTTCCATATATACCAAAAGAATAAGTGAAAGTCATTTTTGTACACCTCCCAACCCTGCCCTTCCCCTCAAAATAACATAGGAAACCATAACTCTAGCTAAATAATAAAGCTCTGCCTTTATTGCTTACCTTTTTCTGAAGGCCTTAATGCATTTCAGGAATGTCCATCCTTGATCTTACTAGTCCACTTCTCTGAAATATCTGATCTTATTTTATATTTGTTGTATATTGGGGTGAGGACAGGCAGGTAAAAATTGGGTTGTGTGGTTTTCAGAGGCTGGAAATTGAAACCCCCTGTTTCTCACAGCCCAGGTGTGGTGCAGACAGCCCTGGCCTCCACATTTCCTCACCATGCCCTAAAAATGACCTTAACCCTGACATAGAATGAGAAGCAACATAACTTTGAAAGACCGTTGTTGGCTGGCTATGCGAGACAGAGCGGTTTTCTGAACATTGGGGCTGTATCTCATTGCTCTCCCCTGTGTGTTAACACTTCCAGTCTCTCCAAGTTGACCTGGACTCTGTGAAGCCACAGAGGGGGTCAAAACTAATCCTCAGTGTCCATCAAACTCATTTTATGAGTTGGTCCTTGAAGCAGTGGGAAAATGACTCAGATCAATTCTCTCCCTTCTATTCAGTCTTGAAATCTATTGGAAAGCATCATTTTCTTCTAAGATATATCACCCAAATACACTCTGCCTTTTTTACCTCTTGCTCTGTTCTCATAAATATATAATAAATAAATAGATAAATAAATTTATATGTGCACAAAACACTGAAGTTAAAACAATATTCCATCACTCCAACAAACTGCATTTTCCTTGCATTGCTTAATCATTTTTCATTTATTACATATCTTTACCTATTATAAATCTGACAGTGATAACAAAAATATCCTTTTTGGCTTCTTTAAAGAGTACGTGCTCTTACTTTTTCTTTAAAGACAGATGTTTAGAATGATAGAAAGTGATCAAACCAGGGAATGGAAGAATTTAAGCACATGGAATTTTCTTCTCCAAAATTTATTGAAACAACATGGACAGGTTTTATTCTTTTAAAAAATGACTGGTAAAGTTAGCTTTATAAAGTATTTCTTGCAACCATTTAATTAAATTTAAATCCTATGCAGAATAATTCAAGTCTTATGTAGTGTAGCCTCTTCTTTGCAAAAAGGAACTGTTGCAGGGAAAGAGTCGTTTCTAAAATGTCCACTTGTTTTCTGTAGTAAGGCTCCAACATGCATGCACAGGACTACTGGCAACCCTCTCTTCATCTTTCAGTCTGTCTGACTACTGAATATAGGAAATGAAGGAACAAGAACTCTGATAGATTTCATGACATTAGCGATCAACATCAGCTCATGTAAGTGTGATGTCTCAGTGGAGGTGAAGTGGTCTCTCATTGTCCTTTGCTCACAGGTTCTTTCTCAGAAAGACTGCCAAGTAGAAAACCAGTTTCTATAGCCAATCTGTTCATATGCCATTGCTCTGTTGAGCATTCATATAGTAAAGGAGAATATTTATAGATTGGTTCTTGACTATTCCAAACAATAAGGACTCATGTGAACTGATGACTAATGACAGTATCAGAGCAGTATGACTTATGTTCCAATAGTACTCAAAAGGTGATGTTTCAGCTCAGTCTCAAAATCTGGGCCTAGTTTCAGTGAACGGCAGAACACTGGCCTTAGACATGGTGATTCACTTTGGACTTCTTGGTACATCAGAAAGGCCCAGAATCAGCAGCGCATTTTTAGGGGTTGACCCTGGAGGAGATGATGGGTGAATTACCATGGACGCTAAGAAGATATGCAGTTTTTCATTGCGTTTACTTCCTTTATTATATACCTTTCCCAGAAATGTATTTTTATTAGTAACTAGGTTTTGAAATTTTTTACCAAGACGCCAGTATAAACCATTTCTCTCTAAATAAATGCCTCCAAGAGCTGATGTGTAGGTATAGGTCAGTGTGAGCCAACCATGCTATTAGGAAACTAATAAATATGTCTCCTTTGTTTTCTATTAAATGAGAAAAAGCAAGACAATATGGCTCATGCCAGATCAGGTTGTGACTGGTATGTGCTTATCCTTTACATAACAAGTGTATTTTATAAGAAAAAACACAAGGGAAATATTTTTATTTATTTTACTAGTTGTACAATAGCCATGTTGGCAGCTGAAGAACTAATAAACTAAAATTGTCTCATGTGGTTCTTATTATGGAATCAAATAGTGATGTAAAAGGCAAGCACACACCAATCATAACCCCATATGGCTGAAAGAACAGGAAAATGTGGCTCCATTTTCATTAGTAAATAGAGGCATATATTTCATGATGTGTTCAAACCTGGCTCTAAAGGAACTCCCAGTGCACTATGGCATTTTGTACCACTCAAGGGGTGTCACGCTTACACCGGTTAATGTTGATGTGGTTGGAAGGAGATGGCTGCTCTCAGTCTTGCAACAGAATTAACAGAGCACCAGTGGAGACCGGAGCAATATTTCTTGGCAGTCTTGGAAGAAAAGCATGCTAAACCAGTACGTGATATATACAGTCTTTGCAATATACACTTGGCTTATTTGCAGCAAGTTAGTTGACATGCATGTAACCACCAAAATTTCATTCTAGAATGTTTAGTCTTTTCAATAACCAGACAAAACCATTCAAGCTCTGCAATCAAAAGACTGCATGCATAAATATTTTCTAAGTTCCTTTAGTGCAAATTGTAGTTTATCGCTAAGGAAACATAAGGGTATCTATTATCAAGGAAGGTAGGTATTCATTTGCATCAAGACACTGCACTAATGAATCATCCTTGGGATAACAAGGAGTGGTCGTTGGGCTTCTAGGAAGTGTTGACATGTAAGAGCACTAGGTTTTTATTAGGAACAGAAAATATTGGGTGCTGAGAATCAAAGATGGTTTCTTCTAGCTTCTCTTTCTAATTTGTTTTTTCTTTTCTTTTCTTATCTACTTGTGAATACGTGGCTAAATGATCATATCACCCAGACATGAGTAAGTCTCCTGGCTTTTGAACACTATGTGCCACAGCTGGAATGGAATTATTTTCTTATCCTGGACTTGTTCTGGAGTGCAGAGGAAATGATAAATTTGTTCTTGACATATTTTATTAAATTACACTTAGGTTTATATAGAACATTGATTAATTTGGCAAGAAAATTAGTGCAGAAGAGCACTCAAGTCACACAAAATTTCTAGATTTATAATCTGATTTTAAAAATCTATACTTTTGGTAAACAATCTTTTAAAATCTAGTCAACAGACAAAAAAATGAAACCATGACCAGAATTACTTACAAAAAATTAACACTAACCAGTGCTTTTATCAGCTGCATCCATGATTACTGAGTGCATCGATAATCTATACCGCTGTACCTATTTACTTGGTAACTAAATATCTGACCAAAGATATTACTGGAGCTGAAATGACCACTCCATTGGATAATGACCAAACATTAAAGAGGATACTAAATCTGTTCTTAAAGATCTCGGACTAGATCCTAAGTGAGAAGAAAATGTCGTTTGCACTCTTGGGATCTAATGTATCAGGAACAACTGGGGGCAATATGTAAAAAACCTGACTGGCTTCTGACACCATATTTATTCTCCTTTAGTGAGAAAGGCTGATAAAGAAAAGCTGGTTAATTCCTGGCTCTGTTATAAGGGGGAGCCTAGACTTGAATGTTAGAACTGCTACCTAAGGACTGCAACATTATTATTGCTTTCTTTTGGAAAGCCAATGAGAGAATGGATGATCAGGATTTCTGTTTATTATTTTACCCCTAAAGCCTCCCCCAGTGTTTGGCATATAGTAGATATTCAAAATATATTTTTTAGAAAAAAAATAAGTGAATGAACTAATACCTCTAAACTTCATTTTTCCTTATTTATAAGGTAGAAATACTAATATTTATCTTACTGTGTTATTTTAAAGACTAAAGATGATATGTGTAAATCCTGGCACAATTCTCGAAATACCATAGGTGGATGTTAGAAACGTTTGATGGTGTTTATTTATATAACAGATTATCCACTTACACATGAGATAGTTTAATTTTTTTCTCTATCTGGTACCTTCCTCGACTATACTTGACAATTAATGTGCCCCCTGAAGTTGAAGATGAGGTAAACTTTGAAGGAAGAAGAAAAAAGATGTGGATTCAAAATTAATATCATATCATTTTGGAAGACCCACACAAATATAAATATGTTTGTTTCCTAAAATACCCAAAGCCTGACCAATGTTAATATATTTTCAGGTGCCGAGGTGGCTCAGGTCATGATCTCGGGGTCCTGGGATCGAGTCCGTTTTGGGCTCCCTTCTCCTTGGGGAGCCTGCTTCTCCCTCTGTCTCTCTCTCTCTCTCTGTCTCTCATGAATAAATAAATAAAATCTTTAAAAATATTTTTTTTTCATTGAGTTCTGGAAGCTTTTTATACACCATTCAAAAATTCGTGGACTATATTGTAAAAAGCATTTCAATTCAACAGATATGAACCTGACAGAATTGGGGAGAAGGCATACACAACAACCACATATTTTCTTTTACGAAGACAACATTTTTTTCTCTTGAGCCACATTATTCGTATAATGTAGATCAGCATGAATAAGAGAAGAGACCAGATCGGAAGAGGAACTATTGGTATTTTACTGCTGTAAAATGTGACCTTGTGACTCATAGCAACAGAATGAAGAGGGGAATGGAGGAGCTGATGAGGTCAATAGCGCTGCAGACATGGGAGACAGGAACAAACCAAGCCTAAACCTGAAGGGTATTTCCTGCCAGGAAGGGCTGCCTTTCTGGAAATGCAGCCCAGCAAGGATGGAGGGCACACATTTTCTGTACCAGCTTTTGGGACTGCAGATGTGCATGTCCTCAGGCCTCCTATGTATGGGCCACTGATTAATCCTTTGAACAGCATTGCTTCTGTTTCTGAAGGCGAGGCTTGAGCTCAGTATAGCCACCGTGCCAAGCCACTAGAAAGGAAAACCAGAACTGGCACTGATCTTTCAGCACTGTGTTCCCATCTACAGTGTTTATTTCCCTAAATCTTTTAACAATTGAAATACTCTCAATTAGTATACAAGCATCTTTATGATTTGCTATATTCTTTCAACTTTCAGTGTAACATTATTTATTTTAACTTCAATTTGCGTTTGATGTGGTGCATATATACAATTTACTACAGAACCCGTTTTAACATTTAACAGCACGCTTCCTTTTTCCTTTCTCAAACTATTTAAAATCACATGTTTTACATTTTCATTGGATTCAGATACGTTTTCAGCAGATAGACAGTAAAACAAACAGAAATAAATTGATTTTGGTAAACAGCGGAGATGTAACACAAGGCAAAAGTTCAATTTACACTTTTCATGTTCCTCTTATCCTTTTTATTGCCAAAAAATACAATTTTCATTTTTTTTTTTTTTGATTCTATTTATTTGAGAGAGAGAGACAGAGATAGTGAGATAGAGAGCACAAGTGGGGAGGAGAGGGAGAAGCGGGCTCCCCACAGAGCAGGGAGCCCGATGCGGGACTCGATCCCAGGACCCTGGGATCATGACCTGAGCCAAAGGCAGACGCTTAACCGACTGAGCCACCCAGGCGCCCTACAATTTTCATTTTAACAAATAGGATAATCTAAACTAGAGGAGATAATCAGACAGTTAAAGTCTAGCATTTTCCTTTGTTTGATGGTCTATTCTTTATCTGAATTATAATACCGTGCCAACATTTCTCTAACAATTAGTACACGGGAGGGTTGTAATAAAAAATGTCATGTTTATTTAAAATACAAAGCATAACTACCACCACCAACATCAACAATAAAAATTCCTTGTTAAAAGCAAGTGAAATAAAAACCTTCCAAAATTGCATTTGATTCTTAAAAATCTATTGTTAGTGAATACTATCATGGTATTTCATTCAGGTTAAATAAAAGTCAGATAACATTTCTAACTGCCCACCAAACATGGATTCCCTTCCCCCAGGGGCTCGATCTTATCACCATATGTTTCAAAAGGCTCATTGGGAAGACTTTCTCCCTGTCATTCCAGAGTGTTTTAAGCAAGTGGAATCCTGGAAAATAAAAATGGAGGAAGGGGGTCACAGCAATGATGCTCCATGTATGCCTTGGGAATCCTGGTCTCCCTAAGAGTCTCTGTTGTGTCAAATAATGTATGGCTAAACCTTCTACGGATGCTTTCAAGTAAATTAATATTTATTCTCTATTTACACTTGGAGAAATGGAGGCCCAGACATGTTAGTAACCGACTTGTGGTCACACAGAAGAGCAATCATTTGACTGTGTCTCTGACTGAACCAAACCCGTGGATATCCTGCTCAGTATAACCCACTCTCACCCACAGACCACATTTTGAAGGAATTTACATGTACCCTTAAAAAAGGAGGAGAGAGGGGCAGGGAAGAAGAGTCCGTTCACTGTGAGTTCTGCTTTATCCCTTATCACCTCCTTTACTTATCTTGAGTTCCTTCTTAACCTCTTGCTCAGTTAAAACTCCCATTTCCTAGTGATGACTCTATTAGCTTCTATCGCTTCATAATAAAATTAGCCACAAACTTAACAGCTTTTAAAACAGCATCTGTTTATTATCTCACAATTCTGTAGAGCAGAAGTCTTCAGGACATGGGAGTTCTCATGAGCGTATCACGAGTCTGAAATCAAGGTGTTGGCCAGGCTGAGCTCCTGTCTGGAGGCTTTTGGGCAATATCATCTTCTAAGTTCATTCTTGTTGTTGGCAGAATTCAGTCCCATGCAGTTGTAAGACTGATGTCCCCATTTCATTGCTGGCTTTCAGCTCCTAGATGTTCCACTCAGGTAACTTTCCACATGGCCTCCATAGACAGTTTACAATATGGGTGTTTGCCTTCTTCTGGCCAGCTGCAACTTGTCTCTTTCCTCTTCTTCCACCAGCCGGAGAGTACTCTCTGTTTTAGAAGACTCATGTAAGTCGTTTAGCTTGTTTAGATCATCTCCCTTTCTTAAATTCAACTGTACTATTGACATAACCTAATCACTAGAGTAAAATCCATTTTCTTCACAGTCCCAGAAATTAGAGCAGGAATGCCTGGAGCCATTATAGACTTTAGCCTGCCTATAGTGAGACATCATCTAAAGTTGTTCCAATATTTTTTTAAAGTTAATTTATTTTAGAGAGAGAATGTGTGTGCTCAAGTGGGGGAGGGGCAGATGGAGGGAAACTTCGAGTGGAGTCCAACATGAGGCTCAATCCCACCACCCATGACATCATGACCTGAGCAGAAACCAAGAGTCAGACTCTTAACCAACTGAGCCACTCAGGAGCCTCTCTTTCAATATTTTTTAAATGAACTCAAATTAGGAAAAAATGTACACAGAAGGCATGTATTCAAATTTTTAAGTATATTATTAAGTCACATGATTTGATAATTGATGGAATCTGTGGGAAAGACATTTTAGGGGTAGCAGAGTGAAGCACGTTGGGCTAATGTAGTGACTGAAAAATATAGAAATTGTTTAGTGTATTTCATTTCTGGCTTATATGATCAATATGCTAGTATTTAAGTTAAAAACATTCATATAATGTTGATATAGTATCAAAATTCGTACTGTTATGGTATTTGTACAGGTGAAACTACTGGAAGTGGTAAAGTGAGAATCATTTCTATGGATCTGTGACCACTGTGTGCCTCCTGGTTTCTCCCTTTTTGAAGGGGGATGTGTAAAAAGGCCATTCATGTTTGTACCCTTAATGTGTATTGGATATTTGGGAAGCAGATAACTCCACTCTTTAGTCCTCATGTCTTCAGATAAAATGAGTGTCACTGAAGAAGCTGTACTCGAGGAACTGCACCCAAGGAGCCTCATCTGAACCTGAACCTGATTTAGATGAGGAAATACTAGACATTAAGAAGATACCAAAATAGAATGAGATTTTGATGTCTCAGGGAAGAAGATGAATGCACATTGCGTGTGGTAGTGTAGGAAGGATACGAATTTTTGTAGCCAGAGGTTTGACTGTGACATACTGTATTTTCCAAAGATGGCCTGCATGTTCTCACAATGACAGTCAAATAAAAGATCACATTTCTAACTACCCTCAAAACCTTGATACTGCTTCCAGTGAGTGGTGAAGTCACGTTCCTTCTTCCTATACCAGGCTGACCTGTGGATTGTCTCATATAATAAAGTATGGCAGAAATGATACTAAATGACTTTGAGGCTAAATCGTAAAAATGCCCTGCATCCCTCCTTGGCTCTTTTGGGACACAGTCACTATTCTGTGAGAAATTTCACGCTAGTCCACAGAGACAGACTACATGAAGACGTCACGTGTACGTATTCTTTCTGGTTGACAGCCAAGCTGAGGTTCCAACCAATAGTCAGCACCAACCACCAGACATGTGAATGGAGACATGTGAGTGAAGATGTCCCCAAGATGATTTTAGTCCTAGCTGTTGAATCATCTTCAGCTTTTAAGTCTTTCCAGCCCCAGACATTGTGGAACAAAGACCACCCATTCCTGATACTCCCAAGAGGAGGACTTGCAGCAGAAAGGTGAGCACAGGGGAGCATAATATAATTGTTATTTTCATTAAGTTTCGGATGGTTTGTTATATGGCAACAATAACTGGAACACTGGAAAATTAGAATACAGTCAAACAACTGTATTTCAGCCCTTCACTTTATTCAGATAGTTCTCTGATAGTGCCCTCTCAACACAATGCATTATATACATTATGGAATCTGTTGAAACCAACAAAGCTTATTACAAAGTTAAACAATGCACATTTAATGATATACATTGTCCTTATTGCTAAGTAAGGAGGCATAAAGTCAAAATAATTTAAGTAAGTGATTTTAATTTGTAACATATTCAAGTTTTTATCTTACCAGTTAGTTCTCAATATTTTTATTTGTATTTCTTATAATTTGTGGTAGATTTCTATGATATATTGATATAATACTAATCTGGATTCCACTGGTGAGATTAAATTTCATTCAACTACAGAGTCAGACTAACTAGTCCATCCCATCTGGAAAGAGAATATGTGCCTCTATAATTGC
Source organism: Mirounga angustirostris (assembly GCF_029215605.1). Taxonomy (NCBI): domain Eukaryota; kingdom Metazoa; phylum Chordata; class Mammalia; order Carnivora; family Phocidae; genus Mirounga; species Mirounga angustirostris. Next base: position 109,219,832 of record NW_026991716.1, read on the forward strand.
TTTAGATGTTGTCATAAGCTGAGTGGAGGAAACACGAGGCTGGAGGCTTTGTATGAGGTAAGTGGATAGAAACACCCATGGAGAGCTGATAACAAGCCTTTCCAGTAATGGTGGACTAGAGTGGTTGGAGAAAGAGCTGTCTCCTCCTGACTGCTACTTTCTATTTCCATTTTAAGATAGAAGTTAAATGTGAGATACAATCAAAGTAAACACGCAGAAATTCAGAACAAAGTAAGCAACCGGACAGTAAAAACAAGCAGTGAAGTAACAGCACAGAAATCTCAAGTGGGTAAAAACTCTCAACATGCCAATGGTCTGAAAGACTTAGAGAAATAAAGAGAAAAAATCCGCCCCAACCAACCAACCAATGTTAACAAACAAACAAAAACAGAGAATTCCAGATTGCCATGTGTGGCATTCTGGGTGAGGAGCAGAGTTATCAGGAAGGCCCAGATAGCTTCTGTTGAGAGGATGCTATGATCACTCCTGCAAGATAAGTCACATGAGATCTCTGTAACTCAAGGGACAGGGCTGAGCAATCAGTTTCTTGATACCACAGAGGACTTAATTTCATTCTTGGTCATAATGAATTTCTTTCCCTCATCTCAGCCAGCACGCTCTCATCCCCTAGACCTGGGCTCCCAACATTTTGATATTTCCCCTTCAGAAACAAGTGATTTGCTGTAGACGTTTCCCCTGAGGTTACATACACTTGCTGGTGATAACAAGCCGGTGGTGTAGAACACCCCACCTTAACACCCCAACACCACTGTGACGCACAGTATTAGAAACAATTTCAAGATGTTAGGTACTTTTTCTTATCACACTCTCATGTAGATTTAAACTTATGCTGTCACATGATCACAATTTCATCACCTGTTCTCTGCTCCGAGTCTGAGACCCCCATCTACTCTAATCTTGCCAGTAAACTCCTATGTCCTCTCTTACCCCCTTAACGATCTTATTCAGCCTCTCGTCCTCCAAAATAAGAACACTGTTGCCTCCATAGGCTCATTCTGGGCTGAGTGCCATACAATCTGCAGATTTTTAGAGCAGAAATTGAGTCAGAGGTGGGAGCCATGCATCTTACAGGGGAGGAGGACTTGCAGCAGAAAGGTGAGCACAGGGGAGGAGAGAGAGTATTATGAGAAAGGATCTGACTGTGAGCATAGAGATGTTTGCCAGAATATTCAGAGACATTGAGACTAAAGGATAGAAGTGTGAAGAGGGAGAGAAGGAACTAACACTTCTTCCTCCCTCCCCCAACATGCATCTCAAGTTGCTTCTGAATTAAGCCTTCACACTCCAAAATGCTGAAGCAGATCCATCTGTGGCTTCACTTTAAAGTAACTAAGGCTTTTAAATGGAGATTAAATGCCAAAAAGTAGAAGGGTAACACATTAGTGTTATAATGAAAACTCTAAGAAAGATAACACATCAGTGTGAAGCAACCTCATTCAAAATGTACATAAAGATATCTGATCACTTCCTGCTGTTTTGGGGGAGAGGGGAAGGGGTGTAACTAGGATTTTGCCTCAATCCAAAGCCTAGAGATTAAATTGAATATACTAAATGGTTATATACTGTTTTATAGTTCTGGGCTTTACATACCTTCTCTCATTTCACAATGAGTTATTCATCTCACAATAAACTTATGCTTTCCATTATCAATCCCCAATTTCAATTACCCGACTTGGGTACAGACACAGAGCAACCATGCACAGTGGTTTTTGATGCCCTTCACTCTTTGAGTTCTGTACTATCAAATAAATCCTGGGCACCATCTTCCATATTGTAATAATAGTTGCCTGGACAACTGATGAGAGGTTCTGATGCTGTGTGTTGCCTTTCTTTTTGAGAAAATACCACACAGAGTACCCATAGTCTAGGGCTGATAAATGTGCTCTAAGGGATCAGAAAGAAAAACCAGGATTTCGATATTTTTAAAACTTTTGCTATTTATCTCTCAGTTTAAGACAATATGATTAAAATTGATCATTCACATATTTTAAAATGAGAAAATATAATGTAGTCCATTACAGAGCAAGGTTTTAAGTAATTTCAGTGGATACATGAGGTTTTATAACTGCATAATAATGGCTAATCCAGCGCTTACCATGTGCCAGCCACTGTTTTAAATGCCATCACATGGATCAACTCTTTTCATTTTTATAACAGTCACCACCTGAGCTAGGTGCTACTATTAATTTGCATTTTACCAAGGAGGAAACTGGGGCCTCAAACTGTTAAGTAACTTGTCTACAAGTTCACAGCTAGCAAGCTGCCTAGCTGAGATTTGAAGGCAGGTGATCTGATTCCAGAATCCATGATCTGTACCACAATGCCAAAACTATCCTGCATTACTACTTGGAGAAGTGAGATCCTTCCAAATGTGCCTCAGTTTCTGGATGACTTCTATTTGTCATTAACTATGTGGTTACTGTGCTTTTTTCACACACACTGTATTTCTTTCCAAACTCGTGGGCCTTCCCTGACTACTAATTGTTGTATTTTGTTTTGATATCTCTATTTTTTTCCTATTGTTTTTCATCTCTTGCAATCAGTAACAGAGTCTCTGTTTCAGTCCCAAAAGTAACATGGGCTTGGGATAGTCTTTGAAAGGCCTCTCTAATATATTTAATGAAGAAATGAATAAGTGAATTATCATGTGAGATAGCTAAATGCTTATAAACCTGGTGGAACATAATTTTCTGGGAGAGGAGGCTCCCTGAAAATTTCCCTGAAATGAACTCTATAGGGGGGTCATGGAGGAAAAGTACAGGAATGTAGCTAGAAAGCTGGAATGAGTGTATAAACTGGCAGTCTTTAGTAAGTAAATGAATTTCCCTGGGCTATATTTCCTTACCTATGAAATTAAGCTTTGGCCTATGATTTCTTTGATCCCTCTCAGTTCAGAATTATATGATGCTATGATTCTATAACAAAATTTATAACAAAATTTCAATGGCCATTTTTTTAAGAGCCTTAAGCATTTTGTTCCTGTAACTTGACTTTTGCTGAGTTTTCTTTCTTCTCTCTCTCTCTCTCTCTCTGATCTCTTTCTCTATCTCTTCTCTTGCTTTCTCCCTTTCAAAGAAAAAAAAATGACTCCCCAGGTGTGACAGTTATTTTTCAGGCTCTCTCACAGCTGAAATTATTCACCACATAACAACCCCAGACTAAAGCGGTGACATAGCCCTTGTAAAGTATTCACAAGCTATTCAATCAGCATTAAAAGGGGAAAATACACCTTTCCTCATAAGGGGACATTGGCAAAGATTAAATCGACTTCTATGAAGTTCAGGGGATGAACATCATATTATATCATTATCAAAGCTAGACATTTTTCTTCAAGTAATGGGTAACAAGAGAGCCATCTTCTGTCCTTGCTGTGCATGTGGAAATCTCTTGGATGACAGTGGAAACTTTGCATGAAGGACTGATCATAGAATGCTTCTTTTGCTTATTTATTTATTTATTTATTTGATTTACTAAATTTGCCTGAGCCTCTGGAGTCATGCATGTAAACTGTAAAAAATATTAATGTGCATAGATCTCAGTCTCTTTCCCAACCTCACAGTTGGGATTCTCCATATCAAACAGACAAAAGCCTGGATGCAGCCCAGAGTATTAATGAAAGTTGTATTCTCATTTTGCAGTCTTAAACAGAATTACATTTGTTAACACATTTTCCTCTCTGATCATTGTCCAGAATGCCTTAGGTTTTCTAATGTTTGTTTTGCTTTTTCTAATTCATTTTCCACTTCCAAGGGTCGATTGTACTACGAAATGAAGAAGGATTGATGGAAGCTTCTTTTCATCAAGACTAGAGTCTTAAAGGCATTTTCTTGGGAAGTATGACCCAAAGTAATAAACAGAGAGAGAAACTGGCTGACAATTTTCCTTTGAAACATATATTCGGATGGCTAGTATTGCTACTGATACATTATTAGATCTACTGAAGCAAGAGATATTGGTCACCAACAGGTATTGGTTACCTATCTGTTCCTCTTCTTGAAGCAAGGTCTAAAATTTCCAAGGGTCACCTAGGAAAAAGACCAGCTCCCTGGGCACATGACCTATGCAGTCACAGAGGGCTCCACACTGAGAAGGCTCCATGCTTGATTTGATGCTCTGTTATTGCAGTCTTGGAAGTCTGAATAGTTTTTGAATAGGAAGTCCCATATTTGTCCTAGGCCCTTTAAATTATTTAGCCAGTCCCTCTTGAGAGTATGATCTAATTAGGCAATTTCATGATGCCATAGATGCTAATTTTATTTTTGAACCAGGGCGAATTAAACGAGAAGATCAGTAGCTGCTGCCATTCACTGATTTACATATACCCAGAGCTGTATAATGGGCCACGTATGTAATATACAGTATTACCTTGAAACTTGAAGATACCAATTTTATCGCTTCTAAGGATAAGAAATCTGAGCCCCAAAGATTTTCAATAGCTTGTTCAAAGTTACACAACAGTAATATTGGAGACAGAACTTGGACTCATGCCTTTAGCTCCCAAGGTCCATACTCTGTCCTGTATGCCGCATCCCCTTCTGTGGGTGTTTGCTTTAAACTCGTGTTGGAGCACGGATTCAGGGAGGATACTCTGGTGCAGGTATAGTCAGTAGGAGTTTCAGTAAGACTTGGATGGAGCTTATTCACCAAAACCTAAATGTCATAGGATATCCACTTGATCTATGTGTGGTTTCCTGAATGTGACAAGATTTCTTTTACCGTGGTAAGACAAGTTAGCTCAGAGTTGAAACCTCTATTTATTCATTCTCACATTCTCAGAGCACTTTGCACCTAGTGAGTCGTGAGAAAAACAGTGATTAAAGTGAAGCTATTTCTCCTCTACTGAGAAGTAGGTATTAATACTGATTTGATTTTCTCATACCATTCTTGAGAAACTAATATAACATTGTGTGTCAGCTATACTCAAATTAAAAAAAAAAATAGGTAACTTGAGGTTTTCCCCTCTAGTCACTCCTCTTCAACAATGTTTCCTGTCAACCCCTCCAGTCTAGCCAATGTCATCAATCTTTTCGCTGTAGGACTTTGTAGACATCTAAGCATCTGACTAGCAGGAAATCCTTCTGCCAATTCTTGTGTTTCTTTTGTCTTTTTCTTTACTCTTGATGATACTATTTTTGACTGTTACCTTCCCTTGTTACGTTATAAACTTCCCTTGACATCCTTATATTTCTTTCTCTTTTAAAAATTAATTTACATAAATTGGTAGACTATTTGCTGTAATTCACTTAGCTTTTTTTTTTTTAAAGATTTATTTATTTATTTGAGAGAGCGAGAATGAGAGAGAGTACATGAGAGGGGGGAGGGTCAGAGGGAGAAGCAGGCTCCTCGCTGAGCAGGGAGCCCGATGCGGGACTCGATCCCGGGACTCCAGAATCATGACCTGAGCCGAAGGCAGTTGCTTAACCAACTGAGCCACCCAGGCGCCCTCACTTAGCTTTTTTTAATGCTTATTCTGCCTTCTGCCAAAATATAACTTGCTTTGAGTTCTCATTTTTGATGACCTGATAGGAAACATTTCACCAATGATATTCCATCTCCTTTACTAATGAGGAACATAGCATGCTTATATAGTAAAGAAGTGCATATACAAAGACAAGTAGCTGCAAAAGCTCTTTTACACTGGGCAGATGGTGAAAAAGAAGGCCAACTTAAAAGGGTCTTGTAATAGGCTGGTAAGTCTTTACAGTCTCTTTGGAAAAATTACATGTTTCAGTGAATGGAGAAATTATAGTCATCAATTTTTTAAAAATATTTTAAATGCTGAGGAATATAGTTCTATATATGATCTTATTAAAAATCTCATGTTAGCAAATAGTTGCTGGAAAAATGAATAGGCTTTAATTTTTTTCCTGTTATTTATCTTTAGCAAATACACTTTAGGTATTCAACAAACAGTTTGACTAATGAGTATATTTTAAAGTTTTCCCTTGTGATTATTCTCAGAATATGGCTTAGGAATTCATCTGCCTCCTACATATCCATAAGAAATAAGAAAATGTAACAGGTATAGAAAAAAATTGAAGTTACTTATACATGACTTTTATTAGACAAAGACCAGTTATTTAAAAAGATTTTGAGTATACTAGAGAGTTATTTTCCCACCAAGGGAACAATATAATAATTTTCAATTATAAATCTGAGCCATTATCTGCAGTGATACATGTCCAGCCTTTTCCCCTTCTTTTGAATAAAATCCAACAGAGAATGGACAGAAACATAATGCTGACCGAGGCTGGTAACGCTTTCCTCAGAGTCTACCTACCTCTTTCATTGCTTCACATTCTTTGTTCATCCCCTTCTCTGATGGAATCCAAAATTGTTGAAAGGGGTTTCTTTCTGGATTATTAAGAAAATGGAAAACCCTAGCAAAGTTCAGGAGCTGAAGAAAATATCACTTGTTGAGCATCAGCAAACATAAAGTAATAGAATGTGTGAGAGAGAGGGAAGGGCTCATAGATATCATTGGATCTTACGTTTGTCCTCCTAACACAGGGCTAGGGCCTGGAGGAGCCTTAGATTAGTGTGAGCGTCCTGGGAAACCACATGCCTCTTATGTAATACAGACTGAGAGGGGTTTTCAAAGGTATATAGATAACAAAATACAAGTTTATTTGAAAATCATTACTTAGGGAAGCTGCTCTTTATATAATTATAAAGTTGGTTATTCAACAAATACATGGATGATATAGTAATGTGCATTTACTTTTTTCTCATGCTGAAAATGGATTTTTACGTTACTAGGATATGAAGCAGGTGTGAGTAGAGGCAATGATTAAATGTGTTGGAATTGGTGCCAGTCTACCAGGGAATGAATTTTATATTAAAAACTTCCTTGCTGGGCGCCTGGGTGGCTCAGATGGTTAAGCGTCTGCCTTCGGCTCAGGTCATGATCCCAGGGTCCTGGGATCGAGTCCCGCATCGGGCTCCCTGCTAGGCGGGGAGCCTGCTTCTCCCTCTGCCTCTGCGTCTCTCTCTCTCTCTCTCTCTCTGACTCTCATGAATAAATAAATAAAATATTAAAAAAAAAGAATAAAAAAAAAACAAAACTTCCTTGCTATGTTAACTTGGACAAGTTGTTTTACCTCTCTTGCCTCTATTTCTCCTGTGTAGAATGAGGATAATGACATCTACCCCTTAGCGTCATTGTGAGTATTACATTAGTAATTAAAATAAAAATATTTAGATGAGCTCCTGAGCCAAAAAATAAATGCTACAAACTTTAAGATGTTAGTACATGTTTTGTTCTACAACTTAAAGTAGTTCTATGACACTCACTTGTCAGTTAAATGAGTTGGAGACATTTTCTTGGGATATACAATCTAACCAAGCTTGTGAAGAAGCCCTTTTTCCTGTACAATCATTAACCGCACACTTTAGATGTAAGTATTTAAGCATGAATGCATGATAATATTCTGGCTATGATTTGGCATATGAATGGCAATTTCATCACAAGAATTATCAGCAGTAACTTTGTTGCTTTTAAGTGTCACTTGATGATTCTGTCCTGGACTCTTCCCTTCTTCAAGTTCACAGCCACATTTCCAACCAAGCCTTTCTTCTTTTCCTCAAATCCCCTAACACACATTGCTTGAGTGCACTTCATGACAAGTCTGGGACTATGCCCTCTAAGAGCCAGAAAAATGGGCACACACAATCCAAGGGTCACAGTAATAAAGAGAATGCTGATTTGTTCATGGAAGCCATTCAAAGAGTTCCAGAGCCTATCCACAAAGGCTGTCACATTGTTATACTACATTAAACACAGGCCTGTGCAATATTGATGTGTTTCGTAACTTCAGAAATAACAAAAACCTCAACTGATTCCAGGCTTTCAATTTCCTTTTGTAACCATTGTTAACTGACTCTCCAATGCAAAATTAAAAGCTAACCCTCAATCAGCTAACTCCTCCAATTCCTCCCCCTGCCTCTAATTCCTTCCCCAACACCCACTTAAAAAAATAACCCAGTCTCTCCCTAGCCTCATTTTTGAGTGGAGAAGTCATTCTTCTTCCAAGCAGATTCTCCCAGTGTGGTATGGTCTGTCGCTGTGGTCAGCCGGCACGCCAGGCCTGCCCAAAGCCTCTCAGGGTCTGGAGCTGTTGGGGATCATGAAGCAGGAGAATGCTTTGAATTCCCTGAGTTGTTCCATGTATCACTGTCTCCAGATGCACCTGGGGATAGTCAGGGACCTCCTGTCAAGGAGTGCTTTAGCCATGCCTTCCCTGAAAGAGTCTACACTCCTTATTCCAGGGGAAAAATAAAAAGAAAAGCAATTAAAAAATAGTGAAGTACTAAATTCAGATTCATAAGAACTAACTGCACTATAAATGCAACATAAATATTGTAAACCAAAGATGAGAAGATAGAAATTACCTGCAGGCCGAAATACGGTCTCTTAAAATTTGGATTTTTCTCCTCCTTCTGCCTTCTTTTTCCCATTTAACCAGTGTGATCCCCATTTCTCCCACAGTGTTCTCACACCATCTCCTGTGTATCCAAGACACTCATTAGAATTTCCAAATCACTCAGTGGGTTTTTCCAAATGGCCCTCATTGCTCTGACCCAGAGCTTTCTGAACTTATTTCCTTGAAGTTTACTTAGTCCAGATCTCTCAGGTCCTTGCTGAGGTGACTAGATGCTCATAAAATCTAAACTGTGCTAACATATTAAGAACTATCAATTTAATAAGCTAACCCTCTGAGAAGTATTTGCATTTTCCCTCAGAAGTTATAGAGATAAAATATTTTGTGTTAAATTATAGAAGAATTCAAGGAAACTGAAGAAAAGAGATTTGGGGGTAAATGACAAATACATCATACACACATACACATCAAATAGGTTCTTGAGGGACAGTGTGGCAAATACAGTCATTCCAGCCAGAAGACAGATAGATGCTAGGTGTTTGGGAATGGCCAGGGGTAGGGAGGGGAGGAGGGGAAAGATTATGGATATTAGTTGATATTTAAAGTAGAATTTAAGGACGCCTGGGTGGTTCAGTTGGTTAAGCGTCTGGCCTTGGGCTCAGGTCATGATCCCAGGGTCCTGGGATGGAATCCTGCATCAGGCTCCCTGCTCAGTGGGGAGCTTGCTTCTCCCTCTGCCCCTCCCCCTGTTTGTGCTCTCTCTCTCTGACAAATAAATAAATAAAATCTTTAAAAAATAAAGTAGAATTTTATACTTGGGAAAATGAAAACAAAGTATTACTTTTTATAACATCACAGAAAATATAATTCTACAATATTTCCTGAGAGATTTAGCGATCCTCAACCTTGGGAATTCCCTACATTGTCATCTAGGTTGAGGGGGTGAGTATCAAAGAAACCTGACAGATTAACTACTTATGTTCCTGCATTGAAGATTATGATGAGACCAAAAATAGAGGAAAATGCATGGCCTTTGAAGACAGATAACCTTAAAATAGAATTCTCACTCAGTTCTTACTGAGCTATATGATATTATATAGGCTATTTCATTTCTCTGAATCTGTTTCTTTATCTGTAATACAGAGATGATTTTCAAACCTATTTTGTAAGATTGTGGAGATATTGAATATGAAGGGCTTACTGCAAAGCTTCGCTTACAGCAAACGGTCAATAAATAACCAGTAGCTCTTATTATCAGTATTATGTTTCTAAGAATCAAGCTGCATTACTGTTTAATGGCACTTGGAGTTTGCCAGCAAGGCCCAGAGCTACTCCAAGGTTCTGATTTGTCTTTTGAGTCATAAAAGCATGATTAAATGGCAATTTACACAGTTATTTTATGCCATTTCAAAATTCATCTTTGTTGCTGCCACTGAACATAGCACAACGCTTTGTGCTTAGGTGTTCATTACATATTTGCCAAACTGATAAATTTGACAACTGGAAATACCCACATGAGATACAGGGTAGTTCTGTTGCTTTAGCTGGAATACTCCCAGCCTCAAGTCAATGTGGTATTCTTGAGTGTCAGCAGTAAAAGTTATGGGGGGGACATCAGGTTTTTATTTTTAGTGGAGAAACACATTTGCATGCATGTGTATGTGTAAAACTAAAATGTTCTGGCATAAAGCAAATATCCAAGGGGCAAACTATGAGGAGGTTATTTATTTATTACAAGTTATGGATGAGTTCTCAGGGCTCCCTCATAGCTCAACCATGTGTTAGAGCCATGAAACAAAGAAAAGGATCTTAACCAACATGTGGAAATAACAGAACTTGTCCTGGTCAGGCCACAAGATAGACATCCTGCCTCCTTAAATAGCCCTGTTGGGGGCAAGAAGGTGATTTCTGAGAAGCCTACATCTTCTGTTATTGCAGAGCACTGTGAGGCTGACCCTCATATTTGAATATTAAATTAGTGAAGGCAGAATCTACACAATACCAATGGTATTAGTCATGTCTGCTGGGGCATCCAATACCAGATGTCACTTTTCTGATCTTTCAGGCTGGGCCTTCACTGTTTTTGGCACGTCAGGGTTCGCATCTGAGTACAATTTAAGTTGTAACAATGCAATCAGCATGCCTAATGATTTTTTTGCCTTCCTCTACCGCTATTTTGGGAGCTGAAGCTATGAAGTCCCTCTCCCTATTAATCTGGGAAGTTAGAGATGATTTTCCTAGACTCCCTTCCCCCATCCCTTTTGAGGGAATAAGAGAACCTGCTCTCTGCTGTCTTGCAAACATTCATTTGTAAGATTTATGGCAATCTTGCAAATAACCATTCTCCAATGGAAAGTAATAATTTATGTTGGGTGAGTAGAAAAGAGGTCTGATTCCACTCATTTTCCCACCTGTGTACCTCCTGGGAGAGAGGCACTGGTCAAAAAAAGGAATGTGTGCTGGTCAACTGTTTGTAGTTATTTTCAAGGTTGACTTAAAGTATGATAGTTGAGAATTCACCCATCTGCTATACCTCTTAAACTGAGTCTAATCTGCAGGTAAGAAAGGGACATAAATCCAGGTCTATCTCATAGTTTCTAATTATTAAACAATAAGACTGTAGGGAACGTTATCAAGCCCAGGAGTCTTCAAAGTTTGGTCTGTGGATTACATTCTAAAAAACCCTTGGACAATGCTCATGTGTAGCCAGTTCTAACACAAGTGTTACTTTTCTGTGTGTAGTACATTGCATGTGGCATTTGTTTGAATGGCATCTCTTCTTTCAGATTCTGAGCTTCCTGAGAGCAGGCATCATGGCTTTGTGTCATCATTTAGTATATGCTGGGTACAAGGTAAGACCAAAATAAAGCCTTCATTGGACTATACTGACATTACCTGTATGTACTTTTGTCATTTCTACAACCATGATTTTCAAAAGTCACATCTACTGCCAAGTCCCAGGTTCCATTCTGAAGAGTCTATTTTTTTTTTTTCCTCACCATGCATCTTAGCAGTTCCAGCTCTAAGATACTGTTTGAAAACTCCCTGTGTCAGAGTCTCAGCAGAACTCCAACGGCACTTGCAAACTGGGTAGTGTGAGGACTGCTTACAAAGGTGTGGGCAGGGTGTAGGAAACCATGAGGGAGCAGAGTACCCTGTAGTTAGGAACAGCAGGATACTGTTACCATCCCATGGGATGAAGAAGGGAGCTGCTTCCTGAATATGGGGACGGAGAGCATAATGTGGAAAGGGCCACCTGACAAGAACTCTGACATTTGAGGAACTCATCTAGCCTTTGGCAATGCAGCAGAGAGGCAGCCAGGGGAATAAATATCCCAATTTCTCCCCACTGGCTGAAACTAATAGAAGTCAAAGGGCAAGGGAACATATCAGGGTGGGAAAAGCAGAGAATGGCGCAAATTGAAGTTATCAACATACCTAATATCTCCCACCTCCTCGACTAGCTTCAGTGGAGTTTTGCTTCCAGTCAAGATGTAGAAGGATATGAAAGATGTTCATTTCCATCAAAACAATAAGACATCAAGGGATAAACCAAAACTTCCTAGTAATGAGGCATTCTGGACACAAAGCGAGAACTCCGAAAATCAAGTCAAAACTTCAGAGAGATGGGTGAGCAAAGAAGAGGAGATGGCTGAGGTTGGGAGCAGTCAGAGAAGGAAGCCTGTCAGAGAATGATAATCTTCATTCAGATAAGAAATCTGACAGACATTTTCTAATCCTATAATCTGGCCTACTGGGTTTGAATTTGGAGAAGCTGTAAATCCAGAGATCATTCTGCCAAGTAACAATCTCTCAGACTTGCAGGCTTGGTGATTTTGCAGCCTTGCAGTCCTACAGTTTTGAAGTCTTGTGATCTGGAAGGCTTGTGGTCTCACAAGTCCAGTTGTTTCACACTCAACAGACTCCCATTCCCAAGGTCTGGCAGCTTTACAGGCTGACATGCTCGTGATGTGTCGTATCCGACATCTAACAGTCAGGAAATCTCTATCTCGAGGTCTAGTAGTCTAGCCATCTTACAGCGTGGTGCTTGAATTCTAAGGCCTGGTTGGAGGGATTCAAGCCATAGGCCTGCCCCAAAGTAGCTAAATCCATGATTAAATTCAACTGATCACCTACATGTCTAATATAGAAAATCGTGTTCCTTGTTGAGAAAATATGCTCAATATATAATATAATGCAATACGATATGATATATTATAAAATAATATAACAATATATGTATACAGGTGTATAATACTTTTTAAAAAATCTACTACAACACCTACTGTTCTTTTAGCACAATATCCAACATGCAATATTAACAAAACATGCAAAGAAGTTTGAAAAATAGGGGAAAAAAACCCCATAGAATCAAGAGAAAGATAATCTGAATGAACCAAGTGTTGAAATAATCAGAAAAGTTATTTAAAATAACTAAGAAAAATGTATTGAAGAATCTACAGGAAAAGATGTATATAATGGTAAAAAGGTAATCAGGGATGTTAGTTTTTGGAGACAAAAATAACCAAATGGAAACACTAGAATGAGAAATATAGTATCTAAAATATGAAATTTGCTGGATGGGGTTAACAGAGAATTGAACAAAACAGAAGAAAGAATGCCTGAACTGAAGCAGGTCAATAGAAATAATCGAGGGGCGCCTGGGTGGCTCAGTCATTAAGCGTCTGCCTTCAGCTCAGGTCATGATCCCAGGGTCCTGGGATCGAGCCCCGCATCGGGCTCCCTGCTCCACGGGAGGCCTGCTTCTTCCTCTCCCCCCGCTTGTGTTCCCTCTCTCGCTGTGTCTCTCTCTGTCAAATAAATAAATAAAATCTTTAAAAAAAAAAAAGAAAGAAATAATCGAAGCTGAATTAAGTAAAAGATCTTTTTAATAAAGACCTTTCAATGACATATTGAACAGTATCAGAAGAAGTCCCAAAAGAAGAAGAAAGAGAATGGCCAGAAAAACTGAAGAATTACTGGCTGGAAAATCTTCTAATTTGATAAAACAGATCCAAGATGCTCAGTGAAGCTCAAGAAGAATAATTACCAAGAAAATCACTTCTAAGCACAAAATTGTCCAACTGCTATAAATTAGACATAAAATCCCAAAAGCAGGAAGAAAAGAAGTCATGTTATATGAAAGAAACCAATGATAGAAATAAGGGCACCCCTTTCATCAGAAACAACAGAAACTCAACAGAAGTGGAATAGCATATTTACAGAGACAGAGGAAGAGAACTGTCAATTATATGTTCAGTGAAAATAGTTTTCAAAAATGAAAGTAAATTAAAGGTATTTTTAGATAAACAAAAGGCTGAGAGTGGACCCACACTACAAGATATGCTGGGGGAAGGGCGCCTGGGTGGCTCAGTCAGTCAAGTGTTTGCCTTTGGCTCAGGTCATGATCCCAGGGTCCTGGGATAGAGCCCCGCATTGGACTCCCTGCTCAGTGGGAAGCCTGCTTCTCCCTCTCCCTCTGCTGCTCTCCCAGCTTGTACTCTCTCTGTCAAATAAGTGGATAAATAAAATCTTTAAAAAATATATATGCTAGGGAGAGTTCTCAGGTCAAAGAAAATTATACCAGAAGGAAATTAGGATCTATTAAAAAAAAAAAAAAAGAAAGCAATAAAGATCCCTCGAAATAGTAATATGAATAAATATGATTTTTTTCTTTCCTAAATTTTTAAAAAGTCAATGATTTCAAGTAAAGTCATAATAATATGTTGTGGAGTTTATAATATGTGTAGAGATAAATATACAACAAACAGAACACAGAACAAAAAGTTAGGAAAGCATGTAAACAAAAAAATAGGTTCTTACATCAAATGAAAACAATATAACTTTAATTTGAGGCAAACTGTAATAAGGTTAGAATACCAATTGTAATTTCTGGAGCAGTCACTAAAAAAAGAGCTAATGAAGTATATGGCTTAAAAGGCAATAGAGGAGATAGAATGTAATAATACTAGAAAATATTCAATACATGTAAAATAGGAAAGAAAAGGAAGAAAAGAGTTATAAAGAACAGAGGGCATAAATAGAAAACACAGCTATGAGTGGATTTTGCTACACATTGAATAGAAATGGACTAAACATTCCAATTAAAAGAGAAGTTGTTAAACTGGTTAAAGAAGGAAAACCAAGATAAACACAGGTTGTAAATAAAAGGATGGGAAACAATATACCATAAAACACTAAGAATAAGCAAGTGATTGATTATATTAAAATCATGCAGTCTCAAGAGAAGTATAGAGGGTCATTTTTAATGAAAAAAGATATTACAAAGATAATATTTTTGTAGACCGTAGCTAAAAGATTTCACAAAAATTTTACAATCTTTAAATAGAGTTTAATAAAATATGAAGCAGAAAAAAATGAACTAACGGGGAAAAAGAGGTTTTAGCATTGCCTCTCAATAATTAGTAATTCATGTAGACAAAAACAAAATTAGTATGGGTATAGATTGAACATCATCAAGTAAATTGATCTAATAGATATTTATAAAACATTATACCTAACAAATGTGGAATACAAAATCTTTTCATGTGTATAGGGAATATATAATAAAACAGATCATATGCTGGGCCATAAAACTGGTATCAATAATTTAAAAGGAATTTAATCACATAGAGTAAGTTCTCTGACAATAAATAAATTAAAAATCAGTAATAATATAAACCTCAAATATTTTGAAGTTTAACAACCGCTTCTAAATAATTAATAAATCAAAGAATAAATCCAGGAGAAATTAGAAAATATTTTGAACTCAGTGGTAATTTACACACGACATATCAGAATTTGTGGGATGGAGCTAAAGCAAGCCTTAAAAGAAAATTTATAACATTAAAGTGCTTATATTAGATAAGAAGTAAGTATTAAATCAATGAGATAAACTTCCACTTTAAGAAGTTAGAATAATAATGGTTAGAAGAAAAGAAATAATAAAAAGCAGAAATTCTAGCCAACTGATCTAAAACGAGAAAGGATATAAATTATCAATGTCAGGAATAAAAGTGTATATATCACAACTGGTCCCAGAGACATTAAAAGCACAGCAGGATATTTTGATCAACTTTATGCTAATAAGCACGTTTAGAAAAAAAAATGGACAATTATTTGAAAAACACAACCCATCAGAGCTGACACATAAAGAAATAGAAAACTTAAATGGAACTAAAATATTAAAAACATTGATTTCATTATTAAAATTTTCCCCACCAAGAAATCTTTCAAATTGGACAGATTCACTGGTGAAATCTGTCAGATTTTTCTATTGTGGTAAAATATGTATAACATAAATTTATTGTTTTAACTATTTTTAAGCATACAGTTCAGTGGTTTTAAGTACATTCACATTTTTGTGCAACCATAACCACCATTCATCTTTTTTTTTTAAATTTTATTATGTTATGTTAGTCACCATACATCATTGGTTTTTGATGTGGTGATCCACGATCCATTGTTTTCTATAACACCCAGTGCTCCATGCAGTACGTTCCCTCCTTAATACCCATCACCGGGCTAACCAATCCCCCCTCCCCCCGCCCCTCTAAAACCCTGTTTGTTTCTCAGAGTCCATAGTCTCTCATCTCATCTTTAGGACATTTCTCATCTTTCCAAACTGACACTCCATGCTCATTACATAATAACTCCTTACTGCCCCCTTCTCCCAGCCCCTGGCAATTACCACTCTGTTTTCTGTCTATAAATGTGACTACTCTGGGTACCTCATAGAAGTGGTATCATATAGTATTTGTTCTTTTGTAACTGTCTTATTTCACTTAGCATAATGTCTTCAAGGTTCATCCATGTTTTAGCATGTGTCAGAATTTTTTTTTCCTTTTTAAGGTTGAGTAACATTCCGACGCTACTGTGAATGTGAGTGTGCAAATAATCTTAGTCCCTGTTTTCAATTCTTTCGAGTAAAGACCCAGAAGTGGAATTGGTCAATCATGTGGTAATTCTATTTTTAATTTCTTGAGGAACTACCATATTGTTTTCCATGGTGGCTGCACAATTTCACATCCTCAATTAGCAATGCACAAGCGTTCTAATTTCTCCACATTTTTACCAATAGTTGTTATTTTCTGTTTCTTTGATAGTAGCCATTCTAATGAGTATGAAATAGTATCTCATTTTGTTCTAATTTGCATTTTCCTAATGATTAATAATGTTAAGCATCTTTTCATGTGCTTATTGGACATCTGAATATCTTCTTTGGACAAATGTCTATTCAAGTCCTTTAATCATTTTTTATTTTTTTATTTTTTTTGAGATTATTTTTTTATTTATTTGACAGAGCGAGAGAGACAGCAAGAGAAGAAACACAAGCACGGGAAGTGAGAGAGGGAGAAGCAGACTTCCCGATGAGCAGGGACCCCGATGCGGGGCTCGATCCCAGGACTCTGGGATCATGATCTGAGCCGAAGGCAGATCCTTAAAAACTGAGCCACCCAGGTGCCCCTTTTTAATCATCTTTTAAATTGTTTTTGTTGCTGAGTTTCAGAAGTTCTTTATATATTTTGGATATTAACATTTTATCAGGTATACGATTTCTAAATATTTTCTCCCATTCTATGGCTTGCCCTTTTACTCTGTTGCTAGTGTCCTGTAATGCACAAAAGTTTTAATTTTGATATAGTGTAATTTATCTATTTTTTCTTTGGTTGTGTGTGCTTTTGGTGTCATATCCAGGAGAAAATTGCCAAATCCAATGTCCTGAAGGTTTTCTTCTGTGTTTCCTTCTAAGAGTTGTTTAATTTTGGCTCTTATATGTAGATCTTTGATCCATTTTGAGGTAATTTTTTGTATACCATGTAAGGTAAGGGAACAACTTCATTCTTTTGCACATGGATTTCCAGTTTCTCCAATGCCATTTGTTAAAAAGACTGTCATTTTCCCAATGAAGGTTTTTGGCACCCCGTCAAAAATCATTTGACCATATGTGTGAGGGTTTGTTTCTGGATTTTCTATTCTATTCCAATGGTCTATACATCCATCTTTATACCAGTACCACATTGCGCTGATTACTTTTGCTTTGTAGCAAATTTTAAAATCAGGAAGTGTGAAACCTCCAACTTTGTTCTTCTTTTTCAGAAATGTTTTACTTGTTACTTAAGCTTCCATATGAATTTTAGCATGGACTATCAGACTTCTAATCAGAGCTATCAATGACATGTGGGAAGTCTTATGAAAGAAGCTTTGTGATTTTGAGTTTAATGTCTTTTATAGATATAGAGTAATTTACACTTAAAATTTTCTTTTTATGTCCATTTTTAAAACTATTTTTCTAAGAATTTATTTTATCAAAATTGTCAAATGTATTTACACATTTTTCAAAATTCTTCCTTACCTCAAAAACAATGAAACTTTGCTAAGAGAAATTAAAGAATATTTAACTGGAAAGATACCCACTAATTATGAAATAAAAAACTCAATATTTTTTTTCTTTTTTTAAAGATTTTATTTATTTATTCGTGAGAGACAGAGAGAGAGAGACAGAGGCAGAGGGAGAAGCAGGCTCCCTGCGGAGCAGGGAGCCCGATGCGGGACTCGATCCCAGGACCCTGGGATCATGACCTGAGCCGAAGGCAGACGCTTAACCGACTGAGCCATCCAGGCGTCCCAAAAAACTCAATATTGTTAAGTCAATTCTCAATCAATGCATTTCCCACCAAAATTCTGGTAGGCTTTTTGATAGAAATTGATATACTGATGTCAAAATTCATAAGGAAAATCAAAGGACTTAGATTAAACAATACAACTTTGTAAAAGAAGAACAAAGTTGGAGGATTTATACCATCTGATTTCAAGACTTGCTATAGAGCTAACTAATTAAGATAATGTGGTATTGGCATAGGAATAGACAAATAGATCAATGAAACAGGATAAAAAAAAGTCTAAAAATAAAGTTGTATACATAGTTAATTGATTTTTGAAAAAGCACCAAGATAATTCAATGTGGAAATAATAGTCTTTTCAACAAATGGTAGTAGAAGAGCTAAATATTCATTTTAAAAAAGAACCTTGGCTTCTATCTCTAATTTTTTCAAAAAAAGCTAACCAGAAGCATATTATAGACCTAAAACTATAAAACTTCTAGAAGAAAACATAGAATAGTATCTTCATAGTGATATCTTCTTGATCTTAGAGCAGGAAAAATTTTCTTAGAAAAGATACTAATAAAAAAAGAAGAAAGAAAGAAAGAAAGGAAGAAAGGAAGAAAAAAGAAAGAAAGAAAGAAAAAAGAAAGGAAGAAAGAAAGAGATAAGAAAATATTATATATTGGAGTTCATGTAGATTAAAATTATTCTTCTTCAAAAGATGTTAAGGAAATGAAAAAGTAAGTCATAGACTAGGAGAAAATAATCAAAATGTATGTATCTGAAAAAGAACTTACATCTAGAATATATGAAAAAAACTCCTACAACTCACTAATAAAAAGATAACAGATTTTTTTAAATGAGCAAAATATTCAAAAGATACTTCATATATGTAGACACAGAGACACACACATGCACACAAACACAGACACACACACATAAACACAAGGGCACAAGAAAATTAGGAAGTGTAGTTCTTGGCTACACAAGCATATACTTTGAACTCAACATCATTAGTTAACCAATAAGCACATGAAAAGTTGCTCAACATCATTAATCAGCAAGGAAATACAAATTAAAACTAACAGGAACTGAAACTCTTATATATTGTTCATAGGAGTGTAAAATCGTGCAGTCACTTTTGAAAATAATTTACAGATTTCTTATAAAGTTAAACAAAAACCTATCCTATGACTCAGCATTTCGACTGCTAGGTATTTATTAATAATAACCAAATCTGGAAGCATTCTACATGCATGTCAGCAGGTGAATAGATAAATTGTGGTCCATTCATATAAGGAATACTACTCAGCTACACAAATCACTGAACCACTGATATGCTCAACAATGTGGATGAAATTCAGGAATGCTATGCTGAGAGAAAGAAATCACACGAAATGGTCCATGCTATATGATTGCATATGATGTTCTAGAATAGAAAAGACTAAGCTATGGTGACAGAAATCAAAATAATGGATGGGAAGCTACTGACTGCAGAGGGATATGAGAGAACTTTCTGGGGTGGTGGAACTGTTCTTTATCCTTAAAGGGGTGGTGGCTACAGAAGTATATATTTTGAACTATACCTTAAAATCTGTACATTTTTAAAATATAATTTAAAATTCAATAAAGTTGATTTTTTAAAAAGGTTGTTCCATCTTCTTTTCCTAAAGAAAAGCAATCCACTGATTGGACCAGGATTAGGACTTAGTGTTTTCCACTATTTTTGTCTCAAGAAATGTCATTAGAGTATATACCTGTCCATCTTTTTATTATTTTTCTGTGAATTTAGGTGTACCAATATCCTTGGCAAAAGTCCTGAAGCCTTCTTGAGGTAGAGGATGTTGCCATTCCAATGCACAGTGAGCTCTCTGGGGTACCATGTGTTTCCCAGGATTCCCCAAGGCAAGCATGCAAATATACTTATGTAGTCTTTGTTATACTGATTTTAATTAGTTATATCAACTTAGCATTCATTTTGTCAAAGGGGACATCACCACATTAGTTATGTAACTAAAAATAGCACATTTTTTTCTGTAGTAAGTCCAGCAAACTTCTTTGTTTACTGTTTTTGCAATGATGAGCCATTCCAGTAGAGATTCACTATTCAGCAGGACCCTTGTTATGTAGTAGAATTTTAGTTTGTAATCAGCCTCAGTCTATCCTCTTGCTTTCAAGCAGAATTGCCTTAAGTCATTCCAGATTGATTCAATCTATTTAAATACTCACCAGGAGCAAAATTTCCATCTCCTCCCTTCTAACTTTCAGAATTATAATCTTTGCAGCTCTTATTTCAAGAAAACTCTTCTTTGCTCCAAGTCAAATCCTCTGTTCTGAGATTCGGTCACAAAGGCAGGGCAAGGTATTTGTCAGCCTGGCACTGATAATCAGCAGATCCCAGAAGTGATAAGTAGCCAGTTAACATAATAGGAGTGGGGCCCAAGAACAGCAAAGAGAGGAGGGTGATTTAATTTAACAGGATAGGCTAGTTTACACCATGGTAGTTAGTAATCCAAAAAATCTTAGTGGATTAAAACAATAAAGGTTTGTTTCTCACTCATACTGCATTTCTATCAAAGATTGGTGGGGGTTAGGATGTGTTGACTCTGCTCAAGTCATCCTCACTCAGGAATCAACATGAATGGAATTTCCAAAATCTGGACCATAATTGTTACTCTCAATAAATTTCACTGAACAACTCACAGGTCCTGAGAGGAAGCAGTAAATTACTAACCTCCCAGGGTAGAGGAGGAATGGATATTGGTGAATGGTAGGATTGTTGACCATATTCTTGGCCACACTGGTTTCTAAAAATACAGGAATATCAAAGACCCTCAAAGGATTGTATGTACCTACAAGTAGCAAAGTTTTAAGCCTTCATGAAGCAACTGGGCTGAAGGACAGATCCTGAGCTCCATTCTCAAGATTGGTGAAAACAAGAGGAACTGTAAGCCTGGATAGAAACCTAACAGTGGATAAAATGACATCTCTGGCCTTGCAGACTGTGGCAGTGGGGACAGGTGTTCCTTGGGCTCTTGGAAGCAGGCATGCGATCATTAATATCCTAGCACCAATGAGAAGATCTTGGGTCAAGGCACAGCTTGAGAGCACAAAGACCAGGCCTGAAGTGCTGGGTCTTGAAGCAACTGACAAGGAAAACCCCTAGGTTGTACCTTGTGGATTTCTCTGGGTAGAAATTGAAGCCTCCAAAATTTTTTGTGCTTCATGCTGGTGTTTTGTGGAAGAGGGACAAGTAAGCCTTTAAATGTGAGGAGTCTAAATGAAAGGAAACTATAGGAAGAGAGGCAGAGGTAAAGAACCAGGTTTGAGAGTCCCTGATGTCTGGTGTCTTACAGTTTACTTGTCTGGGGAGGAGAAGAAAGTGCATACATGAAATAATAAACGATTGACTGCTTCACTGTCCATAGGTGATCTAGAGCAGATACATGGAAGGGTAGCTACCAGAGAAAACTTCATGAATGAAGTTGGTCTGGTTCAGTTGTTCAGCTAGGATAACTTCCCACGGCAATGTGTCTAGTCCACTGTCATGACTAGTGTACCACAGAGACCCTCTCTAGTTGCCCTACAGGATGAGCGACTCCAGAAACAACAGGTACCCTAGATGATGCCCTTCTATATCCTTCTAGGGAAATGACATTTAAGACTTTTGTTTCAGTTCAACCTCAAACCTGGAAAACCCTTTCTCAGGTGGATCAGGATTAATACCTATGATCTGAGGAGAAGAAAGACTGCTGCCTCATTCAGGAAAGGAGGTTTGGAGTCCTGTTTTAGTGTATAGTTACGTAGAGATGAAATGAAACAGTGTTATGTACTTCCACAGCTTCAAAGTTTCTCTCTCCCTGAAACTTCCAGCTCTAAATCTTATTCTAGACTCTTCTCTCAGAGCTTCAACAGCATACTCAGCTCCTCTACATCCATGTTCTCTACTCCCTTCAGATCAACACATCTTGAAATAATGAAGCATATTCCCCACAAAGCCTATCCCTCCTCCTTGCCTGAGGAGAGCAACACATTTACTCCAATGAGAAACTTCTGATCCTTCCTTGCCTCCTGCTTCTAAATACCCCAAACCGGTCAGTCACCACATCCCAATAATTCCAACTCTGTAATAGCTTTAAACAGACCCACTTTTTCCATTCACATTGCTCCAGGCCCTCACGTTTCTTGCCAAGACTGTATGATTACACTTGTTCTCCCACCTGCATCCCCTCCCTAGGCCTGTCTGCTTTTCAGATAACAACTGGAGGCTACTGCTTAGCAGGTAACACTATCATGTTAATCCTCTGTAACAAGCTGTTGCCCTAAGGATAAACTCCAAACTGGCCTGTCCTGATCTGGCATCAGTGGATCTCCCTGACCCTGGTTCTTGCTCAGAGTCCAAAATTTTTGTTCTATCAATGAACTCTGCTCTTTTGGCTTTTTTGCTTTTCTTTTCTGGGCGCTCACACATCTTTTCTGGATCCCTCTTTTTCCTTCAGTGAAGTGCCTGACTAGTGCTATAATTCAGGAAGGTAGGCTGATGTGTCATCCCCCACATCATGGTGGAACCAACCAACCAACCAACCAACCAACCAACCAACCAACCATGTTTATGGTTATGGAATTCCATTTCCATCTACTGCTTTGGACCACATATATCTGAACACTTCAGTTATTCAGTGTTAGACCCAAAAGGCCATTGGCCAATTTTCATAACTCTGTCGATTTTCTCTAGCTTTTAGAGGGAAGTATAGATGCACAACAATTTTTAAATATCTAACCACCAGTTCATCTCTAGAGACTTTACACCTAAATTCTTCATAGCATAATGATAAATAATCTTAAAATATAATTAGACAAGTCCCATTTTTATTGAAAATATGATGAGATTTAAATATAACCAAATCTCATTGACTGGAATATGCTATGTGTTTTTCTTGGAACTCTATTTCAGGATGATCAGTTTTACTCTTTAGCTAGAGTCTAAAACGTAAACCCAACCAGCTGTTCTGCAAATGCCTATCAAAAGAGAAATTAGGTGAAAGAATGTAGATAGATCTATATAGGTCCATAGGTCTATACTTATTACTGAAAATTCAACCCACGCCTTTTTTTGAATGGTTAGGTGTGTAAATTGACATATATGAAGGACAAGAGGTTATTTTTATTAAGTTAAAACAAAATTCAAAGCTCAGTAATATTCACCATAAAAAAAGAAAAGAAAGAAAGAGAGAGAGAGAAAGAAAGAAAGAAGAGAAAGAAAGAAAGAAAGAAAGAAAGAAAGAAAGAAAGAAAGAAAGAAAGAAAGAAAGAAAGAAGAGAAAGAAAGAGAAAGAAAGAAACAGGTACTTATAAGCTGGGCTTAATAATTTAACGTGGAAAACAAACTGTTTAGATTTGGTAAAGTACATTTAATTATTATGAAATGTATTAATTACTGAAAACGGCCTGGGCTTTGAAGATGCCCATTCTAGGTTTTGTTAAATTGTATACGAATCAATAAATGTCCCTTAATGGCAAAAGGGAGCCCTGAGAGAGGATTAGCACATTAAGAACATGCAGGATTTCTGCCTCATCTGCTGCACGATTCTACATAAGACTGAGTATTTTATTTATTCCTGTAGAGTATTATGATCTGCTTCATGATCAACATTTAATACAAGAATTACACTTAGTTATTGAAGAGGTAACAGATTTTTACCAGCAGAAAGTTGTGGTTCTACGAGTGAGGAATACAGAAATGAAGTAAAAGCAATAAGCTGAGTTTACAATTTTAAACATGAAGGCATGACTAGGTTTGGCATCCATTTCACTGACTGCCTCCTCTACCCACTTACTTTTTGGTTCGGAGTTAGATTGGCGATGGAATGGGGCAGAGGGGGTGGAGGACGGAAGTGAAGAGAGCAGCAATTATGGCTAGGAAATCTCAACTCAGCAGCCAAGCTGAGCAATGGATCCCAGAGAGCAGGCTGCTTCACATAGGTTAAAGATTTAGAACCCACCAATTGGGAGGTGGTTTTGTGGGCTCCGAACTGATAACGGGGCATCCTGATGGCTCTAGGGGACAAGAATCCAGATGTCTGTATAGGAGTCAAGTGATCTTCCGAATTCCAGTTAGACGAGGGAACATACAGGAAACAGCTGACACATAATCCGTGCTGAGCACAAGTATAATTCCCAATCCAGAGTAAACCAAACCCCAGGGTCATTATGAATCACAGCAGTGACCCCGGGTCTTAAATCCCAGTGCAGGTTCATGATTCATGGGTGGATACTGTCAGTGACTTAAAATGGGATACTAAGGGAAAAACTTGTTTCCATTGACGAATACGGCAATTCACTGCCAGGCAGTTCAAGACTCTATTCTGCAGGGGCTTTTTGACCAGCCAACAGGGGTCCCTAAATGATGAAAAAGCAAAAACTGGTCATTCTCAAAGTTAAGGTGTCCTGAAAGAATTTTAATTCACTTCGGTATATGGTCTTCACCTGTTTCTATTAAACTCGAAGTACCATCCACATATCACAATTAATTAACAGTTGTTGGGCATAGTTTCTAGGGAAGTGCATGGTGTAATTCGCCATGCCTTGTAGAAAGGAAATGTAATATACTGCCCATGATAGTTTATATCACAAAATAAGACTCACTGGTTGTTGCATTGTGCTTACAAATATTTTGATTGCTGTTATTTGAATTCAATAAAATGTAATGAGGTGCTCTTAGCCTCTGGGCAAAACTGACACAGAATTTCATCTGCACTAGTTAGCTGAAGGCACAAAATGTTCCCGGGGAAAATTCTGCTGTGCCATACAAACATGGGACTCTTACTGACAGGTTCTTGGAAATCCCGTGCACAAACTTCCTATGCAAGTTGGGGTGGGGGGTGTCCTGCTAACCACAAACACTACTGGAATTGAAGTAGAGTGTTCACATGTTAGACAGAATAAGCTACATTGTTTCTAGACCTTAGTTTGCTCCCTAAAGGTCAATATTTTCATTTTGCAACTTCTAGCTAAAAACATTGGCAAATAAAGCAAAACAGGGTGTGTGTGTCTTTTTAAGGAAATTTGGTAGGAAAGAGATGACTTGAAAATAATTCTAAACTACTTTTTTGGTGGTTTGTATATGACCTCCCACAGTCATGGGAACTAGAGGCCAAGGTGACTTTCTCTCAGTAACTGACTGGGACAGGGTTTTTTTTTTTGTTTTTTTTTTTCTTCCTGAAGAGTCAGGATTATGTGACCTTATAAATTGGTCTCATTACAGAGCTACTGACAGACAGACATATTGGTTGCTGCCCGTCGGCATATGGGCTGAAATTTGGAGGAGGAGGGGCGAACAGATGGAGTGGAGAAACAGAGTGACGGACAGGGCCCTCACACAGGGCCCAGCTGGTAGGGAGCTGGTCCTGTCTGTTACTGCTACGCTGAGAAAGATAAGAGTGTCAGCAGTGGGGAAGGTGACTCCATCAATCAGCCTCTTCATTATGGCAAGAATGAGCCTTGTGGTCTGACGGTGGGAGAAGGGGGCTTGTCATCCCACACCCCACAGGTGGCAACTCTGAAGGGGCTTACCTTTCACACTGCCTTGAGGAAGAAGAATGTGCGCTTCATAAATTCCCTTTAGTGGTTGCAGGTCCTTCAGAGAAAACTTAGTTGCTGATTGACTATCTTAAATTCTGTTTTCAAGTGTTTTTACTTTGAGTATAATATTACACGAATGTTAGACTTTGGTAAAATAAGAAAGTCACATTACAAAGGGTTTCAGGTGAACCCCAGGCTCTCTTCTACGTCTATGGCGAAGTCCAAGGCAAACGGGGTGGAAGCAGGGAGGCTATTTCAGTGTTTCTGGAATGTAAGCTCCTTGAGAGCAGTGAATGTCAGTCTTGTTCATCTCTGGTACCTGGGTGCCTAAAACAGAGGTGTGTAGTACATATTTATTGAATGAATAAGTCAAAAGAATAGGATATGCTCCAAAATGACTTTAACTTCCAAGCAAATGAATTTTCTGGCTCTTTTCCTCATATCTATTTTCACTTTCCCAACTTTTCTTTGCTGCTATTTGAACCTAGGTTCAATGGGTCTGACCTAGGTAAGAAGCAGTAACTAGTGGAACATTTGAGACTAAAAATAATTAGTAGATACACTCAACGGGTTGAGTGCTGTGCTGAAGTTTCACACTATGGTGAGGACATGATGGCATTTGGGGAAAGGAATGCTTCTTGTATTTGGGGGAATATATCCTTATATCATACATAATACTGAGAGACTGGTTAGGTTTGCTTCAGTCTTCTCAAAGGCAGAATATAATCTGTAGTGAATTTTATTATTCACTACAATGTGGTGAAAATGATGCTTAATAAATGTTGAATCAATGAGTTTAAATAATTATTTTCTATTCACAGAGATTTCTAGGGAAGGGTAGTTTCCATAAACTAATTTGGTGTTCTTAAATATTTCAGGGAGGAAAAAAAAATGACCATAAAGCATTAGGAACGTGATCCAGACATCATTTAATTTGGAAGTATTTTGATCTATAATTTTATTTCAAGAGAGATACGTTTATTCTCTTAAACAGCAACATTTTTACTGAAAATTGGACCATGTGGAAATTAGAACAACTCTGGAAGTCAGAAGAGCAAACAGTTGAACTAAACAAGCCTATCTTAATACTTAATTATTAACATAGACCAATCTATGAAGAAAGTAGGTGTTATTAATTTGTAGAAACATTTGAAGGTGATTGACCTGGTCAGATAGGCTAAATATCTGAGATTTATTTGTATTTTTTTTTATCTTCCAATTGGAAGTTAATAACATATATATCACACGTAATACAAGAAAATCAACTTTTTTGAGGTTTCTAAAGAATTTTTTTTTAAACATGTATGTCTTTTAAAAACCTCATTCTCTGCAAGGTTCTATTACATACTAACATAATGTCAGGCTACTCATTTCCTTATTTTGTAAATCCTAAAAGACAACTGTCTATTTATGAAATTAGAACAGATTTGAACAAGTAACTAGAAAAGAGTTTGTTAAATTTGAAAATGTGTCCATATTTAAATTGGGGACAACTGACCTCTGTGTGATAAAATTTGCTTCATGGATCCTACTGGACTCTCAGGAAGGACACATTGCTGACCTCAGTAACTGGTTTAGATAGCGGTTTCCTAATTGATAATGAAGGGTTTGAACTAACAAATGAGTTTTAGATTGAAGGAGGTTTGCTCCTGAACACGTTAGGGGAGGAGACAAGTGATTAAGTGCTTGGGCTCTAGAATGAGAAGGGCTTGACTCTGAATCTGGTCCTGTAGCTAGGTGAATTAATTAACCTATAATTCTCTTTTTCTTGTGAGTTCGTGTTGACATTAAAGCAGATAACGCATTCAAAGCACCTACCGCAGTGTCTGGAACAGAGTCCGCACTCATAGACAGTAATGGCTTGCTATTGCAGTTAGCTTGCCCAACACTGCAGTTTGGTTCTTAACTACCCCAAAGATCTTTAGTGCTTTTGTGCTCCTCCTCTCCAAAAACTACCTTTGAAGGAAATCTAGGAATTCAGTCTTGCTTCCTTTCTTCCTTCTTTTTTACTGCCTTTCTTCCTCCCTCTATCCCTCCTACTCTCTCTTCTTTCCTTTTCCGTGTCTAAAGTCAACAAATTTTTAAATGGTTGCTATATGGGAATCCAAAACCCTCATGCAGGTAGGATTTTTAAAAATGCAGTTTCATTGTTCGTAAACAGGATTATTTATGCTGTCTAGATTATCCCAGAAGGGGAAAATACTTTATAATTATAAGAAAAAATGCCCAATATAAGGATAGTATATCTCCTGTAAATATAGATGAGACTTTGAATTCCTGAGGGCACTTTTCATTCAGTAATGTTGATCCTAGTGTAAAAAATCATGATAGATTAAAGGTATGCCCTCTCCTGGGTTTCCTAGTGGCCTGCAGGACTCTCACTTTCTTGACTATCCTAAAATATGTATTAGCATTTGCCCTGAATATATTTGCTTCTCTCCTTGTGGGAGATATTCACGTGCTTGTATCCTTTAGAATAAGCTTGCTGCCATTTATTTTGGGATTCTGTGCCAATCCTCTAAAGAGGACTCTCTCCCCACCCCCTCGATTTCACTTGTCCACAATCATTTTGATTTCCATTGATTCTAAAGTAGCATGGAGGTATACATAGTAAAATAGGTGTGCTCAAGTATTTATATAACTACGTATTGAATTTGTGATCTGAAACTTCTGATATCGACATTCGGAAATTGAGAATTGACTATGGAGGAGAGAGCCCAACCACAATCTGGATTATTGTGCAAATGCTTTGGGTTTGGTGAAAAGTAAAATGCCTGTCGCCAAGCCCCTTTCCTCTTAATTTTTAAAAATCATGTTTCAAGGGAAATTTAATCCACATGTTTCTGATTCATTTGCACTTAAGTTGTCAAGCTGTTTTGTAATCACAAGTCTCTTTCTCTCTCCACAGAAAGCTGGGTTTTTCCAAGTGTGCACAAACAATAACCTCTCAGAAGAATGAACTGAATTTCAAATTCAGAAATCAAGGATGGGCAAGAATGTGTGTATCTCACCTGCTCTTGGTTGAGGAAATGCTTTTTAGACTTTCGACCCTAACTCGAACCTTTTGATGTAGACATTCACTTGCCCTTGAAAATATGTAACTCTTCCCTCCAAGAAAAAATATTTTTAGAGTTCAAAATATTCAGTAGAAGGTGCCAATGGAGCAGGAAGAGTCTAATTCTTTAAAATGATAAATAAATATTACTATGAATAATAATTAGGGTTTTGTTTTCTAACAAATAACTTATTTTAAAAGTCATAATCTCCAGAGTTGGGTTTATTTACAACTATCAGCTCTTCATCTCTTAGATGTGAGCTTAACAAAGCAAAAGTGCAAACTTTCTTTCCCCAAAATAGTTTATCTAAAATTAGTTTAAGTTATAAATAGGAGAATTTACAGGGGGGACATAAACACAGTATTTTAAAAAGCCTGTTTCATCTCCGAAAATAGTACAGAATTTGCTCTATTTACATTTTTTTATTATAAACCATTCTGTCGTGAGAGTTCAAATACTGAAGCTTACTGTGATAGAATGTCCCATTTGGGAACATTAAGAACTTTTGTTTTATGGGAACACAAGGATAGTTACTCCCATTTGGATCTCTTCGGAAGTGCTAATTCCGAACACTTCCTCCTTTATCTTGAGATCAAACCATTTGGACCACTTATTATCATGTACCCAGTAAAACTCAATCTGTTGTGTTAATTAGTTATGTAAACACATTTTATAATTGTGGGGACAAAGCAGAACTAGGCAACTGGGTAGGTGAGAAAAGATCAAAGATCTTCCTTAATAAATTGTTACGCTAATTAGTGTTTGTCTTGTAATGCCTCTCCAGGGGGTCTTTTAAACCCAAGCTTAGGAAAACCTGCTAGAGAACAAGGTAGCCTTGGCAAAAAGAAATCTTGCCAAGCTCCCCAAACTGACTTAAAATCAGTGAAGTGAGAGAAAAAGGAGTACACACACACACACACACACGTAAAAGGGACTAGAGATTCCTCTTGAAGAGACCCTACTCCTAAGAGTAAAATATGGAGAACTGTCAGATCACATGTACCTTATTTTTTCTACGTGAAATCGGCTTCTGCTAGCCCCCACCTCCACCGGGAAAGATTGTGTATAACTTATTCTGAAAATAATCAAGGTACCCTAGTGTCTCTACCGCTCAGAAAATGTTTCAAAAAGGACCTAAATTTTAGGAAGACTAAGGCCCCCTGGAGGTGCCCCTCCCCCCATCACCATTGCCCAGTCTTTCCCCCGCTTTATTCTCCTTTGTAGCATTGACCACCATCCAACATACTACATAATTTACTTATCTGTATTCTTTCACTGTCTCTTCCAATTAGAAAGGCTGTGAAGTCAAGGAGTTTTGTCTGTTTGTTTACCACTGGTTTGTTCAATGACTGACCGAGTAAAAGAATGTAATAATGTTCTAAATATTTTAGACGCAACATGGTATAACATGGAGTGGTTCCACCACTTGCAAGATGTGAAATGGCCTTGGGCAATTGATTTAATCTTTCTGAATTGTATTCCCTCACGTGCATATGTGGTCATTATTATCTGCCTTTTAGGGTTGCATCGAGATTGGAGATGATTTGCATGAACTACCCAGCAGTGTCGGGCACTTAGCAGATGCTCAAGTAAATTGTGTTTATTGTGTTTTTGTTGTTGTCATCATCATTTCTTTTTCCTTCGTCTTTATGCAAGCCAAGTAATATTAAGACCCTTGGGTTTAGTATCATTCTCTTTGTTTTTTTACCTCACTCTTTCTTTTTGTTGTTGTTGTTTTATTCACATTTTCTTAATTCTACAGTACTGTCTTGTTGGTTAGTCACCTCAAATGTTAAAAAGGCAACAAAATAAACCAAATATAATTACAATTTATTAGGACTGTTCTTTAACTTTCTTCAAAAATTTCCACACATTTATAAATTACTACTAATTTTCCCAATTTCCAAATATAGTAATAGGTAGTGGTGGGTACCTTCCATTTCCAAGTATTGATATTTCCAAACCCAGGGACAGTGAGTTATCATCAACTTTGCCTGAGGTTGTCAAATATGATTTCGTATGCTTCCTTGAAGCTTTGGTGGAGATGGACTAATCCTGGCCAGATCTGTATCTAAGATTTGCCTCAGCCTCAGCTTATCTTTTAACTTCAGGTCTTATCTCTAAATTACAGTCCTGTCCTGAAACTCCCTCCAGAAAGGCTGGGAGTGCTGAAGAAAAGAGGAAGATAAAAAGAGCCCAAGAAGTTGCCCTTCTAGAATGTTCTTCATCTGGTCTTATTTTCTGGCACCATGCCTATTTCACCAAGTTGCTAATTGTTATGTAATAGTCAACTTGAAAATACCTTTTTACCTCTTATTAAAGTAATATGTAAAAAAAAGTAATATGTAATTATTGCAAATTTAGAAAATATGGACAAGCACAGAGTAGAAAATCTGTAATCTCACTAGATAGAAACTTTTTTCTGTGTATAGTTATTTATTATCATGAAAAGTATTATAGTATATACATAGATAATATTTCGAGAGCTGTTTTTAAATTTATAATTTAGCATCCTTCTATCATTAAACACAAAAGCATCGTTTTAATGATACAGTACGCATGTATCACTTTCTATTAAAGCAACCATTTACCTGTAGATAGGATGAAAAAATATATTTAAGCAAAAATTGAAAACAGGGATTTTTTGATGGTAGATAAAAGGAAAAGAGCTAATAGTTTTAGCTTATTTCCTGCCAAATAACTGTCTTTATTCTTATGGTATTGTTTTCCTCTTCTTTCAGATAAACCTTGTAAATAAGAGCACGCGCACACAGAAAGCACAGACCCATCTCAGTAACCTGGAATTACAATAAACAAATCTTCTCTGTCTTCTCTGTCTTGGGGCACCTGGGTGGCTCAGTCGACTGAGCATCCAACTTTTGATTTCAGCTCGGGTCATGATCTCAGGGTCGTGAGATCGAGCCCTGCGTTGGGCTTTTTGCTGGGCATGGAACCTGCTTAAGATTCTCTCTCTTCCGGGACACCTGGGTGGCTCAGTCGTTAAGCGTCTGCCTTTGGCTCGGGTCATGATCCCAGGGTCCTGGGATCAAGCCCCCCATCAGGCTCCCTGCTCAGCGGGAAGCCTGCTTCTCCCTCTCCCACTCCCCCTGCTTGTGTTCCCTCTCTCGCTATGTCTCTGTCAAATAAATAAAAAAAAAAAAAAAAAAAAGATTCTCTCTCTTCCTCTCCCTCTGCATCCGCTCCCACCTTGCATGCTCTCTCTCTCTAAAAAAAGAAAATCTTCTCTGTCTTGTTCAACATTTTCTCCCTCAATACCCAGGACAATACTACTCAAACAATAGTTCTCAATAAATATTAGTTGGACAGCTGAACAAATGAAGCTAAATCACAGACAAGTATTATCTCACGACATCTATGATTACAATTTTACCAGCTGGTTTGTTTTGCCACTTTGGGAATCAGTGAATTGCTCCCTTTTAGTTCTTTTGTCTTTTTCATTTTTACGTAGCGTAGGTTGAAAGCTGGCAGGTCAGTGTTCTCCAAAACATGGACCATCTGGATCAGAATTATCTGGAGAACTGGTTATAAATGCAGACTCCTGGGCCCCAGCCTAGACCTGCTCACATGGAATTTCTAAATTTGGAGCCCAGGAGAGTCTGAGAACTACTTTGCGGTGGGGCCAGTAACCAACTAAATTTTGCATATCAGTTAATAGAGCAAGTATAGAACATACTGCACTTCTCAGCATGTGTGGAATTAATTTATCATGGGGAAAGATAGAACTGGGGGAAAAATATGTGTTTTCTTAAAGACAGTGGCATTATCTTCATGATTAGAGGATGATGAGGAACTAGTGAGGGTAAAGAAGTCCTATTGGAAGGTCAATTTTGTTTTATGTGGAAACAATTTCATCGGGCAATTCTAATCGAGGGGAGAAAAATAACACAGTCTAGGTTTAAAACGTTTCTTTTCACTGCTTTTTCTCTATCTGTGGCATCTTTTGAAACTCCAGTGAAAGTGACTAAGAAAAATGCCCAATTCACTGGGTTATAAGCAAGAATCTAATGTATTAAAGATGTTTTCTCCTATACTTTTTGTACACGATATGGCTCTTAGAGGTACCTAAGTTTGCTCAGGTATTGTTCAATCTATGAATGCATTAATTCTATCACTGTCTAATCAACCTGACAGAACCAAAACCAACCTTTAAAAAAAATGGTTTTTTTTGCAAGATGTGAAAACTAATATGGCATATAGGTGCTGTTGGTTCCAATTAAAATCAGTATCTGTCCTGATTTGTGCCTCTTGTCTCTAATGCAGCAAGGGGGCTGGCTAAGGGGATACGTCTGCTCCTCTCTCCCAAAGGGGCTCAAAACAAGTGAATGACCCGCAGTGTTTATTATTAAGTTTTCAAAGGGAAAGTTGTTTTGGTCTAATTGAAGCAATAATATGCGAGAGGTTATTTCTGGTCAGTTCCCTGCTGTTTTCACTCTGGAGAATATATTCCAGGTGTTGCTGTGTTGCGCTCAGTAGAGCACCGCCCTCCCCCGAGGGCAGGCATGTTAGTGCCCGGGGAGCAATAAACCAGCTTTAGGAGTTTAAGCCAGTTTTGGCGTTTCAGGAACAGGTTTTTTTTAGTTAACTTCATAGTAAACCAGATGGTTAATGACCACATTCATTTTCAAGAATTCCAGTTACTGTGGAATAAGGCAGGGAGACTTTATAAACCTCTGTTGCATTAAAGGAACAACTTCTTTTATTTCCCTGCCCTCCGCGTCTTTGCCACACCAAAGTAGCTGTGGTGTCAATCACTGTACTTTACTTTTTCAGGAGTTTTTTTATTTTTTCTTTCCATCCAGATGAATGGTTCACTTCAAGTAAGTGAGGAAAGAAAAATTAAAATTTCTCTAATTAGTCAAAATATTAGCTATCGTTAATTCATAACTGCTTATTGTACTTCTTTGCTTTTGAAACATGTATTCGAGCTCCATGATTTTCAAATATCCCTGGGGTGTCAAATCATATCAAGGATGATTAGCTCAAGATATGATCTCTGAATCTGGCTTTTGGACATAAATGCAAATATCCAGTATATAAGATTTGTCTCTGATTTACCTGATGAACATATGACTAGCCATTTCTAATAAAGGAAAACCTTGTCACAAACAACAGTTTGGGAATTGCAAAGGTGATCCTCCTCCACTTATTGGCTGGCAAAATAATGCCATAAACTTTTATTATTACTCTGAGAGATTTGCCCCCCAAAGTCACAAAATTAAAAATAACATATTAGTAGAAGTTGATCTTAATTTTAAGACTCGTATGCAATATTCACTTAAGAGACTTTAATGTCAATTAAATTCTCAGGTAACCCATATTGGTAATCACAAAAACAAAACACTATTCTAAAGTGGAAATTCAACTTCTTCCTGGCTCCAAGTGGAATTTTGGATCTTGATTTTGCTTATTTTCATCTGTGAACCTAGTATGAACCCAGAGACCAAAATAGTCACATTAAGAATATGGGCTGGATTTCAGGCTAATCAGGGGAAATGCCTGGGGAGGGTGGTGGTGCTGATGTCTGTGCTCGCCCGCTTAATCACGCAGACTTTTTGAGTTCAGGATACTTCCAGAGCCTGAGTGGTAGCGATCGCTCAGTTCACATTCCCAGATGTGCATGTCAAAGGGTCTAGCACCGAATGTCCTCAAAGGCAGAGTTCTGGGTTGGGGATTGCTTTGCCTCTCCAGAAAGAGAATAATGAGTGGCACTCAGTGTCAAGGGCATCGTATTTATAAAGCACTTTGGGTTCTTTGGATGATATTCAAGGTGCTATGCAGGATCAGGATTATTACTTATGTATTTTCACTCACTCCAAGGAGAGGGCAATAACCCAGCCCCAGTGACTGTGTATCAGGCAAAGGAAGCTGACACACACATTCCTCTCATTATTTTTTCCCTGTCCTTGCAAATACCACACACATAGCGACAGTCAATTACAGGGGAGCAGGTGAGTTGTACAGATTAGCACAGGGGGAAAGTTGTAGAAGTTGTGGGGGGGGCAGGCTGGGAGTGGAGATGAGGGAAGGAAGGACTGCCTTGTTGGGAAGGCAAGCAAACCACAGTGCCACTTAATACATATGACAGTTAATAGAAGATTTAAGTTATTGAACAGGAAAGAAACAAAGATATCTTCCATATGATTCCATTCTGAGTGTTTCTAAAAGGTTTGTGATGTTATTGTCTCCATCTGAGATTTGTCCCAAAACAAAAACGAGGTTCCTTTTTAATTTGTAGCTACAAAAGAGAGAAAGAACTATTATCACTCAAATGATTTAAAACACTGAATTCTCATAGAATAATGTTACTCTATTTCAGGCGCCATTGTTAGAGAACGTGCTTAGATTTTTTTTGGCTTATTACAGGCTATAGGCATATTGAAGAACTAATTATTTGCTATTATTTAATAGTCATAAAAGAACTTTCAGAAAATGGAGGTGAGGTAAGAAGGGAGGTATCTGTTACTCCCCCCACCTTGCTTTGTAAAACCTCTTGGCAGGTGATGCCAGAAAGCGGAGTAATTACTGCCAATCTTAGTAGACATTCATATCTAGGCCTTACTATATAATGTCAAATTCATTGTACTTTTAAAAAGTAGTATCCTCGCTGATCATTTCAACAAGATATTAGGTAAACCATAAAGATTAGCCCCTGAGTGCTTATTATTCTATGGTTCAAGATGGGCTAAACTCAAGAAAACCTAGTTGTTGTTGTTTTTTTTTTTTTTTAAGATTTTATTTATTTATTTGCGAGAGAGAAAGAGAGGGAGCACCAGTGGGGGTGGGGGAGGAGGAGGGGCAGAGGCAGAGGCAGAGGCAGAGGGTGAAGCCCACTCCCTGCTGAGCAAAGAGCCCGCCATGACTTGGGTCTTGATCCCAGGACCCGGAGATCATGACCTGAGCTGAAGGCAGACGTTGAACAGACCGAGCCACCCAGGCGCCCCAAGGAAACCTAGTTTTTAAGATGAAAAGTTGGAGGTTGAAAAGTCCTCTGTTTTGCATAAGAGAGCCACATTTTTAACAACTGGAGAAGGATAAGATGCTTGTGGTGCCAACCCTGCTGATTTTAAGTTATTATTTTTATTATTAGAGTGCTCTTCAGGACCATGCAATAACCTAGAATAGTAATGAGCTTCAATTATCACTTTATTGGAGATATTTCGAAGAGATATATAGCTGATGGCATCTGAGATAAAAGATCACTTACACTATTGTTCTTCAAAACACAAAGGTAACTTTGAAGTATTTGTTTCCTTATGACCTTTCTGAGGTATGGCAAATTATCTTGTTTTTTTAAAATAAGGAAACTGAGTCAAAAGCTGATTTATTCACGATGAAATAAAAGGCTTTGATCTCCTGTATCTAAAACTGCTGTTTACTTATGAATTTTTTAAGAAGCTGTTGTTGTTGTCTATCACTGACATAATTTGCTGAATAAAAATCTAGCGGCATGAAGAATATAAAAGGTGGTACACTTCCGACAACGCTGCGCTGTACACATACAGAATACTTGATGACCATAAAGATGGCTTCGCCATCTTAATATTCACAGTAACTATTGTTCTTGGGCTGGTGGGTGTGTAGGTGACCTGCACACCCTTGACTGTTACAGATAACTTTGGAGTAGAGGTTGTGGGGCGGGGTTGGTTGAACATGGCGGAAGCTGTCCTTGAATAGACATAGATGATACCAGTATCATTTTTGCAACAGCTATTGGTGTTCGTACCCCATACTCACAGGTTTACTTTACAGTTGTCTTTTTTCCAAGATTTTATTGTTTTTAAGTAATCCCTACACCCAATGTGGGGCTCAAACTCACAATCTCAAGATTAAGAGTTGCACGCTCTACCCACTGAGCTCCCCAGGTGCCTCTTTACACTTTTCAAAGCTTTTGTAGCATATCTTCTTAGACTTTGAAGACTTGAGAAATCAAATAGCCATGCCACTTGATTTTACAGGTAAAGGAGCTGAAACTCATTGATCAAGTGTCTTCTCTAAGGCCACACACAAGTAAAAGGGACCGAGGGCTAAAATCCAGAATCTTGATTATTTACTCCACGACCCTACACTGTTTTAATAAATATATCTTATTTGATCTCCATCACAACCATGTGATAAAAGATCTGCTATCTATGCGTGCTTTACAAGCAGTAAACGTGGTTCCAAGGAGCTGCACAACAGCCCATCCAGAGTCTTAAGCCTTGTTAAAGACAAAATTTGATTTGGTAGCCAGACCTTGTTAAAAATTTTAAAAGGCATCTGTAAAGGCTTTTAGTGACCTTTTACCAAGAAATTATTTCAGTTTATCTGGGTGTGATCTGTTAAGGGTCTGTTGAAATGAGCATCAGTTAAATCTCTTAAAGACCTGTGAAACGAAAAGTGGTTTCTATTAAATTATAACTTCCAGTGAACTGAAAGTTTCATCACAGTGCTAATTTTGCACAATGGTTATTAGTAGTTGAGCTAAGTTACTGTTGACCTTTGAACAATTCTGGGGTTAGGATTTTCTAACCCACCACACAGTCAGAAATCCACCTATAGCTTTTGACTCCCCCCAAATTTAACTACTAATAGCCTGTTGTTGACCTGAAGCCTTACCAATAATATAAACAGTCCATTTGTATGTTATATGTATTATACACTGCATTCTTACAACAAAGTAAGCTAGAGAAAAGAAAATGTTATTAAGAAAATCACAAGAAAGAGAAAATATATGTATAGTACTGTTCTGTATTCATTGAGAAAAATCTGTATAAAAGTGGACCCACACAGTTCAAATCTGTGTTAAGATTGTATTGTGTGTATTGACTTGACTGTATTTTGCTTAGGATTCTTTCTGAGATCCTAGAATTGAAGCTATCATTCTAAAATGAAACCATATAAATTACCCTACATCAGTTTTTTGACTGTTCTTTTGCTACATTACTCCTTTTGTGTCTGAAATATTCCAAATTATTCACATTTTCTGGCCATGTGAGGATATTTGCCACTCTCAATGAAGACTTCAGGACATTCTGATTGCCTATTTATCTCATTGGTTACCCTTCATTTATTTATTCTATTAATATTTACTGAGCAACTTGCTCGTGGCAGGCACTGTTCTAAGAGCTGGGAAAAGAGTATTGAAGTTAGAAGTTCAGTTAGCTTATAGTTGGGAGACCCATTCAATGTACAAATAAATGTGTGACATATCAGGTATGAAAGCTGTAAAGGGTAAATTGAAGCTGGATAGGAGGATAGGAATTGCTGAGGTGAAGGAGGATTGTGGTTGTATATACAGTGGTCTGGGAAGTCTTTAGGGATGAGGGGATATTTCAGCAGAGAACCAGAAGGTACGAGTTATGTAGAAATCTGAGGCAACAGCAAATTGAAGGGACTAAGGTGGGCCTGTGCTTGGCATGGTCAAGCAGTAGCTAAAGATGGGGAGAATGTAGAAGAGGTCAGAGGGAAGCAGAATTTAGAAGGCCTTGTGGACCATTTTTAGGGCATTGGATGAGTGGCATAAAGAGTCACTGAATGGGGTTAGAGCAGAGGTATGAATAAAAATAAAAATTTTTATTTTGGAAGATCTATTTTGACTACTTGTAAGAATTCACTGACAGGGGCAAGAGTAGAAGAGGCAGGGAGACCAGTTAGGAGGCTATTGAAAAAAAAATCCATGTCATGAATGATGGGTTAGGTCAGAAAAAGCCATCAAATTCTGGTCATATTTTGGATGGTAAAGATGAGAGGATTTATTCAAAGACTGAATGCCAGAGAAAAAAGCAATCAAGGATGCTTGTAAGATGTTTGGCCTAGGAAACTAGAAGGATGGCATTGTCCTTTACTTAGAAAAAAAATGATGGAGGAACATCTTGATAGTGGAGAATCAGAAATCTGTCTTTTGACAACTTATGCTTGAGATGCCTACATATAAATGGAGACTTTGAGAAAGCAGGTGGATTATGAGTATCAAGATTGGGGGACAAGTTCATGAATGAACGTGATTATTTGGGACGAGTCAGACTCAGGAGATTGCCAAGGGACTAAGGATAAATACATAAGTGAGAGGACTAGGCTTATTAAAATATCAAGGAGATAAGGAGGAGTTAGTGAGGGCATGGAGAAGGAATGGCCAGTAAGGAAGAAAGAGTGTGCTGTCTCAGAAGCCAGCTGTAGAAAGAATTTTAAGGAACAAGTAATTAATTGGATTTGCCTTTTCATCTGCTTTTTTTAATCAAACAAGATGCTAAAACATTGGTTCAAAATTAACATCAAGATTATGGTGTTTACCATAGCACATACCCTCCCCAGTGGATGGGTTAGCCTGGTGATGGGTATTAAAGAGGGCACATATTGAATGGAGCACTGGGTGTTAAATGCAAACAATGAACCATGGAACACTACATCAAAAACTAATGATGTAATGTATGGTGATTAACATAACATTAAAAAAAAAAGATTATGTGTTTAAGTATGATGACAAATTTTTAAAAATTGCCCCCCAGGAAAGATTTATGGGAGCTTTATTTATAGTTTTCTGTTTACAGAGTTACTCTTTGTATTAGGTTTTTTCCATGTAACGGTTGGGTCTGAGAAGATTTGCTCTAACGTAATTCTGCATTCTCATGATGAAGGCAATATGGAATAAGTTAATAATTCTGAAGACTATTTTTCCTAGAAAGACAATGTAGTTTAGTGGAAGGAACACAGACTTTGGAGAAGGGCAACGTAAGTGTGAACCCAGTTTCCATATACATATTAAGCAGTGAGACGTTCACTTCCCTGAGGCTCATGCCTTTCCTCCTTAAAGTGGGGATATTCATACTTCTCTCAGGTTTACCATAAAGATTAAATGTAAATATATAAATTGCCTAACACATTGTGAACATGTACTATTAATCTCTAAGTAATTTAGTACTTTCAAAGAGGTGACTTGCTTTGAAAGAATTGCATTGCATATTAGCTTCTACTAGGTCAATATGCAAGTTATTTTGACAGTGAACTATTTAGTGACATATACAGCTTCTTATAGCTGATGGACTTAGTTCTTAAAATTTTTAAGCAATTGTTTACTTTCTTCCAGTTTTGACTCTAGGATAAATAAGCGGAATGCTTTTTCTTACCTTTCTTTCACTTAGCCATTTTGGCAAAGTCTACCAACCTGAGAAAAGTAACTTTCTTTCCAAGATTTTGTTCAACCCAGCTGGAAGATATGAGTAAGAAAGACCTTTCTGAAACAGCTGTTGCCTCGACAATGAGTGGAATTCTCTGGAGAGAATATATTTTAAAAATATAAATGAAACGATTTTGTGACCATTTTTAAAGTGCTCTGCGTGTATACTCTGTAAATCACTCTTTTGTGTAGACTCCAGCGAATAAGGAATCTGAATTATCTATCTCTTCTGAATCTCAGAAAGGAATTGCAATTTTAATTCAGATGATGGACCTATAATCTATTATGAAATGAAAGAAAATTCATCTTCAGAAGAAACCTGAATGAAGAGAAGATTCTAATTAGATGTTATTTGCTTTTAATGGTGATTTTTTTTTTATCCTTGGGGTGAATAAATTCCACTGTCACCAAGATACTCTATCATTCAGTTGGTGTCCCTGTCTTCTCCAGGCCCCACAGCATAGTCCAGTGGGGACTAGACCTGGATCCCTTCAGAGCTCATTAATCTGGGGCCTCTGTTGACTAGAGGTATAGCTTTGGTTAAACTTAAAATGCTTTTTTCTATCTCCCAAGAGGCTGACCTTCTAGCCTCCAGAGAGCTTTAGCCAAACGGATCAAAGATAATGAAGCCAAAAGATCTAAAGTAGACATCAAGCATGGAAGAGAGAAATGTTCCCTTTCTAATCTAGGCTAGACTGGAAATAAAGTGGAAAAAATGAAACTTTCATATGGAAAAAGAGGCAAAGGATTGCTTTAATCTTTGACTCTCAGTAGCTTGATTTGGAGTTTACGTAGTTTACTTGGTATACTTTCAAAAATTAGAATGGACTGCACCTTTGAAATGGGGGACTTTTTCTTTGAATAAGTGCAATATTATTTAAACATATTTTAAAAAATTACAATTAACATGTTATACTGAAAACATCGATCAAAGATTAATCCACAGGAGGTATTTCATTAGGAAAACAAGGAGGTAAATCATTAGAGAATAAGGTATTTCTCTTGAATTCCAAATAGAGATCTGTGCCTTTCCTTAAACACTAAATAAAATCAGAATACAAATTTTTCATTTATGCTAGACAGATGGTTATTGAATTTAAAATGTCTGTTGAGTCCTTGCCATGTGCAAAATTCTGTACTAGACACTGGGGATTATAACAATGAACAAAAAATAATCTCTTCATAAATGGAGCTCGGTTTCTGGTTGGCTTGGTCAAAGCCTCGGACTAAGAAAAAGAGAGAGACAAATTAATTCCAAGACACAATTAAGTGAACAAATCAGGGTACACAGAAGAAAAAGTCAGTCTTCATTGATAGGTAATCATGGAAGGCAATTGTTACTTGAGTTGCATAAAATATGCTTGAACAGGGAGAAAACAGACTATTTCTGGTTAATGGAAGAGTCAAAGCAAAGTTGTGAACTTGTGAAATTTGTTCAGGAGTTGGAGAATGGACTTGGGTAGCCAGAGCAGAGGGCCCATGGAAGGATGAAAGAAGAAAAGAGGTTGGAATCATAACCTAGTTATCTGAATGCCAATTGAGGAGTCTGGACTTTATCTTATATAAACTTGCAGGCTATTTTGGGTAGGGGTGTATATAGTTATGGTTAAGAAGAGATTGTTAGGAGTATATATGAATTCATCAGTGGAAATTTAACTTGCCATGTTAGCTCTAAATGATGAAGTGTAGATAATTTTTTTTTTTTAATTTTAGTTCAGTCTGCTCTGAGTTATTCCCTCTTCTTAAAATTTCAAACTGAATTTAATATTCTTTCTTAACATTTAAAAATACTTCTGTTCCCAACAGGGATAGAAATACCATTGGCATATTGTTCTATAGACTGCTTTGATACACTTGGCATCTTGTCTTTTCAGCACTTGACTCATTCCACAGCCTCTGTCTTTCCCAGTTTGGCTCAGTGACTTTTCCATTAAGAGAATATCTGACCCTTCATTCTCATTCTCTGAAACAAAATAAATCTCCCAACCCATATTTCCTCTATTCTGTTCAAATTTGGT
Source organism: Mirounga angustirostris (assembly GCF_029215605.1). Lineage (NCBI taxonomy): Eukaryota > Metazoa > Chordata > Mammalia > Carnivora > Phocidae > Mirounga > Mirounga angustirostris. Next base: position 109,261,667 of record NW_026991716.1, read on the forward strand.
ATTCAGAGATCTTTATGTTGATCGTTGGGCCCTCTGTCTCCCAGTCATACCCAGAATCCGGAGTCCTATGATGGCAGTGACCCAACAATCGTCTTGCCAGCACTGGAATTAGAAACCCACTCCTGAACCCCATACCAGTGATCATGGTCTTGCTGCCTATAATAATGGGATCTTGGTTGCTTATTGCTCCATCTCATCTGTAATTCTTGCCCATGTCCCACTGCGAAGTGTTATCAGACTGCATCCATAGCCAATCTTTGTAGCTGGGAGAGTTCTCCAACTCTGTTTACTATTGGACAAATGTTATCCTGTCAATCTCAGGTCTCTCTCCTTTCTTGCATCTTCCCATTGTTTTAGGAGCCATTCTACCTCATATGTAAGTACCCATAATTAATAGTCAGTACAAGTCTAGAATCTCCTGAAATGCAGAAAACTGGAAATCCTTTATCAGAAAATCAACAAAATATGAACTTTTACACTGCATGAATTAACATGATGATCAAAGGCTGTTTGCTGAATCTGCATTTAGATCGAAGGAATTAGAAGTTAATGCTTTCTTTTAGTGAAACAAGGAAGCAAACATCTGCCCTTCTATGTTCTATAACAGGCTCTGTGTTGAGGTAACTTATTTCTCCTCATGTCTTGTCATCACCTTATTCCCAGCCAGAGTTCAAATTGTACTTAATCACGTGAACTTGCCTGGAATGCAAACAGGAAGAGAAGGAAAACAGGTCAATTGATTTGGTGATTGGTTCGCTGGCTAAGCCCATAGTAAAAGAAGGTCTCTCCCACTTTATAGGCATCTAATTTAGGACTTCAAAAATACAAGGAAGGTCAACAAGGACAGTATAGTAAAGGACAGGAAAAATTTAAGAACAATTTTTAAAATATTTTATCTTAATTTATTTTCTCTGTCTTATTGCTAATTACTGATTTTAGGATCTTAAATTCTACAACATATGCCTGACTTAAGGAAGTGTTGCAATTCCCAAAGCTGGAGGGGAAGGGCCTCCCTCCCAGGCCAATGGAATGAAGATCTCCAGATGGGGGTGCCCTGGAATCAGTGTTTTTAATAAACTCCTTGTTACAATGGAAAGCACTGATACACAGTATAGAAATATTAAAGTGATATTAATTTATATCACATATTTTGGTTGATGGCCTCCTTTTTTAAGTTTTCTTTTATAATCAGGATATTCTTTCCAGACAAATTGGTGGTGTTGATTGTTGATTTGTTTTTAAGTTCTATTTTCTACTTGAGACCAAAAAAAAAGAAAATCTGAGGTTAGCATAGAGAGAAGTTAGTGAGGGATGTGAGAAAGTTTGATGAAGGAATAGTAAATGAGGTTTGCAAGCATTTGCAGCAACCAGAAGGATGATTTTTATTCTTCTATAAAATAATGGGTTTTGCCTAGGGGAGTTGGTTAACCAGGAACTTTACATTTAACAGCCATTACAACAGTTATTATAATTTGCACATGTTGTAGACAGAATATTCAGGCTCTGTCTCACTGAAAAAAATCGATGTCATTATCTTGATGGTAATCATTTTCAGTTTTTAAAAATTAGAATCTGATAAAATAAAACTGGAAAGTCCTGCTAAACATTTCAGAGGGCACTGTTCATTCACTGATCTCCCAGACACAGACACCAGGAGAGATGAGGATGGCAGAGAGCAGTTATGGTGAAAGGAAAAAAGTTTCAGTAAAAATTTACCCCTAAGCTACAGAAGCTGCCTTGAACACCATTTGAAGAATACTGCCTCAGAACCTGTCCAGGTGAGTCATTGAAGGCCAATTACACAACCTAAAAGAATGAAGAGGCTTAGTCCCCTAGCTTAGGCCATATAACATATAAGTACAAAAGAGGGAAAAACAAATATTCCCACTAACTAGGCCCCTGGTCTATAAAATAATTTTAAGTCCTCTTACTGAAAAAGCCCAAGAAGTTAGACAGATTATCGCCTGTCATGCCTTAACTGTCCCAAGACTAATGCAAACCAAGAAAGGTTAAACTCAATTTTGGAGATCACCAGAGAGGCAATGAAGTCCTGCCAATTATCTTATTCTGGTTTTTCACAGCCCTTGCTGCAAGATAAATCTCCTGTCTATTTAATTTAAATCATTTCCTTATGGCATCGGCTTGTTTTTTTCCTCATACTCTCTCAGTGGAGATGGAGAAAAACTGGTCAACCCACCTCTCCATGGTATTTATGACTATACGATTTCTTTCAAAATTCGAGGACTCTAGACAAATTTTTTAGAATTTTCCACCTCTATTCAGTTTCCTTTTAGAGAGGGGGGAGGGGCAGAGGGAGAGGGGAGAGAGAGAGAATCTTAAGCAGGCTCCAAGCCCAGCAGGGAGCCCAAGGTAGGGCTCCATTCCAGGACCCTGAGATCATGACCTGAGCTGAAATCAAGAGTCAAAAGCTTAACTGACTGGGCCACCAAGGCACCCCTCTTTTCTTTTTGTTTTTTGATGTAAACACTTGTCTAAGGGAGCTGAACTGATAGACTTATACAAGACTATCTTTCATCTGAAATTCTCTTATATTTATCTAAACTTCAACATATTAGGAGAATGATTAGAAATATGCACAATCTCTTTAGGTCGACATTTAATTATTAATGATTTAAAAACGCCTGTGGAATCCAAACATTAGGCAGTCAGCGCTTCCACTGCAAACCTGAATTTCTTTTGAGTACAGAGTTTCTAGGCAAATTGCTTCTGTCATTTCAAAATACAATGAACAGATCATCAGTCCTTAGCCTAGTTCTATTCTCCTCTATCCCTCACTATTTTCTCTCACTGATGGGGATTTTCCAGTTCTTTTCTTTTTCTTTCTTTTTTTTTTTTTTTTTGGTAATCTTACTACTTAACTCACTTCTTCATCACTTACAGACCGTCTAGTTCTTTCCCCCTTTATGCTTTTAGGAACGGCCTATTTGCTACATCTGTTTACTCCTAAAATAGTAGTACTACTTACATGTAATGTACTGGTAAACATTGATGGTAAAATGATAGGGTCCTCTCCAGGGAGTAAGGAAAATAAAGGGAAACTGGAGTGAAATGCAGTCATTTGGTGTCAGAGAACAAGCCCTAGCACTGTGCTTTAGGAAGCCTTAGCTACTTCTGATCTTACGAAGATGGGGGCTAAGGTGTCACTCCTTTATCTGCCCCTGTATTATTAATAAAATATTTTCCTGGGGGAATGAGAGTACAAGGGGGTAGAGGATCTTTATTTCCTTTGGTAATGGAATCATATGAGGGAAAAGAACTGCAACTTGATCTGGCCTTAGAATCAACTGCATATCAGATCGCCCAAGAAAGGCAAATGAAATCACTTAAAGTAAACAGTTGCCTATTTGGGGTCATCAGGGAGGTTACTGTGGCCGTGTTAAGTTTGTTCTAAGGTTTCTAGTGTGACTTAGCGGGTGACAGCAGCTTTTTATGGGGGACAAAAAACCACCTGGGAGGGTTGCCTATGGCAATGGCCAATGTTACTGCGGAGAATTTGTACTCAGTGCAAAATTGTAGATTAATGTATGGTGGTTCAGTTTGGATACCTTAAAGAATGGTATCAAATGAATGGTGTGCTAAATTTTCTAAGTAATATCCCTGCCTAAACACAATAGGACATCATGCTGTCCTGGGAGATTTTCCCCTCCTCCGAAAGGTAATTTAGGAAATGAGCTATAAACTCTATGTGCACAAGTGTACCATAAAAAGCCCATTAACTGAGGTGCATGTGAAATGGATCTGACTACCATGTGTCCAGCATGCCATCTCAAAAGGTGCTACTTAATAGCATTCCTGACATCACCTTGAGCCCCCAGTGAGAAGGGAAAATGAGAAGAAAGGGGGGTGGTTTTTCCCTCCCACTCTTAGCTGATCAAACAGTGTTTTGTCTAAAGCGAAGCAAAGTCAAGATTGAAAAAGCAACAACATGATATATCTTGGTCTTCTTCCAGAATTTGTGAGAGTTTGCGCCAAAAAGCAAGAAACAGTATCTGAAATGTTTGAAAGGCAAGGGGCCGTGCCAGCCCTCATCCACAAGGTTACTTGAGATGGGGATGAGGAGTTCCTGAATGATTGGCATGACTTGTTGCCATTATCAATTAAGGGTTAGAAAGTTCACTTGATGTGCTTCGCCATTTTACCCAGTGCCAGGAAGGCAGCATTTCTCCGTGGTTGAGAGTGTTCAAGGTCTGTTGTAACATACCTAAGTGAAGAATGGCTCTAAATGCAACAATAGGTTTAACTGAAATTGCTTGACAACAGGACATGGAAAATAAGTCCATCATCGCACACTTTGGTCATGACCATCTCTCCCTCAGGTCAAATGCCACCTACAAGGAAGGATACCCAGGGTTTCTCATCTTCTGGATAGGCCACACAAAAATACTACATTGGGACATGGCCAAGTCCTGCTCAAAGTGGAAGACATTGAGTTGTGGGGGTGAGGTACAGATAATGTCCCATCTGCTAGCAAATCTGGTTCATTTTTCCTCTGAACCTCGACTCTTTTCAGGCCCCATGGGAGTACAGAGGGAGAGGGATCTGGGACAGGGTCAAGAGGAATATATATAGTCTGCATCCCTCCTTACTTCTCCTGCCTTCTGTGTGAATACAAAACAGAGTGGGGCTCTAGAAACAGTGGATAGTCATGACTAAATCAAATGTATTTTACCCTTTCTTCCCTACTACTCTTCACTAGTCTGGACAGATGAAAACTGAAAATATGGGGTCTTTAATCTAAGAAGTACTTTTCTAGGTCCTTATACTCTGTGAATTGGTAAGTAGATAATTTCTTTGAGAGGTGCACTGGTTCATTCAGGTCAGTGAAATAAATACTCATTTTCAGATCATATCTTCTATCTGCTAAAACCCATGACCCTGAACACCAGCCTATCCCATCCATTATTACATTCAACACATATGTAAGGACCAGAAACTAAGCTAGGCTTTAGGGATCCAGCAGTGTTATGACATTAAGTAACTGATCAAGAAACTACATTACCTTATGGAGATTGACATTACAAGCAAATTGGAAGTAATTTCCTTTCCTTCCTTCCTTCCTTCCTTCCTTCCTTCCTTCCTCCCTCCCTCCCTCCCTCCCTCTTTCTTTCTTTCTTTCTTTCTTTCTTTCTTTCTTTCTTTCTTTCTTTCTTTCTTTCTTTCTTTCTTTCTTTCTTTCTTTCTTTCTTTCTTTCTTTCTTTCTTTCTTTCTTTCTTTCTTTCTTTCTTTCTTTCTTTCTTTCTTTCTTTCTTTCTTTCTTTCTTTCTTTCTTTCTTTCTTTCTTTCTTTCTTTCTTTCTTTCTTTCTTTCTTTCTTTTCTTTTTTTCAGAGGGAGATTGACTCCCTCTGAGATTCTTTTCTTTCTTTCTCTGTTTTCAGAGGGAGATTGACTCAGGTTACACAAGGCTTTAAATCATAGGCAGAAGCTTTCATCCATAGACAGTCTGATGTAGGGTCCAGAGAATGCAATGTTAAATTTGAGGTAAATTTAGTTGCTTTTTAAAGAAAATGTGCAATATGTTATTTAGAATTTATAGCCTCAGAATATTGGGAAATGATCATAAAGAAAAATCTATCCTACTTTCTTAATTTAGAGATTAAAAAAATATTGAGATGATAGCCTGATTGTCATCTCCAAGGATGAGGCATATGCTGAAAAAAAAAATCAAATAAATCTTTTAAAGGGAGAACTGGGACAAGAGCCTCAAAATCTGACTTATCATATTATGTTTTGTTCATTATGTGTTTAGGGGTATGATGTGTGTGAGAGGGAAGGGAGACAAAGAGAGAAAAGGAGGGGGAACGGAGAGAAAAAAAGACCAATTCTTAATAATATATTAAAACACTAATAAAAAAACCTAGTCATGATAAACCTCAAAAGTCATCATGGAACTAAGTCATTACATGGAAATTAAAAGGAAATCCCTGTCCCACTGCTTAGTTATTACTTGAAAAAAAAAATTTTGGAGTAACTATATTGATGATTTTTTGCTTTTCATTTTATTGTAGGTTGATTTTGAGGCTTTTTTTTTTTTTCTTGCTAGAGCATAGAGCTCCTGGAAGAGGTCTCATTTATGTACCAACTAAGGGAACTCTGCAAATTGGGTGGCCTACCACAGTTGTGGTTACATGGAGTTACAAGGCCCCCTGGGAGAGAGAGCCAAGCCTACCCTTGTGCTCACAAGTCTCCAGGTTATAATTCTCACACTGAGAGGTGAGAGGAAGACTGTTCCAAATCTGTCAAGTTCGTTCTAATTTCCTCACAGAAGAGTATGAACATGAAAGGGGAATAAAGTTACTTACAAGATATTAAACAAAGAAGTAAAGTATTTAAAGACCAGAAAATCCGGAGAATATTAAAGGGAAAATGTTACCATTACGGAAAAGCAATTCATGCACTGTAGCATAACCATACCCAAATTCTGGAGCTTAAAAAAATAACACATAGAAGGCAAGGAAGCTGGTAGGGAGAGGGAGGGGGAAGGAGAGGCAAGTGACCAGAGACCAGTGATTATTGCAGAAGCACAACAGACTGGCTTCCTACGAACCCTGGCTACCTGGAGAAGCTGTGGTATCAAGAGAAATTTAGGAGATATTTCGGAAAGGAAAAAGAAATTGTATTTGTGTGTGAAGAGAAACGAGAGCAGGAGTGATTAAATAAAGATATGCATGGGGGACTCAGAACCAAATTCTAAAACTGTCACCCGCACATTTTATGGATTTAGGGCATGACTCTCTGTAGTATATGCTCTGGACAGTCTCAGATTTACACCTCTTATCTGAGTTTAATTATTAATAGCACCCTTTTCACTTTTAGAAATGTCTTGATGAGGACAATAAATTTTACCACCATAGTCCCAGAGGTCTTATAGTTGGGGAAAGAAAGTTGAAGTGTTTTCAGAAGAAATGAGATGGATGAAGGGAGTAGAGAAGTAGGGCATTCACTGTAAATAATTTAAAGGAAATTGCATGGTTCTATAAGGACCAAGAAATAAAATAGCAAAGCATGCAATCTAGAAATTTGCATGTTCTTAGAAAATATTAAAGTCTCTATCACTCTAGAGCAAATTAAAAGTTCAGTGATAGTGATCTAGTTTACAATTCTGAGGGTCATTATTCTTTACTAGACTCTATCTTAATCCCTGAAACTATCTTAAAATGTTCCATGGAGTAATTATTTAAATGTAATTTATCTTTTGTTTTTTGATTTTATTAAGATGGAATTTTAGTTCATGGTCATGACATAGAATAAAAATCCAAAAATTATATTTATTCTTGTTTCTCAAGCATAATTATTTGTTTGTATGTAAGATTATGCCTTTATTACAGCCACTAGTAAATCAAATGGGGTTGTATCTCATACCACAAAAGCAGTAGGAAAAAAAAAGAATTATCTTTTAAAGTCTTTGGCTAAGGTCAAAACTCTAATTATATAACAATTAACACTGATAAATGTATAAACTAAAAGAAAATTAAAAAATATGTTATTCATCACATTCCACTTTAACCAGAATTTGGTCTGCTGTTGAAATGTTCACATTAGGGTGGCTAACTTATTTTAGTTTACCTGATACGTTCCCCATTTTGGAACTAAAGTCCCACATCTAAGGAATCCTCTCAATCCTTAACAACTTGAAATGACTGGCCACCCTAGTTCTTATCGACAAAGTATTACAAAAGGACCAGCAAAACATGTTAGTATTTAAGAAAGTTGTTTTACAAAACGCCAAACACCTACTAATGTTCTACAACAATTAAAATGCCCTTTTGTCTTTGTTAATTTATTTGCAGTTTGTAAGAAGCATCAGACCCAGAGGTGCCAAAAATCTTTATAAAAGCCCACCCTTATGTAATTCCAAGCCAGGCCCAGTAAGAAAGAGCCAGAAATATCCAGGCCAATTCTGAAGACTTAAGAGGTTCAGATAGTTCGGATAAGTTTTGGACAAGCAGCCAAATTCTGGAAGCATATCTGAACTTCCTCCAAATCACAAACCTTTTGAGGTTTGCTCCTCTTTCGTCCAAAGCCACTGCAATAGCTGACAGCCTCTTCACAGCTCTGCATGAGCAATAATGAGTAGGAGATGATCGGAGGCCCCGAGTCACGCCATCCCCTCATTGTTTGGATAATAAAGTTCACGGGTACTGAGGATAATCTCACTAGAGAGACAGAGAGCAACATTTACTTATCATTCTTCTGCTCACTTCCTTTTTAGCTAATTAAACCTTAGTTCTTCACAGGAAATAAAACTTTGCAACCTCCATAATGGTTTGGCTTGGTAATATTGTATATATCTTTCCCGGTTTGTCTGGAAAAACAGGAAACGAGAGGTGCCGGCATGAAGATCCAGAATAGAGGGTTATCTTTTAAATTAGCAAATTTTTCATTTGCACGTGGCCGGGGCTGGCTGTGCCACCGGGTCAGTGGAGACGCCTGCCCTGGATCTTTGGAAGGCTTTAGAGAGAGCCACGAAAGGGAAAGGGGTAGCACTGAGGACGAGGGAGAATTTTTAGAACTACATGCATCCCTATATAAGCCTCCCAATAGGCAGAGTGGAAGGCAATGGAGTGTGCAGTCATAAGGAGGAAAATAATAAGACAAACCCATTTTCAAGTTAAGGCATATTTAAGCCATGTGAGAATTGTCTCTTTCTTATCACTTCCCTGGGGAATCTGAATCTATGTTAACATGTAGCCCCCAGCCTACTGTTTCTTGTTTACTCAAAGTATAATGGAGTAAGCAAGAAGACAAATGTTATGGGACTAGGTCCTTCCACAAAGTCACACACGGCGTGATGAATTCTGTTTCAAAAGTGATCTGTAGAAATTCTTTTTTTTCTAACATATTTCTAAAGAAAAGTGAGGAGTGGAGAAAGTAAAGAGAAAGCTAGATTTAGCAGATAGATTTTCATACAATTAGCACATTTAATCTATCACTTGGAATTTTACATATGGAATCCAGTAAAAATTAACAAGTGTTCATACAAGATAGCAAACTGCCAAGAGATGTGCTAATTAAACAGATTTGGTGGAATAAATATGCTAAATTAGAAACGAATTAGTACATTTCTTTATTCCCGTACTTTGGACAATCCTGTGATTTCGGCACTCCCCCGGCCATATTATTCAATAACAAGGATTACTTGTAGTTTTTGACTATTATGTGGCTAAAACTATTTTATTTATTGTCCGTGGTACTTAAGCTTAGAAATAATGGTATCTCAAAATATAAGACGATCGTCTTATTTTATACAATAAGTGGATTTTGGAAAAGTACTAAAGCAGCTTACTGTAAGTTGAGTAACAGATTGCTATTTGAAAGCTAATTTTAGGAAATTCTGTTTTAAACTAAATACCTCTTTTGTGACATGCCTAAATGCTTCCTGCTTTGTCTTTTTAAATGTAAATCTAAATTTTTGTGTATTGGATTATGAAGGAGCCAAATTTCACATGAGTGTAAAGTAGAGACGTTGTCTCATAGACAAGAAAACAGTTTGGTGGTGTAGAAAAAAAATAGCATTCATTTAAGAATTTAGGGCTAAAACAGTGCTTAAAACCATAAGGTAACATTATTTTTGAATAAGAATGTACAAGAATTTGAATACCTAGATGGTCTCTGTAATACATCAACAAAATTCATTTTGTGGACTCATGAACTAGAACAGGACATTGCATAATAAACATCCAGGTTGAAAGAATGATTAATGTCAGATTAAACCAATGTCCTTCAATGATGTAATAATTAGGAGTCAGAGGTATTTGGTATCTTAAGATGTGAGATGAGCAATTGCAATGCTTGGAAAATTATTATTTTTTCCAAATATAAATACTGATGAATATAAATAATGGATTGTAGGTTGCATAAACCAAGTGATATGTTTTTAATACTAGTAGCTATTATAGCCAGACTACTCCCATAGAAGGTACTAGAACTTCCTGTGAATGAAAGAGAGAACGTTAAAGGCAGATCTTAACTCTAAGAAATTTTTGTCTTTCCAATTAACAACGGACAAAATGTTCGGTAACAGGGAGTTAAAGCAAGAGTGGGTGTTGAAGGGTGTCCCCTTCAAAACATATTCCTTTTAGCTGAGAAATCTAATAATTAGTCATGGCGGTTGCAACAAACACAAAAATGGTACTGTGTCCATTCGGTTTCCTCTCTCCTTGTTGGTGCTAGTGCTTCAGTGTTCCAGGTTCCTACTCTGACCCCTGTCACAGTTCTGACATCCAGTAGCCGTCCATGGGATGGAGCCTGCTGGGGACACATGCCTCTCACTAAGTCTGTGTTTTCACCATGCAACTGGTAGTTCAAACTAATTTCAGATAAAGTGTTAAGAGCCACCAATCAGCCCCTTTCCAATATCATTTCCTACAACAATCATGTTGTAGGAAAGACATTTTGGGATAGGGGAAGAGGAATGGGAAGAGGAGGGTCAGGGAGAGGACAAGTTTTTGTTCCCCTTAAGCTTCAACACATGATATGGATAAGGCTGACTCTTTCTGTTAGAATCATTAAATGTTAGAGCTGAAGGAAACAGATATTTTGTGGTTAAAATCTATTCATTTTAGAGTTGATGAAACCAAGACGTGGCAAAGTTAGGCAATTTTGTCCAGAGTCACAAAACTAAGTTGATTTTTGAACAGGGATGAGAGTCAGGCCCCTTGAAGCCCATACCTCTGTGCCGTCTAGGACATTTGTGCTATTCTATCTGTTTCAAGGTCATAATTTCCAGGAAAATTTCATCCTGGTCAGAATCTCCATACAGTGTTTAACCAATCCAGATTGTTGTCATAATTCAATAGAGAACGACTTCTAGTCCTCCTTCTCCTCCTCCTCCTCTTCCTCCTCCTCCTCCTTCTTCTTCTTTTTCTTCAACTTTTAATACAGAACTATCGTTCTCTGGATACTGTTTGCTCTCCCCTATGGCAAAGCTAATAAAGCAACATTATTTGTTTAACATGTGGTTAAATTTATTATTTACAAAACAAAATAGTTATAAAAAACAAAATAGTAATTTTTATTGTAATTATGCTTACTATATTGTATTGTATATGTGATTATATATTACGTGTTGTACGTATGACTTTACGATTTCTAGCATGCCTTTGAATGATATTTTCTCATTTTAAAAATCAGTGAATACATGTTAAAATGTATTTTGTAACATAACTCAATGAACCCTCAGTGCATATAAATATATAATGGGCTAGAATGTTAAAATGTAAGCTTATTTCTCTGGTCCCTCTCTCTTCCTTTCTCTCTCTCTCTCCCTCTCTTCATCCCTCTCTCTCTTTTACCCCAGACTGAAACTGAAAGTTTATTCAGCTGTTTTTGATGTCTTAAACTACTCTTTCTAGCCATCTGTTGAATTTTTTTTTCTTTTATGAAAATAGACTGAACCTGTACACACAGTATTTGGGTAAAAAAATTATTTCGACTTCTTGTTGATTGCATGTGAGGAGAATTCAGGCTTTGACTTTAATAAGCATATCAGTAATATTTATTCTCACCATCCACCAGACAACGGTTTGAATTTTGTATGACTGTTTTCTTTACCCTTTCTGAGCAGACAGCATTATTCACTATAAGCACCATTAAAGAACCAAGTGTCAATGAACCCAGCAGTGAACTGACAGTTACTTAAACAGCACATGATCCAAAGCTGTTTGAGGAATGCCAAATGCTTCTTTTTTTTTAACAAGTTCATTTCATCCAAGGGAAAAAATAATTTTATTTAAAGATTTATATTTATGAACATGTTATGAAGGTTCTGGATGTTCCCTGTAATGTTTTATGAAAGATACTGATGCGTTTCCAAGAATCATGAAGCATGCCGGCTGGCCAAGGAGACAGTTTGGCCCTCAGTGGGCAGATCCAAGGGATGGAAGGAGTCGGCAGAGCCCTGGAGAGGGATTATACTCACTTGACAGTGGGATCTGCTGATCTTCCACCTGACAGTGTTCCATGGTGTTCCTCTTTGTTCTGACTGCTTCCTCTCAACTCCCCCCAGATGGGTAATGGGAAGAGACCAGCTGCTTGGGAAAATAATCAGGAGGATCATTACTAGGAGCCCTTCTCAATAGTCCAGGTTGGACGCCAACCACCTGAAAAGGTTGTTAGCCAAGAAGCACTTCTCCTACTCTCTGGTGAACTGCTCTCTGGAGCCAGTTGAGAGGAGAAGGCCAAGAACAGCAGAAGGTTGTCCCAGGGAGAGGGAAAGATAGGCTCCGGGGAGGGGAACTGAAAGGATTCAGGCATCTACAACAAATTTCCCTCCTTTCCTAGTGTTTGCATAGTTAGCTATCATTCTGGTGGAATTGGATGTGCTGACTTATTTTGTAATTTTGATTCTTCGATCTTTCATTTTCTGGCTTGATTGGCTTACTTGGTTAAAGCATGTGCCTAACTAAGTAAAAAGGGTAAGTAACTATTCCCTAGAAGGACCTGTCAACATACCTCAGAGGAAATCTCTGTATTTATATGGCTGGAGTCTGTGTCCCCAAACCTGGCCAACATTCTCTAATGCCATGTAGTTGGTCAGAAGAGTACCCAAAAAGAAATGGTCAAAGGTTAAGCATAAGACATTGCCTATTCTGGAGGAAACAAATTAGTGTATCTTTCTGATGGTTAGTGACTCTGATGTGTGTTTTCCAAAACTGACAAGAAATTCTCCACTTCTAGGTGGACACTGACTGGGTGACCTACAAATCTATCCCAATTCTGACACTGTCTACCTGGGTATAGCATCAGACCCACAGGTTAAGGGCTCAATCCTACCAGACTACCCTCCATTTCAGATGCCAATTGCAAGTCCAGGTTGCTACCTGTGCTTCTGGTTGGTTATAAATCAGTTTCCCGTGACCCCTCCTCAGGTTTAATGATTTGCTAGAGTGCCTCAACATAACTCGGGAAACCAGTTTACTTACTACGTTACCAGTTTATTATAAAAGATATTAAAGGGTATGAATGAACAGTCAGATGAGGAGATACGTAAGAAAAGGTTTGAAGGGGCCTTGAACACAGGGAGCATCTGTCCCTCTGGAATTTGGGGTGTGTCACCTTTCTGGCATGTGGATGCGTTCTGGTTCACCAACCTGGAAGGTCTCTGAACCCTGTGTTCAGGACTTTTAATGAAAGCTTCGTTATATAGGCACAGTTGATTAAATCATTGGCCAATTGTGCTTGAACTCAATCTTTTGCTCCTCTCCCTGCCCCAGAGGTTGGCGGGGTAGGGCCAAAAGTTTGAACCCTCTAATCAGATGGTTGGTTCCCCTGGCAACCAGCCCTCCTGTTTAGGTTACCTCCTAGTGGCTTTCCAAAAGTCACCTCATCAATGTAAACTCAGTGTGATTGAAAGGGTCTTGTTATGAATAACAAGATACCCATTTGCCCGTTATGGCTCTGGATCCACTTCAGGATTTCAAGAACTGAGGACAAAAGACTACATATTATAACAAAGATGTCCCCATTGTTCTTATAATTTAGGTAATTTCAAGGATATGGGGAGCTTTGTACCAAAAACCTTGGATAAAGACCAAAGTATATATTATAAATCACAACATCACAGTGATTTTTTTTTTAAAGATTTTATTTATTTATTTGACAGAGAGACATAGAGAGAGCAGGAACACAAGCATGGGGAGTGGTAGAGGGAGAAGCAGGCTTCCCGCGGAGCAGGGAGCCTGATACAGGGCTCCATCCCAGGACCCTGGGATCATGACCTGAGCTGAAGGCAGACGCTTAACAACTGAGCCACCCAGGTGCCCAACATCACAATGATTTAGTGTGGGTTCCCTGGAAAGCAGAGTCTGAGACAGGGGCTTTTGCTTCAGTAGCTTGTTGGCAAATGACCCCAAGGAACAGGAGTGGAGGGCCGATAGAAGTGAAACAGGGCAGGAGGGAAAGGCAAACTGTGGCTTGTTAATTAGCTGTTCACCACTGGGACTCTATCTTACCGAGAATCCTCTGAAGAGCCTTATAGAAAGCACCTCAAAATTGCCTGAGGAGCTAAAGCAGGACATATTTACAGCCCTTCATTCCCCAAAATCAATCTTGTTAAGTTCACCAGCTTCCATTTTATTAAATCCAATGGTCAATTTTCAATCTTTTCTTCCTTGACTTCTTGGGAACATTTGACATAGTAGATTTACATGGTTGATGTGTCCTTTTTGATATGTTACCTTTTCTTAGCCTCAGGGGCTGTACACATTGCAAGTTTGGTATTGGAGTACCCGTAGCTCACTCCTTAAAAAACTAAGTTTTCTTTATAGTCATTCCCTAAGGGATCTCACTCCAGATTTATGGTTTTAAATACCATCTATATGCTGATAATTCCTAAATTTATATCTTCTTTTCTGAGTTCACCCTGAACTCCTACCTCATATAATCAACTACCTACTAGGCATGTCCTCTTGGGTGTCTAACAGGTGTCTCAAAGTTAACACATTCAAAATAGAGTCCTTGAGTTCCCACCCAGACCAATGTCAATGTTTCTAACTCTGTACAAAGCAATACCATTCACCAGGTGCTCAGGCCAGAAACCAAGGCAATATTCTTGATGCCTCTGCAGTAGTCTCCTAACAGCTTTGCTCCTGCTTTTACTCCCTGTCAGTACATTCTTCTCTCTGGAGCTGGAGAAAACCTCAAAAAAGATAATTCAGTGCATGTCACTTCCCTTGTATAAACTGTCCAATGACTCTGCAGCACATTTAGATAAAATCTGTAAGCCTACAGGGTTGGGCGCGATCCCGTCTCTGGTTAACTCCTCAATATTGTCTCCTACATACTACCCCTTACTCCACTTCACCTCCGCTGGCCCCCTGGATGAGCCTTGAATACACCAGGTTTGTGCTTGCTCCAGGGCCCAGCTACTCCCCCTTCCCTCTCCCTGGAAGGCCATTGACCCAGGTTTTCACCCAGCTTGCTTCCTCATTTCCTTCAGGTCTATGCTCAAACATCATCTTTCTAGGAGTTCTTTCCTGAGTCCTTTGATTAGAATCCTCTACACAGTTACCTCTGGTTATGTTTACCCTTTTTAACATCCCTTTGTTGTCTCTTAGTACTTGTTACTTCCTGATAGTGGTTTAACTCTGTCTCCATCCCTGAAAGATAAGCTGCATTCTGTCACAAAAGCTGGACACTGTCTTAGTTACAGCTGGCCGGTATCCACAGCAAAGTCTAGGACAAAAGAGGAATTCAGTATATATTCATTGAATGATGGAACCTGAATTCTCATAATATAGAAAAAAAGAATATATATAGTAGTATAGAATTTAAAAGTATTAGGAATGTTCTTATTCCTTCACATATTATGAGTGATTAAAAAATAGCCATATGTACTTTTGGAGAGTCCTGTGAAAATGGATATTAATTAGACCTCTATTCTCTAAAATTACCAGAGGACTAGAGCAATGGATTCTCAAGGTTTGGTTACCAACCAGAAGGTTCTCTTCCAGCCCCTTGTCTTCATCTAGACTTTCTGGCAAATGTTCTCAAACTGTTAGGCCTTTGGCTCCTCTGTTTGCTTCTTGATGCTTGAGTGCTCTTGATTGGTCTTTTCTGGCTGGAATAATAAAATCCAGGATCCAAAGGAATAGGTAGGAGAAGGGAAATCATAGCTTTTGGCCTGCTTTAGTTTTAGCCTAAATAAAAGGAGTTCCCCTTGTTTATAGCCTAGCTTTTAAAAGTTCTCACCACAATCTGGGATCAAACTCTTGTTTGGCCTTATCCTCTACACTCATATTTCCCTTCAGGACCAAATGGGGCAAGAAAACTACATCTGCATGCCTGCACTTGTCCATTTCTCTTTCAATAAGCATTTATCACCACCTTACTCCGACATGGGCTACCTCTTCTTGCAGTCATCCCCTACTTCACTTTGACATAAGAAGGTAGAAGCACTAAGAAAAAGCAGTATTTCTATTAACAGGAAGATGATCTCAATTCTTCTATTCATAGGAAGATGATAATTTTAATTCTTTCCTTTATTTGATCATTTCCATATTGAACAAATATCGGTTGAGTTGTTACTCCTTATGAGGCACCATGCTAAGCGCTGAATATAGAGGATTGTGTAGGACCAACATGGTCCCTGCCTTTATGGAGCTTACATATAGAAGAGGTGGTAGATATTATTCAAATACTTTTTAATTTGGGTATTTATATTGTCTAAAGAGAAGAGCTAATATATCAGAGGAACCTGACTCAGAATGAGTAGGAAGTGATCAGGAATAAGAGGGGGTGCTGTGAAGGGCTTCAAAAGAGAACAATTGAAGGGAACAACACAGACAATAGCCTTGAGGCCAAAAAGAGCTCAGTATCCAAGGAACAGAAAAAGTCCTAAGAAGCTGGTGTGAAGAAAGCAAGGGCCAAAAGGTCCAATATGAGGCTGGTCAGACTTGATGAGGCAGATCATATAGGCTTTTAGACTGTGTTAAGGATTTATGTTTTATCTGAAAACCCATTGGAAGTCATTCTGATAAATCTTAAAAAAATTTTTTTGGGTAATAATATGTATTACCTGGAGGTAGAGATAAAATGGGATATATTAGGATGTGTCCCAAAATGTCAGATATAGGTGATGGTGGTCATAGCAGGAAAAGATGATGCTGTCTAAAAAAATTAGAAATTCAAGTGGATATAAATATATTTATTCTGGTATTTAGTTTGTAAGCAAGTACAAAGGATGGTCTTTTACCTTTTACTGTTTTGAAAGGGAAGGACGTTTATAGTCGCAGAGTCCTCTGAAACTGAAGTGAGAAGCGATGTGATTAATCACTCACTGGGAGGAGACAGAGGATAATCGTGTAAAATGCAAGCTCCATTGGCTTCATAATGAAGCTACATTTCAACAATATGTAGATAATAGATCTTTTTAAACAACTCTCTCTTCTACCATATATAATAGAATTTCTACCTAGAGTAATTTCATGACAAAATCATTGCAAATTTTACCTGAAAGGCTAAATATACATAATGATTATATAATAAACATTTGTACTATGCTTTCACTTTCAACCTTGATTTTACCATTAATACAGAGAAAAATTTATCTATACTTTTTTTAGATAACTTTTTTAGATTAAGTAATCTTCAATTATATCGAGGCACTACTAAGTTCTTTTTGCAAGTTTCCATCATAATTTGGGTATTTATTAGAAATCTAAGTGGTAAACTTATCACAGATTTTTTTTTTCCCATTCTCTGTGACCAAGAATTTTGTTTTGTTTTGTTTTGTTTTTTTTACTGTGGTGGGGGTGGTTGTTTTCTAACTGGGGCCACCTTTATGATGAGTACCAATAATGAGTAGATAGGCTGGATGTGCTGAGATGATTTCTTTATGTTCTGTGATGTGCCTAAATTAGGAAAGTGTAAATTACCAGAACAGAAAAAACTTACCTAATTGATTTGAAAGGGGAATTTCTCTAAATACTAGTCAATTTAGTGATTTTGATGTCTACTCCTGCAATTTAGAGTTATGAAATTGGAGGGACAATTCCTCTAGCACTTTTGCTTCCACAGAGAGTTTTACTGTACTAAGTATTCTGAGAACCTGGGAGAAGTCCCCCACCAGAGACATTGAGATTACTTGGCCAGAAGGCAGGAATGGCAAAACCAAGACAGAAATCGAGTGGACAGAAAGTCAACACAGAAAAACAGGGCTTACAGAAACCAGTAGATGGAGAGATATGTGGATGGCAAAAGTCAAAAAGCTGATGGTAAAATATGAGGCATGAAATTATCATCACGCAGGTGGATAGAATCACAGATATAAATACCAGAAACAAGAGAACCTTGTAAAGATCCCAATGCCTGCTCTAGTGCGTGGGACAGAGCCGGGCTATGACCCCCTGTAAACTCCATTCAGTGTCTTATGGGGGTGATTCAGGTCTTTCCTGCTTTTGGGCCAGGCAATCACAATGAAAACAGCAGAAGTTTGGAACAATTGCTCAGGTAATTAAATTGCACTGAAGGACATTCTGGACTTCTCTGAGCATAGGAATAAGCTAAATTATCTGATGATTCTCACAGTGTAAGTCACCATGAGTAGAAAAGGAAGCTCAACTATTCCCGTTCAAAGTAACAATGTTATCAATTTCTACTGGCCAAAAGACAGTTCCAAACAGTCTCTTTTCTGAGGGAACAGAGAGGAGAAAATTTGATTTTGAAATCTTGAGATTCATTTTGACTTTACTTTGGTCTGAGCAATAAAAATAGGCAAGTTACTCTGATTTAGAGGCTTCCCCTCTCCCCAAAGCTGTTCCTATTTAGCCACAATTAAAATTCTAACCAGATGCCCACTGTAATTATTACCTTATTCATTGTAATAATTCATTGCAACCTCTTTGGGCTTTGTAAAGATTTTATCTTTTTGTGGTCTCCAAAATGCCATAAGTGTCTAGCTTATTACATATGGTGACATTTGTTAACTATACGATTCAGTGAAAAGCGGTTCAACTGTGCTTTTTCTAAGATTATCTTTATGAGCTCTTTCTCTTTCCTCTTAATGAGTGTTGTGGGACATTTTCCTCTCTGCTGGTTCATTCCATCTTTGTAATAAGGGGACCTAACTGATATTATGCTTTTTTTTTTAAGAGAATAAAGTCCTAAGGTATTTACATTCTGCCATGGATATGAATCCAGACAAACATTTAGTGAGTCTTCAAGGCTCTGTTGGGCTTGGTGACTTCCAGCAGCTGGGGTTGTTCAGTAGTTGATGTGGGGATCCCAGAATTTGATGAATGAGAACGTGTTAATTTTGGGACTCTCTTCTCAAACTGTGGATGGCCTCAGATTTTATTCCAAGCATTTTTTCTGTATCTCATTCTAGGAAGTTTTAGATTAGTTGAAAATATGTATAAACAACTTTGAAGATTTTTTTTCTGTAATTAGTGTAATTTTTTGCACTCTCTGTTCCGCTGGTTGAAGATACCAAGTCTGTTGAGATCTGTGAGTTGTTAGGGAAAAATCTCGTACATAACTTTTTCCAGGTCATTTAAAAAGAAGTTCCAAACCAAAAATGAACTACAATAATAATAGTAGATTATTTCTTGCAAGTTGATTTAATGGAAAACCATTTATAATGCACCTTTCATTTGTGAAATATTTCAGCTGCTAGATGCCTCTCTAGTTTGATTGCTCTTAAATTCTTTAAAAAAGTGCATAAATTGGCCTCTTTAGAGCTCCTTTAAGGAGTGTCTCTTGTTTACTGGGTGCTTCATCCATCAATGCATACCTGTACTGTTTGCATGTTTTAAGAGAATATGATTCTTTTGGACCCTTCAGAAATTTATGGTTAGAGAAATGGGTAAGATGTTGGTACTTTGATGTGTATACGTACTAAGCAAGAAACAGTGAACTTAAGAATCACCTTCCCATTTGCGATTTAACTAAAGCCATCAGAGATTTGTTCTCCTGCTCCCTGGCACGTCAGTTACCCCAATTAGTCTCTAAAAGTGTGAGGTCTTAACAGCAGGCCTTATACCAGACATTCTCAAACTGGATCTTGCGGTCAGGGTTTTTTATTTGATTTTTTTAGGGGGAGAAAAGAAGGGTCCTGGGAATGAAATCCATGTTGCTCCGGGGATGGCTTTTTCCCTGAAACAATTTCACATAAGCCTACTTTATTAAAACACACACGCGTGCGCACACACACACACACACACACACTCACCCCTGATTTAATTGCCACTAAAATATAATCATCTAGAGACTCAGGAGTGGGTGGTATTAAGAGTCGCTGAACCCCCAGGGAATTGCCACCTAGAATTAATATGGCATATTACCAAATGTGACTGTGGGTTTCCCTCCTTGCTCCCCGATCATGCCTTCCTTTCCCTTCCCTCGCTGTCCCCTGACAATGTATCACTGTTTTCCTCAGAATCTCCTTTGACAGTTCATTAAGGCACCAAGTTTCCAAGTTCCTTGAGAAAATGATTTTTTTTTATATTCTCTATTTCTCACAATGGATCTGACCAAAGCATTACTTAATTGTCTGCTTGTGTTTTTTATGGGACCACACAGATCATTTCCCTTGAGCTCTTTCAGTTTGTCCTCTCCATGTTCTCCTAGCTAACCCCAATTGTCTCATTTACCCTCCACCTTTTCCTACTTTTGTCTCTACTTCTGTCTTGAACTCTTTCCTTTGCTGGAGAGACTCTTTTTTCTCAGGTTATCACACGCTGCACTGACCTCGTACAGGGGACTAGGGCCATGCAAAGCGTCAGAATAAAGATTCTGCAATAGGAATCAAGTATGGGCACCATCTGGACCACTGGAAAGATACTAAAAACTTGAGTATATTGCCAAGACAAAGAGGGATTAGAAACCCAGTGACTGGAAGATATACAAGTATCAGAAGTCTAAATAAAGGCAAGTCAAATCAGTAGCCACAAGGTATCAGTACCAAAGGGGCACAGAGACTCGAATATTTGCTACTCAGACAGGAAATCTTGCAGAGTATAGGCCAGTCTCAGGCTGCAGTCTTACAAGGGGGTCTGCCAGTGTGAATAAATGAGCCACGTTAGAGTGCTGGCAAATCCCTTAACAGGGCTTAAATAGAAATGTGGTAACATATCCTTGCTCCATACTTGCCCACTTCCAGCTTTCCCCAACCCATCTAAATGAATAAACCCCACAATCCTGTTTTCACTCAACACCCTGCCAATTACAGTTGCTTTCTTGTCTGTAGATGATGGAAATGTGTTATAAATTTAAGTTTATATCACCATTTTCAATAGTTCTCTATTTCCTGTAGACTTTTTTTCAGTGGGGGAATTATTTTTTGAGCTAACCCTTTCTAAACTATTTTTATAACACCTAGTCCAAAGATGGCAAAATAGGGATAATATACACCGGACCACCTCCACGGATCCCACCTCTGGCAGCCAGTATTTTAATCAGGGCACAATTTCCTGCTAAGCTCTGGCTTTACCTCAGACTTCTCCGCAGAGCTCTCCAGGAAGTTACCAGCAATTTAACTGAACAGGCATTTGAGTTGACACATTCACCTTGTTGGCGCATCTCTTGGCATAGCTAGGGAACTTAAACGTTCTTAATGGTGATATTGGCCTAAGGGTTTTGGGGAAATTGCTCTACTTCATCACCAAAAGTATAGCCAGACCAACTGCATGAAGGGAAAAGAACATGAATATGGACATTTGTAATTTGGTTTTGAAAGTGGGCATCGTTGCTTCTCTGTGACAGACACAAATAACTCGGGTGTGAATCTTTCCAATAAATTGAACCCCTATCAAGAAGTTTCTCTCTCTCTCTCAGTAGGAAAGTATTTAATCCTCTTTGCAAATATAGCTCCAGCTCTCAACTTAACAGGACTGCCTACTGTGTTGAATTATAATCAGAAGTTTTTCTGACATAGACCACTCTCCCACAGGGACAGGACCAAGACTATTCATTGTGTAAAGAGCTGTCGGTCAGATTGAAACCTGTATCTCTCTGGCAAAAAGCCAATAGTTTATTCACTATGTCACTCAACTTTTTCTCCCATGTTATATAATTATAAGTGTCCAGCTTGACATTTCAGTCTGAGTAAAAGTGGATGTAGAAATCCAATTCAGACACGGCAGATAAGAGATAATCAATTTTTACTTACAAATATACAGTGACTAGGTTAAAGGAGAGAATTGCAATCTAGGATGCTGCCTTTTACTAGTTAAGTGACTAGATGCAATCAGGACTTAAACGCCTGGGTGCAAAAACTTTGGGAAGAGGGTGTGTTATGTGTGCATGCATGCATATGCGTGCATGTATTTTTTGGGTTTGATAGGAGTGGCTGAAAGAGGTTAGTATAGGGACAGGAGGAAGGAGATAGGGTTTAGTTACAGGGTTTCACATGAACGCCTCTTGTTTTGCCACCATATCTTCCTGTAGGTGGCAGCACTAACAAGGCTGGGTTAGAGAAAAAAAGGTTTGAGCTTCAGATTCTGAAGAAAAATTTTCAGTAACAAGAATACAGGGAGAAGTTAAGACCTGTGTTTTGCCCTTTTAATTGACTGTAGGTGCTGAAAGTCTTTCAAGTAACCAATCAATTACTCAAATGAGATCTCTCTCTCTCACACACACACATACACACGCGTGTGCATGCACAGCCATCTTACTTAAAGAAAACAGACCAAAGTTGGGTAACTTGGCATCATCAACTGCACTAGAAAGACCTGGAATGTCTCATGTTCTTTTCGTTGGGGAGAATGAGCATTGTCTCTTCTGCCTGAAGTATCACTTCTCATTGATAAGCATAAAATAGAAATTTAACCCAGACCTTTTACTTCAGTGACTATTCAAAAGTTAGTCTTGGTGCATTTGGTAGCTGGAGTTAGAAATTCAGCCTCCATTTTTGAGGACAGTGAACATAATTTCATAAGTTACCATTATTATTCAGTAATTAAGAGATTACTGAAGTGGTAATGAAGATAACAAAATAAAAATCCAACCAATCAACTAATATCAAATAAATACCCAGATTTTATAATAAAGTTAATAGATATTGCCTGTCAGCATCAAAAAAGTGCTAGAAGTGAGCATGTTGAAAATTTGGTTTTGTAAAATTTATTACTAATCACAAAATTTTAAATCTATGATCATAGCCATGAAATTAATTTAATATTTTGCAGTATGTTCACTTACATAATGCCTAATTTTTAAAATCAGCTTTTGGGTTTGTTTTGTTGCCCTACATAAATTATAAACTCCTGAATAACCATATTATTTCATATTCAGCAGCAGCAACATTACTATCAGTTTGGGGGCAGTCTCTCTAAAAAAAATTCACCTTGTACTAATCCTCCCACCAAACGGAAGGGGTGGTATGGTTTTCCCCATCTTTCACAAAAAAGAAGCTGGAGATAAGAGGAAATTTAAAAGGAATTTGCTTTCATGTTAGCTGACTGATCACTCTCTATTCTCTACCAAATAAAGGAATTCCTTGGATTTCCACATGGCACCCTTTCTAGAGCAATAAGAACAACAAAAAACCCAGACTATATATTACCCATATATAGCTGTGTTGCTATATATACAATTTATAGGAAATTGTCTGAATACCCTCAAAGAAAAGCATTTTTGTGGTATTTCTTCTGGAAATCGCTCAAGAACAAACAATGTGGTAATATTTCTCATTGAAATACTGCATTTTTCTTCCAGTGGTGGCAGAAGAAAACCATGAGAAAATTTGCTTTCCTGAAAGGCATTTCTTCTCTCACACAGTGTTTCTGAGGGAAAGCAGTAGAGTCTGCAGGTGGTAAAATTTAATAAGGGAACTTTGCATTCACTAGTGCCTTTGACCTGTGAATCATAAAGTGCCTTACAAGCATTAATTAATTAATCCCCCAACACCCGTACAGAGTGGGTAAATCATATAACCAAGATCTAGTATTCATTGCATTTTGTGAGCATGAGAATAGCTATAGAACTGTCCACTATCAAACAAGTTCGGTGCTATAGAAGGAAACTTACTGTTAACCATTCAGCTGGATGGGGAGCTAACCAACTCTGTGGAAAGTACAGTGTTAGGCACTTGAACTATGTTAACTTATTTACACCTCATAACAGACTGGCAAGGAATTTATTGTTATTGTCACTTTCCACAGAGGTCAAAAGCTTCACATCTGCCCAAATTCAAGTGCTTCATAGAAGAGTGTGTCTTGCTCTGAAAATTTTGTTTCCATGACATCACACTGCCTCATGGGGGATCTCAGTTATGTGTTGTCCTATACTAAAACCCCAAAACTTTTCTGACACATTTTTGACATCCTTTTGCTACCTCTCCTCACCACTGCTTCCTGCTAAAATAAACATAGGAGAGTGCATATGTCTTTTCAAATTAGTGTTTTCATTTCCTTTGGTTAAATATCCAATAATGGCAATGGAAATAAAAACAAAAATAAACTATTGGGACTACATCAAAATATAAAGCTTTTTTACAGTGAAGGAAATAATCAACAATACTAAAAGGCAACCTATGGAATGGGAGAAGATATTTGCAAATGACATATCCAATAAAGGGTTAGTATCCAAAATATATAAAGAACTGAGACAACTCAACACCCAAAAAGCAAATCATCCAATTAAAATTGGGCAATAGACATGAACAGACATTCCTCCAAAAAAACATCCAGATGGCCAACAGACACATGAAAAGATACTCAACATCATTCATCATCAGGGAAATGCAAATTAAAACTACAATGAGATATCACCTCACATTTTACTCAGAACGGCTAAAATAAAAAACATAAGAAACAGCAAGTGTTAGTGAGGATGTGGAGCAAAAGGAACCCCCATGCATTATTGGTGGGAATGCAAACTGGTGCAGTCACTATGGAAAACACTGTGGAGTTTCCTCAAAATGTTAAAAACAGAACTACTCTATGATCTAGTAATTGCACTACTGGATATTTACCTCAAAAATACAAAGCCACTAATTCAAAGAGATACATACACCCCCGTGTTTATAGCAGCATTACTTATAGTAACAAAATATGGAAGCAGCCCAAGGGTCCATCAATAGATGAATGGAAAAATAAGATGTGATATATACAACACACACACACACACACACACAAACACACACACCCAGGAATATTATTCATCCATAAAAAAGAATGAAATCCTGCCATTTGCAAAGACATGGATGGAGCTAAAGAGTATAATGTTAACCAAAATAAGCCAGTCAGAGAAAGACAAATGAAATCATATGATTTCACTCATAAGTGGAATTTAAGAAACAAAACAAACAAGCAAAGGAAAAAGAGAGAGAGACAAATCAAGAAACAGACTCTTGACTACAGAGAACAAACTGATAGTTATCAGAAGGGAGGTGGGTGGGTGAAATAGGAGATGGGGATTAAGGAGTGCACTTGTCTTGATGAGCACTGAGTAATGTATGGAATTGTTGAATCACTGTTTTACACCTGAAACTAATATAACCTTGTATACTAACTATACTGGAATTAAAATAAAATTTTAAAAAATAAATAAAACACGAATGCTACAATACTAATGCCCTCTTCAAAACCATCTTTTGGTAACCCATCACATTGAGAATAAGACCAAACACCTCAAGATGGCCTAAAAGACTCCAGTTGGCCTGCCCTTCCTTTTCTCAGCCCTATCTCCTACCCTACTCCATTTGCTCTGCCTGTTCTTTCTCTAGACACACTGACCTTTCTTTGAACAGGCATCAGAAACTTCACATGCTTTCATGTTTCTTGCTGGAATTCCTCCTCTCTCACTCCCTGATCTCCCCATGGATCCCTCCCTCATCTCTCTGCCTTTGTTCATCTCTCTACTCAAAATGTTCCCTCCTCCACCATTTGGTTTACTTCCTCCACTCATTTGTGTACATGTTCAATCTCTATTCTCCTGGGGTGCTTTACTTTTTTCATTGCACTTATCATTACCTGTCATTATAATAAATATTTATTAATTTATGCCTGTCATTTGCTTCTGCAGTGTAAGGTCTGGGAGGGCAGAGATTTTGCTTATCTTGTTCATCTCTGTATCCCAGAACCTAGGGTCCACGATAAGCTCTCATTAATGAATGAATAAATGAATGAATGAATGGGCTGCTGCATTATTTAGAGCATCAGCAAGTTATTAAATACATATTTCATGGCACTCTAATTGCAGGATGATACCTGATTTTTTTCAAGGCATCAGAATTCCCCCTTAACAGAACAATGCATTTGAAAATGCAGCCCTGCACATTGCTCTTCATGAATATTCCACATCATAACTTCTTTTTGTTTGTTTATTTTCTTTGTGGATGTCATATCCTCAATGATATGATGAGCAGAAACAAAAAGCTATGGAATTTCTTTGATTTATAGAATTTGTGGCAATCAGTATTTTCAGGGTTAGGAACTCAGACAAGTCAGATCTAAAAGGCTGTTATCAGAGTAAGTCAGTGTTCTAAACTCACTTAACTGACTACTGGTTTTTAATCTGCCTCTTTTATTCTAGTTCTATATCCCAGAACTAACCACCTGATCATGCATATTTCTTTTCCAAAGACCTGACTCAGAACAAATAGGGAAAAATCGTTTATACAAAGTCATAGTATTAGGTGGGTTGAAATAGAAACACAAATACCAGCCATGTTTCCCGCCATGCTTTCTTCTCCACATTTAATGGAGAAAATGAAATTGCTTCAGGTCCAATCTCAAAGGTTCTCAAACTGGTCTCTAGAGAAGGACAAGAAACAGCATTAGTTTTACCACTCTGCCTGTCAGCCTTTCCTGAACAAAAACTTTCCTTGAAGGGAAAAAAATTTTACCTCCCCAAATATAAGGGAAAGGTCATATAATGTTGAGTAAGATTGAACATCCTATATAAGAATGAAAAATCGATTTCTATAATAGTTGCTTTTGATTTTTTTAAATCAAAATACTTCATGGGAAGGGTGATTTCTGGCAAAGATTTTGGGTACCTCTATTTGAATGTCACAGAAATAATATAATTTTGGAGTTTTAATTCTTTGATGGGACCAATCTCCTCATTACAGATGAGTGTTTCAGTGACTTGCTACTTATCCAGAAATGAAGTCAGTCTTGATGTTCTCATTCTCTTCATTCCACAGCAAACAACACTCCCAAATAAAATGGAAGCACTATCAAGAATTCATTAATGAAAATGATGTTTCTTTCCACTGCTGAAGTTCTGAGAGCACTTTACCCTCAATGTGATGGCCATGGGACATTTATTGGGTATTTGTGCTCCTAATTAGTTGGTGGTTGCATTTGAAAATATATTTATCAACACTACAGCAGTCAATGCTAAAATACTATTTTTGTGATTAAAATTGTAACACATTTAACTCAGTAGTTACTGAATGATTGGGGGGTGGTTTTTCTTCAATGTGACAGGGTTTTTTTTTTTTTTTTTTAATTTTAAGGGATAACACTGTTCAATACTTACTCTCACTGGGATAATCTCATTTATGAACTTTTATCCACTTGACACAGTTAGTCTAAGACAAAATTTCTCTTTATCATCTTCTCTTATACAGAATGAAGATAACTGAGGTTTGATATTATTGTTTAAATTTCTGCAATCTTTTTTTCCAAATGTTGATTGGCAGGCTGGAGTGTACTACATAGGAAAGAAGGGTTTTAAAGGAAGAGATTCAATTTGCAGATATGCCTAGGGAACCTGTTATCATTACTCTATAAGCAAACTCTATGCTAAGACTATTTGAGATGTTATTAGGGCCTTAAATGAAGAAATAGACGTTAGCCTTATGATCTTTACTTTGTGACTGAAATATATTGCTATATAGAGGGCAATATGAATGAGTTGGAAAATTGTTAGACTAGAATATGTTGGGGAAGAAACAGAGAAACTCCTCTTTTTTTTTTTTTTTAAGATTTTATCTATTTATCTGACACAGAGAGAGAGACAGCTAGAGAGGGAACACAAGCAGGGGGAGCAGGAGAGGGAGAAGCAGGCTTCCCGCCGAGCAGGGAGCCGGACGCAGGGAGCCCTATGCAGGGCTCGATCCCAGGACTCCGAGATCATGACCTGAGTCAAAGGCAGACGCTTAACGACTGAGCCACCCAGGTGCCCTGAGAAACTCCCTTCTTTTACCAACCCAATACATCCACCAAGTTTACACATATTTCATGAATTGAAACAGATGCAAATTTATGGGCTTACTGCAAGGATCTATATCCTTATTTTTGCTGTGGACATCATTGGCAGTTTAATAACTACCATAACTTCAAAGTGATGATGACCACACATGGTATTTCAAGATGTCTGCAGCAACTGTAATAGTCCATAAAGAGAGCTACGATATACCACATTCACAATTCCAGAAAATGCTAAATTTGCATCAGAGGATGACAAAAACAAAAATGAAATGTTTTCTCATCATAGATCTCCTGCATTCTACGTACAGACCAAAGGATCTATTAAAAACCTCAGGTTAAAGAGCAAACCAAAAAAAATCTACTTACTACAAAAAGAAATTTAAACTTCCTTTTCAAGATGAGGTTTATTTACCTTAGGAAAATTCTAATTTACATAAAATTTAATACGCTTTCATTAATTCTTAGAAGAACATTTTATAAAGGGGAAAGGGAACCAACATTTAAATATGGATATGCTTGTCTTCTGTTCTTCATACTTTTAGACTTTCTTTTTTAAATTAAGATTTTATCTTTTAGAGCAATTTTAGGTTCACAGCAAAATTGAGAAGGCACAGAAATTTCCCATATATCCACTGCCCCTACATGTGTCTCGCCTCCCTCG
This sequence comes from Mirounga angustirostris, assembly GCF_029215605.1. NCBI lineage: Eukaryota > Metazoa > Chordata > Mammalia > Carnivora > Phocidae > Mirounga > Mirounga angustirostris. The sequence continues at coordinate 109,289,950 of NW_026991716.1, forward strand.
TTATTAACATCCCCCACTAGCCTGGGACTTTTCTGAAAAACATGAAAACCAGATGCCTGCTTACAGCAGTAGAATATCCCCCTGATAAAAATGGACAGAGCTCCCGGATCAGTATTTAACTCATTCGCTAATTTCCTCAGAGTTCAGTAGTTTCATGTTTATGTACTTAGGCTTCCTTTGGCCCACCGTCTCTTTGCTTTGGCTTTGTATTACAGAGGCAACTGTCCAGATGATTTTAGCCAAAATCCACTTTGGACATTTTCTGGGGTTTACATATCCATGTGAGTCTTGTACTTTATTCATTAACATTTTATGTTAAGTTGAAATGCACACTAAACTTTGTTTACAGACAAGTATTTTAACAAAAGAAATGTGATGACTGAGATATGTAGCCCTGAAATTATTTTTTCTTTCTGTTTTTTGTTGTTGTTGTTGCTGAGGCTGAAATTAACTAATGTGTTCATTGTTAAATTAAAATTTGAAATACATCAAAATACAGTTGTAAGTAAACTGCAACATCATAATAAAAGATAATATATCTTGAAAACATACATTTCACCTCAAAATTAACCAAATTGATAATAATCATAAAGCTATGTTAGGTTGAATAGGACAAAAGTGGTGAAAGAAATGGTTCTGGTATCTATTCATGATTTCTTATGTATCAGACATTGTATTATCTTATTCAATCTTTACAATAACTGTAAGAGGAAGGTATTATTATAATATTATTACTGGAAACCAAGATTAAGTAACTTCCCCAGATCACACTAATTGACAGGTATAGAATTCATGCCCAAGTATTTCTGTCTCCCTATGAATAACACAGCTCTGGATATGTAGCTAAGAAAAAAAAAACACAGCCATTACAGACACAATATCCAAGACATCTCATAACAGATTGACCTCAAGCCAATAAATATAAAGACACTGAACCTTGCAGTTAGCTTTTTTTCCCTTCAGATTTCTCTGAAGAGTTAGTTTCTTTTTTACTTTATTTTATACAAAGCTGAGTAAAAAGATCACTTCTTAAGGCGTAAAACTAACAAGTAAATGAGAAAGTTTACATAAGAGTTGAATTTATTGTGAAGCTACTTTTAAAACCACATTTAAAAAAGGTATTTCTTTTCAAGTTTAATTTTTTCAGTAAAAAAAAAAAACATTTTGCTAATGGACTCAACAACTTCTAAACCTGTAGCCCTAAATTTCTTCAGTTTTGTTTGTTTGGGTTAATTTATTATTATTATCAGATAACGCTACCAGAATGTCTTTTTGGAAGGATAGGGTGTGGGGGTTGTGGACTAATCACAGTAGAGAAGAATCTTCTGTCTCTGTAAAAAAATAAGGATTTTGGAATCTTTGTCATGCTCTTCTAGCTCTCTCTTTCTCTCTTTGCCTCTCTCTCAGCTCCAGGACTGCTGCGTACTTTGGGGTCACTAAAAGAGCAGCTAACCATTTGACACAGTGTTTGGATTCTCACCCCCACACAACAGACCCTCATTACCAAACTGTTAATCACTGCCAAAGGAGCAAGTCCCCTGACAGCTCTCAAGCCCCCATCCCCCAAAGTACATCTTTCCACACTTGGTATCAAATTGCATTGTGATTACAACAACACGGGAACTGGGTAGTTTAAATGTACATTAGCGATGAGGAGGCTTTTTTCCAGCTTGGATTTAAATGTTTCTTCAGCTATTATGTACATGTTTGCACATCAGTAAGAAGTATAGAGTTTGAGATTTGTTCTTATAAACACATACACATTATACATAGCACACCTGATGCCCAGGTCTTTTGGAGACAAAACTCCATCTTGTAAGAGATATAACCTTCCAGTGTGGAGTTTTATATTTTCTTGTCATTGGAAATTGCTTCATCTTTTATTTAGCTATTAGGTTAATGACACAACTACTTATTCAAAAGAGAAAAGATTGTCCCATCAACAGTCATTTTGTTTATTTGATGCCAAATAGCCACACTGGCTGGTGTTTTCCACCTACCCAGTGAACTCGTTGAAATCATCTGGTGTGTTTATAGTGTTATATAGAGCCAAGAGGTGAGGAGGGGAGGTAGAACTCGATTTTATATAATAACTTGCATAGGCTCATATCTGTGTTTCTGACATATCTTTCTTTTTAAAAGGTGATATTTTCATTTCTTAAACCTAAATCTTTATTAAAAATACAGTCTCTCGGGCGCCTGGGTGGCTCAGTTGGTTAAGCGACTGCCTTCGGCTCAGGTCATGATCCTGGAGTCCTGGGATCGAGTCCCACATCGGGCTCCCCGCTCAGCGGGGAGTCTGCTTCTCCCTCTGACCCTCCCCCCTCTCATGCTCTCTCTATCTCATTCTCTCTCTCAAATAAATAAATAAAATCTTTAAAAAAAAAATACAGTCTCTCAAGGGACAATGTAAGACTGAAGACAGTTATGTAAATTGACCACTTTATCATGTATTTATTTATTAGATTAGCAAAATGGGGAGCTACTGCATTACAGCCATTTGGTTCCTTTATTTTTACACCATTGTATCAAAGGCATTCCAAGTGACATGAAATTGATTACCTTAAACCAGGTCATGTCCACCAAACCCTCTTGAAATGATATTGTTATTTGTGGAATATTAATAATATATGAATAAAAATAAAAGTACTGTCTGATGATGATTAGTGTTAGTGCTTCTGTGGATATCTCAGTCCTCTTCCCAGTGACTGAATAATAGTACCAGTCAAGATTCTGTTGGTTGTAAGTGCTGGACTCCCAAGGCAAATTGGCTTAAACTGGAAGGGAATATATGGCTTCACATAACTGGGAAGTCAAAGTAAAACCCGCTGTCTCTTGGCACTGTTGAACATAGGAACTCAAATGTGAGCACAGACTGTCTAATTTTCTCCACCTCCTGCTCTCTGGCTTTGCCTGGCTTTCCTCTGCAGGCTGGCTCTCACCATATGGTAAGCAAGATGGACCCTGGCGGAACCATAACTTTATTTTTCTGGAAAGAGTAGCTCTTTCTTCTAGTGTCTACATATCAATCGCTGAAAAATACTTCCTTGCCCTTTCTCTGATCAAAATACATGCTATCATTGGAACTATACTGTGTCCAAAATAATTCAGAGCAATAATTGGTATAACCTCAGCGATATGCTCATTACTATGGCTTTTGGCAGATTTCAATGATCACAATCCTACCAGGACTCTATGGGCTGGAAGAGAGATGATTCCTTAAAGTCCTACAGAAACACAACTGACATACTCCCCCCACGCCATCCTCCAACACCAGTTCCCAACAAGAGGGGCACTAGGAGTTGACTTAATATTCACCAAGTATAAAGTCAGGATTCAGAAGGCTGCTATTATTTGCACTCTCTCTTAGTAAGTCTAAGCTCTTCAACACAAAGACATGGCTTGAACCAAACCAGTTTCCTCACCATCTTCATTCTGTTCTGTAGTCTGCATCCCATTTTCACCCTCCATTTTTCTAGGATTGATTTAGCTCTCTTTTTATCCATTCAATTAGATATTCAAATTACATGTATGTTTTAGGAAGCAATTCCAAGCTTCCACATGACACAAATTCTTACGTAACTAACAAACATGCTTGTATTTCTTTTATTTCTTATAGCATTGTTAATCATTTTTAATATATCTTTTATTGCCTCCAACAATATCACAAATTACCTTCTAAGTGTAAATTTTGCTTCCCTTGATATAATAATATGGTTGCCCACAGGCACTGGGGAATGTGTCTTTTTATTCATATTTAGCGAGGAGGATATAAATAAAAGGACAGAGAGAGAGAAAGAAAGAAAAGAAAGAAGAAGCTGGCTGTATTTCAAACAAGATCTGAGCGAGCCTCTCTTTCAATAATACTAGCCCGGTCAGACTTGCCCATTCAAGATCCAGTCCAGGGCTAGAGGAAACGAATGTTAATTAGGTAACCATCGATTGGCATACCAATCACCTGAGGCAAAATAAAATTAATAGCAAGACCACTATTATATCTAGTCCTGTACTGAATATACAGTAAAGGATAAAATGTAAATGCAAATAGAATGGACTATAATGGAATTAAACCATGTAATAAGCTGATGAAATGAAATTAAATGAGTAATAATTAATATATAACCCTTGTTCAATTAGAATTAAAAGAGACTATTTTGCAACTCAAATGAATTTTATCTTATTCACAATGATTTTAAAAATATCCTAAAGAGGGGCGCCTGGGTGGCTCAGTCGTTAAGCGTCTGCCTTCAGCTCAGGTCATGGTCCCAGGGTCCTGGGATCGAGCCCCGCATCGGGCTCCCTGCTCGGCAGAGAGTCTGCTTCTCCCTCTCCCACTCCCCCTGCTAGTGTTCCCTCTCTCGCTGTGTCTCACTCTGTCAAATAAATAAATAAAATCTTTAAAAAAAAAAAATATCCTAAAGAGTTTATCTGATTAATTCTTGTGTTGTATTATTAAGCCTACTACGAAATTCCTAAAGCAAGCAGTGTTAGATTGTTAAGAGATGATACGATTAAGTAATCCAAAGAAGATCATGGTAAAAGGCCCTTATTCCACTGAGACAATTCAACATAATGACTCATCAGTTTTCAAAAGAGAATTAAGAATTTGATTTCCAATGATCATATTGAAGGCATTCGTTTCCTTATATCTTAATTATCAAGAAATTCAGAGTGTCAGAAGGAACAGAACATAGTTGATTGCATATTCATTCCCCATGATACCCGATAACAGTTTTCTATACCACGGAACAGCATAAGACTTCCAAAAAGACAAAGATCTAAACTCAATGTGTGGGTCTTGACTTAAATGGATTACGTAGAACATTGGCATTAAGATCCTCTTTCCATTTGCCCTTCTCCTTAGAAGGCTGTGGGGACAGGAGGGTCACTTACCAAAAGCACTTCTTTTCTTTTGTCAAAAAACCTCATGGAAGGAGTTCGGTGCCTAGAGATGAATGGTCTTGCATATAGCCAAGAACTTATCTTATCATGAACTAAGAGAATGCAACCTTTAAATTTTTAGATAGCAATACCATTATTGTATCTCAATAAGCATGTAACCAATGTCCACACATTCTGAATCGAATGTTTTATCCTGTAATTTTCTATGTCAGCTGTCAAAGTATTTGCCTAGTAATCTGTATATGTATGTGTATGAGAGAGAGTGTGTGTGTGTGTATAATACAGAGAGAAAGAAAGAAAGAATTATTCATTTCAAGGAGACATTGAGCAAAAACAACTGCTTAAATTCATAAAATTTCATACTTTTTTTTTCAGTATTTATGAGGAATCCAACATAAGGCAATCTTTTCTGTGACGTTATTTCCCACAGACTTCAATGAACAGTGATTAATGGGTTTCTGTTATTATTGTTTTTATTATTCCAGTGTTTGGAAGTTTGCTATTTCATAGGGAAGACTCACACTTCAAGTTTTTGGGGGGACTTCTACCCAGCGGTGTGCCTCATGTTTTTCCTGGACAGTAAGGCTGAAGGAAATTAGAAATGAGTAGAATGGAACAATACCAATAGATTGTTTAAGTTGCTAGAATTTCTTTATTTTTTTTTACACGGTAAGTGAGAGCAATTCTAGAAATATCCTGAATAGAAAAAAATAACTTTAACACTGAGAAATATCTTTTTCCAGTTATCCTATTAGAATTTGAGATCATCAGATTTTTTTTTAAAGCAGAACATGTTTATACACTAAAAAATATTACCTATAGGTAAGATAACCTTACAGGGTGATTTATGTCTAAGTTTTAAATCATGCCACAAACATGGTTTTATTCTAGATGTCATACCTAATGAGAAGATAAAAGTACTAGAGGAAAGAGTATAATTTCTTGTGTATTCCCTCACCATAATACCTGACTAATACTTTTTTATAACATATTATGACACATATTTTCCCAAAAGGCAAGGATTTGAAATTGAATATGTAAGTATTAACTCAGAAAATTTACCTTTTTTTGAAATTGTCGGTCTCATATATTATTTATAGCCAATATGTAGGTCTGAAATTTGAAATGTTTACCTAAATTAGGCACCTAAGGACATCATTGTCTTTCCTGTAAACTATGCAGGAACAGAAATAATAGTATATTGTTGCATATTAAGTGATCCAACCTTAAGTAAAGGGTCTGGGAGTTTGAATGTTGAATTCTGAATGGCCAAGACACTCATTATATAATAATAAACTATTTCATATTATGAATGAAAACACTAAAGTAATTTTTTTTTTTTTGGAAAATTATAGTTCAGCTCATAATGTTATCTCTAAAAATCAGTATCACTAACTGGGCTTTAGCTCTTTGGGATAAATCAAATCAGGTAAAAGATAATGAGTTAAAGTTTAGATTTTAAAAATAAACTATATTTGAAGGTACTTAAAAATTGTAAAATACAGAAATGTTTATTTTACAAAATTTTCACTTAACAGATTTTGTTTTAAAATATTTCTGACAGACTTATGTGCCTTAAGAAATCCAGCATTTTACCCTTTTTATAATATCAAGAAGAAATAGGAAGTACTTGCTGAGTTTCACCCTTGTATGCCTGCAAATGCATTTTTAAGTAATACCTAACTTTAGATACATTTGCACATACATATTTTGCTCTCAAAGATTTGAAATAATTTATAACAAACACCATAAAATAAAACTTTCCCATTCCAAAAAATGTAGTTAAAGTTGAGGACTCCTGCTTTATCTTCACTAATTCATGCCTTCTTGAATCATATTCTGCAAGAACTTAGGTTACTTTCCAGAACAAAGTAAGACTTCTTTGGAACCCATAGGAGCTTTTTCTTACCATGAGGACATTATTACGTAGAAAGCTGTAACGTTCCAAGCAGTTTTGAAAAGTAAATTCAGAGCCCTTTTACCCCTAAGTATTCACACACTGCTTAAACTTTAATAATTAAACAAAACATCAAAGCAGGAAAGGTCCCATGTACTATTTACTCTAAGTCCCTCAGTTTACATAAAGGAAAAAAACAAGTCCCCGTGAATTGGTGTCAAATCCAAGCTAGAACCCAGTTCACCTTACTCCCAGGGCTCTTGCATTAAGCTATTTTGGAGTTGGCATCCCAGGAACACGCTGTTTCCATAGGTTTTTCTACTCTGCTAATTTGATCTTTATAGTCCATTAACATAATAATTTCGTCAGTTACTGTGTTTTCTTAAATTTTCCTTGGGAATTTGGTAAAATCATCTAAAAATTATTCTGCTATCACATATAAATAAAGCACAAAGTTCCAGGTAGAAGATTTACAGCTTCCAAAGAGAATTAATTTGCATGGAGAAGAATTTCAATAAAGAAGAGAGGTCTATTGGGTGGAAATTATCTCTTTGATCATCAAAGGGAATTTTTGAAAGGTAATGAAAATATAATAGTAATGTTACAATGTTTTTATTTATATGACATCATTTGATCTTCAGGTCCTCTAATAGGCAAGTATTACTAAGTTCATGATAGATATATAAAATGGAGGCTTAAATTTACTAACTTGCTTCCTGTAATAGAACTAGTTATTGTCAATGCTTGGGTATGAACCAAGTTGTTCCAACTCCAAATCAGAATTCCAGTCTTCTTATTTTTTATCAAATATCTGTAAAAAATACTGCACAAATGCACATGAATTCACCCTTAATATAGTGAATAAATTTTCCCTATTGTTTAAAGGTGTGAAATGCTTTTATACTCATTATCTCATTTGATATTAAGAACAGCCCCATGAATTAGACAAGACAATTATTATTATGATTTCCGTTTCATTAACGAGAAAACTGAGGGTCAGAAAGTTAAATGATTTAATGTAGGTAACACAGTAGGTATGTGACAGAATCATGCTTGATCATCTGTTTCTCACTCTACATTTGTCTGTCATGGTGAAAGCCCATATGCCTCCAAGAACTTAACTGATTCTGAGTTTTTAATGATTGGTTAAACTTATTGCCATCCAATACCACTTAATTTCTCCCTTAGCAAGGGATTCTTTTAAACAAGCTCTTCCTGTCATTTAAAATGTATTCTCAGAGGTGCCCAGGATTCATCCAGGCTTTTGATTATGTCCAGACAATCACTCAAATAGTTAAATATTTGTTCCACAATGACTTAAACACAAATGTGAAGTGGACAGACTAACCCAACAACATTTGCTTAATCAGCATTTTTAAACCCCTTCCTTGTAGATGTTGTTCTGAGGACTAAAATCTGCTTTCCCCTTTGAGTCTTTATGCTATATAATGGAGATGGCTGGAAGCCATTAAAACAAAACAATCTGGGTGTCCTCCAGCAGGATAAAAATGTAAGTTCATTTTAAGCATGACACTGCTATGAAGTTGATGCTGTGCTTTTTTTTTTTATTAATCTCCATGTGTATATTCATTTTATGCAATATGTTGTATGACAGCTTTCCACTTAGCAAATTAGTTTCTGCTCTAATTCAATGGGGATGAAAAAAATTAAAATCTACCCTTTTTGTGAGACATTTCCATTTCCAGAGGCCCTGTTTCTAAGAAAGGTATCATTTTGAAGTATACAATAGACATACTAGTTCAAAAATGGAATTATTTCTGTTTAAACTAGGTCTCGTGAGTAATTATAGATTTGTGGTAGCAATAATATTACTGAAAACAATACTGTCCTGAATTTTAAAATATTTCCATGTAAAGAAGCAAAATTATATAATTTTAGGGTTGCTTTAAAACGATATGAAAGGGGCGCCTGGGTGGCTCAGTCGTTAAGCGCCTGCCTTCGGCTCAGGTCATGATCCCAGGGTCCTGGGATCGAGCCCCGCATCGGGCTCCCTGCTCTGAGGGAAGCCTGCTTCTCCCTCTCCCACTCCCCCTGCTTGTGTTCCCTCTCTCGCTGTCTCTTTCTCTATCAAATATATAAATAAAATCTTTAAAAATAAATAAAATAAAAACGATACGAAAAATCCAACAGTGAAACAGAATTTTTTGTTTCTTTCAAGGCTTTGATGTTGATGTTGAGTAGGCAGGAGGGGGTGGGGGGCTGGGATGGGGTGGTTGAGTGGAAAGAGGTTGTTATTAAATTGTGTGTCCCTGGTAGTTTCATTCCCCTAAGGAATTTTCAGAAACCTTGTTTCTGGTGCTGATACAAGTGCCAGACTACAGTTTTCACATTATAAATTACCCTTGTTTTGTTAAAGCTTAAATTATTTTTATTAGCTGGTCACCTGGGATGTGAGCAAGAGTCAAGTTAAAACTTTCAGATAAGCAAAGCAGCTGTTGGAATCAGCTTTCTCTTTGTCCCTTTTACCACACACTCTGCCTTTCTCTATCCAATCCCTCTCCCCTCAATCAATCACTCTCTCATCTCCCCTTTTCTCCATGAAGAAATAAAGTGGCAGAACACATGAGTTTTAAGAGATACTTTGCAAGCCCAAATAGATCAATTTTCCATCATGACAAGAATGTATGGGTACCAGGGCAAGTGGTATGGCTGTCCTGTTCTCCAGTACATGAACCTTAAAGATTCAGCATGAAACCAAAAACTATCTAGTGGGGTGACACCGGGAGAATGGGAATTTGTTCATCACATCACTTGAAAAAAAATTTTGTTCCACATAGGAAAACCTAATAGTTAAAAACAAAAATTGATTGGAGATCTTTAATTTTTATTTAAGTAAATATTTGGTAATTATAGAAATTGGGAAAATGTATAAAAGTAGAAGGGAAAAAAATGAAATAGTATACCAAACAAAGATAACTCTACTTTTGATGTTTCATTTGCAGTATCTTTGGAATGAATAGTGTATATGTACCCATCACACACACATTTATATATATATATATATATATATATATATATATTTATCGTATATATTTTTCTGTTTTTTATTATCACATCATTATTATTTCATGTTACATAATAATTCTTATGGATGCATAATATCCAAAGAATAAATTTCCATTCCATGAATGTGTTTATTGTAATATTTTCTATCACTGGATAATTAGTTTATGTCCATATATATTTGTGATATTTCATATCAAAATTCTGCTCTTTGTGCATAATATTTTAATTTGATAGTTTAGATTAATTCCTTGGTTACAATTCTAGAAGTGGAATTGATTTGTTACAGAGTGTATATTTTTTAACTTGAGAAGAATGTGATTTTAGAGAAAATAAACATCATAGTTATGATGCATTCTACACCAACAGAGTTCTGATATGTTATTACCCTACTACTTAGTGTGTGAAATAATTCACTTTCTCAAATGGAACATCACATATTAGATTGTTACAAACACACAGAAACTTCCACCAATATTTAATTATAAGCGTTCTTTTTTATGAAGAATACTGTTCATCAGAGTACAACCTGAGAACTAAAATGGTTAGATATCTACAAGCCATTAAAAAATGATTTAAAGATTTAAGTGATTTATCCTGGACATCTTATGGGGAGGGACGGTAAAGATAGCATACATCTTTTCTTTATATCATCTTAAAAGGCCAGACCAGAACCAGTAAGTGAAACTATAAAGAAACAGCTTCTGGTTCCTTCCACAGAACTCTTTATATAATTAGCTTTCATCCTAATCAAAAGAGCTGCCTTTGTAGACCATAGGTCTTTCAAACATATGTTTCATCGGCTCTCTCTATAAGGGGCTTCTATCCTATGTGAGAGGATGAACTATTTCCCAATATAAAATTTGGCAATTCTATGACTTTTAAATATATTTTAACTATTTCTGAAGACTTATTTTTAAACTTGTTGTTTAGAACTTTTCCTGTTTAATAAATAATTAGTTTAAGGACTAGATGCAATGAATGAACCCATAGATAAAAGAATACCACATTTTAACTGTGGGAGATTTTGCCAAAACTCTTGCCATTCTCTGTTCTCACCAAACTCCATGAACAAAATGGAAAGAAATGGCCAAGGTTGTGATTTCTCAGGGAATCACATTCTAGAAATAAAATATGAAACTTTTTCTTGCCACAGTACTGAATGACTGTATCATTTTATGAAAATGGCTTTGATAACATTTTGAAATTTTATGGAATACAGGTATAGCAGGTAAAAATGAGATAGAAGCTAAAAGTGAGGAAAAGATAAAAAACTTATAATTATATGGTATCATCAAACCCCTACCTATAGAATCATGATCCTTGGTGTAGAATGCATTTGGTCATGCAAGTCTCCATTATTCTAAAGACCTATTTCCAGTTATAATTGTAAGGTGCAGTTATTACCAACCCCAGTTGCTGGGGCAAATCAACAAAAGAGAGCTAGCCAAACACTGAATTCTTGCATTCCTAAAATAGTTTGAGGAAGCCTCTTGAGATCCAATATCTGATTCTTCAGACTATCTTGGGAGAAGGAAAAAGGAAGTCAGAAAAAAAAGTCATACATATTATGATACAAAAATAAATAAACATGGTTTTAAAAGTGAAAAAAAAATGATGGACAAGAACAAACATACCCTTAGAACTATAATGTGTTTGGTCTTAAAAACTCTAAGGCAACAAGGGATTTTTATATGAAGATGTGACAAATTCCTCAGAGATGGGAAAAGATATAAAATGCTGCTTTGTAAGCATTCATTTAACCAGAAGGGATTTTCTCATACAATGGCAATACACACTGTGTGGCAAATGATAAAATAAATAGATAGCTAGTCAAGAATATTCCACTGCATTCATCTAGAGACCAAAGCCACCGGCATAATCTCTACAGTTGAAACAAAGTCTTTTAGTTTCAGAATGGCCACACAGAGAGATTTTATCCATCTGCTTCTGGGAAGAAGCTTCTTCATGCTGTTGACATAGTCTAGGGGTGGGTAACATGGGAACTCACCTAAACAAGGCTGCCCCCCTAAAAAACCGTGTTCCTTGAACTGCAATTGCCCTCAGTGCTTAAGTTTACTATCCTCTGCACCTCTGCCCAGCATTTCTGCCATGTTCCTCACTCATTGCCTGTGCTTTGGCTAACTGGCTGGCATCAGCTTTATTACGTTTTCTTTTGTTTCTTTGCTTACTTGTAATCACAGCAAGGTACCTTATTTTATCTTGCTCATTGCCAGGTCACTGAGTGTCATGGGAGGACAAAGGGATCACACAGAATTAGGGATAAATAAATGAAAATTTATTTGATTCTCAAAACGTTTGAGAACAGTGAGCTCTTAGAAGAGAACAAATTACCTACATTTTGGAGATTGTTAACTCCTTAAGGTCATTAGGTACCATTTAGTGCGGTGTCCCAAGCACTAGTTTAGAGAACAACAGCAGTCCATGACTCCACTGTTAATCTTCATGAGAAAGCATCTTCAAATTTATTACTGAGTAATTATAAAAATGGTTGCTTTTTATCACTGATAGCAATTATGATTGCATTTTACATTTCCTCATTTTGTGCAGAAGGGACATCACACATCAGGAGCAATATTCGCGGCTCTCAGCTTATCTTTAACTCTCCACCCCCATTCTCACATAAAAGTCATCGCTGGTGGAGTGTAGAGTCCCAGGCCAGGAAGGAAATGTGATGCCATAATACTCAGGATAACAATAGCACTCAAACACCGAGGGAGAATGAGAACTGGAAGAATAACCACAAGGTTGGGATGAGAGTGGGAAACAGAATCTATGCCAAAATTCTAACCATTGCAAAGGAGAAAAATAGAGTGATTCAGAAGATAAGTCTTATGAAAAAGCAAGTTTTGATTTTAGAAATCTGAAAAGCTTCATTATTCTCTAAAAAAAATAATATGTGAACCCACTGTCAAATTAGATTTTCCAGCTTCTAGGAGGCGCAAGTAATATCTGAAAACAGCAGCAATGCTCCAGTATACTCTCTTCCAGCATGATTTAAGAATTTAGTGGGTTGAAAGAGTTAACTTACTTTGATAATCAAAGATATGCATTCACTTCTTACCGGCAGAAACAGGTTACATTTTTAAAATTCCAAAAACTAGCCATCTCCATGTATGTCGAGATCAAAACTATGTTCCAACCTGCTTAAAATCAGATTCCATTTTGTTATTAATCTCCCCTCTCCTTCCTCTGCACAAAAGCCCTCTGCTTTGCCAGCTGTATACCATACTGAATCAAATTGCATTGAAATACGTAGTCTGTGAGTCTGCTCTGAAATTCCCATAGGTGTTTTGACTTAGATTATACCTATATATATATATATAAATCACATATGGCTACCCCCTGGAAAATGCTGTATCTAATCCTCTGTCAATGTGCTTGTTTGGAGATGACCCCTGAAAGTCATATCTCTCACCTTTGTTCTTAGTAGAAATAGACTGTCCATATTACTAGATAAATGTCATCCTATATGTCAACAGTTTAAACTATTCTGTGCCTAGTAGTTACTACCTTTTCAAAAGTGTTATCCTGCATATAAATGAGGGCCTTTTGACTCATACAATTATTTTGTTGGTCTTCTGTAGGAATGGGTGTCTAACCTCTATTACAGAACTCATTACACTTTTATTTATGTGATTTACTCATATTCTAACTTAATATAATAATTGATTATTATTTATTATTGTATGGTTATTAATTTAATGTTTATTATTATATTTTAATTATCTGTTGACTCAGATTAGATTATAAGCAACTGAGAATAGGGGCCATGCTTTGTCTTTGTATCCACAATGCTTTGCATTTGACAGTGATAAGAACATGATGTTTGCTCAGGGAATACATGAACATTGACTATGCATGGCCGGAAAACATATCTTTACTTGTTTTGGATTCAATGCCAGGATTACCAAAGAAGGTAAGAATGCAATTTAACTGCCAATCAAAGGCTAGAACAGTACCATATTTTTCAGTCAAATACAAATCTTTGCTGTCTATCTAGGAGCATGAAAATTGACAACAAAAATTATAATATTTAGTGTCATAAAAACAGTAAAATTCTCTGATTAAGATTTGCCTTCTGTGTACTCAACCATTTTTCTTGCATTTTAGGTATTTGAAACTTTGTAGTCTGATAAAAGTAATGATGATAAGCAGAATCAAAATGTGTTTTAACTTAGTTGCAATGGAAAATTTCATTTAAAAAAATGAAAACATTAATTTTAAATTTGAATACAACTGTTAAGTGATTGTTTTATAGAGATAACACTCATTTTACACCTTGGTAATATCCCATCCCATTCTAAATTGAAATACACTGGAAATACATCAGATTTAATTATAATTGTCATTCTCCTAAGACTATGCACTGCATTTTTTCAAATCTAGATTCAAGATGGAGAAATAAAGAATTGATAACCTGGGATTGCTTGTATCTGTCACCTTAGTACACTGTACCTCCTATTATACAAGTGAACTTATACTTGAGCTTTGGCCTTGACTATGTCTTAAGACAAAAAAGCACAATATGCCCCCATAAAATCGAGACCAATTCTGTCTTTTCCAAGCCTTGATAGTTTTTTTAATAAAATGGAAGGAATGAATTCTGAGCTACTCAGCAAATATTCTGATTTTTAAAAAATGATCTTAAAAGCTTATCATAGCCTCTCTGTGCATGAAATTCTTAAGTACTAAATCAACCACCCATTATCAGATGTGTTGTTCAAGAACTATAGAATATCTAATATTAGATATATGCTAAACTAGTGATCAGTCAAATCCTTATAATCACTAACTGACCTTCTCCCAAAGAACAAGCCTACACACATATTTCTTATTGCTTCAATTATCATCTGTACTTTGTTGCTGAATCTTTTTCTTACAGATGAAAATGGGCTAACTGTATTTTTTTAAATCTATCGGAATGGGAGAATTTCCACTTTGTTCCTAGTATTTAGAGGTCACTTATGAAAGTCTTTCCATATTATGCCAAAAGATTGTTGGGGAAGTACTATTTCCGAAAAGATAAATATTTATCTAAAACTTCTCTCCATATTAAAATCACAATCTGTCTGAAATGAGAAAATGACCTTGACTTCTTTTTGTATTCTATTTGAATTTTCATTTCTCATGGAGTTTTTGATATCATCATGGATTCTTGCCTAATGAATTATGTCAATACTTGCAAGAGCAGCCAGTAAACAAGTATTGATGCAGTAAGACTTTGGGACAGAAGGACACTGTACCCCAGGGAGAAAAGAATTGCATACTTCACTTTAATTTAATGATGATTCCCCATCTTAATATCTCACAGAATGCTACTCCCTGGTTGGTAACTATGGCAGATACTGTGAGTAATCAACCAAACCGTTCTAACCTCTTCCTGCACATACGTGCATATCTCGCTAACAGAAGTCTCTTTTGTTCATATACTGGTCTGTCATCAGTGTGTTCTGACAAGGTACGCCCTTCCCCTATTTCAAAGGGGCCTCAACCAATCATGAAAAACACATACGTTACAATGAATGACCTAGGGGTGGTCATATTATCTAGTTTTGAAAATGATACATAAAATGTGAAAAGAGCCCTAGCAGTAGAAGGGAGATGTACTTCCTGATAAATTAGAGAGTATTTGGAAATTGGCCTTTTTTTCTTCCTTTTTAAATTTCTTTCTGGTTGTGTAAAACTAGAATGCTTAAAACTGCTGCAGCCATGTTGTGATCATGAATTGAAAATTTAGAGGAAGAAAAAAGCCAAATGCTGAGAAAAATAAAAGGAAAAAATAGAAAAAGTCTGAGTCACTGTACTGGCTCTAGAATTGCCAGAATTCTTTTTTTCTTCCCCCAAATATCCTATTACTTGCAGCTAAACACATCCAGATACAAAATTCTTGTTAAGTTTTAGAAAATTAAAAGTTAGCCCAATAGGGAAATACATCCAATTTTGTTTTTTTGGTTGAAAATACAGACTAAATGCCCTTTGTTGTTGGAGCATCGGTTAATCATCCAAATCTTGATTTCTGCTCAGGTCATGATCTCAGGGTCGTGGAATCAGCCCCACGAGGGGCTCCGTGCTCAGTGCAGAGTCTGCTTGTCCCTCTCCCTCTGTTCCTCCCCCCACTTGCACTCTCTCTCTCTCTCAAATAAATCAATAAAATCTTTTAAAAAAATAAAATAAATGCCTTTTGATGTCATCATGCACAAAGTTAATTATTGCTTGAGGTGATGACAAGAGCCGTCAAGTACTCCAATGATCAGTTGCCCTCAAACTCAGGCGAAACTGAAGTTGAGATGCAACATCTGGGGATTCCCCAGTTGAAAGCCATATGCCTGTTCTATGACCTTGTCCTCTTGTCATCTCATTAATGAATGGACTCTAAGCATTGGAACTATGTTCTCTCCCACTAAATATAAACACTATTTAATGAATAAGTCAGCAAAAAAAATGAAGATGGATTTGCATTAACTTCTCTTTATCAAATAACTCAAGAAATGGCACCAGGAACTTAGGTGCAATGTTATGATATGAATTAACAGGGTAAATACTTAGGGGAAGGGAAGATATTTTCACTTATTTCTGCTCTAGAGTTCTTAATTTTTTTAATTAAATTTTTTGTTGTCGTTTTAGAGAGAGAGCGCATGCACACAAGTGGGGGGTGGGGTGGGCAGAGAGAGAAAGAGAGAATCTTAAGCAGGCTCCATGTTCAGCACAGAGACCCACACGGGGCTCAATCTCATGACCCTGAGATCATGACCTGAGCCGAAATCAAGAGTCGGTAGGGTGCTTAACTGACTGAGCCAACCAGGTGCCCCTAGAGTTCTTAAATTTTTTAAATTGATATTGGAAGATACCCCAGTGTCCTGCAGTTTTCTTTTTGGTAAAATATATGGTCTAATAAATACCAATATAAGAACGATCATGGTGGGACAAAAGGACACATTTTTTTTCTTCATTTAAATCTCCAATTATGAATTCAACTGTTCCAGTATTGGCAAAACTACTTATAAATGATATCATTAATTAGACATAAAATATTTAAGCTCTAATCTTCTTAAATTCAAAGTTTCAAATTAGGATTGTTATTAAATGACTAATTTCTATAAATAGATATAATTGTTATATCCAAACCAAGTATATAGATACTCTGGATATATCTATATGTGTTTTTTATCACTGCTCTTAATTTTGTTTGTTTTTGGAGAAGAATGCTAGACGGAGGAAGATTGTGGTTGGAATGCTAAGATCTCCTATAAAACAACAATGCTAAACATCATCCCCACTGTTGGATTGAAATTATATTTTTGTAGTTAAGTTTGGTCTTCAGCTGAACTGATAGATATGTGTGTTTAATACTGTCTTCCTGTGACGTAGTAAGCTCTTACCAGAACAGTTACTATTATTACAAAAATGCAGATACAAAATTGAACATGAAGGTAAGTGATAATAAGGAAAAATGAGTGGCCTCATTCCTGCCAGAGGCTCATGCTTGATGGAGTCCTTCTTAGAAAGATTTCTAAGCAATTATTCAATATGTCATTGTGCCATTCCTCAGAACTCACATTTATGTATAGATTCTACCTTGATGACATGCTAACCCTCTCATAAGGAGTACATTCAGAACTTTAAACCACATAGGAATCGGTTTCAAGTACTTGTCACATAAGTAAATGATAAAGATAAATAGCATATGCCAAACAAGGAGAAAAGAATTAAGAGCAAAGAGATAAATTTACTTCTGACTTTGAAGTCCAGTAAATAATCTTCTTGTTGCTCATATAAATCAATTCTCAATTCAAATTCAGATCAGGGATACTTAGTAAAAACAGGAATGTGCCAATCAGATGCTGGGTAACAATGTGAGAAATGAGATGCAAACCTGCCTACTATTTTGTAATCTCAAAATATATTAAAACAAGAACAGAATTGGAATCCATGGCCCATGTTTCCATTGCTGATTGTCTTTTCATTGCAGTATTCATCACAATTTCCTCTGTGAGCATTATTTATGTTTACATTATCTCCCCCAGATTGTGGGCACCTGGAAGAAAGAAGTCACATTTTTCCCTCAAATAGTAATCCTCTAGAAAACCTAACCCAGGTCTTTGTATACAGTAAATACCAATATATTTTTCCCCTATGTCACAGAAATGCATTTAAGTGTTTCCTATACTCGGCTGCTATTTCCCCTATTATTTTATCTTGTGTTATATTTAATATAGCTTGTTATATTTAAAACTATATTTAATATAATTTATATATTAAACTATATTTAATATAGTTCTCCTGATGGAGAACTTCTTAAGGTTTTTAAAATCTCAGATTTCTAAATTTTGGTCCTGGAGATAATTTTAGGACTATTCAGGGACTGGATTTTCCTTTTCCATAATGATGTGAGGGTTTTCCATTCTTTGGGAAATCTTCAAGCCTGTAAGGGTTAGCTGAAAAGGTCATAGGCCTGACTTTTCATATTATCTAATCATATAGTACTTGGGCTTTGGTGAAGAAATATCCTCACAAATCAAAATTTTTCTGAAAACATCTGGGACCTGACAATTTATATTGGATTATTGGATTATTTTTAACTTGCTCTGGATATGGCCCCTCCCTCTTTTTTTTTTTTAAGAAAACCATACGTATAGAACAATTTCTATATTAAAGTTGCGTCTTTGTAGGAAACAGGCAGAGTGTTTAACCAATGATATACCTGACTTCGTTCCAAACCAAACAACACAGCCTTTTTTTATTTTTGCCCATGCCTCAGGCTATCTGAAAGTATTAGAGTTAATGTGCAATCAGGTAAGTAAGCCCATATTACATATCTGTAATTTTCATCCAGTAGAAAGAAAATATTACATTACAAGCCTCCATAATTGCATTCAAATGTAATCAAATACAAAACTTTAAGAACCCAAATCCTTTGAGTTATAAGATCTCTTTTTCTATACATTTAACTAGTCTTAATAGCTGCAAAAAGAAGTTGAAGTAATTTTCAAGGCACTAAAAAAACTAACAAGATTGCCTTATACTGTAACTGCCAGCCCCTGGCTCTAATTCTTTTATAGCACTGTCTGCACCAGCCATTTATGTGTTTAAGCAACAAAGGCCTGGACAGGGGTGCATTTTCAAAACATCTATTTGTACCTAGGAAAATAGCCCTTTGTAGCCAAATAAAGTTTCTTTGGCTGGGGTGTTGGATGAAAATAATATATAATAAATAGGAGTTATACATTTCTTTTTTTGATCTATGAATCAAGAATGAGGGTTCTTGCTTAGCATCAAAATTGAGGAAATCTGAATTAAAAGAAAAGTCTTAGAAAGGAGATTCATCAACACTATGAATATGATCCAAACTTTGAATTTTTAAAGTGCATTATGTTAACAGTAACTCTATTTATCTAAGATGCCTGCTTCTTTCCTTCTTTAATTTTTTTTTTTTTATCATGGGGAAAATACAGAACCACTTGAAAAATAAGGATGGGAAATGAGGGTAGATGTTAGTAAATAATGTTGAGTCCATCTGTTCTACTCTATTCCAGACTATGTAAAGAGAAACAATATATAAAGGGGTTGGAGACATAAAATATACTAAAATGTTACAAAACTTCTTGGCCAACAAAGATTTTCCTCTGTATTCCTCATATGGTATGCCTCAGAGCTTCCTTTGAATTAAGCATTTCTACTTTTTTTTTTTTTAAAGATTTTATTTATTTATTTGAGACAGAGAATGAGAGAGGGGAGGGTCAGAGGGAGAAGCAGGCTCCCCGCCGAGCAGGGAGCCCGATGCGGGATTCGATCCAGGGACTCCAGGATCATGACCTGAGCCGAAGGCAGTCGCTTAACCACCTGAGCCACCCAGGCGCCCGCATTTCTATTTTTAAAATACACATGTTACCTTCATAATATGATTTCTTATAATGAGAAGTTATTTGATGATTTTTTTCCTCCCAAGAATAATTATAAAGACCACTGGACAAAATACACACTAAACTGCTTTCCTGCCCTCCAACAGTTTGAAGGCATTTGAGAAAATCTATGGCAGCTATGGGGCAAGATCCTGGGGAGAAGGGAAGTGCATTGAGATGAATATTACAGGAAAGCCATTGATTTTCCTCTTGAGCACTTACTGATTCAGATTGTAGGGCACAGAGCTACATGTGGTTGCATAGAGCTTAAACTAGACTCTCTCTGCCAGGAAAGCAGAAATTGGAGCTCAGGTTGCCAGGTGGCCTAGAAATGGGGGGTGAATATCTCAAAGAAAGGGAGCCACAGCAGTATCATCCTGAGGCAAAATGCAATAACTGACATTAAGAATTTAATATTGTGTTTAATAGTGAATTAGACACAGCAAGGAAGAGGATGAATAAAGTATAATATAACTTAGTAGAACATTACAAGATTAAAGCACAGAGAAAATAAGAGGACTTGGGAAAACATAAGCGCATGAGAGATACATGAGACATTGTAAAATGGTCTAATGTAACTGGAATCACAGAAGGAGAGTAGAAAGGAGTAAAGAATTATCTAAACAAATACTGGCTGCAAATTTGCCAAAACTGATGAAGCATAGATTCAAAAATTTGAAACAAGATAACTATAATGATAACCACATCTGAGAATGTCACAGTAATAACACTGAAAACCAAAGACCAGAGAGTATCTTAAAAGCAGGCAAAAACAGGAGTAACAAAAAAGACCAATAGCTGACTTTATAACAGAAAAAATAGAAGCCAGAAACCAACATAATTACATCTTAAAATTTTGAAAGAAAGTAACTTCAAGCCTAGAATTGTATACCCAGTTAAAACATTTTCTTAAAAATGAAGGTGAAAAAAAAATGAAGATGAAATAAAGGTAGATCAGACAAACAAAATCTGAGAGAACTGGTCACCATCTGACACACCCTAAAAAACATTAAAGGTAGTTTTTCAGTCTAAAGAAATAAGATTGCAAATGGAATCATTGTAAAAAATTAAAAATATAGAAAAGGGTGAATATGGGTAATAAATCATAATGTATATTGACTGTTTAAAACAACAATAACAACCAAGTAAATAATTATAATATTGCTACTGTATGAGATGAAAAACCTATGTAAAACTAAAATACATATCAATAGCACTAAAGATGAGAAGTGAGTAAATGAAGGAAAAGTCTACATTGCCTGGAAAATGACAAAAGTACTAATTAAAGATAGATTTTTATATTTTCCAATTTCTAGTGTAACTACTAAAAAAAATCATAACATCAGATATAACTAATAAGGTGAGCATAAACTATAATAGAAGACACTATTAATCCAGGAGAAGGTAAGAAATAAAAATGGAGAAAATAAGGGAAAATAGAAAATAAATAATAGGATGACTGCATAAATTTCAAACTCAACATATGAGTATTTATATGAACTATAAGTGGGGTAAATACTCCACTTGGAAGACAAATATTGTTGGATTGAACACAATGACAATAAATAATGCTCACACAAAACACTTCAAATATAAGAAGTTGAAAGTAAAAGGATAGAAAAGCACATATGCAAACACAAAGCAAAAAAAGACTTTAGTGGTTATACTAATATGAGAGAAAGCAAACTATAAAACAAAAAGAATTACTAAAGATGCAGAAGATGTCGCATGTTAAGAATGGTGTCAATTCACCAGGAAAATATAATAATTTAAAAATTGTATACATCTAACACCATAACTTCAAAATTTATAAAGCAAAAAATTAACACTAAAAGGAGAATAAGGCCTCTATCATGCTATTATATTTGTAACACTCTCTAAGTCAACAAATACATCTATATCTATACCTATATATCATCTCCACTTCTATCTATCATCTATCATCTCTCTATCCATCATTTATCTTAGAACGCATAAGAAGATTTAAACAATGTGATTAACAAATTGACCCACTTGACTTATTCAGAAAACTGGAATAACTACAGAATAGATATTCTTAAAAAGTGTACATGGAATATTTGCCAAGATAGATAGTATGATGGGCTAAACAAAATCATATACAATATATTCTCTAACCACAGAGCAATTAAAATAGAAATCAGTAATAAAAAGATAAATAAATCCCCAAATGTTTGAAAATTAAACAAGATACTTATAAACTATGGGTGAAAGAAGAAATCATGATGAAAACTAGAAATATTTTGAGTTGAATCTAAGAAAATGTAACAGCCTACTTCTTATCATTCTTCTCCTATATTATTTACAAAATGTTCTTTGAATAGGGTTTTTACTACATGCCACATTCTCTTTCTTTGCAATCCCAATCAACAAAACCATTGCCACAGCTGCTCCTCCTTAAATAGCTTATATTTACTCTAAAGCCCTAACTTTTTCCTTGTTTTTCTTCTGCACGGTTATACCCTTCTAGTCAATAGATAACAGTTATAAAAGTATTGAAGAAAGTGTACATTCCTCATGTTGTAAAAACTTATCAAAATTGTTTTTTAATGTTTTTCAGAGGGAAAGAAATAAAATAGAGCCCAAAAAGACAATAGAAAATATCAGACTAAGACTTTATTTTTCGAAGACAAACTTTTAGCTAGACTTACCAAGAAAAAAAGAGATAGGACTCAAGTAAATAAAATTAGAAATGAAAGATGAGACATTGCAACTGATACCACAGAAATACAAAGGATTATAAGAGGATACCAAGAACAATTATATGCCTCAAATTATACAGTATAGAAGTGGATAAATTCCTTGAAACAGACAACCTACCAAGACTGAATCATAATGAGATAGAAAATCTGAACAAATCAACTATTAGTAAGAAGGTTGAGTCAGTAATCAAAAACCAACCAACAAAGAAAAGTCCAAGACCAAATGGCTTCACTGGTGAAGTCTAATAATCATTTAAGAAAAATTAATACCAGTCCTTCTCCAACTCTTTCAAAAAGGAAGGAACACTTCCAAAATATTTTGCAAGGCCAACATAACCCTGATTCCAAAGCCAGACAGGGACACTACAAGAAAAGAAAATTATAGGCCAATATCCCTGATGATACGAAAATCTTCAACAAAATATTAGCAAACTAAATTCAACAGTATGTTAAAAGGATCATATACCATGATCAAGGGAGATTTATTCCAGTGATGCAAGGATGGTTCAACATCTCCAAATCAATGAATGTGATCCTCCACATTAATAAAATAAAGGGTAAAAATCTTATGATTATCTCAATAGATGCAGAAAAAGCATTTGACAGAATTCAACATCAATTCGTGGTAAAAACTCTCAACAAACTGGGTATAGAGTGAAATGCCTCACATATTAAAGGCCATATATGACAAGCCCACAGCTAACATCATATTCAATGGTGACAAGCTGAAATCTCTCCTTGTAAGATTAGGATCAAAACAAGGATGCCCACTCTCACCATTTTTATTTGAGATAGTACTAAAAGTGCTAGAGAGGGCAATTGGGAGAGAAAAAAACCAAAAATGTATCCAAATCAGAATGGAAGAATTAAAATTATCTTTATTTGCAGATGACATGATTTTATATAGAGACTCCACCAGAAAATTGTTCAAAATAATACACAAATTCAGTAAAGTTGTAGAATACAAAATCAATATACAAAAATCAGCTTTGTTTCTATATAATAATAACAAACTATTAGAAAGAGAAAATCAGGAAATATCCATTTACAACTGCATCAAAAAGAATATAGTACCTGGGAATAAATTTTACAGAGATAAAAGATTTCTACACTGCAATCTATAAGTTGATGAAAGATATTGAAAAAACCACAAATAAATAAAAAGATATTCCACCCTCATGGATTGGAAGAATCAGTATTGTGAAAATGTTCATACTACCCAAAGCAATCTACAGATTCAGCGTGATCCCTATCAAAATTACAGTGACATTTTTCATGGAAATAGAAAAAAAACTATCCTAAAGTGTGTATGAAACTACAAAGACTCTGAATAGCCAAGCTAATATTGAGGGAGAACAGAGCTGAAGGCATTAAACTTCCTGATTTTAACTACATTACAAAGCTATAATAATTAAAACAGTATGATATTGGCATAAAAACAGACACATAGAGCAATAGAACAGAATAGACAGCCAAGAAATAAACCCATGAATATATGGTCAATTAATTTAAAAACAAAGGAGCCAAGAATACATAATGAGGAATCAGTCTCTTCAATAAATGATGCTGGGGAAACTGGACAGCTACATGTAAAAGAATGAAACTGGACCCTATATTACACCATTCACAAAATCAACTCAAAATGTGGTAAAGACTTGAACATAAGACCTGAAACCATAAAATTCTTAGAAGAAAACATAGGGGGTGAGCTCCTTTACATAGGTCTTGGCAATGATTTTTTGGATTTGACACCAAAAACAAAGGCAACAAAAGCAAAAATAAACAAGTGGGACTACATCAAACTTAAAATGTTATGCACAGCGAAGGAAACCATCAACAAAATGAAAAGGCACATAGAGAATGAGAGAAAATATTTGCAAACCATATATCAAATAAGGGGATAATATTGAAAATATTGTAAATGTAAAGAACTTCTACAATTCAATAGCAAAACAGCAAACAATCAGATTAAAAAATGGGCAGAGGAATTAAATATTAGACATTTTTCTAAAGAAGACATACACATGGCCAACAGGTACATGAAAAAGTGCTCAACATCACTAATCATCAGGGAAATGCAAATCAAAAGTACAATGGGATCACCTCACAACTGTGAGAATGGTATCATCAAATGAAAGAGATAACAGGTGTTGATAAGGATGTAGAGAAAAGGGAACCCTGGTGCCTTGTTGCTGGGAATGTAAATTGGTGCAGACATTATGGAAAACAGTATAGAGTTCATCAAAAAATTAAAAATAGAATTACCGTATGATCCAGAAATTCCACTTCTAGGTATATATCCAAAGGAAATGAAAACAAGATATCAAATAGGTAACAGTACTCCTATGTTTATTGCAGTATTATTCACAATAACCAAGATATGAAAATGACCCAAGTGTCTGTCAACAGTTGAATGGATAAAGATGTAGTTATATATATATAACTACACACACACAATGGAATATTATTCGACCATGAGAAATAAGGAAATCCTGCTGTTTGCAAAAATAAGGAGGGACTTTAAGGGCATTGTGCAAAGTGAAATCAGCCAGACAGAGAAAAACAAATATTTTTTTTTTACAGATTTTATTTATTTATTTGAGACAGAGAGAATGAGAGAGAGAGAGAGCACATGAGAGGGGGGAGGGTCAGAGGGAGAAGCAGGCTCCCCGCCGAGCAGAGAGCCCGACGCGGGACTCGATCCAGGGACTCCAGGATCATGACCTGAGCCGAAGGCAGTCGCTTAACCAACTGAGCCACCCAGGCGCCGAGAAAAACAAATATTACAGGGTATCACTTATGTGTGGAATCTTAAAGAACAAAAAATATGTCAAACACACAGAAACAGAGTAGAAAAGTGATTGCCAGGACCTGGAGATTGGGGGAAATAGGGAGTGATTGGTGAAAAAATTTTCAGCTATAAGATGAGTAAGATCTGAGTATCCAATGTAAAACATGGTGACTATAGTTGATAACACTGTATTTTATACTTGAAATTTACTGAGAATAGTACTTCAATGTTTTCATTTTTAAAAAAGTGATATGTGAGATGATGGATATATTAACTAGATGAGGAAAATTTTTACACAATGGGTAACGTATACCACCAAGATGTACAATATGAATGGTTTACAGTTTTACATGTCAACTATACCTCGGTGAAGCTGAGATTGGAAAAAAAATAAGGAGAGAAAGGAATTGCCCAGTTGATTCTTGATGATCTGGGAAAATTTCAAGCTCAGAAGCAGTTCATGGATTGTCTCTCTAGAATAGCAAACTACTGCCTGTGGGCCAATTACAATACCTCTTCCTATTTTTGTAAATAAAGTTTTATTGAAACATAGTCACACAGATTCATTTAAGTGTTGTTTTTGGCTGCCTTTGCACTACAGAAGCGGAGCTGAGTAGTTGAAACAGAGACCACATGGCCCTCAAAGGCTAAAATGTTTACTATATCCTTCTGTCTCTGGAAAGAAAATTGTTTGGTCTAACTTGAAACATGGACTCATCCCTATGTTTTAGGGATGGTGTTGGGATGAATTTCTCTGATTGTCTGGTCTATCAGAAACACGCTGTGGAGGAAAGTCAGCTCCCCAGAGGAAGGGCATTACTATCACTAGAAGAGTGGGATGGGGTATCCGGCAGATATAACTAATACACGATCTTACCCTATGCAGTCCAATCCACAAGAATGCTATCAATGCCAAGTTGATACACAACTGATGAAAAGCAATGACAAGCAGAGCTTGAATTCTAAGACTGTGACATTAAGTGGAAAAAAGGTTGCTGCTATATATGATTGATTATTTCACTCTTACAGGCCACAGATTAGAGCAATAATTCATTTATATTTTATAATTATATATCTGGCATTTGTTAGATTATAAAGGGAGAGTTTATTTTAATATCTGCTTCCACACAATGTAGTTATCCCTATTTTATCTGTGAGAATCAGAAAAGTCATGTAATTTGTCTATGGTATAGACTTAATGTGCAGAGGAAAACTGGAATATTTCAACTCAACATTCATATTGTTCTTTAAATGCTCTGCATCTATTTTCTGACAATTACCAACAGAAACACATGAAAAAATGCCATAAGATACATTCCTTTTAACACTATTACAAAAATTCTATGTTAAATAGCCTTCATCTTTGGTCATTTCATTTTGCTCACTCTAGAACAATCGAAATTGTTAATATCATGATTACATGCTATGTTTTCCCAAATAGAATAACTATTGATCCTGGAGTATAAAATGCATGTTAAAGGTAATAGCAATAAGAACTGTAGTAGATATTTGGAGAAGAAATCAAAATATTAGAGCTGGCATGGGGCGCCTGGGTGGCTCAGTTGGTTAAGCGACTGCCTTCGGCTCAGGTCATGATCCTGGAGTCCCGGGATCGAGTCCCACATCGGGCTCCCTGCTCAGCAGGGGGTCTGCTTCTCCCTCTGCCCTCTTCCCTCTCGTGCTCTCTGTCTCTCATTCTCTCTCTCTCAAATAAATAAATAAAATCTTTAAAAAAAAATATTAGAGCTGGCAGATTCATTCTGTATCAAGTCTAACTTGCCTTTTTTGTTGTTGTTAAGGAAACCACAGATTTAGAAAGGATAAGTAACTTGCTAAAGGTTAAGTAGTTATTTGAGAAAAAACCTAAGAAGAGTGTAAGTGTATTATTTCCCACTGAATGAATGTGTTTTTTATCCCTCGGGCAATGTTGCCTGGCTCTATGAATTTAAGATCCATATGGCAATTGGGAATACTATCAATTTTTTGAAGATTTTGGATGGAATAAGAAACAATCTGGCACAAGGAACATTTATTTGAATGTTATTCTAAATTAATTCCTTATATAATCACTTATCCAACTATTGCAGGAAGATAAAAAAAGCAATGATGTTTCTCCTAGAATATACCTACTGCAGTCTGTCTTCGCCTAAACTACTTTCATCACGCCTGCATACACCACACAAATTAAACAATTATTTTATCAATAACAAAAAAAGTTTACCTTGCCTCAAATCCATAGTCATAAAGCTTAAAGTCAACATTTATCTGTCTATATCTCTTACATTTCTTACAGTGCTAAGATGCTAGTGCTTGGTAGTGCTAACATATAGCATAGTTGTATTCTACATGGCAAATATATTTATTGAATGGAGAACTGTTATTTATCTTTACCTTCAAAAGCTAACTTAAAATGTGTTTTGTATGTCAGAAATTAAACATTATTATTTTCCCTTTAAAAAGAATCTCTTATTAGAAACCCCAAAGAAATACAAGTTATAAGCAAGGCCACCAAAGGATGCTAAAACCATTGTTTGAAAGTCTATTGGAGGAAAGGATAGTCTCATCATGTCCAAGTACCATCTGACATATTACTTATTAATTGAAAATATAGATATAAAATTTTTTCATGGGGAGATTCTAGTAGTCATTGCCATACCGAGTGATCAAAATTAGTATCACCTCTGATGATATAACCTAACACAATGTACGTCCTGATGTGATGCAATATAAATAACACAGTATTACCTGTAAAAAAGTATTGCCACAGTCATTTATCCCAAATTTAATCATGCTCTGAAATCTAACTTCCAGTTTACAGAAAATACAGGGTGTAGAAGGGTAAGTTTATTATACCACAAGGACATATTTAGACAAATTCAGAAAGTTAGATGTCTTGTGAGAGAATTGACCTGGTCTCTTCAAAAAGCCAATATCATAG
Organism: Mirounga angustirostris; assembly: GCF_029215605.1. NCBI lineage: Eukaryota > Metazoa > Chordata > Mammalia > Carnivora > Phocidae > Mirounga > Mirounga angustirostris. Next base: position 109,318,145 of record NW_026991716.1, read on the forward strand.
AAAAAAAAGGTAGGAAGATAACTCCATGTTAAAGAGACATAATAATCAAAAGTAATATATGTATATTGATTCAATTCTGGTTTTAAAAACAGCCATCAGGGGGCGCCTGGGTGGCTCAGTTGTTGGGTGTCTGCTTTTGGCTTGGGTCCTGATCCCCGGGTCCTGGGATCGAGCCCGCATCAGGCTCCCTGCTCAGCAGGAGGCCTGCTTCTCCCTCTCCCACTCCCCCTGCTTGTGTTCCCTCTCTCGCTGTGTCTCTCTCTGTCAAATAAATAAATAAAATCTTAAAAAAAAAAATAGCCTTCAGACATTTGAGGAGCAGTTGGAGAAATTTGAATATTAACTGGTTAAGGATGATTTTGGAGAATTAATGTTACTTTTTGTCAATGTAATAATAGTAATGTGGTTTTGTAGGAGAACCTTCTTATTCTTAGGCAACGATGCTGAAATTTTTAGGGTGGTATCTCAATATGTCTGCATCTTACTTTAAAATGGTTAATCAGAGAATTAACATGAAAAAAGACAAGAAACAGAAAAAAAGGAAGGAAGGGTGGGAGAGGGAGAAGAAGGAAGGGAAGGAGTGAGGAAATATAGGATATTGTAGAATAAGATGGAAGTTATAGGAGTCTACTGTATAATCATTCATATTTTTTGAATGTTTGAATTTTTCGTAATGAGAATGTGAGGAAAAGTTCTTGTAAATCTAGGCTGGAAGAATAACTGCTACTTTCAGAAAGGTATTGTCCTTGTCTACAAGAGATGGTACATTAGTAAAATAAGCCGAAATGAAGCTCAAGATTACTCTTTTCAGAATGTCCCTGAATATACACCTCAACAACTGTGTACTCTACAGAGACAGCTCTAGCTTTCCCTCAAGTGATATTAGAGCAGGAGAATGAGAAAGGATATTAACATATCTTTTATTCATTTCTGAACCAAATTTTTTTTTTTTTTTTTAGAGACAGAGAAAGAGAGCATGAGCTAGGGGAGAAGCAGAAGGAGAGGGAAAATCTTAAGCAGGCCCTCTGATCAAAGGGGAGCCTAATGCAGGTCTCGATCTCACCACCCTGAGGATCATGACCTGAGCCCAAATCAAGAGTTGGTACGTAACTGACTGAGTGACCCAGGTGCCCCTCTGAACCAACCTTTTAAAATTGACTCCAGTATAATTATTCTTTTTTCAGTCATAAACTTTTGGGAGTCCAATAAAGAGACATTTTTACATCTAAAGATTTTCTCTAAAAGGGTTTTAAAAAAGTAACATTTTGTCTTACCACAATTAATGTGTTTTTAATGAAATCACCTGAAAATAAATGTCTCTTTATTCTTTGGTTTCAATTATTATTATATGAACAAAGGATTATGTTAGAAATAAATCGCAATCCTCTCACTTTCTGTCACTACAGTGCTTTAATAGATACATACTGTAAGATTTTAACTGGCTGATAAAAATACTCAATTCCAGGAATTATGTTTTATTATAAATCTTAGCCTTTGATATTGTTTTCCAAAGAAAATGCTCGAATGATTTTCAATTCCTAAGGGCCAAATTCTGCCGTCAGTTATCCATGCATGGCTCCCATTGACTTCAATGGCTTTCATTGACTACCATGGAAGTAAGCCAAATTCCACTGGAGGATGTGTGCATGCAATTCTATTTGAAGTTAGTGGGGGTCACGTACATATCCTAGGGCAGAACTTGGCCCAAGGATTCTATACTAATCAATTGCTGTCTTAGCCTGTAAAACAATGGAAAAAATATTGCCACTACAAAAGTAAACCAAATGTTAAAGACAGCTCTCCAAGAGAAATCTAGAAAAGACTTCTTAAAGTAATATAAAAACATTGTCATGCCATTACTGCTCTGCTGGAGACTGAAAACAATTAGGATTCTAGTAAGATATATGTTGCAATGAAAAATTTTCCTGGATTATACAGCATTCTCACACGGATCTGGCCCACTCAAGACTCTGGCCCATTTCAAACTTTGGCTTTTTCTTCTGTGAGTATGTTGATCTCCTGATCTTTCTCCAAGCTTAACTCCCACAGTTATTTTAAATGGTGTTCATGTCTATTGTATAAATATAATACTAAAAGTGGACAGTGAGTTTGGTGCCTTCTCTTGTCTTTTCCCTAATTAGTTCCCCAACATGGGCTACTAGCTGAATGTATCAAATAAGCACAGTACAATTACTATAGTAGGGAGAAACATAATAATCATTTTTATCTTTAATTTTCATCGTTTTTCAAACTCCTTTCCCTGTGTGGGTGACAAATGAGCCCAAATATGCTTTCTTCATTTGTTTAAACAAAGAATGTTGTGAAATATGCCTCTTTGTTACTACCTTAGCAATACTTCATCTTTTTTTTTTTTAAGGCAAGAGATGCTGATTTTCCATTTCTTCTCAAGTTAAAATACATACAGAAGAGGGTGCATATCCAAAATGTATTTATGAATTTTTACAAAATAAACATGGTAATGTAAGTATTACCAGATGAAGAAATTATCATGACCAGCACTCCAAAAGTCTTCCTGGTTCACCTTCCTAATCATTACTCTTTCAAAGATAATGACTTCTTACTTCTGGCTTCTTACTCACACATTAATGAAAAAGACTGGAGTGTTTACCAGAGTCTCTCCTGTTTGTGTTTCCTGCCTGTTAAGACTGAAAAATCTCAGGTTTGATTTTTAGCCTTTCACCTGTACCTTTTAGTTCAGCCATCTTGGCCCAGAAGACCTTAAAAATAAGCAAATTCTTCAAAAGAATAGGAATATAGAATGTCAGACTCATTTATCTGTGTTCTCTTATCTCTGAGATTTTGGCCTCTGAAGTCCTGGCTGCCTTGGTAGCCCTGAACTCCAACTGTGTGTCCTTGAAATTGTGAGGCAGCTGAAAGGTTTGAACTATAACTTCAGACTTGAGCCCTTGGATCACTACTTACTGAACCAGAAATACCTGATGTGGAAAAATGGTGGCAAATGGTGGACTCATCACAATTTGTTCTCCCTCTCTCTAGAATCTTTGCCCCTCGAAGCCAGTCTGCCTTGATTCTTCTCCATGACTTGAAAGAGCTTTCAGAAAGATTACTTATTCATCTTTATAGTTATTTTCAGTGAGAAGATTGATTTGGTATAAATTAATCCATCATATCCAAAACTACAAGTGTCTTCCTCAGCTCTTTACAGTTCTTTTTAAAATTTTAATTCCAATATAGTTAACATAGAGGGTTATATTAGTTTCAAGTGCACAATATAGTGATTTAGCAATTCCAGTGCTCATCACAAGTGTCCTCTTGAATCCCCATTTTCTATTCCACCCATCCTCCTACCCACTTCCCCTCTGGTAATCATCATCAGTTTGTTCTCTATAGTTAAGAGTCTGTTTCTTGTTCTCTCTCTCTCTTTCTCTCTGTCTCTCTTTTTCTCAGCTTACTTGTTTTGTTTCTTAAATTCCACATAGAGTGAAATTATATAGTATTTGTCTTTCTCTGACTATTTTGCTTAGCATTATGCTCTCTAGCTCCATCCATGTCTTTGCAAGTGGCAAGATTTTATTCTTTTTTTATGGCTTAATAATATTCCTGTGTGTGTGTGTGTGTGTGTGTGAGAGAGAGAGAGAGAGAGAGAGAGAAAGAGAGTGAGAGATATCTCACATCTTCTTTATCCATTCATCTATCAATAGATACCTGGGTTGCTTCCATAATTCAGCTGTTGTAAAAATGCTGCTATAAACATAAAGGTGCATGTATCCCACTGAATTAGTGTTTTTGTATTTTTTGGGTAAATACACAGTAGTGTGATTACTAGACTGTAGGGTAGTTCTATTTTTAATGTTTTGAGGAACCTCCATACTGTCTTCCAGAGTGGCCGTACCAGTTTGCATTCCTACCAACAGTGTAAGAGTGTTCCTTTTTCTCCACATCTTTGCCAGCATTTGTTTCTTATGATTTTGATTTTAGCTCTTCTGACAGGTGTGAGGTGATATCTCATCGTAGTTTTGATTTTCATTTCTCTGTTTACTTCTCTTCAACTTCTTCAACTTCCCCCTCTGGAATAAAAATTGTAATATTGTCTTCCTGGTCCCTTCACCCAGTCATCACCATTACACCTTCCTTTGCTCTGTGCACTTCTGTTAATTGACTTCTCTCACTGCCTTCTGTATTCTTTTTTATATTTATGTCTCCTCTACTGGCCCTAGTGTTGCTACATTTTGACTATCATCTATTTAAGAAGTACAGTTAAAATATTAACCCAGTATGGGCACATATACCTATATAGAACTGAGAATTTTACTAAGTATAATTTACCCTGCTGTATGTGATGTACCTTGATCTATTCTACTCATTATGTTCTATTTCATTTCATTTTTTTTAAATGCTATTTTTAAATGCAATCAACAAAATTGACTTTAATGATCATTAATTTGTTATTAACTAAAAATTGTGAACTCCTTGAGCCTTTTTTATTTTATTCATAGCCAAGTGTCCCCTGGGCCCAGAATTACGCTAGCATATCGCAGGTGATTAATAAATATTTGGGACCCGAACAAACCTCATAGACATACCTCACAGGCTCCTGGTTGGTCTAGTAACGGCGTCATTAGAAGCAAATTGCTAACTGAACTAGAGCTATTTAGGGTCATTGTAACGTGATTTTTATGGAAATGTATTTCTGAAATATAACAGTAATTTCTTGTCATTGTTACTCAAAGACTGAAAATATCTGTGCAGTTTTAATTTTCATGTTTATATTTCATAACATTATTGAATTATGAGTGACATACAGTGAAATGCACATATTTGATGAGTTTTAACATGTGTAAACTTTTGAAACCAACACCATGATCAAAATAATGACCTTTTCCACTACCCCTAAAAGTTTCTTTGTGCCCCTCTATAATCCATACCTCCCTCTAATCCCATTCTCAGGCAACAACTTATTTGACTTCTGTCACTGCTGATTAGTTTGCTTTTCTAGAGTAATCAAATCACTTAGCATAATTATTTTGAGATTTATCCATATTGTTGCATATATAAATGGTTCATATTTGTTTACTCTTGAGTAGTATTCTATTATATGGATGTGTTATAATTTATTCATTCACCAGTTGATGGACATTTGAGTTGTTCCCTGCTTGGGACTATTACAGAAAGAGTTGCTATGAACATTTGTGTACAAATCTTTGAATATATGCTTATACTATAAAAAGAAGCGGGATGGCTAGGTCATACCAAAGGTTTATATATAGCTTTTTAAGAACCTGCAAATGGTTCCCCAAATGGTTTCCAAAATGATAGCACTATTTTACATTTCTTCAACAGTATATGAGTGTTCCATTAGCTATGTGTTCTCATTAACAATTGGTTATTCTTTCAACTTTAGCTACCCTAATGAGGTGTGGAATTTTTAGGTAGTTTGAGCAAGCATTCCTCTCCACCATTCCAGATACTTGTTAAAACAGCATACTGGTTAAGAATCTGGCTCTGCAGTTATATACATTTGATTTCAACATGTTCTTCTTTATCTACATGAACTCAGAGGACTTATTTAACATTTTAGAGTCTTAGTTCATAAATATCTAAAGTACAATATTTATAATATCTAATTTCTGGAGATGCTGTAAACTCAAGGAAGAATATCTTAAATTATTATTTTTCTTCCTCTTTTCCTCTCCTTTATCATATAGATATCTCTCCAAAATTATAACAAAATTGTAAAAACATATCACTTTCACTCCCTATTAAATAAAAACTAGTCCTACACACTGTTCGTATTAGCTTTAATCATAGTTGACTTAAACCACATTTAAAAAAATATAGTCAGGGTGACATCAAATTAAATAAATCCTTATTTTCTCTTTCCCTCTTATCAGTTCTTTCTTTTTACTTCTCTCAAAAATCAGTGATTTGTTTTTTAAAAGGTCTGGTCATGCACCAGATTAAAAGTTGAGTTCTTATTTATCAAAATTTTTTGGCATGCCATGCTTTTTTCTCTCTGAATAATGCCTTCCTGGAAATAGCTACAATAGTAATTTATTTCAGATTAAAAAGAAAAATAAAATACTGTGTGTTTCAAAGGAGCATTAAAATTATATGAAAACATTAAAATTGAAAAAAATGAATAAATCAATATTTACAAACCTGAGAAAGTCATTTAATTGGCATCTCTTCTTTAATAGATTGCAATTAATCAATTTTTATGTAATTAATGTTCAGAGTTTAATGAATTATTACAAAAAAACATGAGATGGAAGTTCATGGCAAAGAGAAGGTACAGTCCTTATACTACAAATTTGAACAATTCTGAAAGAACAGACAGTTCTTGGCAACTGTAATTAAGCTCACTGCTCCAGAAACACTACAAATTCTGATAGGTTGCAATTTAATTCTATTTGGAGAAGTAATAGGTCATAATAAAGCAGAGATGCTTGATTAGCATTAATGGTTGACTTTCAATGGTTGCCATCTCTTTTCAATAACACCAAGTTTTCAAATTAAGAGTATATTCTTTCAATACCTTTATCTTTGTCACAAGCATTCCATAGGATATATTTTTACACTCCTCATTTACCTTTAAATCAATAGTTCTGTATAATAATTTGTTACTAATATAGGATTTCCAGTGCATGACAATTGGAAGAGGGTTTCACTGCTTGAGGCTATCTTTCCGGTTATCTTATCTCTACCTCCCAAAATAAAAGCTCAGGATGGTAACACAAAGTCTGTAAGTAAAGGTTTCCAAACCATACCTCATACAATATTATCTTCTTAACTATTTTTCATTTGACTCTCCTTGCTTAAGATTAATTCAAACTGTCTTCTGAAGTGTTAATTCAACTGTGGACTACAAATATTTGCACATGAATAGCCCTTGAGAAATGTAAAGAGGTATTATATTTTCTCAAATTTAAGATATCATCTATCATAAGATGCATGGATATATGCACCACTAAAGAAGAAAAAATGTTGCCAATTAAATTATGGCACAATTAAAAAGTGCTGCTGATTATAGCATGCATCCCAAATTCAGAGTTGAAAAAAATTAAAGGAAAATATTCACGTTAAAATTCAGTGAAATATGGTATTCATGATATGACTTCTGTGCAAAGCTTGCATGTTGCCATATGAAGTCAAATGAGTCATTTAACTCCCTTTTACTTCAGCTCCCTCACCTCTAAGATGAAGATAATAATTACTTCTCGGTTGAAACGATGAAGGGAAGTATGTGCATGTGAAACTATTAGTGTTGTTGTGACTAGCATGCAGTAAGCTGAAAATAAGTGACATATTACTGCTATTCTCTCTTTTAAAAATTAAGCTCAGATAGCCAAAAAATTGAAAGTAATTTAAAATAGCATAAATATAATCAAGAAATTGTGATTAGGCAATAAGTACATTAAGCAGTTGTGCAAGGCAGACACAATGAGTAAATTAGAAAGCTTGACAAAAGGGTTCAGTTTTACACAGGCAAAATAGAAGAATGAGAACCCCGGGGGTAAGAACAGAGTGAGCAAAACCATAGGGGGAGTAAGTGAGTGAGTGCAGTGAAAAGAAGGCCACATGTGGGGCGCCTGGGTGGCTCAGACGGTTAAGCGTCTGCCTTCGGCTCAGGTCATGATCCCAGGGTCCTGGATCGAGTCCCGCATCGGGCTCCCTGCTAGGTGGGGAGCCTGCTTCTCCCTCTGCCTCTGCCTCTCTCTCTCTCTCTCTGACTCTCATGAATAAATAAATAAAACATTAAAAAAAAAAAAAAAAAGAAGTCTACATGTGATCATTGACAGCTGAGTTTTCCTCTCGACTCTCCTCAACAGACATGAGTCTTCAAACAAGTAATCCCTGCTCTCTTGGCATCATTTTTCTCATCCTTACAATGTTGTGGCTAGACTAAGTCATTTTTGTGATCTCTTCTACCTCTAAAATTTCTTATGTCCATGCATGTACAGAGAGAGGGAGAAAAAAAGTGAAACTTTCCAGAGTGGAGGGTTAGCCCTGAGATGAATGAAGTAAGAAAGCAGGTTGAGGGGCACCTGGGTGGCTCAGATGGTTAAGCGTCTGCCTTCAGCCCAGGTCCTGATCCCAGAGTCCTGGGATCGAGTCCGGTGTTGGGCTCCCTGCTTGACAGGGAACTTGCTTCTCCCTCTCCCTCTACTGTTCCCCCTGCTTGTGTGCTGACAAATAAATAAAATATGAAAAAAAAAAGAAAGTTGGTTGAATATCATACTACAGATAAACAGCTTTTAACCAAGATGAACATGCAGACTTGATATAGTTTATTCCATTGATTTTTACTATTCTATTGTTCCCAATATTAGTAAGAGTATAAAAATATAGACATATATATACACATGTATTCACATATGTCGATAGATAGATAAAGCAAATTGTAGAAACTTTTATAGTACAAAGAATTCTGTTTCTAACAGAGTCTTAAAATGAGGTATTCTTTTTAAATATTCTGCTTGAGTTACTACAAATATTATACATAAACTTTTAATTTTCAAAGTACAATAAATAACATTTAACAATAATAGTCTATTAAAAATAATTTATATTTTAATTGATGAGTAAGAACAAATTTAGGAACTTTCAGAATTATTTTAATATCATTTTTTTCCCCAGTGATATGTGGAATTGCCAATTTATGAGCATGCTGGTGAAACTTCCATATACAGATCAGGACATATAACAGCAGAAATTACTATTTCTTTTCTAATGTTATGTTAATACACATGAAAGAACATATGATTTCTGTCTAAATATTTAATTTTCAAAAATGGTGTTTTATGACTCTAAGAGATGAAATCTGAACAAGAAATCATGCACAGTATTGGTATGGGAGATGACAGTGAATGAAAAACAAAGATAATGCAAAGAACTACCTCATTGTGCAGATTGCTTTGCAGATTATGGGACATAGAAAAATATCTTTTTTTCCCCTCTTGAGTTTAACTCTACTATACACAAGAATGAATATTTAACCTTGGGGAAATGTGTGCATGTGTGCATGCATGTGCGTGTGTGCGTGTGTGTTTATGTGTGCATGTGTGTGTGTGAGATTTGAGAGTTACTCACTGGTCACTATGAAAGAGAGAGGCAGGTTACCTTGGAATCCCTCCCCCAACAGGAGCACAAGGTGATAAGCGAGGGTCATGGGTGTAAGCGTTCCAGAGCTACTGAGCCCTGAATTTCCTTGCCCTGCAGCTGGGAGCAGCATGCCAGCCACTTCTAAAAAAAAGAAAAGAAAACAAAGAAAGAGAAGCATATTATCATACACTGTTCGAGAGACCAGGAAGGGCAACTTTACTTGGAGATTTCATTCCTATCTTGGCCTCTACCATGGGACTTGGGGGCCAAGGTGATCTCTCTCTGTTCTGTACTGAATTGTGTTCCCTCAAAATTCACATGTTGAAGTTTTAACCACCAATATGATTGTACTTGTAGATAAGGCCCTTAGGAGGTAAAGGTTAAATGATTTTGTAAGGGTGGGCCTCTAATCTTATAGAATTGGTGGATCTATAAGAAGAGGGAGAGAAAGATCTCTATGCACATGCACCAAGGAAAGGTTATGGGAGCCCACAGTGGAAGGCAGCCATCTGCAAGCCAGAAAGAAAGCTCTCACCAGATCTTAGTTTTCCAGCTTCCAGAACTGTAAGATACATTTCTGTAGGTTAAGCCACCCAGTCCATGGTATTTTGTTATGGCAGCCTGCACAGACTAAGACCCTCCTCTTCCCTTTTCTGCCACCACAGTCTGTCTCCCTGGATCTCTCTGGAGTTTTGGACTAACTCGGCCTTTCTCAGTCTTTTCACTGAAGAGGAACACTTGAAATATCTTTTAAGGCTCAAAAACTTGCATAAAAATTATTGTATTGAGGTTGTTCCAGTTCTGCATGTAAGGAGCTGGGAAGTAGCCATTCCATCCTAACAAATAAAAAGCTGAATGGACTGAAAATACCAAAAAGCAATAAAAACAATGACCGAAAAAACAAAAGAGAATATCCAAGGACTGTGGGACAACTACAAAAAATGTAACATATGTATAACAGGAATATAAGAAGGAGAGAAATTTCCCCAAATTAATGTCAGACACCAAACCATGGATAAGGAAGCTTAGAGAACCAGGCTAAATGCCAAAAAAGTGTACCTAGGCATATCATTTTCAAATTAGAGAAATCAAAGATAAAGAAAAATCCTGAAAGAAGCCAGAGAAAAAAATTTCTTATTTTTAGAGGAACAAGGATAAAAATTACATCCAACTTCTCCTCAAACCACATAAGCAAGAAGAGAGTGGAAGGAAATATTTATGAAGTGTTGAGAGAAGAATCCACCTACCTAGTATGCTGTATTCTACAAAGCTATCCTTGAAAAGTAAAGGGGAGATGAAAACTTTCTCAGACAAATAAGAATTGAGGGAATTGAAGGAGTAAATCTGTTTGATAAGAATTGTCTAAAATAAGTTCTTGAAGGAGGAAAAAATATATAGGTCAGAAATTCAGATCCACAAAAGTAAGGAAAAGCATCAAAGAAGGAATAAATTAAAGTGAAATAAAAACTTTGCTTTTCATATTCTTAATTGATCTAACAGATAACAGTTTGTTCAAAATAATAACACCAACAATGTATTTGATTATGTACACTTATGTACATATTTTATGTGTATATATGTGTGTGTATGCTTATGTATGCTTATATGAATGAAATATGTGAAATGAGTGACAGCAATGATACAAGGAACAAGAGGAAGGAATTAGGATTATTTATTCTTATAAAGTAATCACACTACCCATGAAGCAGTAAGTATAGAGTTACTTGAAAATGGTTGTGGCTTAGCTGTAAATGTATATGGCAAACTCTAAGGCAACTACTAAAACAAGTTTTTAAAAAAGTATAACTGATATGCCAAGAAAGAAAAGAAAATGGAATCACATAAAATGTTGTCAAAACCACAAAAGGCAGAAAAAGGGTGAAAGACAAAAAAAAAAAAGAACAAGAGCAACAAACAGAAAATAGTAACAGATATGGTAGATGATAATTCAACTCTATCAATAATCACTCTGAACAGCAATGGTTTAAAAGTACCGATTAAAAGACAGGGATTGTCAGAGCGGACCAAAAACACAACCTATCTATATGTTGTCTACAAGAAACCCACTTTAAATATAAAGATACATATAGATTAAAAGTCTATGGATAGAGAAATATATACCATGCTAATACTAATCAAAAGAAAGCAGGAGTAGCTATATTAATTTAAGACAGAGCAGATTTCAAAGTAAGGAAATTTATCAGGGATAAAGAAATGATAAAAGGGTCAATTCTTCAAGAAGACAATAATTCCTAACATGTATGTGCCTAACAAAAGGCAAAAACTGATAGAACTGCAAGGAGAAATATGTGAATCCACTATCATTGTTAGACTACAGCATTCCTCTCTCAGAATTGGGCAGATCTACCAGGCAGAAAATCAGAAAGGACATAGCTGAACTCAACAACATCATCAACTTAGTGTAACTGACATCTATGGACTACTTCATCCAAAACCAAAATACATATTCTTCTCAAGCTCACATGGAACATTTACCAAGATATACCACAATCTGGGCCATGAAGCAGATCTTAACAAATTTAAAATAATAGAAATCATGCAATATCTGCCTTCAAATCAAAATGGAATTAAATTAGAAATCAATAACAGAAAGATAACTAGAAAGTCCCAAAATTCATGGAGATTAAACAACACATGTCCAAGTAACACATGGGTCAAATATGTAATATCAAGAGAAATTTTTAAATATTTTGAACACTGGAAATATATGAAGAGAGTAGATTTCAGGTGCACTCATCAGACACACGAAAAAGGTTACTATGAGGAGATATGTTACTTGTCTTGACTGTAGTAATCATTTCACTAAATATACATATATCAAACATTCATGTTGTATATCTTACATATACACAATTTTTATTAAAAATATATAAATTATAAATAAGTGGGGCACCGGGGTGGCTCAGTTGGTTAAGTGTCTGCTCTTGGCTCAGGTCATGATCCTGAGGTGCTGGGATCAAGCCCCACATTGGGCTCCCTGCTCAGCAGGAAGTCTGCTTCTCCCTCTCCCTCTGCCCCTCCTCCCGACTCGGGCTCTCTCCCTCAAATAAATAAGTAAAATCTTTAAAATATACATATATATATATGTGTGTGATAAAATGTCAAAATATTTTGAACTAAATGAAAATAAAAACACAACTTGTCAAAATGTGTGGGATGCAGTAAAATTTCAAGCCCTCCATTTTTCAACTATACTAGAGTGATAGGAAGGGAGTAACAATTGAGTTGCATATATTTACCCCCTCTACTGCTTCCCTTATCATTTACATCTCAATATCCTCTATAATCTACTGAAACAGTTCTTACAAAGTCATCGACTGCCTTCTAATTGCCAAATCCAGGAGATATTTTTCCAACAATACTTTATTGAAGCCCTCGCCTCTTTACTTGACACTATTGATTATTTCCTTAAAAGTTGCTACTCCTGTCACTTCCCAGATGCCACAGATTCCTCATTCTCCTAGTTCTGTAAGGATTTATTCTCTGCTTCCCTTCCAAATTCATTTTCCTTTGCCCACTGGTTTAATGTTAACCTTTCCCAGGCCACCCAATATAGTCCACTACTTTACTCACTTTACACAAACTGCCCGGATGATCCCATCTTTCCACTTTACCTCATGGAGTCCTTGTATTTTTTTTAAGACTAGTTAACTCAGCAGAAAGTTAAGTTATGGAGTTATATTTGATGGCTCATGAAATTATTAGGAAGGATACTGAAGCAGGCTTAGGAGACCAGAAGAAAGAAAAAGAAACTAGGCAGCAGAGAATGTGGTCAAGGGCACCACACAACAAGCTTGTTTGACCTCCTTGCTGGTTACACCCTAGGCGACAATAGCTGCCATAAATGTTGGACCACTGGACCTCTGGGGTGAGGGCCCTCTCAGTGTTTTTCCATCGTGGCATACCAGATTCAAAGTCCTGAGCAGTTGCCTCTGAATTGTTCATGCTCCTCTGTGGAGAGGAAAGGCCAAGTCCTTTTGGAAGACTTACTTCCCATCTAAATTCACACAATGTAAATTCCCCAGAGAAAAATAAACAACTCAGGTAACAAGCACTCAGAACAAAACTTAAGTAAATAAAACTTATCCCAGAGTCCTTCTCATGTCCTTTCCCTGCCCCTAAATTCCACCCCAAGAACCATCCCCCTTCCAGTCTGCACCCATTTTAACCAATATCCTTACTTCTAACTATATAAATTAATTTTGTCACATTTTGAACTACACATGAATACAAAATAAAATGTGAGAATTATTTTTTTTTTAAGATTTATTTATTTATTTTAGAGGGGGCTGAGGAGCAGAGGGAGACAGAGAGAGAATCTCAAGCAGACTCCACGTTCAGCACAGAGCCCCACATGGGGCTCAATCCCAGGACGCTGGGATCATGACCTGAGCCAAAGTTAGACACTCAACCGACTGAGCCACCCAGGTGCCCCTTTTGTATACAATTTTTAATGCACTCTTTTATTTTTCTTTAAACCCTGGGCTGCAGGATAAAGGCCACAGTCTTAGAGTGGTGCCCAGTGCTGCCTCCGTCCATGTCTACCATGCCAGCCTCCTGTCTTGCCTCTCCTTACCTTCAACTTTCTGTCCTAGGAGTGTCAACTGCTTGTAATTTCCTTCTTCTCTCCCAACCCCCAACCTCACTCATTTTGCCTCATCTGCCTTCTGTGTACCATTTTTCATTCCCATTTCATCCAAAGAACTTCGACTTGTTCTTTGAACCTCATCTGACTCTGACTGCTTTTCACCCTTAAGTCTTCCTATAGGTGCCACCTTTTTGAAGACACACTCCTTGACCAGGTTTTCCATTCCAAGGCAAACTGAGGTGCCCTCATGAGTATTTTATTATGTACTTTAACTATCTGTATTACTTTACCAACCATGCTGTATTATCCTTATTTGTGCCTCTGTGAGTTCTTTGAGGGTGGCTTTTCTTTTTCATTCCCATAACCCTAATATTTAACAGAAAGACTGCATAAATCATATACTTAATAAATTTTAATTCTATAAATGAGTTAACTCAAATACAGAAATCTGGCGGTTTCAGTTCCAGATTTATTTTTTATCTACTTGAATTTTGGCAGATTGCTTATCTTAAGTGAGCATGGGTTTTCTTACCTGTTAAAGAGAGATCATAATATCCACCCAACCAACTATGAGTGTTAAGATCAAATAAGACAATGCAATCACACAGCCCCTTATAAGTAATACATATGTATAGTTATATATATAATCATATCTGTATATATATAACTATGCTAACATATTAGATTAGAAAATTTTGTGTCTTTTTTTTACCTTGTATTTTTTCCTCTTATTTTTAAAATTTTTTTAACTTTTTATTTAAATTTCAGTTAAACATACAGGGTACTATTAGTTTCAGGTGTATAATAGAGTGATTCAACACTTCCATGTAACACCCGGTGCTCATCACAAATGCACCCCTTAATCCCCATCACCTATTTCACCCAGCCCCCTACCCACCTCCCTTGTATTTTTAAAAATTTTATTTCACTTGATGTTTCAGTTGAGTTGAATTTGCCTTATAAATCTTAAAATTCCCATGTTATCAGAAATATCAGAAATGGTGTTTAAATATACAGTTGGAAGAGTCATGCCGTGAAGTATTCCATCAAGTTGAATCTAAGCTAAGATCATTTCTAACTTAAAACATATAGATATTTTCGAGTTGATGATGCTTATCCAAACCAAACTCTTGGCTTTCATTGTGTGTGGCAAGCAGCGATATATCTTGGAAGAAATTAGGATACATGCAACATGATACTTCTGAAAAGGTTCACACTGTGTAAGAAGTCCACTTGTGACCAGTCACTACCTGATATGTAATCCCAGCCCCATTTTGCATTTTTAATACAGGCAAAATACCCATTAAAACAAATACATTTAAAACATAAAAGCTATTTATTATTTACTCTATTGATTGAGTTATCTTTAAGTATTAAAAGAAAATAAAGGGGCACCTGGGTGGTTCAGTTGGTTAAGTGTCTGACTCTTGATTTCTCCCCACTCACGTGCTCTCTCTCTCATTCTCTCTCTAAAATAAATAAATAAGTCTTTAAAATAAATAAAACAAATATAACTTCATTTTACTGGAAAGAGCTCAGCAGAAACAGGATAAAATCTTCAGAGATAAATGCAAGGTAGTAAATTGAAGACTGAAAAAGGATGAAAAAAAATCTAGATAAAACTAGACAAATTGAGGCCAGGATTATAAAATAAAATGGTTCGTGCAACTGGGCAGATATTTTTGCAAATGAACAAAGTCTGCAGGGCATAACATCCAGGATTTACAGCCTCTCAATGCTAGTGATTGTGGCAAAGTAGCTCATGCCCCCCCTTGAACAGGTCAGGCTTTATCAGTGCCTGCCAGTCTGGCCATGCAAGAATATGGATCCAGTATTGCCAGAACTTTGGACTCTTCATGAGAAATTATAAATCCATATTTTACATGAATATTCTAGATTTTAAAATGTTACTTCCATTTGTTTAAGTTGTGCAGGCCAAAAAAACACAGCTTTGAATCAAATCAGGCTTCTTGTCTACCAGTTTGCAAAATGTAGGCACAAACAACAGAACAAATGAGGATATAATTGAATATAAGCTGAATATCTTCCAACAGTACAGCATTTTTTTAAATGAAGAGAATTCTCACTGCAGTGGCTGTTAAAGCACAGTATTGTAATTAGTATTTGTCATCTCATTGGGTTATTGGATATTGTTTTTATCTTCTCATATCAGAGAAATATATGGCAACTAGGCTATGCCCAGGAAAAGTCTTTCAAAATAGCATGTTTGGAAAGATTTGGAAAAAGTTACTCTGAGAAGTATCAAAACAGTTACAATTGTTTACCTAGCTTTGCATAAAAATTAAGTATGGTATCTCACTGTCTTTGGGCTTTTGCATATTCTGATTCCTCTGCATAAAATTCTCTTCTCTCTAGTCTTTACATGGTTAATTCTGCCTGGATAACATCTCCAGAAAGGCTTCTTTGCACTCCCAAAACTTAGTCACCCCTCTGATATATATATATGTATTTTTTTTTTTTTACAATATTTAGTGTATTTTCCCATCATAGCACATCCTCCCTGTATGGCTTCTTTATTTCTTTTCTTCCTCAGAATCATGCATTCTTCGAGGACTTTGTCTAGATTATTTTTAAAACCTAGGACAAAGCATAATAGTAGACATAGACATGTAGTAGGTAATTAATAAATAATAATGAATACATAAATGAATCAATCAATAAATTGATGAATGGATGACTCCCCTGTCTGGCATAGTTGTAAACTGGTTACTACTGTTTTTCATTCCTCATTAATTTCCATTCTACCCAGGAACCACACTTGGCCTTGCTAACATTTATAGTATGTTGACAATTTTTACTTGCAGATAAGAGAATTAAAGATACTAGCATTAGTTACTATGTGCCATATTTCATTATATAATCCTGACAAAAACTCCAAAAGGTAGGTATTATTATTCTCATTTCTCACAAATAAAGAAAAATAGTTCTAGAGTTTGAGAAACTTATCTAAGCTCACACCTCGAGTAAGTGAAGGAGCCATGATTCCAAATGGAATTTCTTTCAGCTTCAGAATTTATGGTTTTACCATGATAACATGTCTGCCTGTGAGCTCCAATGGAAAGGGCAGTTTCACTGACAGAGTAACACTGACCTTCATGGAATATTCCCAAGAGTGATTTACTCCTAACAAGCTATAACTGGGTGCATGGTAAATTGGATGTACATGTTCTCTATTAAAAAGAGACTGTTATTTAAAATTTCATTTAAAATGTCAGAATATGGGGTGCCTGAGTGTTTCAGATGGCTAAGCATCTGCCTTTGGCTCAGGTCATGATCCCAGGGTCCTGGGATCGAGCCCTGCATCAGGCTCCCTGCTCAGCTCGGAGCTTGCTTCTCCCTCTCCCTCTGCCATTCCCTCTGCTTGTGCTCTCTGGCTCTGTCTATCTCTCTGTCAAATAAATATATAAAACCTTATAAATAAAATAAAATGTCAGAATATCTTTTTTGTCTCTGGAAATTTATTCTGCTTAAAACACTTTTATGAGGTGGAGGCGGAGCAAGATGGCGGAGGAGTAGGAGACCTGGATTTCGTCTCCTCTCAGGAATTCAGCTGGATAGGGATCAAACCATTCTGAGCACCTACAAACTCAACAGGAGATCGACGAAAAGAAGAGCAACAACTCTCTCAACAGAAAAGCGACCACTTTCTGGAAGGTAGGACGTGCGGAGAAGTGAATCCGAGGCGATATTCGGGAGGATAGACGGCGGGGGAGGGGCCTCCGTCGGCCGCTTCTGGCAAGTGATAGAGCCGCGGAGCACAAAATCGGAACTTTTAAAAGTCTGCTCCGCCGAGGGACGTCACTCTGGTGGCTAAGCGGGGGGTGGAACCCTCCGGGACAGTGGGGTCTCAGGACCCTCGGGGTCACAGAAAGACCGGGGGTGCCTGAGAGCGGCAGAGCTCCCAGGTAATGGAGCAGGGAAGCCGGCTGCAGAGGCGGAGCCCAGGCGCGGGCTCTCAGCTCGGGGTGGCCCTAAACCGTGATCCGCGCACAGTCGGGCCCCTGCTCCTCCAGCAGGGACCCAACAAGCGGCAGATCCGGGGAGACTCACCTTCCTCCCCCGGGAGGAGCCACGCGGGAGTGCACGCAGGGATCTGCTGGGTTTGGACACTCCGCACGGGGTCGGGTGCCAGAGATAGAAACACACGGTCACAGGCTGGGTGAGCATGGAGTGCGGCCGGAGACCGGGGAGACGGGAGTGACTGACGGCTTTTCTCTGGGGGCTCACTGAGGAGCGGGGCCCCGAGTTCTCGGCTCCTCCGGGGCGGAGATTGGGAGGCCGCCATTTTCACTCTCCGCCTCCAAAGCTGTACGGAAAGCTCGCAGGGAACAAAAGCCCCGGAGAGCAAACCCGAGCAGCTTACTTAGCCCGGAGGGGGCAAGGGCGGGGCAATTCCGCCTCCGGCAGAGACATTTGGAAACCACGGCAACAGGCCCCTCCCCAGAAGATCAGCGAGAACAGCCGGCCAAGACCAAGTTTACCGATCAATGAGAACGGCAGAACTCCAGCGCTAGGGGAATAAAGTACATAGAACCCGTGGCTTTTTTACCATGATTCTTTAGTCTTTCAAAGTTAATTTTTTTTAACTGTCTTTTTTTCTTTTTTTTTCTTTTTGAATTTTTCTTTTTCCCTTTTTCAACCAACATCTTATCAATCCCTCTTTTAAAAAAAAAACATTTTTATTTTTCATTTTTAGAGTCATATTCTATCCCTTCATAGTAGTTACCCGTATTTTTGGCTTATATATATAAGTTGTTCTCTCTTTAAAATTTTGAGACCATTTCTTCTAACAGATTAAAATATACCCTAAATCTCTAGTATATGGTGTTTTCTATTCCCCTGCCTGATCACATCCTCTCCCTTTTTTTTTCTTTTTTTTTCTTTTTTTTTTAAATCCTCTTCTTTCTTTTTTCAAACAACTTCTTGTCAATTCCTTTTATAAAATGTTTTATAATTTCCATCTTTACAGTCATATTCCATCCCTTCATCATATCAACCCTTATTTTTGTACATATATAAGTTTTTCTCTCTTTAAAATTTTGGGAGGCACTTTCTTCTAAAAGACCGAAATACACCCCAAATCTAGTGTGTGGCACTGATCTATATACCAGCCTGATCATATTTGATCACATTCTGTTTTTATTTTTTGTTGTTGTTGTTTTGTTTTGTTTGTTTTTGTTTTTATCTTTATCTTTTTCTTTTTCTTTTTTCTCTCTTTCCCTTTCTTATCCCACTGCTTCAGGTCTTTTCTGATTTGTTTAGAGTATATTTTCTGGGGACGTTGTTACTCTGCTAGTATTTTGTTCTCTCATTAATCTATTCTCCTCTGCACAAAATGACAAGATGGAAAAAATCACCTCAACAAAAAGAACAAGAGGTAGCACCGACTGCCAGGGACCTACTCAATATGGACATTAGTACGATGTCAGATCTAGAGTTCAGAATCATCACTTTAAAGATACTAGCTGGGCTTGAAAAAAGCATGGAAGTTATTAGAGAAACCCTTTCTGGAGAAGTAAAAGAACTAAAATCTAACCAAGTTGAAATCAAAAAGGCTATTAATGAGGTGCAATCAAAAATGGGGGCGCTAACTGCTAGAATAAATGAGGCAGAAGAGAGAATCAGTGATATAGAAGATGAAATGATGGAAAATAAAGAAGCTGAGAAAAAGAGAGATAAACAACTACTGGATCACGAGGGCAGGATTCGAGAGATAAGCGATACCATAAGACGAAACAACATTAGAATAATTGGGATCCCAGAAGAAGAAGAAAGAGAGAGAGGGGCAGAAGGTATAATGAAGCAAATTATAGCAGAGAACTTCCCTAATTTGGGGAAGGAAACAGGCATGAAAACCCAGGAAGCACAGAGAACCCCTCTCAAAATCAATAAAAATAGGTCAACACCCCGACATCTAATAGTAAAACTTACGAGTCTCATAGACAAAGAGAAAATCCTGAAAGCAGCTCGGGAGAAGAGATATGTAACCTACAATGGCAGAAACATTAGATTGGCAACAGACCTATCCACAGAGACCTGGCAGGCCAGAAAGGACTGGCAGGATATATTCAGAGCACTAAATGAGAAAAATATGCAGCCAAGAATACTCTATCCAGCTAGGCTGTCATTGAAAATTGAAGGAGAGATAAAAAGCTTCCAGGACAAACAAAAACTAAAGGAATTTGCAAACACAAAACCAGCCCTACAGGAAATCTTGAAAGGGGTCCTCTAAGCAAAGAGAGAGCCTAAAAGCAACATAGACCAGAAAGGAACACAGACAATATACGGTAACAGTCACCTTACAGGCAATACAATGGCACTAAATTCCTATCTTTCAATAGTTACCCTGAATGTAAATGGGCTCAATGCCCCAATCAAAAGACACAGGCTATCAGACTGGATTCAAAAACAAGACCCATTGATATGCTGTCTGCAAGAGACTCATCTTAGAACCAAAGACACCCCCAGATTGAAAGTGAAGGGGTGGAAAACCATTTACCATGCTAATGGACACCAAAAGAAAGCTGGGGTGGCAATCCTTATATCAGACAGATTAGATTTTAAACCAAAGACTGTAATAAGAGATGAGGAAGGACACTATATCATACTTAAAGGATCTATCCAACAAGAAGATCTAACAATTGTAAATATCTATGCCCCTAACATGGGAGCAGCCAATTATATAAGGCAATTAATAACAAAAGCAAAGAAACACATCGACAACAATACAATAATAGTGGGGGACTTTAACACCCCCCTCACTGAAATGGACAGATCGTCTAAGCAAAAGAACAACAAGGAAATAAAGACTTTAAATGACACACTGGACCAAATGGACTTCATAGACATATTCAGAACATTCCACCCCAAAGCAACGGAATACACATTCTTCTCTAGTGCCCATGGAACATTCTCCAGAAGAGATCACATCCTAGGTCATAAATCAGGTCTCAACCAGTACCAAAAGATTGGGATCATTCCCTGCCTATTTTCAGACCACAATGCTTTGAAACTAGAACTCAATCACAAGAGGAAAGTCGGAAAGAACTCAAATACATGGAGGCTAAAGAGCATCCTACTGAAGAATGAATGGGTCAACCAGGAAATTAAAGAAGAATTAAAAAAATACATGGAAACCAATGAAAATGAAAACACAACTATTCAAAATCTTTGGGACGCAGCAAAAGCAGTCCTAAGAGGAAAGTATATAGCAATACAAGCCTTTCTCAAGAAACAAGGAAGGTCTCAAGTACATAACCTAACCCTACACCTAAAGGAGCTAGAGAAAGAACAGCAAATAAAGCCTAAACCCAGCAGGAGAAGAGAAATAATAAAGATCAGAGCAGAAATCAATGAAATAGAAACCAAAAGAACAGTAGAACAGATCAATGAAACTAGGAGCTGATTCTTTGAGAGAATTAACAAGATTGATAAACTCCTGGCCAGACTTATCAAAAAGAGAAGATAAATGACCCAAATCAACAAAATCATGAATGAAAGAGGAGAGATCACAACCAACACCAAAGAAATACAAACAAGTATAAGAACATATTATGAGCAACTCTATGCCAGCAAATTAGATAACCTGGAAGAAATGGATGCATTCCTAGAGATGTATCAACTACCAAAACTGAACCAGGAAGAAATAGAAAACCTGAACAGACCTATAACCACTAAGGAAATTGAAGCAGTCATCAAAAATCTCCCAAAAAACAAAAGCCCAGGGCCAGATGGCTTCCCAGGGGAATTCTACCAAACATTTAAAGAAGAATTAATACCTATTCTTCTGAAACTGTTCCAAAAAATAGAAATGGAAGGAAAACTTCCAAACTCATTTTATGAGGCCAGCATTACCTTGATCCCAAAACCAGACAAAGACCTCATCAAAAAGGAGAATTACAGACCAATATCCCTGATGAACATGGATGCAAAAATTCTCACCAAAATACTAGCCAATAGGATCCAACAGTACATTAAAAGGATTATTCACCATGACCAAGTGGGATTTATCCCTGGGCTGCAAGGTTGGCTCAACATCCGCAAATCAATCAATGTGATACAATACATTAACAAAAGAAAACAAGAATCATATGATCCTCTCAATAGATGCAGAAAAAGCTTTTGACAAAGTACAGCATCCTTTCTTGATCAAAACTCTTCAGAGTATAGGGATCGAGGGTCCATACCTCAATATCATAAAAGCCATCTATGAAAAACCTACAGCGAATATTATTCTCAATGGGGAAAAACTGACAGCTTTCCCCCTAAGGTCAGGAACGCGGCAGGGATGTCCACTATCACCACTGCTATTCAACATAGTATTGGAAGTCCTAGCCACAGCAATCAGACAACAAAAAGAAATCAAAGGCATCCAAATCGGCAAAGAAGAAGTCAAACTCTCACTCTTTGCAGATGATATGATACTTTATGTGGAAAACCCAAAAGACTCCACCCCAAAACTGCTAGAACTCATACAGGAATTCAGTAAAGTGGCAGGATATAAAATCAATGCACAGAAGTCAGTGGCATTCCTATACACCAACAACAAGACAGAAGAAAGAGAAATTAAGGAGTCGATCCCATTTACAATTGCACCCAAAACCATAAGATACCTAGGAATAAATCTAACCAAAGAGGCAAAGGATCTGTACTCAGAAAACTATAAAATACTCATGAAAGAAATTGAGGAAGACACAAAGAAATGGAAAAATGTTCCATGCTCATGGATTGGAAAACCAAATATTGTGAAGATGTCAATGCTACCTAGAGCAATCTACACATTCAATGCAATCCCCATCAAAATACCATCCACTTTTTTCAAAGAAATGGAACAAATAATCCTAAAATTTGTATGGAACAAGAAAAGACCCCGCATAGCCAGAGGAATGTTGAAAAAGAAAAGCAAAGTCGGCGGCATCACAATTCCGGACTTCCAGCTCTATTACAAAGCTGTCATCATCAAGACGGCATGGTACTGGCACAAAAACAGACACATTGATCAATGGAACAGAATAGAGAGCCCAGAAATGAACCCTCAACTCTATGGTCAACTCATCTTTGACAACGCAGGAAAGAATGTCCAATGGAACAAAGTCTCTTCAACAAATGGTGTTGGGAAAATTGGATAGCCACATGCAGAAGAATGAAACTGGACTATTTCCTTACACCACACACAAAAATAGACTCCAAATGGTTGAAAGACCTCAATGTGAGACAGGAGTCCATCCAAATCCTAAAGGAGAACACAGGCAGCAACCTCTTTGACCTCAGCCGAAGCAACTTCTTCCTAGAAACATCGCCAAAGGCAAGGGAAGCGAGGGCAAAAATGAACTATTGGGACTTCATCAAGATAAAAAGCTTTTGCAAAGCAAAGGAAACAGTCAACAAAACCAAAAGACAACCGACAGAATGGGAGAAGATATTTGCAAATGACATATCAGATAAAGGGCTAGTATCCAAAATCTATAAAGAACTCATCAAACTCAACACCCAAAGAACAAAGAATCCAATTAAGAAATGGGCAGAAGACATGACCAGACATTTTCCCAAAGAAGACATCCAAATGGCCAACAGACACATGAAAAAGTGCTCAATATCCCTCGGCATCAGGGAAATCCAAATCAAAACCTCAATGAGATACCACCTCACACCAGTCAGAATGGCTAAAATTAACAAGTCAGGAAATGACAGATGTTGGCGGGGATGCGGAGAAAGGGGAACCCTCCTACACTGTTGGTGGGAATGCAAGCTGGTGCAGCCACTCTGGAAAACTGTATGGAGGTTCCTCAAAAAGTTGAAAATAGAGCTACCATATGATCCAGCAATTGCTGGATATTTACCCCAAAGATACAAAAGTAGGGATCCAAAAGGGTACATGCACCCCAATGTTTATAGCAGCAATGTCCACAATAGCCAATAGGGATCCGAAAGGGTACATGCACCCCAATGTTTATAGCAGCAATGTCCACAATAGCCAAACTGTGGAAAGAGCCAAGATGTCCATCGACAGATGAATGGATAAAGAAGAAGTGGTATATATATACAATGGAATATTATGCAGCCATCCAAAGGAATGAGATCTTGCCATTTGCAACGACATGGATGGAACTGGAGGGTATTATGTTGAGTGAAATAAGTCAAACAGAGAAAGACATGTATCATATGATCTCACTGATATGAGGAATTCTTAATTGCAGGAAACAAACTGAGGGTTGCTGGAGTGGGGGGTGGGGTGGGAGGGATGGAGTGACTGGGTGATAGACACTGGGGAGGGTATGTGCTCTGGTAAGCGCTGTGAATTGTGCAAGACTGTTGAATCTCAGATCTGTACCTCTGAAACAAATAATGCAATATATGTTAAGAAAAAAAAAAGAAGAAGAAGAAGAAGGTAGCAGGAGCAGAAGAATGAAGCGGGGGAAATTGGAGGGGTAGACAAACCATGAGAGACGATGGACTCTGAAAAACAAACAGCGTTCTAGAGGGGAGGGGGGTGGGAGGATGGGTTAGCCTGGTGGTGGGTATTGAGGAGGGCACATTCTGCATGGAGCACTGGGTGTTATGCACAAACAATGAATCATAGAACACTTTATCTAAAACTAATGATGTAATGTATGGGGATTAACATAAGAATAAAAAAAACACTTTTATGATCTCTATTATTATGTAGATAAACTTTTCCATTATCTTAGGAGACAGGCATAACAGAACAACTTTTCTGGTTCTACAGATGTCTCCACATCCTATCTCTTGGTAAGTTGAACACAAATTTTCATAGGAGTTTCCAGAACATTCTGAAAGGAAAGGGATTAAGTCACTGAAAAAAAACCTTCTTCTTTAAAGTTGAATATCTGTAGAATGGCTTTACTTAATTGAGGTTATCTTTGATGAGATTAACTAGCAAGAAAATATGCCAGTCAGTTCCTTTTTTCTCCCTTCCTACACCTACAGAAATGTACAATTAGGATAAGGTTAATTTGGTTCAAGCTCAATACCAAAAAAAATTTGCATTTGCCATCTTGTTGAAAAGAATAACAAGAAATTAAAAATAGGTTTCTACCATTAATTTTTTAAATGAAAATTGTCTTTAGAATAGGCTCCTTGGGCTCTCCGCAGAGTGGAATTTAGAGAAAACAAATGAGGCCACTGCAATATACTGAACACTATCTAGTTTTAAGAAGCTGGGTTGACATGCTTCCATTTAAACTCTTGTTATTAAGTTTGAACAAATGCTCTGCTTCTCTTATTTGCTTAGATAATGCCTACTAACCTTAAAATACTCAGTTCAGATTTTACCTGCATTAGGAAGGCTTCTATATCAGAATACAAAGAGAAAAACAGATACAAACCCCTCTGAGTATTTAAAACACAGGAAATTAGCACAGGAAATTGACTTTGCATATGAAGGACAAGTTTAGGAATCTAACCAGGGCCGAGTGGGTCAACTCTGAGAGTAGGGAAAGCAGAAAACCATCCCTAAGCTTGACAGACAAAGGGAGAAGACAGGATTATTGGAATCAGCTAGAGGAAGCTGGAATCCTGGCAGAACTTGTCAGTAGGAACTGGCGTCACAAAAATAACTCACCTCTTTGCTTCCCTCACTTCAGTGTCAACCACAGTCCATAGCCTCTAGGACATCACTTGACTCAGGAGGCCAAGAAACAATCTACTGAGGTGAGCACTCCTGAGGTACAGAGCAAGGAAAGAATGAGGCAGTGTATGAGGCACAGAAGAGTCCCTGTTGGTTCTTCTCTCACCTAAAACAATAGTCTCCACTTCTCCATTCGCATCCATGTTAGATGTGGTTCTTACAGCCCCGTGAAATATGACTGCATCACTTTGCATTGTGATTAGCTATTTACTTGTGCGGGAGATGCTGAGATGCATGAGATCAGGGACTGTGAATATTTGATGACTAAATGAATAAAGGAATCAGTTCTCCACAGTGCTCTCTTCACCTGTTAACACACAATACCACTTTATTTTCAGTCCCATGGAGCTGATTGGTTTCCAAAAACTCATGGCTATAGCCCTTGAAGCCTAAGGCTTGCCCCATGTAATTGAACCTGGATGGATAATCAGTTGGACCTAATCCCTGGACGTTATAGCCAAATGTAACATGAGATTTTAGCTATTCCTTTCCATCCTGTCATTCTATAAATATACTGCCATGCCTCAAGGTATTTCAAAATAGGCAGTACAAATTTTATGCCTGGGAAAGAATAAAATGCTTCCTTCATATTAGGGAAATGATAACCATAGATTTTAATGTTAATATTTTATATTATCTAATTGCAAAATCGTGGGATCTTGTTATAAAATATTTTTCTTCTTTTAGATAAAAAAGAAAATAGGAAGTCGGATCAGTAGAATAGTTTTATTCATTACAGCAGGCACTTTCTTTCTTATTGTGAAGAGACATCCTATAAAGTCTTTTGGTGCCAAATATCCCTGCAGCTCAGATGTGTCTGAATTGAAGTGTGACTTTTTCACAAAAGGGCTTGTAAACTGAGAGTGTTTCCCAAACTATGCTCCATGGTATATGAATAATGCAAGGGCTTAACAATCTGTTACCTGAATAGATAATTCTCTGGTCAAATGAATTTAGGAAATGATGAATTAAACAAGAACAGATAAGTTTCTTTACTGAAGAAATTTTTATTATAAGATGTTAGGTGCTTTGAATCTCCAAGAAAGAAAAAGAATTATTTTTTAGCAGAACACTTGTATAAAAGTGAGATTTTGAGATTTGTGAGAAATTCTACAAAGAAATACAATTTATTGTCAAAGAGACAAAACAACTGCTTGACGTTGATTTTTATTGGGTAAATAAATGAATAAATAATAGTATTTTATAGAAGTTACAAATTGGAAGAAAATGTCATATATTTTTAAATTCTTTAGTGCTACTTTTAAAGTGAGATTTTTCAAATTTAAGATTATTTGGCGTTCCTACTTGATTGAATTAATAAAATCTCTTTTATAGGAAGAAGTCCTATTGAATGGAAAGCTGTGTTACTGAATTTGATTCTCATCCACATCTACAACTTTCGATTATGAGATCATACAAAAAATGCCATCCTTCATCAGGCAGGAGTATAGCATAATATCAGTATATGAGGAGGAAATAGAAAGTTCCTGAAGTGTTAGATTTGTGACTTCTTATTTACAAAATAATCATAGTTGTCAAAGTTGTCATAGTGAAAAGTGAAGAATGATAAGAAAAGTCAGTCATTAACTTAACAAATATTTGATTTCCTATTATGTACCAGGCCTTGGTAGTTATAAACACTTAGCTCTTTAGAATAATAACTACCTTAATATATGTGTAAATTTTAGTTTCTACAGATAAATCTTCTAGTTCCTGGAGATTTTCAGGCCCTCCTATTGTAACTGTTTACTTATTTTTATATTTTATGTCTATTGGAATATTAATCTAGTAGAGAAAATTTTCTGTGTGGGTTTCTCATATTTCTAGAAAAATAGTTGAGTTATGAGATTAAGCTTCTGTAGCTAATAAAACTAGATTTGATTATGGCAACATTTCTCCCAAATGTGTATTTTCTAAAACTATAAAATGTTTATTATATTATGTTCTTTTGATATCTGTAATAATATAACCACTGTCTATTTTTTTAAATTTTGCTTTCAAAAAAACCAAAATTTTGGAAAGTTTGCTCTTTTAAAATTTGGTTTAAGCAAAAGAACAGCTTCAAGTCCAGAGTTGGTGATAATTTGCTTATAAAATGTCCCCAAGTCCCTGTAAAAATATAAAGAGAAAATAGAAGAGCAAAACAAAAAATCCACAGCCGACATCTCGACTAAAATGAGGTGATAACATATCCATAAGAAATCCAGAACATGGGCAAATAGGACTAAATCAGTAATGACAGTAAATATAAATGTTACAGATGTTTTGGAAAGCAATTTGGCAAATTCTAACAAAGTACATATATATATACACTGAGACCCAGAAATCCCATTCCTAGGTATATTTGAAAACCTAAAAAAATATTCAGTAAATTCATAGAAACATTGTTTGCAGTGGCAAAAAATTAACAACAACCCAAATATATCTCAATAAGAGAATGGATTGATGGACTTGCTGTACATTCCTACAATGAAATACAGTAGATAAAAATAATGAATTAAAGGAACATGGATAAATATGTATGATTCTCACAAACAATACTGAGCAAAAATGTTTTAAAATGCAGGTCACATTGAGGCGCCTGGGTGGCTCTGTCATTAAGCGTCTGCCTTCGGCTCAGGGTCCTGGGATCGAGCCCCGCATCAGGCTCCCTGCTCCGTGGGAAGCCTGCTTCTCCCTCTCCCACTCCCCCTGCTTGTGTTCCTGCTCTCGCTATCTCTCTCTCTGTCAAATAAATAAAATCTTTAAAAAAATAACAA
Organism: Mirounga angustirostris; assembly: GCF_029215605.1. Lineage (NCBI taxonomy): Eukaryota > Metazoa > Chordata > Mammalia > Carnivora > Phocidae > Mirounga > Mirounga angustirostris. The sequence continues at coordinate 109,346,265 of NW_026991716.1, forward strand.
AATAAAATAAAATAAAATAAAATGCAGGTTGCAGAAGAATATTAAGGAATGATAATGTTATGTATAATTTTAAAATTTGCAATGAATATTAAATGTTCAGATAGGCCCTAAAGAACACATACATGTGGATATATGTATACATATATGTATGATATGCATATACAATACATATAATATACAATATATGTCATATACATATATCATACATATAATATACAATATATATTATGTAGATATTTACATGAAATTTATGGAAACAACAATCAGTGGGTGTAGGCTATTGGTTGCACTAGGACATGGAGGAGAATGCTGTAGGGAAGGTTTCCACATCCATTTTAACTGCATTAGGAACATCTCATTTCTGAAATAGGTGGTGGCTCCATCCATGAGTGATGAGTGTATTACTCTTCACAGCTTTTAGTGCCTCAAATACTTTCTAATAAATTGAAAAAGTCAACTAAACCATTTTTCCCCTGACTCTATGAAATATAGGTCTCTAGTTACACCTGTGACCTAGAGCAAATCTCTGTAGAGTCCCTTTTTATACCAGTCCTCAGTGTGTATACTCCCCTGTGCCACACACAGACAGATATTGTTCCTCTCGATTTTCTTGTCCGAAGTTCATCATTATTATTTAATAACATTTGCCAAGTAGATATAAATAACTTGCTATTCAGGACCATTGTAGAGCATGGTCCTTTTCAAGAAATCTCATTTTCCCCCTGAATAGTAGCCTAGCATCCAGACATTTACAGCAAATCAAACTTTCTCTGCTCAGGACTGGAGAAAAAGAGTAAGGAATGACCCCTTGGTTCCCGGGTCTCTCAACCAAAAAGGTATTGTGCCTCTTTAGTGCCCAGTGATTCTCTAATGTTCTCCAAAATATCAGCACTTCACATGAGGGTTTCCACTCACCTCTCCTTTCAATTTAAAAGCAGGATGACCAAATTATACAAAATTTTCACATGTGATTGTTCCATACTCTCCTTAGACTTTAACTGGCTATCATCATATGACCTAAAACACTGTCTCTGATTTTGGACATAAACTTTGCCATTTCTCTTTAGAGGAATAAAAAACTGTTTCATATAACATGACCCTGACCTATCTTTGTATTTCCAGTATACCCAGATTTTTCCATCCCGACATGTTTGCAATTCTGGGAGACAGTGTATACTGACATAGAGATTTATTGCCAGAAGCTTCCCAGTGGAGTCAGTGGTCACAATTCACATGTGTTTGAAATGAGCATTCCAGGAGAAAATGATTAATTTCTCTTTAAAACCCAAAGGATAAAATACCATACTCACAAGCATTACTACCTCTGTGTTTGCTCAGTCTCTCCTTTGTTCATTTGCTTCTCTTTACATTTTCCTCACATTGTTTTGCTTTTTTTTTTTTTTTTAAAGCAATGAACCAAGTTATTGTTATTCAGGAGAAAAACTTACAAATGTGTAAAAGAATTTTATTCTGCCATGAATGCCTTACAAAAAAAAAAAAAACGAAGTAAAGTACAGAATAAAAGGTAAAACTGAAGTAGAATAAAATGCTAGCACTAAAAAGTATGTTAATACTCCCAGTTTGGTATCCTCACTTTGTAAAGGTAGAAATCTAGAAAGTTTAAGTGCCTGCTCCTAAGTCATTTCATTCATGCAGGGGATTGAGAAAGAATGGGAATCCAGATCTTCCAGTTCTGAGAGTCAGGAATCTCTGAGTTTGTAGGATGATACCAGAAGTTTTATTATCAGGCTTTCATGCTTTGGCTTAAAGCTCTGATCAACATTAAAATGTTTACCCCCTTCCTTCCTCCCTCCAAAAAGTGTCCCCAGAACAATTAACATTTTAAGTCTTTGTCCACTATACCATGCCACAAAGCAGCTATAGATAAGAAAAAAATATATGTAATAAATTATTTTAACCATCATAATATCAAATGGAAGTGACTTATATTTATGTCAGATTGCCTAAATATTTCAGCTACATTAAAAAATATGTGTATATATTCTTGCCCCGTGTGTGCAAGGTAATGTAACTGTCAGTTAGCAGTATATGTGGCAAGGTTTTTATTCATGTATTAACTATCAAGTAATACTTGTCTATTTCTTTAGTATTTATATCTCACTTACTATCAAAAAGTATTTTCTGAGCCTAATAAATGGAGCATTGTTAAATAGCAAACTAGCAAAACCATTAACGTAAGGATTTAAAAGAAAAAAAAATCTAAGAGCCACTTCCATTCAGTTCTACACCCCAAGCTCTAGCCATGGTCTTCACTGCTGAGTATAAAAAGGTGAATGAGGTCTGGTCCCAATATCATGGGGTATCTCACATCCTAATGGGCCATTATTGTAAAGCAGGCAGACTCTATCTGTAGATAAAATTGATTGCACACTCATCAAAATATCTGCAAAACAAGCAGGGAGACTGTGAATAGAAAGAACTTTTCTCTAAAGTTCCAAAGAATTTTAGAGAGTCCAAGAATTTCAGGGTTAGAGAGGATCTTAAGAGGTCATTTATTCCTACACTTTAAATTAGTCCTGTATCTTATGCAACTCGACTGAGTGACTCTTTGGGTTCTGCTTGACCAACTCCAGTTATTGATGCAACATTCCATTTTGAAATTTCTCTGATCACTAAATTCTCCCTTATTATAAACTGAGTTACCCAAAACCATGTGCACCAGTCTGTGGATTCAATTGGGGTCCCAATTAAAGCAACATCTATACTCCAGGGGCTCGTGCCCCACACTGGCTCATGTAGGAACCCAACTCTTTCAAAATTGTCTCCCTCAACTCCTTGTATTTCTGATTGTCCCAGAAAATGTCTCAGAAGCACTGATCAACACATCAAATCAAATGTCCGGTAACGGTCATGTAGAACCTGCCACCACTGCTAGGCGTGGTTGTCTCCCACTAGTGACTTGTCACCGTCCACCCCATTCCCTGGGGTCAGCAGTAGCTGCGACAGCCCTGAGCTGTACAGTAATCTGTAGAGCAGTGAGAAGACATCATTTCTCCCACTTTTGTGGTGTAGTCTGTTGCTGCTTGTATGGCCCATACCATCCCTCCCTGACCCAGTGTCTTCCAGAGCTTTTAATTCACTGCCCAGCCTCATCTCCACTCACAGGATAGATTTGACTCCAAAAGGAGCTGAGTTCTGAGATGAGTGTGAATGACAGGTACGACACTGTATTCAGAAAACCTTTTCCCTAAAATTGCTAAGGCGTTGATACTGGAAGCTCCGTTATTCCTGCAAATGGAGTTCTGGGACCACCTGACCAATTGATCAGTCAGGTCTATATCCTACTGAGAGGCACAGCTTAGATTCAACCTTGAATCTGTGATAGATGGAAATTGAGTAAGGTTGTGTGTCTTGTTATATGTCTAATATCCCCTACAGTTAGGACACATAGAAAAAAATTAACAACAATGATAATAATCATAATAATAACAACATATCCTGAGTATTACAACCTTGTAGGTAATATTTTGTTTAATCCTCACAGCAATTCTATGAAGTGGATACTGTTATTATTCTTATCTTATAGGTGAGTAAGGTGCATCAGGAAAGGACTAATTAATGTGTTTTATACATAATCACAAGGCTAATAAGTGGTGGGAATGGAACTTGAATGCAGTCTCTCTAACTGCAGAGCCTGTGGGCTCAACAGTCACATGTCACCTTCTTACCCTCTAAACAGAAGAGGCTCAAGAAATATTTTGAGGAAATGACTGTAACTATCTCTTGTAATATGAACACACTGATTCTTGACTCCCTTCTGGAGACATAAACTGTGTGTTCACAAAGGAGGCAGTCACACACTTAAAGATAGTTCTCATGCCCCTCAGCCATCAGACAGTTTTGCTGGTTAGTCGCAGAGAGAGTGTAGGTACTGGCTACCCATGTACTTCTGAGCGGTGACTTGAAGATCAGAATTCTGTGCCACTCTAGGAATCTGAAAATGTCTCCGCTTTCTTTGAGTGAGTGGTTTGAGCATTTAGTCAACCTTCCCTGGAAAACAGTTTTCAAAACTTTGTTTCTTCTGTCCTTCTCTCCAAACCTATTTCCCACCAGGCCTTTAAACATCCATTGGCAAATATCTGGAGATGCCCTCCTGCACAACGATCCATGCTCTTCAACTTTCCTATCCTTTTATCCACACTGTCTCTCCTGAGTCTAGACACTGGCTCATCACAGGTTCTGGAGTGCATTCTATGCCAGCTTGTCTCATCTTGGAAATGTTTAAAGTAGGTACATTTACACAAAGGTTGTGATTTATTAGAATTTTATGTATTGAGGGCGCCTGGGTGGCTCAGTCGTTAAGCGTCTGCCTTCAGCTCAGGTCATGATCCTGGGGTCCCGGGATCGAGTCCCACATCGGGCTCCCGGCTTGGCGGGAGGCCTGCTTCTCCCTCTCCCACTCCCCCTGCTTGTGTTCCTGCTCTCGCTGTCTCTCTCTGTCAAATAAATAAATAAAATCTTTAAAAATAAATAAATAAATAAATAAATAAAAATAAATTAAAAAAAAGAATTTTATGTATTGAGTCATCAGGAGGCTTTGTTTTAAAAAGTGTTGATAACTAGAGAAGACAATGCTTAATTCAAAAGAATTAATCCCTAACAATGGACTAAGAGTGGGGGGAGGGGCAGAGGGAGAGAATCTCCATGCTGAGCATGGAGCCCCACAGGGGCTCAATCTCACAACCCATGAGATCATGACCTGAGCCAAAACCAAGAATCAGCCACTTAACCAACTGAGCCCCCCAGGTGCCCTTCAATGGAGTAGGAGTTTTGAGGCCTAAATAGGACTAAACAGTTTTAGGATAAGATATTTTCTTGAATCTCAAAAGAATAACTACAATAAATTATCAGGCTCCTAAAAATTCCCTTATCTTATTTAGCACTTATAACACTTTAAGATGTAAGTATTTTGTCCCCATTTGGAGAAGATAGTAAAATTTGTCAATTTGCACATCTAGTCAGAAGCATAATTGAGACTTGAACTCTGACCCATTTGACACTTTGCTACTGCTTTATTTCCTAGTTGACCTCTTATAAATTCAGTTCTTTGGTGAATTCCTAGGGAATGTACAGTTAACCTGAAAGACTATTTTGAGTTAAGATAAAAATAATTTAAGGTTGCCTAACATATCTTCATTTTAATAACAGTCTTTAAGGCATTAACCTTAGAGAAGTGATTTGGTGGCCCAGAAGGGCTTCTCATGGGCATGTTTGGGGGTAAGTGGGACTTCCTCTCAAAGCAGTGTGAGCAAAGAGCTCCTTGACCTTAAACAAACTGAACTCTGCTTGGGGAATTGGTCAGAGAAGCTGATCTCTACCTGAATGTGGAAATGGGCTTTAGAAACTTGGCTGACAAAACCTCCCTCTGTCAGTAATAAGTGGTTTGATTTTACTTAGTTTGTCTGTCCTTCCATTTCCTCAACTGTAAAATGAAGATGTTTGACAGGATCAGAACACCTCAAACCAGCAAGCTCATCAGAACCAACTGGGGAGTCATCTTTCAAAACATCCATACCTGTTTCCCTTTATTCTTTTACAGAAATCACACTCAAAGACTCCTTGCATCCAATTAACAGGTCTAACATAACTTCTGACTTTACCATGTTATGGTTAGACTCTGGGAGGTATCATCATCCTGGACATAATAGGGAAAATAAAATCAAACAAAGCATGTCAAAGTAAATTTGTAATATCATGACTTTTTTGATTAGACACCAGAACTAGATAAAAGGTGAACAAAAAAAAAAATCTATGTAATGTGAGAAATTTTGTTGACTTCATCTTTCATTTTATTTATTAAACAGAAGATATGAGTTGACATACTATTGTGATTTAAATGATCTCCAGTTAATTTTGTCCTCTTTTTCTTATAAAGGATGGGATCGAACAACTGATTGGGTTTTTTAAATTGAATTCAAAAGAAATATTTTAAAATTTAGACAATGATGTCTATATTGTGCACATGATGTCAAATAGCGTGTTTGATTAAAACTTTCATCTTTAACTAGTTGCTTCAGCAATATTTCTTTTCCATCTTTATTTTATTCTGTCAGTAGTGTTTTAAATCTCTTAATTACTCATACCATACATTTCATTCAGTATGTGAAACATTTGCCTCATGAGAAAAAATTCCCACCATGGCCTGATCTCTCACCAGTTTTGTGCATCTGAAGAAAAATCTTTCTAAAAGATTGAGATGAGTGACAACAGAGTAAATTTTCAAATGGTATTGTTGACTGAGAGCATAATGGACAGTACCAAACTGTTTACAGATGTTACACTTGGCCCCTTTCCCAGTGCCAAATATTTGCATGAGAGATAAAGAGCATAATCTATTCACATATAATGACTTTCCTCTTCAAAATCTTTTGAGGTTGGTTACATTTTAATAACCATTTGCTCTTGAAAAATGATTTCTTTCTTGAAGACCCGTCTGCATCTGTATAGCTAGGCACCCATTCCTTCCTTGTCTTCAATACCAAATGTTGGCTTCTCTCCACAAAGTGCACGCTTGCTACACCGTCCAGTAGATTGTGTTCTTGCCGCAGTGAAGGAAAAGGAAACTCTAAGCGATGTAGCATATTGTGTTCTATTTTTTTCTACAGAGCATCGTATAACCATGTGGTAGAGTGAATAAGAGGACAGATTGTGATGCTAAATGATCTTTCTTCTTATTCTGGCTTCACCAATTGTGTGATCTTGAATGCATGACTTAACTTCTCTAAGCCCCTTTAACTCATCTTCAGAAAGAGAATAACACTACAGGGGCGCCTGGGTGGCTCAGTCAGTTAAGCGGCTGCATTCGGCTCAGGTCACGATCCCGGGTTCCTAGGATCGAGCCCCGCGTCCGGCTCCACGCTCAGCAGAGAGCCTGCTTCTCCCTCTCCCTGCCACTCTGCCTACTTGTGCTCTCTATCTCTCTGTCAAATGAATAAATAAAATCTTAAAAAAAAAAAAGAAAGAAAAGAACAATACATATCTCTTTAGAGTTATGTTAGGATGATTAAATGAGAAAATGTGTAAAGATTAAATATTCAGTAGAAAGTAGATGTTGTATTTCTGCAGGGTCTCAGAAACACAAGAAATGCCAGTGTGGGGGGAAAAGTGGCTCTCAACTCTAGTGGGGGATGGCAGCTAATTTATTTTCTGGGAATTAAAGAACTCATGCCATTAGTTTCAAAGACAGTGATTCATGAGTTGAAGTATATTTCTACTGTAAAAACCTTCTCTGAAGGATTACATACAGGATAGAGATAGGAGGACATAATTTTCCAGATGCATCTCTTCTATGAGGAGCTTAATATTCTTTAGTCCAGTAGTTCTCAAACTTTTCTCATTATAAGAATCATCTGTGGATCTGTAAAAACAAACAGAAATAAACCAAAACAACAAACAGAAAATAAGGTTGGGCCCAACCACAGACCTACTCTATCAGGAGGTCAATGGATGGAGATATAGAAGCTGATTTTTTAAGAGCTCTCCATTTATTTCTGATGCACAGTAGGAAACTGTTGGGATTTTTAAATTCCCCTCCCAATATTCAGAGAGCCAGATACTAATTATTACCCTGATGACTCAGGGAAGTCATATTCTTGGTAATTTACTTGTGGAAATGGAAAAAAAAAATATCTGTTTTGGGTTTTTTAATAAAATAGCGTTTCTATGAAGAAAGAAGAGCACTAATAAAAATATGTCAAGAACTAATTAATTTTTAGCACTATTAACCTAGTATTTAAAATAATATAATTGTCAGCATATTAACAGAAATACAAACTTAACTGAAGGCAGCAGAAAAACAGAATTATGGAAGCAGAAAGTTGAATATAACATAGAAGAAAATTTGAGAAAAATTTTCATAATATAATGATTAAATTAAGATAATGAGACCAAGCAAAAGAGACCAAATGATACAGAAAATATATAAAAGTTAGGATCAATATATTCAATTTAGGAAAGATAGAAACAAATAAAACAAACAAAAAAACAATAATCAAACATATGACTAAAGAGATGTTTTGAATTGAAAAAGTAACAGGTTTTTACCTCAAGCAAAAAAAGAACAATAAGATACCCATACCTAAGATATGTGATGCAAACATTTTTACAAATTTTAAGATTAAATAATTTTAAAATCTAGACAGATAAAAAAATAGGTTATCTACAACTTACAGAAACTGAGGTGATCTTAAAATTCCCCCAACACTAAATATCAGAACCAAATAAAATTATTTTATAGACCTGATGTTTGAATAATTTAACATACATTTCTTATGCAGAAACCACAGAAAAATCTCCTCAGATATATAAGAACAACAAAAACTAAATAAGCCACCCATAAAAGTTTCTGGAAAACTTTCTTAAGAATATATTCCAGGAGATGAGGCACCCGGGTGGCACAGTCGGTTGGACTTTCTACTCTTGGTTTCAGCTCAGGTCTGGTTTTGGGTTCATGGGATTCAGCCCTGTGTGGGTCTCTGCACTCAGTGCAGAGTCTGCTTGAGGCTCTTTCTCCTTTCCCTCTGCCTCTCTGCCCTGCTGTGTCTTTCTAAAATGAATGAATACATCTTAAAAAAAAAAAAAAAAGAATATATTCCAGGAGTGCCTGGATGGCAATTAAGCCATCCCACTCGTGATTTCAGCTCGGGTCATGATCTTGGGGTCATGAGAGCAAGTCTCTCCTCAGGCTCCTCGCTGAGCGTGGAGCCTGCTTAAGATTCTATGTCTCCCTCTCCCTCTGCCCCTCCATCCCCGCTCGCTCTCTCTCTCTCTCTTTCTCTCAAAAAAAATTATAGTAAACACTGTAATCATTAAGAAAGTAAGACTGAATAATTACTGTAACTATAATGAAAAACTCGAGTGCAAATGCCATAAATAACTTTAAACCATTAACATTTCACAATATTTGTGGAAATCTGTAATTCTTTATTAAACCTATAAAATTTTATAACTGGTGTAAGAGGGGAGGAGAGTTCTCAAACTCCAAATTTCAAATCTTTAAAATCAAAAGTCATATATTTTCTTTTCTTTTCTGCTTTGATTTTATAAAGAAATATTTGTTTGAGTTGATTTAAAGACTTAAAGATAAACATTCACGGAATGTGACTAGGAAGATAACAAACAAAACATCATATTATAAAAAGACCACAAGGAAAATAGAAAAGGGTTTACAAAACAAAAAGAAAATACTCCATTAAGTTGACAGAAAAACAAACCTTGCCAAAAGCAATGAATAAAAGTTATTTAACCTCTTTCAATAAAGGACAAGGCAATCTGTTTAATGAACAAATTCATTTGTATGTTGCTTACAAGAGATACATAAACCAAAATGGCACAGTTGACTGAATATTTGATAATGACGAGTATAAATTGATGTCAGACATGGTTATAAGAAAATCCAAGAAAGTAAAATTAGTGGCAAAGAAACTAAAGAGACAAGAAGGCTCATAAATAAAATTTTGATAAAAGAATTCACAATGAAGACAAATAGTGATATGTGCAAGAATAAATTGACCTCCCTCCTGAAAAAGGTAGTGTTATAAATTAATATTGCTATTTATAAGTTTGGGTCAAATATTATAAAAAATTAGCAAAGAATTTGATTAACGTAGTGCTAATAGTTTAAGAAATAATCATTGATAGATTAGAAAGTAAATGCTGAACTTTACAAAATTATGTATAGTCATGAAACATACTGAAATTCTCAACAAATTCTAAGTAATAGAAATTTTTAGGTAATATTTGACCATTATATAGACATATCCGAACTTAAAAGCAAAGTTGTAAAAATAAACATCCTATTGTCTTGATACATACTTAAATATTTTTATACAACTGAGACAATAAAGGGAAAAAATAAATGCAATCTAATTTGATAAAGATAAGGATATTGATATCAAGATATCGAGGGTGCAACCAAAGTTACATTCAGAAATAATTGTGTAGACAGATGGGATTGTGTTGTTTAAAAAGATGACAATTAAGCATTCAGCCAAAAAAAGTCTGAGATTTTTAAAAATCTGTTTTAGGAGAAAATAACTAATAAAAACTGCAGTGAGTTACTTAGAAAAAAGAAATAAAAAATAGAATTAATAAATGAGTCTGAGAACCAATTCTTGGGGAAAAGTAAAATAAAACATACTAACTAGACAAAATTTCATTTAAATTCTAGTTAAGAAATTAAAAACCAAGCAAATAATGTCAGAAATCAAAAAGGAGACCTAATAAAAACTGAATTCATAGTAAACGTCTTAATTCTCAGGGTTTTGTTTTGTTCATTGTATTTATTTATAACCTAGCATACACATAACCTAACACTTTATAGGTGTAGCAGGCTTTCATAAATATTTATGGAATGAATGAATATGGAAGATATTAAAAATTGTAAGAGGACACTTTGCACTGTGTAGAGCTGTGTACTCATTAACTCCAAGAAAAAGTTCCATATTCAAAGAATTTTATGCTTAGTTTTTCAATCTTTTGAAGGTTAAATGTTTTTTTATTTGTCCTTGGACATAGAAAATACGGAAAACTTTCTAGTTCTTTAATGAAAGTAGTAAAATACTAATACAATTGGACAAAAATAGAAAATAAAAAAGAAAAACTATCACAAACCTACACAAACACAAAAAGCAAAGCAGGCACACAAGTGAGAACAGCATCATTTATCTGCAATGTAAAAAACATGACTAAGGTGTTAGCAAACTTAATTAAAATATTAAAAAGATGGTTCACCATCTTAAAGTAGGGTTTCTTCCAAGGATGCAAACCTAACTTAATACAAGGCTGTACAGCCTGTGGTTATGAGCATGACCTTGAGATCCAAGCAGCTCTTGATTCAATTCACTATTGTCTCACTTAGTCGTGGTGTGACATTGAGCCTTAATTTCCTCATCTGTAAAATGGGAATAATAATAGTATTAATCTTAAAGAACCAGTTGGGAAAATTAAATGTTATATAAAATGCCGAGCATGGCATCTGGTGTATATCATTGTTACTATCATCATCATCATCATCATCATCATCATCATCATCACTATCAGTATTATTTTATTTAATAATCTCAGGAGCCATCATTGTCCGATTTTTATTCCAGGGCAATAATGTGTACAACTGCTACAATGGTTGTTTTATAGTATTTTGATTAGCAACATGATTAAAGAAAATCAAAGTGGGGGGAGGAATCATGTGTATAGTAAGTGAAAATATGTCCTTTCCATGGGCCCAGGAAAGCTTTCCCTTGAGGTAGGTGTGTGTAACTCATTCATGGCCCATGCTTGAGTCTAGTCTGGGAAAAGCTGAAGCTCTGGAGGACATCCCTGCCTTTGGCCCTATGATACATTACAGTGCTGATGTACTTACACTTCACGTGGGCAGATTGTGTCAGCTAATCTCTGTGGCTGCTCAGTGGTAAATAAAAGTCATGGATGAGCTATTTTCCAAAATCTTGTAAGTAGACTCAGAGATGGCACTGTCCAGATGATTTTAACATGGGACCGTGTTTCCTAAGGAAACATGGCAAGTGGAGGTGGGAGATACTAGCAAATGTCCCACTTTGTTCCCCAGGCACAGGGAAGGGCTATGGTTTTCTCTTTTAAGTCCTGTGCTTGCTTTTACTGTATAGAGTAAATTTGCCCCACCCCTTATTTTATTTTATTTTATTTTTTTAAAGATTTTATTTATTTATTTGGCAGAGAGAGACACAGCGAGAGAGGGAACACAAGCAGGGGGAGTGGGAGAGGGAGAAGCAGACTTCCTGTGGAGCAGGGAGCCTGATACGGGACTCGGTCCCAGGACCCTGAGATCATGACCTGAGCCCAAGGCAGATGCTTAACGACTGAGCCACCCAGGCGCCCCCCACCCCTTATTTTAAAACAGGAAATGAAGATCAAATTTTCCTTTCCATTATTGTAAACAGTTGTGCAAATGAAAAGATTGTTTTCTTCTGGGAACCCCACAACCCACCCAGGAATCCTATGAAGTGATCTATAATCTAATACAGTAAGAAAAAAATCTCTGATTTTGATTCATCACCACTGTGCTCACTGCTATATCACCGCCCAGGACTGCCAGAATTTCTCTGTCACCCAAAACTACACTGGAGTCACTAAAGGCAGCAGCTGGGGCACTGGTGACCCATCCAAAAACAAGAGAATTGAGCTGATCTGGATGTCCAACAAAAGGATGCCGGTAAAATTTATGGGAGATACCTGAGAGTGGAAGAAAGCACTAAAAATAATTAAATAGGTGTTGGAAGGTTCACTGTTCAAAAATATTATTTGTTGTTTGAAATTTTGCTGTATTATGTTCATAGGCCTAAAAAAAGCAATTCTATTCAAAAATTACTTTCAAACTTGAAGTTTTTACTTAAAGATAAAACTAATATATATCTGTATACATTAAGGAAGGTTAAAAGGTTACATTGATTATATAAACTGTTAGGAATGGAATATTCTTGGCACATTTTCACATACCTTACTCAGTTGCTTAGCTGACTCTTGTCTCTAATACCATGTCTAGAACCAGAGGAATGTGTTTTTTAAAATATGGACTATTTTTATTTTTTCCATAAAATTGTCTATAATATTTTTGAATTAAAATTCTATGTTAAAAATGTGAAATCATTGACATTTTCACTAAACATTTCTTTGTGAAAGAGGTAAGAAAGTATCCTTTCTAAATGTGCTGTCCAAATAATTTCTGCTGGATGAAATATACTCTCAAATCCAATTTATTTTATACTGGGGTAAATATTGCAGCCCAAATATTTTCACAGGCACTGCCTTTTTGCTTCCATTTAGAGTAGTTTCCTTCAACAAATATTTTTATAAGACAACATTTGTCAAATAAGTTGTCTCTATTTATGATTCCCCTGAAAGTTTTACCAAATTTAGATGCTGCAAAATTGTAGGTTTTCTCAATTTTATTTCATTGCAATACAGGATATAAATTTATTCAATTAGGAATAGGAGATTTGCCAACTAATTCTTCCTGCAAATCAGATGTTCCCAAGATTTTATGCAATTTCAAAACTAAATTTTATACACTTGTCTGTGATCTCATTCTCTAATTTATTCAGCTTCCCATTGCTTTTGTAGAAAATGTCTTCCCCATTGGCAAGATAATGTCTTCAGTAATTTCAGTTTGCTGAAGGCTTCAACCTGAAGTCATTGCTTTTCTTGCCATACCATTTGTTGAATACTTTGCTTAAAAATTTCCAGGTGATTTTGAAGAAAATGCAACCAAAATTTGGAGAAATCCTTTACAAAAATATTAGTATCTTTGTAGGCTATTAGGCTGATTAATAGAGTAGTTATTTAAAGACTTCACCATTGCTAACATCTTATTGATGAGAAGCTAGAGGGAGAGAAAGAGCATACTGCCAGGCCAAACATTTTTTTATTCAACATTAGTTTTACCAATATTAGTTATTCCAACTGTGTACTTATAAAAATATGTACAGATTTTGACAATTGTAGCTTCTATTTCAGTTGGTAGAATATTAGTTTCTTTGGGTGAAATTATGAATTTTATGTACTCTACAACCAATTCCAAATACATTTCTCCTTCACAGGTTCCTTAATTTAGTGAGAACATTGTTGCTACCATGCCGATGTGCTCTACAAAATTTTCTGTTCATATTATCGCCCCTAAAACAAATGCTATAACCTCAGTGTTGCACTTTTAACATTCATAATGATATCAGATGTTTTACTTTTGAGAGGATAAATTCCAAAGCTTTACTTTGATTCCAGGAACCATATGGGGGGGAAAAGAAAAGAATGATTATTGGAATTACCGATTTTCAATGTGAAGCATCTGCTGATACCAAACTGACGTCCTTTAAACTTGAGAAGTTCTGCTGCTAATGGAGTCACAGCATTTGCTGCTGTCACTTCCAGCTTCGTGCAGGCACAAACACTTGGAATTGAAAATGAGCGGCGTTAATTCCAACCAACAGCCAATTGATCTAAATGAAAACTCATGCTTCAGAGTCACATGTGGACGCACCTTATGTGACTGCATATGTAAAATTGTCCTTTTGGGCACAGTGTCCCTAACAATTTTGAGTTGATACTGATGGCTTCCCAGAAGATATTTTTTGTCCTTTATTTTTCATCTCTTCAGTGATATCACATGGGCTTTGTGATGAGTGGAAAATTTAGTATGTATTTTTTTAATTAAACATGCACTTTCATTTCTTGAGGTCATTGATGACAGAAGGATTTATTGCTAAATTCAAAGAGTATTACCAAACAATATGATGCATAGCTGCGGATTTACAATCGGTGGATGACATCATTGTAGCAAGAGCATTTAAGCTACTTGCTATACGTTTTAAACCTGAACTGCTCCAGGGGCTGGCTGAAGAACAGCATCTAATACGTGTAATACTTCAACCACCATCAGGACCAAAGGAGTTAGCAGCTCATACCTGAATGCCCTGCACATTCTCCTTAGATCTAGAAAGCATGAAAAAATGAAAAGGATAAAGACAGAGGCTTTTGCTGGTCATCTGCCAGGGCATATATGTCTTATACCTACTGCCAGTAAGACAACGACAGGTGCTGACAATAAACTAGCAGTCTAGCAGAGCTATCCTGACTTATTTTTATGCAACTATTAATAATAATACTTGAAAAAACAAAAATACTTGGACATACGACAACTGAACAGGATCCTGGGACCAAAAGGTGAATCAGGGGTCTCCTTTGCGCCCTGGGGTGATCACCCTTCTGATTGCACCGCTTGTTTAGGGACCATTTACCTAGGGCAGGCCTTCTGGTTTTTCGGAGGTGAAATGGTCACCAAAATAGGATCCCCACTCTCTGTGTTGGCCCACTTCTCATAGTTCAATTTTGCAAAGCATGCTGTTTTCAAAGGCCGTTCTCACAATGAACTCCTTTGATTCAGACATGATTCAGGAAGCACATCATCCCCTCTGCCACCAGTTTTTGAGGACCCTCCTACCCCTCGGCCCAAGGGCACCGAACACAGGAGAGCACAGGGTGCCGCACCTCTGCTTGTGTTGTTTTGAGAACACCAGGCTTTCTCAGCATCGAGGGGATAGGCTGTCGCAGTAAGCAGGCTTTCTCACTCAGCCTCTCCTCTTGATGCCACTCAGCAGCTTGAGAGCAGCCAAAGCCACAGGAATGTCAGGGTGATTATTGGCCAATGTCAAACTTACTTTGGAGCAGAGGCCCTTTAAGTTCAGCAGACAGATTTACCTTTCTTACGGCCTTAATAGAATTAAGCAAATCAGCACTTCCTGCTGAAGGCGGGCTGCACCCCCACCAAGCTAGCAGTATCATTAAGGAACCACATGTGTTTAAAATAAAATTGTTTCTAACAGTAAGTCTCAAATACCTGCTCTGCTGGCATACTTGGTGATTTTTAAGATTCTGTCAAGCTGTGATGACTTTAACCTTATTCTTTGAAACACTCTCCTTTTCCCTCTTTTGCTCTATTCATCTATTAAATTGAATTTACTCTATTTTACTCTAATGAAAAGAGAAATAGAATATATTCAAAATATACTTGAGGCTCAAACTGGTGCCACTCTTTTTCTTCCTCATAAGACTTTTGCACCCCATTTCAATCAGCGGTCCCATTATGATTCCAGTTCCTAAATAGAAAACACTGGCTTTCTCACTGCTCTCGGTTCATATCAGTTGCCATTCTCCAGGTTTTGTCACATTTTCCTCAGAACTGACCCTTGTGTTTTCTGTTTGCTCTTCATTCCCATGCTCTCTCTCCAATCCAACCCTTAAGAACCTCCCCTCTGTGAGAATGAACCCAAATTTCCACCTTTACTAGCCTAGCGTTGCAAGTGGGTAGAGCCAGAATGGCTGGTCAATGCTGGCTGTTACCTGCTCGGTACACTTGGCCAGATTTAACCTCTATGCCTCAGTTTTTCATCTGTAAAATGGGGCCAGTAATTGTTCTCAGAGAGGTGTTGTGAGGATTAAATGAGTTGTACGTAAAGCACTTAAGAGGTGATTAGCTATCTCCTCAACTTTAGGAAATCAAGTAAGGCAGAGATATCATCCATTTATAGTCAATGCAGAGAAGCTTTGAAAAATGCTTAAGGCAACTCTCTTAGCATAAGACAGCCAAGGTTATTAGTTTGCTTGATCCAAGACCAAAATAATGTTCTTGAAAGCGACATGAATTCCTCGTGTAGAAGAGATCATGGTCTTCACAAGAAAATCAATCCTCAGGGTTTGGGACATATGTTTGATTTCAGATGTGACCGAAAAAAACCATCCTCAGTCCAGAATGCACACCTTGTACAAAAATCGGAAGTTTTCTATTTCATTCAAGTAACTTATTCCATAGTGATCAATGTTTTTTTGAACCTTTCAGCCATAAGTGTTCAAAATTATTTTGAAAAGGTGTTACTAAATATACATCTATCATTTTTTTTCTTTACTTGCACATGTACAACAAATTTGATGAAAAAAACATCTTTTATATCTACTTTGTAAGTCACGCATATTAAATCATAAACATTTTTTAAAGATTTTATTTATTTATTTGACAGAGAGAGAGAACACAAGCTGGGGGAGCGGCAGGCAGAGGGAGAAGCAGGCTCCCTGCTGAGCAGAGAGCCCAACGTGGGGCTCAATCCCAGGACCCTGGGATCATGACCTGAGCAGTCGCTTAACTGACTGAGCCACTCAGGTGCCCCTAAATCATGAATTTTTTTTAAGAAACGTTATATAATTTTTTAGAACAAAAGTCTTTAATAGTAGGTTTAGGATAATTAATTAGGACCTAAGTTAATCTCAAAGTGAAAGAATGTAGATAAAAGTACCTTGTAACATGTCCAAATATGAGATATTAAATCACATAGTTGTGATTTCATGTTTCAGGGTGTGTGTTGTGGGGAGGAGAAGGGCACTTGTTCATGGAAATTCAAACTACAATTGCTAGCCCATTTATCTACACCCATTCTCCAAGTTAGAAGCTGCCATCACCTTTAATGGGTAACAATAATTGTTATCAATTATTAATCACCTATAGTTTCCCTAAATTGGGATAGGTGCTCAAAACATAATATTCCTAGACTCATATTGTTAGCCCTATAAATGTCTGTGGCTTTCTGGGGAGGGTAGTTAGGCTTACTCTGTTCTTGAGTTTGGCTAGTTTTGACCAGTAACTCTCTTTGCCTTTCCATTGTTCACATCAAAAAAGTCTGAAGGGGTCGTCCTGACAGAAGATAGACACACATCCCTGAGAAATTTCAATCAGTTCTTTACTCCATGTTACTAGCGACTGAACACAAATTTAAAATATTAAGATAAGAGGCTGAGGATGAGTAATGCTGTTTCCCCTAGTCAAACTCAGTCCAACTATGGTTGTTCTTGAGCATGGGCCTCACTGCCCGACCTTCTTCATTTCCCTTCCTTTCTGGACTGTAGCTTTTCTTCAACAGTCCTTATTCTTCCCTTCTACTCTGATATCTTACCAATCTTTACAGCTTCCTGAAATGAGTCATAGCATTTTTATCTCCCACCAGTTTCTTCTGCCAAATATTTGGAAAAGGAAACTAGGACTCTGAGAATGAAGGAGACCATGAAAATCATCAGGATAGGCTTCTGCTTTAGTTTACTACATGTTTTTTTTTTTTAATTTTTAATTTAAATTCAACTTCATTAACATATATTGTATTATTAGTTTCAGTGATTCATCAGTTGCTTACAACACCCAGTGCTCATTACATCAAGTGCCCTCCTTAATGCCCATCACCCAGTTACCCCATCACCTCCACTCCAGCAACCCTCAGTTTGCTGCCTATAGCTAAGAGTCTCTTATGCTTTGCCTTCCTCTCTGTTTTCCTCTTATTTTATTTTTCCTTCCCTTCCCCTATGTTCATCTGTTTTGTTTTTTAAATTCCACATATGAATGGAATCATATGGTGTTTGTCTTTCTTTAGCTGACTTATTTCACTTAGCATAATACCCTCTAGTTCCATCCATGTCATTGCAAATGGCAAGATTTCATTCTTTTTGATGGCTGAGTAATAAAGCCATAATCATCAATTACTACATGTTCTTACTTTCTTTTTTCTTTGTATACTTGTCTGTATGTCTGTTCTTCTCTGTCTTAATAAAAAGTTCAGGGCGCCTGGATGGCTCAGTTGGTTGAAGGTCCTACTCTTGATTTCAGCTCAGGTCATGATCTCAGGGTGAGATTGAGCACCGTGTGGGACTCTGCACTGGGTGTGGAGCCTGCTTAAGATTCTCTCCCTCTCTTTCTCTTTCTTCCTCTCCCCCCTGCCCACTTGCTCTCTTTCTCTAAAAAAAAAAAAAGTTCATCTTCTGCCAATAGAATTCATTAGTTCTTCATAGAAGATCCACATCATCCTGAAAGCACAACTTTGGATCTTATTAAATAGTAAGAGAAATTATTTCTTCCCCAAACTGGAGCTTCATCAAACCTTCTCTTCTATTAATTTCTTTTAATGTGAAGAATCACTATTTTGGATCTGGATTACTTCTTCCCAATCCTTGTTCATTTGTTTGTTTCCCCTTTCATTACATCAAAACAGAGTCCTGTTATGGAAAAAATGCACCTGTAATCCTCACATTAACATTCCAAGCTAAGCACCTAGTCTTAAATATGAAGACCTGTTAAATTTATTAGAATTTCATGCTTGATCATTAGCAGAAGTAGAAATGATTTGACACAAAGTCAGTGGAATTAACAAAGCTTTAAACAGGAAATAGCATCAAAATATATTCATAGGCAAAGCTTAAAATAACTGAAATTCTAACAATATGCAGAAAAATTATGACCAGCAAAGCTAATACTGTTATTACAACAAACACCACAACCACCACAACCACCATGTGATTTAAGACCACCTCAGAGACCAAGGGACGCCTTTAGCCCAGAGTGACTAAAGGAAACCTCCCTTTCCTGATCATGCACGGATCCCTTACCATCTCATGGCCTGCTGCCTTGTTGTTCTCTAATCTTCTGCTTCCTGAACTGGCCCCTGTTCCCAATCATCATAAGCTGAGTTATAGAGGACAGTTCTCTTCTGAATATCAGCCTGCCAGGTATTTTCAGAGAATTACTATTATAGAAAATTGTTGAGAAATAATAGTTAAAATTAAGTTATAGTTCTGCAAATAGAAAAACTAACTGGGGATTTCATTGAGCTAACTTGGCCTTACCAGGGATGTGGCTCGAGATAGAAATTGGAGTCCATACTGATTTAAAACTTTATCAAAGTAGGGCTTCTATTACAATTCTGGGTGTTTACCCAAAGAAAATGAAAACACTAATTCAAAAAGATATATGCACCCCTATATTCATTGCAGCATTATTTATAGTAGCCAAAGTATGGAGGCAACCTAAGTGTCCATTGATAGATGAATGAATATAGATAGATTAGATAGATAGATAGATAGATGATAGATAGATAGATAGATAGATAGATAGATATAGATACATACACATACATACAATGAAACAATACTCAGCCATAAAAAAGAATGAAATCCTGTCATTTGCGACAACATGGATGGACCCAGGGGTGTTATGCTAAGTGAAATAAGTCAGACAGTGAAAGACAAGTACCAGATGATTTCACTTATATGTGAAATCTAAAAAAACAAAACAAATGAACTAACAAACAAAACCAGAAATAGAATAATAAATACAGAGAACATTTGGTGGTTGCCAGAAGGGAGCGGGGTCAGGAGGATGGGCAAAATAGGTGAAGGGGATTAAGTGGTATAAAATTCCAGTTATAAAATAAATAAGTCACAGAGATGAAAAGTACAGCTTAGGGAATATAGTCAATAATATTGTAATAACAGTGTATGGTGACAGATGGCAACTACACTTACTGTGGTGAGCATTGCATAATGTATAGAATTGTTGGATCACTATGTTGTGCACCTGAAACTAATATAACATTATATGTCAACTACAACCCGATAATAAAATTTTTAAAATAAAAAAATAAAATAATACAAAAAATTCTTATGCGGACATCTAACATGTAAGTAATCAAAGGTAATTTTTGGATTTTATCTCTTAAGACAGTCTCCTATCTTTTAAGCTCTCAACAAAGAAAAGTTACCAAATTCCTGTTAAATCATTTTCATTTTCATTAATACATGCATACATTCTTCAGTGAACATATTTAATTCATATGAAGTTAAATAATATAAGATCAAGCTATAAGACCATTCTTGGCAATCGCTATGGATAATTGCACCCTGTATTTCTTCCATCTGTGTGGCTTTTACAGGGGCTTCACAAACTCAAGATGAGACAATTATGTTTAACTGTGTTCTATTTTGGAGCTACTGCTTGGCAATTCTGCTGCAGCCTGAGGGAGACAGTAAGACCCTGAAGAAGTAGTAGGCACCTTGCCACGTGGGGTCCTGTAGTAGGAGCCCGTGGCCTAACAGAAGCATGTCTGGGCCTAGCCCCGCAAGGCCAAGATTTCCTATGACCCCAGATGTCCTCCAAATTAAGAACAGTTTCTCTGGTTTATGCATTACGATCACAAAAATTTTAATACATATTTGACAGCAGCCTAAAACAGCAACAGAGATTTGTGGAAAAGCCAAGATAGTCTGATCCAGAAGTCTTCATTTCTTAGTTATATAAAAGTTCCCCTGCATTCTGAAATCACTGATTATATTCTTCTATCTTGAATACAATACCTTATTCTGGTTAAACGCAAAATATTTTTAAACATTATTTTAAAGAATTTGCATTACTCAACTCTAGTAGCGTGCAATAGAAGACATTCCGAAGAGAAATTAAGTACTTTTCAATGGTTAGGTTCAAATCAGGTACTTTGGAAGATATGGTTCTGTGAAATCTTACCACTTGTTTAAATCCCCAAAGCCTGAAGATAAACAGATTGCTGAGGAGAGGAGGCAGGAGTGAGCCTTAAGCTCAAGGGTTATCCTAAGGTGAGAGTGGCCAAAGTCCAAAGGCAGGTACAAGAGTCAATCATCCATCAGAGGAGGGGAAAATCCTTGATCAGAAAAAGGAATATTTAGGAAAAGACAGGACAGACAAGTTTGGCAAAGAAATAGCCACTAACCTTTCTTTTTTTGTTCGAAAGAACATGAGAAATCACAATTCCACGAGAGAACATGAAGAAGAAAGACAAGTGCACTGTAAAAAATATTTAAAATAGAATTAGTTGACTCAAGGGTTGCAAAAGTGATCATCTACCCACTCCTGTTTCTCTTGAATTCACTACCCTGACAAAATATATATGAAAAATCTAACATACGTTAAATTTCAAAAGTACTCCATTCTAAACATATTGATTTGTGTCTTCTTCAATTTCTTTCATGAGTGTTCTGTAGTTCCTAGAGTATAGATCTTTTACCTCTTTGGTTAGTTTTATTCTGAGGTATCTTATGGTTTTTGGTGCTATTGTAAATGGAATCGTTTCTCTAATTTCTCTTTCTACAGTTGCATTGTTAGTGTATAAGAAAGCAACTGATTTCTGTGCATTGATTTTGTATCCTGCCACATTACTGAATTGCTATATGAGTTCTAGTAATTTGGGGGTGGAGTCTTTTGGGTTTTCCACATAAAGTATCATGTCATCTGTGAAAAGAGCGAATTTGACTTCTTCTTTGCCAATTTGAATACCTTTTATTTCTTTTTTTGCCTGATTGCTGTTGCTAGGACTTCTAGTACTATGTTGAACAACAGTGGTGAGAGTGGGCACCCTTGACGTGTTCCTGATCTTAAGGGAAAGACTCTCAGCTTTTCCCCATTGAGAATGATATTCACTGTGGGTTTTACATAGATGGATTTTATGAAGTTGAGGAATGTTCCCTGTATCCTTATACTCTGAAGAGTTTTAATCAGGAAAGGATGCTGTATTTTGTCAAATGCTTTTTCTGCATCAATTGAGAGGACCATATGGTTCTTCTCTCTCCTCTTATTAATGTGTTCTATCACATTGATTGATTTGTGAATGTTGAACCACCCTTGCATCCCAGGGATAAATTCCACTTGGTCATGGTGGATGATCCTTTTAATGTATTGTTGGATCCTATTAGCTAGGATTTTGTTGAGGATTTTGGAATCCATATTCATCAGGGATATCAGTCTGAAATTCTCCTTTTTGATGGAGTCTTTGCTTGGTTTGGGGATTAAGGTAATGCTGGCCTCATAGAATGAGTCTGGAAGCTTTCCTTCTGTTTCTATTTTTTATTTTATTTTTTTATTTTTTTTATTTTTTTTAAAGATTTTATTTATTTATTTGACAGAGAAAGACACAGCGAGAGAGGGAACACAAACGGGGAGTGGGAGAGGGAGAAGCAGACTCCCTGCCGAGCAGGGAGCCCGATGCGGGACTCGATCCTGGGACTCCAGGATCATGACCTGAGCCGAAGGCAGTTGCTTAACCAACTGAGCCACCCAGGCACCCCTGTTTCTATTTTTTAAAACAGCTTCAGTAGAATAGGTATTATGTTTGGTAGAATTCCCCAGGGAATCCATCAGGCCCTGGACTCTTGTTTTTTGGGAGATTTTTGATCATTGCTTCATCTCGTTACTGGTTATTGGCTTATTCAGGCTGTCAATTTCTTCCTGTTTCAGTCTTGGCAGCTTATAGGTTTCTAGGAAGGCATCCATTTCATCCAGATTGCTCAGTTTATTGGCATATAGTTGTTGATAATAATTTCTAATAATTGTTTCTATTTCCTTGGTGTTAGTCATGATCTCTCCCCTTTCCTTCATAATTTTATTAATTTAGGTCCTTTCTCTTTTCTTTTGGATAAGTCTGGCCAGTGGTTTATCAATCTTATTAATTCTTTCAAAGAACCAGCTTCTAGTTTCATTGATCGGATCTACTGTGTTTCTGGTTTCTAATTCATTGATCTCTGCTCTAATCTTAATTATTTCTCTTCTAATGCATGGCTTAGGCATCATTTGTTGATTTTTCTCTAGTTCTTTAAGGTGTAGAGTTAGTTGGTGAATTCAGGATTTTTCTATTTTTTTTTTGAGTGAGGCTTGGATGGCTATGTATTTCCCCCTTAGGACCGCCTTTGCAGTATCCCATAGGTTTTGGACCGATGTGTTTTTGTTCTCATTGGTTTCCATGAATTGTTTAAATTCTTCTTTGATTTCCTGGATGACCCAAACATTCTTGAGCAGAGTGGTCTTTAGCTTCCAAGTGTTTGAATTTCTGCCAAATTTTTTCTTATGATTGAGTTCCAGTTTTAAAGCATTGTGTTCTGAGAATATGCAGGGAATAATCTCAATCTTTTGGTATTGGTTGAGACCTGATTTGTGACCCAG
This sequence comes from Mirounga angustirostris, assembly GCF_029215605.1. Lineage (NCBI taxonomy): Eukaryota > Metazoa > Chordata > Mammalia > Carnivora > Phocidae > Mirounga > Mirounga angustirostris. The sequence goes on from NW_026991716.1 coordinate 109,369,585, forward strand.
TATGTGGTCTATTCTGGAGAAAGTTCCATGTGCACTTGAGAAGAATGAGTATTCTGTTGTTTTAGGGTGGAATGTTCTGTATATATCTATGAGGTCCATCTGGTCCAGTGTGTCATTCAAAGTTCTTACGTCAACATGGATGGGACTGGAGGAGATTATGCTAAGTGAAATAAGTCAAGCAGAGAAAGTCAATTATCATATGGTTTCACTTATTTGTGGAACATAAGGAATAGCATGGAGGACATTAGGAGAAGGAAGGGAAAAATGAAGGGGGGGAAATTGGAGGGAGAGATGAACCATGAGAGACTATGGACTCTGAGAAACAAACACAGTTTTAGAGGGGAGGGTGTGGGGGGGTAGGTTAGCCCGGTGATGGGTATTAAGGAGGGCACGTACTGCATGGAGTACTGGGTGTTATATGAAAACAATGGATCGTGGATCACCACATCAAAAACTAATGATGTATTTTATGGTGACTAACATAACATAATAAAATTTTTTAAAAAAAGAAAAAAGAGTAAAATAAACATACTGATTGATCTTTTTCATTTTTGGAAGTTATCATTGCTAATTGCTGCAACACAGGTAGGCCATTAGCTAACTCAAACCTAGACCCCAGGAACAGAGCAATCTGACTAGACCAGAGAGAGGAAAGTCGAGCTGCCACCCAATGCCCTTGAAATACTAGAGGTTCAAGTCCTGTATTGCTGATAAGAAGGGCTGGCAGGTACTCTTCTTTTACAAGATGCCCATGATTATTCCTTCCTTCCTCACCAATATATCTATCTACATGTTTTTAAACCTTCATACACTGATTGTTACAATTCAGTTTTGCCCATCTTACATTGACCCAGCTAACTCACTTCTCATTTACAAAATGTTGTTTTTCACCAACTACCTGATGAATAATGATTTTGGATCTATTATCTGGTAATTTTGCTAATTGCCTGGCAAAATGCATCAGGCCTCCGCCAAAGCAGTGGTGCATAATATTTGAGTGGGTCTGGAAGTAGTACCAGGTCTTTGCTCGGAAGAGAACATCTGTGGCTCTTTCATGCAATGTTTAAAAAGTTTTTTTTAAATTTTTACTGATATTTAATTTACATACAATAATGTTCACCTCTTTAAAGTGTACAGTCTATCAATAGTTTTGATATATCTACAGGGTTTTGCAACCATTACCAGTATCTAATTTTAGAACATTTTTATCAACCCCAAACAGATAGCTTGTACCTATTTCTCCTTATTTCTACCTTCTACTCTAAGTCCTACATAACCACTAATCTACTTTTTTTCTTTATATACTTGTCTATCCTGGACATTCCATATACATGGAGCCATATAATATGTGGTCATTTGTAACTGGCAGTTTTCATCCCTGTTGTAGTATATCAGTACTTAATTTCTTTTTATTGACTAATAATATTCTATTGTCTGGATATAACATACTTTATGCATTAGTTGATGGAGATTTCATTTTTTTGTCTATTATGAATAATGTAGATATGAACATTTGTGTACAGGTTTTTGTGTGGATATATGTTTTAATTTCTCTTGGGTAGCTCCCTAAGAGTGGAATGGATGGGTCTTATGGTAGCTCTTGTGTAATATTTTGAATAACCACCAAATGTTTTTCAAGGTGGCTGCATCATTTTACATTTCCAATTGTATTAGGATTTCCAGTTTCTCTACATCATTATCAACCCTTGCTAATATCTTTTTTTTTTTTCCCCATAGCCATTCTGGTGGGTATGAAGTGGTACCTCACTGGGCTTTTGCTTTGCATTGCATATTTGATTTGTATGACTGATGAAATTTAGCAACTTTTAATTGCATATTGGAGATTTGTATACCTTCCTTGAAGAAAATCTATTCAAATTCTTTGCTTTTTAAAAATTGGGTTGTTTGTCTTTTATTCTTGAGTTGTAATAGTTCTCTATATATTCTGGGTGTAGATCCCTTATTAGACATATGATACGCAAATAGTTGCTTCTAGCCTGTGGGTTTTCCATTTTCTTCATAATATCTCTTAAAGCACAAAAGTTTTAATATCAATGAAGTGCATCAGTCATCCTTGTTTTTAATCAAATCATTGCCAAATCTAAGGTCACAATGCTGATTTTATCTGCTCCCTGTTAAAAAGGGAAAGGGACCCAGTTGTAAAGCCCTGGGAATCTATACCATGACTACACACAAACATCAATCCTTGCATAGCTTTAATAAATGTCCTTAAGCATGTCCTGGCCTAGATTCTCCTCCCACTGACTTGCCACCCAAAAGTCCCCAGGCACAGACAAGCAGGACAAGAGGAGATTAGTTAAAGTAAGCAATTAGAAGAAAAGCCTTACAAAGAGGATGTCCAACAAAGTGATCCAGGGTGAATTTCAGGTGTGCAATGATAGAATGCTGCGATGGCAGGAAAATGATGTCACCTTCCCACATTTATCTTGACAAGAAGATGTAAGAATAAAGGGCTTCTCTGCTTCCTGCAGCTGGGCTTACAGAGAGGAGGACAATGGACTCTAATAAGGTAATATATGTGGGATGACTTTATAGCAGTCACATAATTAATAATTATACAATATAAGCCTCTGGCAAGGAGTCCTAATTTTGAGAAGTAATTTCAACCTTCAGGAAAGCACTGATGACTTCACAGCTGCTCACTGGCCCCAGGACAGATGAATGGAAAGAAAAAGTGAAGGACATTGCAAAAATCCTTATTTGTCAAAGCTGGTGTATGTCACCAGTACCCAATGACTTCTACCTCCCAAATCTCACGTTGATGGCCCTCATCAACAGAACCTGAACTATATCCAGATTCCTTTTAGTAAGAGATTCCGGGAAATTCAGTTGCCAGTCTTCTAGGCCTTGTGATACAGGGTGACAGAAGCAGGGTAGAATGGATAATATTTGCCAAAGATAATATCCAGCATAGAAACGTTGGGAGGAATCATCATTATTGATATCAAATAATGGCATATAAGGAATAAGTTAAAGTAGGTCTCAGAGGCTGTAAAGGAAAAAGAACAAATAGAAACGTATAAAGGACCATATAGTAGATGAGGATGGCAGAGCCTAATGGAAGAGTATATACATATCGGACATTACTGAGGGGTGAGAAACAATATTGAAGAACATAATACATTTCCAATTGCATAATAGAAGCAAATTTTCCTCATTTTCTTCATCTGAGTGTGTAGATTGAAATTCATAAAATAAAAGAAATTCACTGCTAGATGAGTTCTAGCAAAATAGGATAATTTCAAGGATTATTTAAAAAAACAGCAATAAACATGCTCAAGCAGAATTTTAAAATATAGATTACTAAAGGCAAGAAATTTACACACTACAAATGAATGTGTAAATTTACACTCTAAAAATTTCTGTAGTTTTCATTATCTTGATATGAAAACAACTTGGCACATATAGTTAAAAGGTAGAGACTGTTGAAACTAGTTAATTTCAGTTTTGTCTGATGTACGTAGTTCCTTTAGGTTAAAGAGAAAAGCATTTCTCTTTCAGGTACTATTTCTCCCTTTTCAAGGATTCTTTTTTTCCTCCTTTTCCCTCCAATGGTATGTAGGCCCAGGAAAAAGCATCCATGTCCTCATGACCGGACAGGTCAGAGAGTAGCTTCTGATCTGCATCGACTCTCACTTGCTCCACTGGAAAGTAAGGTCTTCATTCCGTTGTTTTGTTTTTTAACTGATTGTTTGGTATATTGCATTGGCTTTGCAGAGTAGCTGCTGTTTTCAACTGCTTTTTTTTTTTTAATTTAAATTCAATTAGCCAACATATAGTACATCATTAGTTTCAGATTAGGGTATTGTGCAGACACCTGGAGCGGAAGTCTCTGACCCTGGTTTAGCCTCAGTTCAAGAGATCCCTGCATTATGCAACCTCCTGATCTAGAACTCAATCCTTTTCTGGTCAGTTTTCTTAGCCATGCTGTTTCTCCCTCCAGTCAAGGGTTCCCTAAATGCCAAACAAAGGCAATGGAAATCTGGATCTAGCTCAAAGATATCTGTCTAGATACTTCCCTCAGGTATCTTTACTATACCATTTGATTGACACCACTCTTCTTTTAGGAAATGCTGATTTTTCTTTTAGGAAATACTCAGAATTTTTCTGTTTTTCAGCTTTTTGGTCTATTCCTTCAAAAGGGAGACACTTAAACTTTTTGCTGAGGAATTCCTTTTAAAACCTTCCACCTATTTCTACTGTGCCACATTCCAGGATTTGGTGAGACCTGACCCTAAAGCAGGGGTAAGGAATGCAAAAGAAAAGAACAAATAGAAAAGTCTAATAATTCCTTGCTTCTTATCAAAGCTTCTTCTTTTCTATTTGGTGGAACTTACTTTATGTCAAATCATGTTCCTTGCTCTATTCTGGTTTATAGTAAAACACAGCGACCAGGCTTCAAGGTTCACTCTGAAAGCTACAGGGAAAATTTTGGAATTTATTGAAAGTCAACAAAGCCTTCATTTGAACACTGGTGTCTCACTATAGACTCCGGTTTTAATTTGCAATTGCATAATAGAAGCAAATTTTAATTTGCAATTGCATAATAGAAGCAAATTCTCCTCATTTTCTTCATCTGAGTGTGTAGATTGAAATTCATAAAATAAAAGAAATTCACTGCTAGATGAGTTCTAGCAAAATAGGATAATTTCACGGAGAATACTCAAAGCTGAATAATCACACCTTTATTCTAGCCTAGGCCCTCTTCTAGTCATGAATAATGATAATTATTTTTGATTCAGTGGGTGGGAGAAGCTGTGGGAAATCTAGGAAAAAATATACTTCTTAAATATGTCAAAAATTATTCCAGTACATGTCCAAAGAAACAGATTTGTCCCTTGCAAAATGGATGGAAATGGAACGGTAAGTAACATTGTGAGAGGAAAACAAATGACTCAAGAATTTCATAAGAAGGCAACAGAAAAATATGATCAATTTCATGAGAGATCAGTAAATATACCATTCATATCATCCTCCTGGAAAAGTTACTCAAAATCTTTCTGTGACTGATTGTTCTTTCTTTTATATTACACTTCTTTTAACAAAATTATGAAGTTAATATATGCATATGCATAATGTTAAAACAGGTTAAAAGAAAGAAATTATGTGGAAAAATAGTCTTACTTCTCCTCCATTTCTGACAACTTTTAATAACTACTGGCAGTTCCTTCTTGCCTTTCTTTATTTTCTTATCATTTTACTTTTTAATTTTATAAGAAGAGAAAATATAGGTTTATTTTTTGGTAATTAAAACAAAGTTAAAAACAATCAGAATTAAATTTGAATGAACAACTAGAATTAAAAATCAATATTCATGAACTTTTAAATGTAGTGAACTTTCAAATACATGGGAAAAACTAGAAGAACAAATAAAACATAGCTCATGTAGCAAAAGGGAAAAATAAATGTTAAAGCATGAAAAATAATGACAGAGAGAAAGGCCAAATATCACCTGTGACTCTCAAAATGAACCAGTTAAATCCTCATGTTTAAAGCTTTTGAGATCAGGGTAGAAAAACCCAACTCTTTGCTGTTTACAATAGCTGCAATAACATAGAATAAAAATAAAAATACAAAAATGATCAAAGACTTATTTGACAGAAATAAAATAATGGAAAGCAGCCCTGGAGGAATCGAAGGCAAAAGCCTACATTCAGGGGACATTTCCCAACTTTAAACATACACATTATTAAACAAGAATTAACAAAACAATGAAGTAAAATAAATAAGAATAAAAGAAAAAAGAAAATAATATTTTAAAAGCAAATTTTAATGGATTAAAATTAGGAAAAAATAAATTTAATGAGCCCATGAATTATTGGCAATAAAATTAGAGTAGATAGGTTTCCAGAAAATCTGATTAAGAAAAAGAAGAAAACAAATAGAATTAGAAAGAGAAAGGGTACAAAAGTCAAACAGAATACAATGTATGAGATTACAATATAAGACCCTATGTATGCAGTAAATATGTAAAATTGGGTGAAATGGATGATTTTCATGAAAGATATAAACTGACAATAAAGATTTATAAAAATTAGAAAAATCTGAATTGAATAATAACCATAGGTATAATGAAAAACATTTCAAAAATTGCTCTAAATTCTCTAGGGATTGTTTTACTAGTGAATTACTTGAAACTTTAAAAGAACTAGTAAACTCAATTCTATATAATTTGTTCCAGAACACAGGAAAAAAATATGGAAAGCAATCAAATCTATTTTATGGATATGGGATTATTCTGACATCAAAATCTGACAAACATTACACACAAAAAAATAAAACTAAAGACAGATCTCTCTTATGAATAGAGAGTCACCATGAATCGATATTAGGAAATATATGTGCCTGGCATTTATTAGATATCCAATAAATTCATTCTACATCACTAAGGAGAGCAAGGCTATCCAGAATGAATTTCTTTGGCTTCCCAGCCCCACGTCTATACTTTTAATTTACATAGGAACCCATCCTCATCTCACTTCCCTCTAGTTCAGAAGAAGGGGAAAAGATCTTTTGTTAAAAAATGAAGTTTCCAGTTGTGTTCTGGATCCTGGTCTAGAAGCAAACCGTCATCCTTGATTTGTCAATTACTTCTTTTGTCAGTTATATGTTGCCTCTTTCTATTAACTATTTCCTTTCAGCTCTTACAGAATGCTTCCTCAGTTCTGCATCCAAACACCCTAGAAAGTGATGACCAGATTCCACGCAGTCCTTGCTTTCAAAGAGCTTTCAATATGCAGGAGTGGGCTAAATCAGCAATTGAAGGGCAAAATGCTAAAATGTGGCCATGCACAGGTACTACTGAAAGCCTTCTGGAAATGTTCCTCCAGTCAGTGCCATGCCTTTTTTTTTTATTTCTTTCACTGACTATCTTCTTAAAAAGAGTAGCTTCCGCTCACCATACCAATTTTTCATTTCCCATTGATCCCTCCACAGATCACTCCCTCACTGAAACCCCATGACTATATGTTCTTCTGCTTTTACTTCTTCTTTGGCCTTTCCTACCTATTCTCTTTTGCAGACTCCTTCCACCCAATTCTTTATTATGAACCACGTTTTAGAGGAACAATGGCTGCTTTTATCTCCTCAATTTGCACACACTCTCTCAATGTACACTCTCTCTCATCTAGTTCCATGGTTTCAACTACTACCTAAATGTTGGGTCTTGATGTCTACCCACAACAAGGATCTCTCTTCTGAGGTCCAGGTTCAAACACCAGCTCTCTACTACATCTCTTCACATGAATGTCTAGCCGGTATGTCAAGTACATGTCTCAAACGAATTAGTATCTTTTCAAATCCTGCTGCTTTACTATACGCATTGTACAATGATGTGAGCCCGGACAGCTCTAATACAGAGACAAATTCATCACGTTATCAAAATGTAAGGCTCACATGCATTCTGATTTCTTTGTTCTGATCCAAATCTCTCTAAGCAACTTTTGGTAATTCTAGTGTTCTATATGGGTAGAAACTTCTCTGTCCCGGATGGCACAAAGGCCTTTTCTAATTGAATTATATGTATCATAGTGAGTGAACAAACTGGCATTTCAGTCTTTTACATTGTGTTTTGTAAGGTTTGCTGGTTTGAGTGTGCATCTTCCGTTCCTCCAAGACTGGAATACTAAACAGACTGAATTATTAAGTGTGCAGGGCTGAGTCTAGACTCTGAAATGTGATGAATTCACCAGTATAAAGATGATAAAACATGATGAGGGATTGGGATAGCCTTTCCAGGTGCCATTCTTTTGTCCCCCTCTGAGCCTGTTCACACGTTGCCCTCTGTCAGCAGAAATGTCATCCTCTCAGTGAAGTGTCCCGCAGTGCTCTATGCAGAGTTAGTCCCTCTCTGGTGTTCTCCCACAGCACTTTGTTCCTGGACCCTTCTCACTTTTTCTTGCAGCTTACTTGTCTCTGTGTCTGCAAACTCCTGGTACATAATACATGCTCACAAGGGTTCATTTAATCAACTAATTCAGATCCTAGGATTGGTATTTTGTCCAGTTCTTTTCCCTTATTTCTCCTGAATTATTAGACTGCACACAAAATATGATACCTTTGCAGGAACGAAGGCCGATCTTGTTATCAAATAAGACTTTTACAATATGGTCAGGAGACTATTCTAATTCCATCCAGAGCTAAGTGTTTTAGAAAATTTTTACTGCCTCCATTCATTTATCTTTCAATTATTTTTAGCTTCAGTTAAATGTATCAGCTCCATAGCATATTTCACAAGCTCTTTTTGCCACAGGACCTAGATGTGATTATTATTGTTTTGTTTTGTTCTGTTTGGGTTTGGCTTGTTGCCATTAATGCCACCAGGCTGAACCCATGTACCATTTTGTCTCTCAGCAAAGTAGCCATTTAACAAATAATAGAGGAAGCCTTTGAGTTCTAAAAATTCTTGACTGTGTAAAATACGCTTGTAACCTGCAGCTTATAGAATCAATGCATATCCTAATGGTTGTTCAGTAGTTTAAGAGGTGTTTGAATTATTAGGTGAGGGAAGTCACTGTAACAGTTAAGCAAAATAACTAAATACATCTGAAGCCATATAAATTTAATGTTTTAGGAGCAGATCTTTTGAAAATTTCCAGAAAGTTATCCAATATCCTATTGACCAGCATTTTAAGACACATTTTATAGCTCAAACCCTTAACTTAAGTGCCTACGTCGTTCACTAAGGGAGAAAGAAATGGCATAATGGCAACCCTAGCCATGGAAAATATGCTGTTTCTTTAGTACACCATTATTTCCTAGTAAGTATTGTAATTGAGAAGAAACTTCCTTTAAATGTGCTAAATCAATTAATTACCCACACACACTTGCTTTAACATCCTGCACTATTGAAACAACTTCCAGATGTTACATTTGCTAATAATTCTTTGGTCATCATGTTTCAGTGGGTTGGCTGTATCACTCCAGATACAAACTCAGAGAGGCAGAATCGCGACTATCCCACATGACCATCACTGGTGGTGAGATGAATCTTGGCATAGCCACACACTCCTTTTTTATCTTGGTAATTAATTTAATCACTTTATGTCTTGACGTCCTCATAGGTAAAGATGGGAGTAGTGATGCTGAGAAAACATTAAGAACAAAAATGAATATAAACAATTCTGTGCTTTGCAAAATATATACGTGTGCTTACTAGTAATCACACTTTGATGTTCACAACGTTTTTGCATAAGAATGATCTCATTAACTTATTTTCCCATTGAGAAAGTGTGTATGGCAACATTACCCTCTGTTTGCTATTAAATGCAATCTTTTTTCATTTAAGGTCTAATGCTTATTTTATTTTAGCACATTTTTTAAAAATGTTATTTTAACATACCCAATGAATTATACTTCTGAAGTCCACTGTTGTGGAGAATCTGAATAGCATCATGTTTACCCTAGTAGGTTTATTCATTAAATGTCATTTACAAGATGGAGAGATACATTTGGAATCGCTTTGCAGCCTTTAGATTTTCTAGAACTTTTAAAACCACATTAGCATTAGTTGAACTTCTCAAGTTTGTCAGTTCTACTAACAAAACCATGCAGCTAATTGCTTTTAATATTTTTCTTCTAGCTTTGTGCTTTATTAGAAATAACTCATTTACAGAAAACCTTTTATTTGAGTTGGTGGTGAGAATAAACACATAGTTCTCAGTGACTTTTATTATTTATTATAAAGTAATTTGGCATGGTGTTGTGGAAGCAACTAAACAAAATAAAAGATTAATCAGAACTACCAATCTTTTTCTGATTTGCAGAGTAACAAAAACCAGCAGCCCAGCCCTGTTTTACTCCCCGAAGGTTTAGTTCAGTATGTGCCAGTGATGGAAAACACCATCCGCCTATAAAGCAACAATTAGGGCTGGTTTCTATTGACTCAATCAGTCAAATGTAGAAATACAAAAGACCAATATAAAATAAGCCCTCTTCTGTGGGCCTTCACATGCCAGAAACGTGAACACCCTTGGATATGGGCTGCTCCTGCTATTTACCAATGCTCCACTGGAATTTTTAGGTTTAAAAGTTCATATTTTATTTGCAGAATTGAATACAGAAGGATAAAAATCAGCAGTTGTTCCCCAGGTTATAGCAGAGTTTGGAGGAAAAAAAGACATAGCTGGAAGAAAAGAGGCCTAAGTTCACTTTTTGGAGAAGGCTGTTGTCAGTGAGACTAACTGATAAATTACTTAGTCTCTTGGTATAGTCATTTTTAATATATATTATGTATCAATTGATATAAAATATTGGAAAAACGGCAGACTACTTAAAGCTGGTGGCTTTCCTGGAAGTAAGCACATTTGCCCACAATTATGTCTTAAAAAGGCCTGTTAACATGTACATTGTCCTCCATATATTTTGAGGGTAGAGAGTCACAGAAAGCAATTTGTATTAATACCAATCCATCCAAAAAGGAACTCCTAAAATCACCTATAAAGAAATGTTAGAGAAGGTTAGAGGAAAGATATGAAATTCAGGTATTTTCTGAAAAACAAAACAAAACAAAACAACTAAGGTGATTAATACCTGCTAGCTTTTGAAATGCTATTATACATTCACTGATAATCAAGTACTTATTATGACAAAAAAACACAAAATGTGTTTGAGTTATATGGAACAAATTTAAGGTAGAGATAGGGAAGATCTGCCTGGCATTGAGGATGGGGAAGTGAGGGTTACTTTTGATATTCTTTTCTCCAGTTAGAGCTAATTCAGTACTGCTTGAGAGGAAAGAAGGTAGGTAGATGATATTTAAAGGACTTCTCTAGCTTATTGTTGAAAAGTGCACTTTGAAGCTGTTACGGGAATAAGATCTTTTGAGTGTCTATGTATGGTGACCTTGTGAATAACCTTTTATTCAATTGAAATGTTGCAAAAAAATCAAACATTTCTATTACTACCTTAAAGGATGTGAAAAGCATTCCATCCCTATATCCTTCTTCTCCCTAACATTATGCAAAGGTAGTATATTATTTGTGTTCATAAATTTTTTAAGATGTTATTTATTTGAGAGACAGAGCACGAGCAGAAGAAGGGGGAAGGGCAGGGGGAGGGGGCGGGGCAGAGGGACAAGCAGATCCCCCCTCTCCCACCCCCGCCACCCCGAGCTGGAAGTCCAATGAGGAGCTCAATCCCAGGACCCTGAGATCGTGATCTGAGCCAAGTCATGCTTAACTGACTGAGCCCTCCAGGCACCCCTGTGTTCATAAACTCGTAAAGGAGTATTAATTCAGAATCAGTTGCTGACTGATGACATAGGATCTTTGCTTCTGTTTGGTAGGAATATGTAAGGTTTTTGCATTTTTCTTGGTGGCTTGGAGGGAAGAACAGTGTGGTATTCCTGGGTCCTCTGCCACTAGGCCTGGTGTCACAAGCATCTGTCCAAATGTATTCCCAAACAAGAAATTAAAAGTGAAAGAAAGGAAATTCCTATTCTGGTTAAAATGAAAAGGGGATTAACTGCGAACTACCAGGTTTTGTGGTGAATCTCCATAACTTACAGAATAAGAGTTAACACTTGTTAATGAGCTGATGATTACCAGGCCTTTAGCCATCTGGCTTCTGCTTATCTCTCTCCCCCCATCTCTAGTCCCTGTCCTGGTTGTCCTACTCTCTCAGCATATCAGACTACTTTATGTCTCTAGAATGTAACATCCTCTTTCACTTCTGAGTCATTTAAGTATGGATTCTCCTGCCTGGACTACGATTTCCCCTAGTCTTTCCAAAGGCTGGATTAATCTAACCTTAACATCATTTTCTTCTATGAATCCTTCTAAAATCCGAAGTTTTTCATTATTTCCAGTAGTTTCTATCAACCATGCTTACCGTTATTATAGCAATCCTTTAAACCAAACTCTGTCAGACTTTGTCATGTTACAAAATCAAGGACAATATATAGGAAGTACATAGATGAAGTATGAATTACTCCAAGATTAAAGTGTTACCCAGGGATCATCTTTGTCACTTGCATCTCTGGGCAAGCCTCAATAACAAGGTATCTATGACACTTCTTTACAAGTAGTATTTTGACATTTGAATAAAGAACTCTATAATTCTATCCCATATGACATTACTCAGATTTTTAACCATGTGAGGAGAAATAGCAGTTTATATTGTTTTATATTAATGTCTGTAGGAAAAAAGAATGAAAATTATTTATATCACCCAAACAATTTCATAATAACTCCCAATCACCTTGAATACTAGACAGGGTGATAAGGGTCTTAACTTTCCCATTCTTCTGAGACTGAGGTCTATGAAAAACTTAACAAAGAGCAATTATTTAGCGTTGACTAAAACAAATTAATAGAAGGTGCCCAGGAAATGACAGGAAGTAATAGAAATGTATCACCATAAAAAGTAGACACAAAACAAAAGGAAGATCTACTAACTAAGGGGATGAAAAGCAGTAGCAGCATAAACTATTGGACAGCCAATAGGGTGATTTTTGGCCATATGATGGTGGGAGCAAACAGATAGTCTAACACTTATAGTCATAAATTACCAACTTCAAAAGGCCTACTTGAAAGGATTGTTGAGAGTATATATTTTAAAATAGCCACCTGATTCGTCCAGTTAAACATTAAGATTTATCACTCTCTTGTGACTTTAAATTTCTCTAACCATTGTCATGTGTGCTCTTATTTTGAAGGGCCAATTTCTTCATGATTATTATGTTCCAATTACGGTTCTACTCCTGCACAACATCTCCTAACTCTTTCTCGGTAAAACTATCCTATCGCTTCTCTCCTTTAATGTGTTGTAACACTTACTTTGATGGTGTCAACATCAGTAACATGCTGCCTTCACTTTGTCACTTAACTATCATATCTGAAGAGCAGGATTACTCATAATTTGTCTGTAGCCACCCGCCCTTGTGCTGATGATAACATTACACATTTGGAATAGTCCTGGCAAACTTTATTGAATGAATAAATGCCTGGTACAGTTTGCCGGACAGAGGTAGTGGGGCATAGACTAGAAAACAAAACCTTATATTAGGAGTGAGAGGAATGCATCTCATCTCTGCCAGTACCTTTAGGCCTCTGGGGCCTTATTTCCTCATTTATGAAGGGATCTCTAAAGCCTCTTCTAACTCAAGTCCTCTTGGAACATATGGATGTTATCCATATATTAGAATAATACCTACAAAAAAGTATGGGAAATGAGTAAGAATATGGCAGCTAAAGGAAACCATACAATTAGAGATTTATCTCCTTAGTTTGTACTTAAGATTTATGCCATGAGATATTTCACATAAATCTGAAAACAATTCATCATTAAATATGTTACTTAAGCTGTAAAACTCCTCTAGCTAAAAATGTCCCAAGTACCCTAAAAGGCCATGGAAACCAAAAGGAAAGTCCAGTTTAAAGGTGTGGAAACTGATGTTAGGAAAAAGTTAATGATACACAAGTTTCTTTAGTGAATATGTTGTGTCATATCATAAGGTGTCACTTCACCAAAATAAAAAAGAGGTTGCAATCCACTTCTGTTATCGTAGCTAGTTATGATTTTCACATAAAAATTATTTATGTCCAGGAACACCTCATTATTTTAGTAGTATGCAAAGCCTGATGTGGAAAGTATTAATATCTTTATAACCCCTACATAAAACTGGACTTGAATTTTATATATATAAACATTGTATATATAAACATATATAACACACACATATAGTATCTTTCTTACTTTGCAATGATAAGGCAAAGTAAAATGGCATAATATAATTACAAGTTGTATAGAGGTTTTTTTAAAACCTATCTGATTATCAAAATATAGAAACAATATTTTCTGAGCCCTCACTTCCCCCTCCTGCACAAATCATCTATCTGTAGGATCTTGTATTTACTGAAATATCAGAATGATGCCCCCATCTTCCTATATCTGGAAGATATAATCTTAATATGACTTCTACTACCATAATCAGGGCAACTATACTCTTTATGGAACCTTTTAGTTAAATTTGATGCTGTTTTTTAGGGCTGTCGGCCTTATCAATTCCAGAGAGTATAGTTTTGACCAGATGCTGGAATTTGTATCTAGTATACATAGCGTAAAGGCTGAATGTTCTCCGAAGATCAAGGTATAGACCAAGTTGGTTAACTTGTGGATAAAATAAGATAGATTTTTAAGGACCCAGTTAAATATGCGTGATTGATTGATTGATTTTCTCCTGAATGGCTGGATATTAATTCTCTACTACAGGCAAACTGAAACATGGGAAACTCAACTATTTCACCAATATCATAGTTTAAGTTGAATCTTCCTTAAACTCCAAAATAAGAATAGAATAGTGGAAAGAATGTGGGCCGTGAAGGCATCGAAGTCATAGGTCACACACAGAACTTACCAAGTAATGGAAATGGCTAGTGTGTGTGTGTTTGCTTGTGTGTCATACCCATGATGGAATACTACTCAGCAATAAAAAGAAGCACATACTGATACATCTGGAAACACAGATGAATGTGAAAGCCATTTTGCTTATTCTCTATCTTGTTTTGGTTGGTAGATACCCAGGTGTATGCAATTTAGTCAACAAAACACCAGAGACTGGGTGGCTTAAACAATAAAAACATTTATTTAAACAATAAAAATATTTATTTCTCAAAGTTCTGGAGGCGTAGGAGTCCAATATCAGGATACCAGCCAATTCAGTTCCTAGTTTCTGGTGCGAGCTCTTTGCTGGTTTGCAGATGGCCACCTTCCTGTTGTGTTGTCATGTGCATGGAGGAGAGAGAACTCTGGAGTCTCCTCCTTTCCTTATATGAGCAATTATTCCATCATGAGAACTCCACCGTCATGACCTCATTTAAATCTAATTATCTTCCAAAGGCCCTATCTCCAAATACCATCACATTGGGGGTTAAGGACTTCACCACATGAGCTGTGGAGGGACACCTTTAGTCCATACAGTAACTGTCAAAAATAATTGAACTGAACATTAATAATTTCTGAACTTTATTTTATGTAAATTATACCTCAATAAAAAATTGTGACACAAATAAGACTAAATTTTTTGAAATATTTGGCAACTCTGACAGTCTACACCTGAGATCTCTCCAGAGAGGTCTGCTTCATAGCATTCTGCCTATAAGTAGGGTGACATATATCCAGTTTACCCGGGATTAGCCTAGTCTATGCCTGTTGTCTCAGCATGAATATTAATGAATTTTTCTTTCACTCTGGAAAGTGCTCACTTTGGACCTTAAATTATATGTTCCCTTCCTAATAAGCACCTAGACAACCTCTGAGTGACAAGCCTAGGAAATTCTTTCCCGTCTCTGGATTCTAGTAGTCACCAACACCAAACTGGTTGCTATGCCATACTCTTCCTCAACCATAATGCTAAGTCATTTGTGACATAGATGAGCAATTCTAATACTGGCTCAGACAATATCTCAGTCAGGTGGCTCATTCCCACACCCAAAACTTTGAAGGTGCAAATGTAAACCAGTCTCCTTTCCATTTAATTTAGATTTCTGTTTTTATTAATTCCCTGAATTGCCATATTTTTTCCATATTTCTCCAACAGAATCTTCTCAGACATTTATGAGCTTCATGCATCAAACAACATATTATTTCTTCCATCATCACCCCATTCTAAAACTTTATTATCTGCAACTTTTAAATCTACCGTAACAGCAGAAAAGATCCTCCATCTCTTTGATCACCTCTTAGGGGTATCTGCCCTAGATTTAGAAATAAGCTGTAAATGAGTACCCCAGGGTATAATTTGGAAAATGGCATTTTTATGTTTGGATTTTGTTTAAAAACGAAAGGGAGGAAGGAGAGAGGTGAAAAGAGAAAAAAAAAGATAGGAGAGACAGAGTTTCTACATCAAATTCACTGAAGAATTTGGTCAAGCTGTAATTTCAGCTACAGTAAAAGTCGACAGACTTTTCATTGAAAGTTACCAGACACTCCTTTGTTGAACAACACATAACATGTATTCAGAAGTGTGCCATTCAATTAGGAAAAGAAAAAGCTGAATGTCTGATTTCTTTTACATAATATGTGAAGTAATAAAAATAAAGATTCTTGATTCCCCTGTTTTGTTCTATGACTTTCCACTGTTTAAGATGAATAATGAAGATGAGGAGGAAGAGGAAGAGAACACAACAATGAGAATATTGTAAATACTTTCTGCCAGTGAAAGACGGACAAGCTTTAAAAAGCTGCCCCAACTCGAAGATGAAGCAAAAGTAAGAGGCAGAGATAAATCCTTGTATATATGCATAGATATCCACATTACATTTATTTGGTCTACTGTGAATTGCATGTGGTTTTTAACTATATTGAGGGCCTCTAATAAGCCAAATAGTGAATCAGAGCCAATGGTACAACCAGCTGATTTAGTAAGTTCATTCCAAGAGCTGATCAAATCCAATAAAACGAAAACAAAAAAAATTAGCCAAGTGAGCTATTTGGCTGAAATGGTTGATTGATTGAGTAGAATAATATACTCCACAGTGCAGGCAGACTAATACTCAGCCACTCATAGGCTAGATAAAGCAAGGCAGGCTCTTGTGACTGGATAAGTAACAGGTCTTTGTTCATCTCAGTCTGTCTTGGGATAGACCCAAAACAACTTCTGAGTTGCAAGGTTTATACTTTTAAAAAGAAGCTAGAACAAAATATTACATTTTGCTTAGAATTTTGACTGATGCCAAATTTCATCACTCTTCCCTCTGGCTGGCTGTCACTTTCAAGGTTTATCTGAATATTAACTGCCATCAACAGCTCAAATTTTCAGTTAGGTTCACTGCAGCCAAAAGTATTATGACATTAGAACAGTCAAGATATAGATTAAACTGCATAGCAATGACTGCCTGTCATCTTAACAACATGGAGGCATGACTTTTCAGAGCATTAGCCATTGCTTGTTTCTGTGCATGAGTAGGAAATATTGGTAAAATTTGTACTGCGAATGACAAGAGTAGGAATGAAAAAGTATTATTGAATGGTTTTCTATACTGATGAAGAATGAAATTTTTATCACTTTTAGCTCTGTTCTTACATCTGTTTCCTGGAAAGAAAGTATTCAGTGCCAATAACAAATATGCTAATTACAATTTGGGCCATAGCTTCAAAATCTTTAAGTAAATGCTGAATACTTTAGTTCAGTCAGGAAATTTTCTAAGACACATTTCTTCTGACAGCTGCCAAGGAGAATGTCTGTTTTTAATCCTTGAAAGATATACCAGATTTGCACTTTTAAATAACCACAGTTTTATAGCTCCTATTGGAGTCTTACTGAGCTCTTGACTATAGTTTCAGCATTGAATGTCAGAAAGTAGCCCACTTCAAATGGTTTTTTTTGGTGCCAACCATACAACTACTCTAGACAACATTTATTTCAGAGTCAAAGAGCAAATTATTTTGCTTTTTTATTCCATGTAAATTCAACATCACTGAACAATGACAGATATAAATGTCTAACCTGCTGGTATCCAGAGTGCCTATGTTTATGAGCCCAGCCAGCCCCATTTATCATGACCATCTTCAGGGACAATGCTGCGCTTCATACTCAAATTTCTTGTGTCATGGTCCTCATTATTTTTAGATAGGCAAAAAAATCAACATTGCTACGCAATGATTTCTTTATATCCCTCACTTAAAACTGGCATAGTACTCCAAATGAAGCAACCAAATTGGTGATAAATGGTAGAAAAGATTTTCCAATTATATTTTTCCAGCACAGTATGTTTATAAAGAAAGCAGTAAAGGCAAAAATAGGCTTCATTTCGAAGGACTGAATGCATTAATGTATCAAAGATTTGTGCAAATATTTCAAACAAACTTCTTTTATAGCCTCCACCTCTTCTTCCCCATGAAGATAAAGAAACCTAACTCCTGTCCATCAAGAAAGATTAAAATTTATTTACAACTGGGTGGATTTGAGCCAAGCTATGTTTTCCTTAACAAGACTGTCTTTTCAGTACAGGCCTACTCAGTATAGGATTTCAATAGAGTTGAAATAAATGCTCACTTTCCTGCAAAGACAATAGTCTGAATGTCTTGGCACTTTATGAGCAAATGGCATATTTTTCTGCCCGTTGAAATTATTTAGTAACACCTCATGAGAAATAGTAAAAATAGTCAATGTCTCAAGATTGTTCTTTTCATATCTATAATATCACTTGGAATTTGATATTCTTCAAAGCAGAAGAAACAAACAGGTACTACTTAATCATCCTTATCGACATCATCAGAATTGTCCTCACCATTCCTAGAACCTACTATACACCAAAATAAAGGTATTGCTATTGTACTCTTGATAATGGAAGCAGATTTCTCTCGTTTGTGTGTGGTTTTTTTTTTTTTTTTTGGAGAATCAGAACACATGCCAATTTTCTACTTCTATCTTATCTCACTCACTGCAATTCTTCAGAGACCAGTGCATCTATCAATTTAATGTTTTCTTTTTTTCAGTGATCTGGAATATAAATATTCCAGAGCAGGGACTTGTATAAATTTGGAGATTCTAGAACTCTTTGATAATGTCTTTACACTTTCTACTACTTTGACCAGTACTGAATCTACCTTTGTCATACAGTGATCTATTGCCATAAAGTCAGTATCCAAATAGGAATTAAGGTCTTATGAAGTTGGGCCTGCTTTTTCTATGAACAACTTGAAATCTTTACTAGGATCTATGGAGTTTAGGAGGAATGAATCAAAAAGAGAAAAGGTCAGGAATTCAGAAACAGCTTTCAGAGAGCTAAAGACAAAGAGACCTTACAATTCTGCTGCCTTATCCATCCTCACCATCGAGACCAGTACAGCTCAAAAGTGTTGTCCCAAGACCAGCAGCATCAGCAACTGCTTAAACCTTGTTAGAAATATAGATTATTAAAAAAAGAAAAAAAGAATAAAAAGAAATACAGATTATCCGGTCTCTCCTCTGATCTCCAGAATGAGAATCTCCCAAGGCAGGGCCCAGGAATTTGTATTTGATCAGCTTTCTAGGTGATTCTTACACATGCTAAAGTGTGAGAACCACTCTTCTATGCTAGATTCTGTGAGAATCTGTCCACAGTGATACATTCTCCATGAGGTTGTAGGGTCATATAGGTAGGATAGAGAGCAAAGAAGGTAGTTTTTGAAAACCCAATAAAAAATGACTCGATATTGTTTACACAATGCTGTATGTTAACTAACTCCTTTCATTCCTCAGATGTTTGGAATAGCAAATCTTCTAAGTGAGTTTAAGGTGCATTAGTGGATTGAATACAAAATCTGTATTAAGGTTGAGATTTCCTTACTCCTTGTTCAGATCCAATCCATCTGTTTTGTTTTCCTCCTCAAAATTCTTATTTGCCTTTCCTGAGTAATCCAATGGAACTGTTTTTTCCTCACTAAACTTCAGGGTGTATCAGGAGCAAAATGTCTTTAAAATAATTCTCCTTTGGTATCTTTTCTATTATAAAATCTCGCCAAGACGTTCTCTGCTGCAAAATCATGGTGATTCAGTGTTTACTAAAAGTTTGATTGAGCCAAACCAGGGATGTGCTTTAGGAAGCAGCAAAGTATGGTGGAAAGTGCATCAGTTTCAGAATCAAACAGATCTAGATGCTATTCATAGTCCGACACTTACTAGCTGTGTAATCTTGGGTAATTTTTTTAGTGTCTCTGAATTTCAATGTCCTTGTCCATTGGATTTATTGTGTGATAGGTAATTCTTATTTGCCTATTTGTCTGTTTATGGATTTATTTGCATATGCCTATCGCAGTACAAACAGCTGATGAAGTAGCTATTGAGATAATGAATATGAAGTGTCTAGCCCTTTGCCTGGAGCCTACAAGATATTTAAGAGAAGTTAATTCTCTTTTATGTTTTTTCCCTTATTTCTTTTGTTGCTGAGAATCTTTTCAAAAAGAGTTAAAGATCTGCAGAGCCAACCAAAGGTGTGCAGTAATCAGCAACCTGAACATTATAGTTCAGATAAAAGGGTGAAAGTGTAAGATTTGCCACTCTAACCTTTAGATCTTTGTTATCCAATAGGGTGGTCAAGTCTTCCTGAGTACTTGAAATGTGCCTAGTCTAAACTGAGATGTGATAGATAGATGTAATTATAAATATGTAATAATACTAGATTTCACAGATTTCATATTAAAAATAATTTAAAATATCTCACTAATACATTTTTATGTTTCTTAGGTATTGAAATGATAATATTTCAGATATATCAGCTTAAATAAATGTGCTATTAATTTCACCTGTTTCCTTTTACTTTTTTTAATGTTGCATTAGAAAATTTAAAATTATATATGTGGCTCAACTTTGTGGCTCTCTTAATATTTCTATTGGACAGAATTGCTCTAATTCATGGGCCTTTAGACTACACTTGCCCACCAAGTAAATAGCTTTGTATTTTAATTCTCTTTGGCTACTTTAAATATAGCAATGCCAATGGTCCCACATTAATGTACTTTCAATTTGTTTTTAACAACTACAGAGAGGACAACCAACTCTCAGTGAACTTGCTTACATAGTGTTATTTAAGAAATCAGAGGCATAGGGTGGGCAAAGCCAATCCATGCAAAGAATCTCTACCCATCTGGTTTTTCCTAAGAGAATCCACATTTCATGGCTGGTTTAGTAAACTTTTTACATAGGTGCAAGGTCTTAGTGCCCAAGGTAGAAATTACAGCCCTGAATGGATATGTACTGGTAAGCTATCATTCTTTTAACAACAAACATGATGGGCCAGTATTTGCATAAATAGTACTATTTTTCAACACATATATTACATTAAAACTATGAATAAAATTGTCTATTTTCCCTTCACTTCTGCCGCCAAATTAGAAATGCCTATATTCATCATCTTCCTTTATCTATACCTTATCAAGACCAACATCACCTTTTTTTTTTATACCTTCTCTAATCAGTTT
This sequence comes from Mirounga angustirostris, assembly GCF_029215605.1. Lineage (NCBI taxonomy): Eukaryota > Metazoa > Chordata > Mammalia > Carnivora > Phocidae > Mirounga > Mirounga angustirostris. Next base: position 109,390,507 of record NW_026991716.1, read on the forward strand.
AGCCTCTCTGTTATTAGCAATCCTATAACACTGGTTATTTGCAATACATATATTAGCCTTTCGCTAAACATGATTTTGTTGGTTTTCTGTTTTTTAGTGTAGGTCTTATCTACCCATCCATGCCCTGATCTCTTCAAGGGAAGAGACATATCTTATGTGCTTTTGTGTCCCTCACAGCCTTTGTTTAAGCAAGGCAAGTAGGTAATGTTGACTATAATAATAATGATGAAGGTCACAAAGAACAATATAAAACTAACCCCTATAAAGATGTGCAATATGATGACAAGCTCCTTACGAACAAGAAATGTCAATTGTGCATTTTGACCTTAGTTATTTCTATGTCTCAAATTCATCAGGGTTAAAATTGAATTCATTAATTTCCCTTCCCTAACCTACTTCTGCTTTGATTCTTATTTCAGTAACTGGTGCTACTGACTCAGGTTAGAAATGTATATATCCTTAACTTACTCTCCTCAACTAGTCCCCAAGTTCTCTTGATATCCCTCAAATCCATTCAGCTATTTCAATCCTCACTGTTAATATCCTATCTCGTGCCTCCTGTCTTTCCCCAGCCCCTGGTCCAGTCAGTCTGAGCTATGAAAAACACAAATCTGAGCATGCCATTCCTCTGCTTAAAATCCTGATTCTTCTCCAAGGGATAAAATTTCAATTCTCTAGTAGGATTGATGAAGTTTTTCATTATAATGGGGTCCATTTATACTACTTCAACATTAAGTCTCACACCTCTTCTCCTGACCCCAAATTATACTAACATTATTTTGTCTGTTCTAATCAGGCTTTCCTTCTTTTACCTCTGGGCCTTTGCACATACCATTCCCTTCATAGAAAGCATTCATTCCCTGTTACTTGATTAACGCCCTTCACCAGCTCCAGTCTGTTTCTTCCACTGAAATGTGAGCAGAGAAGTCAGGGTGTATCTCTTTTGCCATTTTATTTGTTACCTCTAGCAACTGTATCTGGTCCATGAAGGGGCTCAACATTTTTTGAAGAAAGGAAAAAAGATGTAAGGGGGGGGTGAAGGAAATAGGGAGGTATAGAGAGAATGAGAAAGAAAGAAATTTATTTTACTATTCTGCTTGCTTTCAAATATTTGAGGGTCAGTCCTGAACCACCATTTTAGAGAATACTCTTAGGCTGTTGCTTTTTATTCTTGATTCAATTACAGTCTCTTTCTTGCATTAGTCTCACACATTTGTGAGGAGTTGGTTGAATAGCCAACATTCATAAATCAAATTATTCCACCTAGGGACCAATACCCACCCAACCCCAATGGACAACTGCACTGTGCTTTTACAAACTCAGCTCATTGGCCCACTCTAAATACCCATTTATTACTTCCATGGAGCCAGCCAATAGCCAAGTGAACTCAATCAATTAAAAATTTAATGGATGTTTGTTATACACTCAGCACTGCACTAAGCACTCAACAAATAGTAAGTGAATATGAGCCTTGAGAATCTGGAACATGCTCTTAAGAAACTTTGTCTAACTAAGAAAATAAAGCTAAACAAAATACAAGAAGCAATCATAGAGAAATAATGTGCCAAATATATACTTCTGAATTCATGCATCAGAGTAGCTTAGAAACATCAAATTGATATTTGATCAATGAATATCAAAAAAATAGCAACATCAACTAGAACTTCAAAATGAGAAAGTGCAAAATATTAACCTACAGAAAAGCCCAATGGAGTTAACAACTAGGTGGATGTTTACTCACCAAAATCTCTCAGTCAGTAGAGTATAATCGTGAAGGCCTGCTCTGTTCTCCCTACTATTTACATGAAAAGTAGAATGCCAAATACAGGGCATTCAGCAATCACTGACTCAAGCCATCGTCCCCAGCCAAAAACATCTCCCCCATGTGTGGGGGCAGCAGCCAAGGTGTTTTGGTCAGGCACTGTGAAATTGCCTTGGCTGACTAGGCTCTATGTGATTCCAGCAAGGAAATAACACCCTGTCTTGTTGCTCTACCACATATGCTCCAAAGGAAGAAATGATATCAAAGATTCCAAAGCATCTTATCGCATTTTGTGCTCAAACTTTCAAAACTTACAAGGTAAAAAAGTGTAAATGCTTTTGGCCACTTTCTTTTTCCAGCCAATAAAAGACAATATTTGTTAAACTGTTGAAAGAAAACATGGCAGCTTATATAATAGGTTTAAGCAAGTGAAAAGTCTCTTTCTTGAATGGGGACATTTCACTCTATAAACATTGAGCTTGTTTAGAAGCCACAGTTAATTCTACTACCTATAGAGATTGCTAATTTGGGGGGTTAGGTGTGCAATGGAATGATGCCATAGTGAGTAAAAATGGAAAGAAAAGGGCAAGAACAGAAATACGTTGGTTTAGTCATTAAGGTTATTTCTTGACTGGGGTTAAACATTTCAAATACCTTATTTTCTTCTTTTAATAGTGTAAGTAAGGGGCCCTGGGTGGCTCAGTTGGTTAAACATCTGACTCTTGGTTTCAGCTCAGGTCATGATCTCAGGGTCCTGGGATGGAGCCTCCTGTCGAGTACAACACTCAGAGTACAAACACTCAGCAGGGAGTCGAACTCAGGATCCTCTGCCTCTCCCTCTCTCTCTCCTTCTGTCCCTCCCCTGCTCACACGCATACACACATGTGTACTCTCTCTCAAGTAAATACATACATTTTTAAAAAATAATATAAGTAAAGCATATTATGAGACCAATCATGAAGCAAAAGAACTGTCTAGCTAACAAGCAAGCATACTTCGTGGTCCCCATATGCTACCAAATTAAATGATACAGGGGATTATGGTAAAACAATAAAGAGAAGAAATCTAGAGTTAGTCTTGCATCCTGGCTCTGCCAATGTTTACTCTCAGGCAATTTATCTGAGGCTCTTCAACTCTCAGTTTTCACATTAGCAAAATGGGACTGATAATAATATCCACCTCATACAGTCATTAAGAGAATTAAATGAGAACAAATTTGTTTGGTACAATGCCTAGTACATTATAAGCTTTACTATATATTAGCAATTTATTAATATATTTATACCTTTCCTTATTCCTAGTTCTTCAACATTATCTGTAGTCTGAAATATGAATCAATTTCAAGACTTTAGGGTCTTTGATCTTCTGTTAGAAAACAAGAGGATGTTCTCAGCATCTCTTTCTGAGTATGGAGAGACTCCTATCCAAATAAGCCCACCTTCAGAGCACCTAACATCTCATATCACATGAATAACTTATATGTGCAAATGCCCCAAAGTGATAACTACTCATTTTATGTCTTTCTTTGGTAAACCTAGGATTTCTTGTAGATGATATCTAGCCCACCTAATTCAGTTTCATAATATTTCTAATACTAGTAAGCAATGGAGAAATGTGTGGTTTTGGGGTGGGGGGAAGAAAAAGTTAGGGGGACTGGCATCAGTGATTCTGGAGGGAAAAAAAAGAAACTAAACATTAAAATGTATGAATAACTCCAAACGCTGGAAATAAGAATTTGTAAATATTTAGTGCTGGGATGGATCCTAGAGACCATTTATTTTAATTCCCATTACAACCCCACACACCTCAGGAAAATGAGACTCAGCAAAGTTAAGTGACTTGCCCAGATTCACACAGTAAGGTCAGGACAGAAAGCAGCTCCAGCAACTTCTGGTGTGTGTTCTATTATGGTGTCTCTAACAGCTGGGAGACTGTTTTCTTAAATAGCTCAAATTGAATATTTATAACAAAACTGTTTTATTTGAAACAGATTTAAAATGTAGAGTCAATATTTTTCCCCTGACTTTTAATTAGACAAAATTTTTTCCTGAATATTATAAATGTGAATGTCTTAGTTCATTCAGTCTGCTATAACAAAATACCTTAGACTGGGTGGTTTATAAACAACAAACTTATTTTTCACAGTTCTGGAGGCTGGGAAGGCCAAGATAAGGCATGAGCAGATTTGGTATGTGGTGAAGTCTCCCTTCCTGGTTCATAGACAGCATATTTTCAGTGTCCTCACATGGTAAAAGGAGTAAAGGAGCTCTGTGGGGTCTCTTTTATAAGGAGACTAATCCCATTCACTAGGGCTCCATTCTCATGACCTAATCACCTCCCAAAGGCCCCACCTCCTAATACCATCATATTGGGGGTTAGGATTTTAATTTAAAAATTTTGGTGGTTACAGAAACATTCAGATCATAGCAGTGAAAGCAAATTAAAAAACAGGGGTTCTTTCCCTGCTTTGAAATTTGAATGAAAATGGGTAAAATGGATTGTTTGTTGTTGTTGTTGTTTTTAATATATCTCTTCACTATTCCTTCGCTATGTATTTGCTTCTGATAGTCTCTCTACTTGGCATGCCCTTTCTTCCTCCCTCATGTGTCTGAAGCCTCTTTTCTAAATTAGTTCAAATTAGCATCTTTGAAACAACAGCTGATCCTTCCAAGTTTCTGAAGAGTCTCCACTCTTTTGACCTCCCATTTCTCTTTATTGGTGTTTCACTCATGGTACTTTCACTCATAACACCACTTAAATATTTTTATATCTCCTACATTCTCAAGCATGGTGTCTTTCACATAGTAGTTGTTCAGTATTAAAAAGAAAAAAAAGCAACAAAGTCTGTATCTTAGTTTAAAATTCTCTGCCCCAACTAGAAATGGCATTGCTAATAACACAGATCCTTTGATTTGTGACAGAAATCCCAGGTTCATGAACTTGAAGCATTCTCTTTAGAGAGATATCTCCATACTTTTTAAATTTTAACTTTTCTTATTATTTGATTAAAACTTGACATTGTCATTTAATATCAAGAACTCACTAGAAAATAGTAAACCCCTTGATAACAATTTCACTTATTAATCATCATTGCTGTAATGTAATTGTATATCTTAACTTTATTATAGCATTTATAGAAACCCAGTTAAGCTGATACTAATTTGGTTTAGGATTGTGAACCTCCTTCTTGCAATTCCAAGGATGAGAACAGAGGATAAGAGAAAAGTACACCCAAAAGAACCACAGAGTACAAAGCCTCATTGCAAGATACTTAATTCCATCACATAGCTTACTTTGTGGATTTGCAGAGGGAAAAATATATGTGTATATATACGTACCTGGATGTATATATTTAAAAAATCATATCATATTCAAACACATTACTTAATATGCAAAGATTGTTACTATTACATTTATTTACCTTCCTAATAAATCTTTAACATAGAACAAATAAATATTATTAGCTCTATTTTACAGAAGACTGGGATACAGAAAAATTAATTTATTTATTCAAGGTCATACAGCTAGTGAATTCCAGTCTTGATATTAGAAGCTATGTCACCTGACTCACAGCCTTGGAATCTTTCTACTACTCTATTTTGACTTAAGTAAAATTATGCCATTGTACATTTTTATATTTTGGTACCTAAAAAACCCCTAGCAAAAGTAGCAGTAGCAGTACCAGTTGTTGCTGGTGTAATAAATTGAGCCATATTAAAATGTCTTTAAATCCCTCATTAGACTTTATAAGAGTGAATTGACTTCCAAAGAGCCCCAGTGTTTTCCTTGAGCTTAATTTTAGAGGATGTCTTTTTCCTCTTCAAATATACTGGACATGTTCTATTGCTTTAGGGAAATTTAAGAATGATGAACACTTAATTTCTGACCAGAGTAGATATGAAGAGACTTCAAGAACAACAACAACAAAAATGTCTTTCACATAACATGTACTTAATGTATTCTATTCATAAATTAAGCCATTAACAAACTCATTTCTACCATTGGCTGGGATTGTAGGCAAAAATCACTGGTTCCCTCCCACTTAAAATTTTGTTTCAAAAGTAACTTTTCCAAAAATGAAGAGATTAAAATATTAGGAAGATTTCTATGACCACAGCTGATAATAGTAAGTGCCCCTTTTGTTAATTTATCCAGCATTTACAGTCTATACAGTTGACTCTTGAACAGCATGGGTGTGAACGCAGGTCCACTTATACACATTTTTTATGAATACAGTATAGTACTGTAAATGAATTTCTCTTACTTGTGATTTTATTAGTAACATTTTCTTTCTCTTGCTTACCTTATTGTAAGAATATAGTACATAATACATATACAAAATATGTGTTGAACTGTTGATGATATCAGTAAAGCTTTCAGTCAATAGTAGATTATGGTCAACTGTATTACTGTTTTTGTATACCTATCTTGGAATAGGTTTTTTTCTCTACATCTCCCAATAAAATTTAAGTTTTTTGAGAGTAGGATCACACATTAATTCACAGTAAAATATAAATATATACTCTTCTTGATATGTGGGAAGAGGATTGATTGATAGCATTTTGTTACTAATGCCTTTGTCAAAGTGTAATCCTTAGATCATTTGAGTCATAAGCACCTGGTGTTTGTTAAACATGTAGCACCAGACTTCTGAATCAGAATCTCTCCATGGATTCCAGGATCTCTATGGAGGCCCTGGAATCTGAGTCTGGTACACACTAGAGTTTGAAAATCAGTGAACTAGGGGATAAGGGTGGGGGCACAAGAAGCTACAAATACAGACACAGAATAGCTTGTAGTTAGGGCCGGCTAAGGAAAGGCAATGCACCAAAACCAAACTGCTCATCTCTAAACTTTGCCTGACTGCTTCTCAATTTCCTGCTCTGCAGGTTCATAGCACAAGTCATTTCTCACCAAAGATTATTAACTTTCCTTATGTGATGAGATTTCACTGGAGATGTGAAATTGTCCTGCCAGAAACATTATCAGTGGGTTCTGAAGAAGCCAGCTCCAGACAGCCTGCTGGCTGAATGGCCATGTGGACAGTTATAACTGGGTTCCCCATGGGCTCAAGAAAGTGCTGTAGGTTGGGTGGTCTCTGTGAACAGTAGTTCAAGGAGTAGAACAGAAAACACTGAATGTAATTTAATATAGCACACAGTCTCAACTCTGACAAGGCTCAGGTCTGAGCCGTGTGAAGATCGAATTACCTCTCCGTCCACAGAAGGACACCCCTCCCCACAAGCACCATTGGCAGAGTCTGTGGGAAAACTTACTAGCAGCTGTGCTACCTTATCTAGTCAAAGGAAAGAAAGAGGTCATCAGATTCCAGGGCTGCCAGTTGTTAAACCTTTATAAGAACCACAAGGAGGGGGGAGAAAGGCCTAGAGGGTTTTAAGGAATAGATACACAGAAATAGTTCTAATTCCTTTGAGAACATAATCTAGGATTTATTTTCTGAAATAAAAATCTGGAAGGAAAAATAAACACACATTAAACTATTAATGACCAAATATCACATTGGGATTTGACTATATTTTCCTTCTTATACTAATGTTATGGAGCCAAAGCCAAAATACTCAGAAAGACTAATTGCAAATGAAATTGAGGCTGATAAGCATTTGATTAACTTCTATCATATTTATTTAATACATTATATTGGGCTGCTTTAGTAAAAAATAAATAAATAAAATATAAATCTCTTAATCTAACAAAGAAAACACTGGACATTAAATGGACCTATGAAAAAGTCTTGGCATCACAAAACAATCCACTCATAAGATCTTCAAAACCAAATTAGCACTGGCCTAGATAGTGATAAATCTCATCTGTAGAATGTTAACTGAAGCTAAAACCACACTTTGAAGTGACTATTTTGTTTTCAACTTTCCCTATGAAAGCCTGAAACTAAAACCTCAAATTCTCCACTATTGTTGTGTCCCAAAGTTACTATAGGTTTTCTAGAAGTCAGCGTACTTCATGAGGCACTGGAAGTGAATAATGTCACTCAGCTTGCCCACGGTCTCCAGGTTGATCCCTCTACAACCTTGAGACCAATGCTGTTTTACTGTTATCTTACTTGTGTTTACCCCTATCTTAAAGCTTAAGCTTCTCAGGTCAAGGACCCTGTCTTTGGTAGTTTATACTTTCTGAAGCAATATACTCCTCTGTAAATAATTGTGTTTGATCATCATGAGACACTTCAATTGGATTTTCCCATAAAAGAGAAAGTTCTTTAAAGGGTACTTTATAGTTAAAACATAACAGAACACTTTTTGAGCCTTTTTCTATGAGGCCTATCAATACATATACAAGCAGAAAAGTTCAAGGCACAGCAAAGCTAAAGTCACAATCAAGAAAGGCTTTGCTGTTATTTGTGATATTAAAGATACAGCTAGACTTTGTTCACTATTAGAGGTATTATCATAGGACATATTAGATGAATTTCACTTTCTCTTTCTCTAGCATGTATTTATTTCAAACTTAGTGGCATCAGAATCCCTAAGAAACATTTTAAAGGAGTTAAAATTAAAATAACAGCCAGATGTCAGAGCTCTGTCTACCGACTGGTGAGGTCTGGGAATCCATATATGTGCACACCCCTAGAGGTGAGTCTGATTTCTGATGCTCTGCTGAGTTGGAGATCCCTACCAGATGCCCAAAGAGTGGATCCCCATGAGGTGCTTCCCCTATGCCTCTTCAAAGTACCTGATATGCAAAAGGAGGGTCTGGAGCCCCATTCTCAGAATTCAGATGCTCCCTCAATTCATCAGCACATAGTTACCTTATATTAGAAGATTATAACAGCCCCGAGACCTAGCTACACAAATAACTAAAATTTTCTCATAGCTTTGGAGACAGTTGGAAAGTTGATAAAGATGTGTGTCATTGGCTTACCTTGGATTGTCCAAAAAAAAATTACTTACGAAGCTTTATAAAAATAATCATGCCTGGTCTCTATCCCAAGAGATTTTGGTTTAACTGGTCTGAAGGAGGCCCTGGCATCAGTATGTTTAAAAAACTCCCCAGGTGATTCTAATGTCTAGCCAAGTTTGAGACCCACTGGAAATGATGAAATGATAATTCTACAAAGAGTATCAATGAGGTATTTATATAACCAGTTACATTGCCTAAATTTTTGATATCTAAGTCTCGCAACAATATTTTGAGGTAAGTAGTAAAATTCTCATTAAGCAGATGAAGAAGGAGAAAATATGTTAGAGCCTTCCTACTCAAAGCATAGTCCATGTATCAGCAACACAAGCATCACCTGGAAGCTTGTTCGAAATGCAGAATACCAGGACTCCAGCCAGGTTTTCTGAATCAGAATCTAGTATTTTAACAGGATTCCCCAGTGATTTATATACACATTAAAGTTTGAAAGTCCCACTGCTCTAGGAAGGATTCATACCCATGAGTCTTCTCATGGAAGTGAATGACCCTCCCCTGCACACTGCCTGCCTTGCATATGAAACTCATATCTCTTAGTTCCAATAGGAAGACTTTCCTCATGTGAACATAACTGAAGTGGGGCTATATCACCTGATCTCCTCACCTTGGGTTTTTTTAGTCAAAATAACTACATATCACTTAATAAACAGCATGTATGTTGGAGCATCTAAAACAAGAATGGAATCATCCATAAGAGATTGACTTTTGTCAGATGTCCTGAACTAATGGCTTTTGTATTACTTACTTTGATCTTTGGCTCCATGTCTGATACTTCAACCGTTGTTTGAACCCTCAACTTCTGGCCTTGACCCTGTCTTTCCCTAAATCTCAGCAGAGCAAAGGATAAAAGGATCTTAATTTCTACATACAGATGAAGTACTTTTGTTAGGTAGTATTAATTCACTCATTGTTCACTAACACTGCACTGGGCTTTGTGATCCAAAGATGAATAGGACAGAATTCCTGATTGTAACTAATTAATAAATTAATGGAAGAGACAGACAATAATAGATCATTACAGCATATGTGACAAATGAGAATACCATATGTTAGTGAAGGCATGATAAGATCCATTCTTTGTACACTGCTTGTTTGAGTATGAGTTACCGCAACCTTCCAGCAAGCAATTTGGTAATATGTATTAAAAGTCTTAAAATGCTCTTGAATTTGAATACTTTATACATGACACATTAAGGAATCCTTGCATAAAGTTTAGTAGGGAGGATGGGATCCGATTTATATTTTGGGAAGTTTACTTTGGCTTAATGTAGGGAATGGATTGGAGGGGTGCAAGACTGGAAGCAGGAGTTTAATTAATAGGCTGTTGTAACAACCCAACATTTTTCTAATCTAAGAAAAGATGAACACCTGGAATAGGGCCATGCTTATGTCTGGCTTCTTTGAATGTAATATGTTTCTAGTCTTACCTCAGAAGTACCTTTACTAGGAAATAATCAGAGATGGATTATCACAAGCAAAGTTTACAATGGTGTTTACTGTTGTGATGTTTGTGATAGTGAAAAACAAAACAAAACAAAACAAAAATACCTAAATACCCAATATCCAAGTAATCCTTAAACAAATCATGATATAATAATTTTACAGAATATATAATCATTAAAATAGTATTTATGAAAAATTTAAATGAAGTGGAAGTAAGCATATGATACAATGTAACACCAGGCAAAATCCTCTGATCAAAATTATCCAAACATCTTAGTATGGTCTACAAATTCACTCAAACTCTAATCTCTACCTAACTTATGCCCATGATACTTCCACTGTACCAAAATGCTGGTTATTCTCTAAACATAGCTTATTCTATCACAATCCCATGCTATTGAATAGGCTACATTTGTTTTTGGTTTTTGGTTTTGTTGTTTACAAAAGTACTTTTTTTCCTTTACAATTCTGAGGTATCCATAACCACTTCCACTCTTCTGTTCCCAAGGACAGTTCAGGTCCCTGGAGTCATCTTTTAAATTAATTAGTTAATGATCTATTTAATTGTCCCCTATAATTTTATGAACATGAAATGTAACTTACTTTCCCTCAGCTTAGCTCTGGTGGGTACACTCTACCATAAAACTTATAACTGTATACTTTCCATGCTCATCTCCAATTTCTCATTCAAAGCCTCTTCTTCATGAAGATTAATTACCTGACAGGAATAAAAGACTTCTTAGAGGAGCCAGATCTTTTCCTTTGGAAAATTTGAAAATCACCAAACAGCACAGAATCTATCTTAAATATGCTATTCTGACTTCTTGAGAGATTGAATAAAAATGTTCAGACATAAGTTGGTAAATAGATATGTTGATAAAATAGAGGAACAATTTTTTTGGCAAACAGCTTCATGATAAATAAAAATTTTGTTATTAAAAATATTGTGTGGGGCGCCTGGGTAGCTTCGTCAGTTAAGCAGCTGCCTTCGGCTCAGGTCATGATCCCAGGGTCCAGGGATCAAGCCCCGCATCAGGCTTACTGCTCAGCAGGGAGTCTGCTTCTACCTCCCTCTGCTCTTGAGCTCTTGCTTGCTCTCTCTCTCTCTCAAATAAATAAATAAAATCTTTAAAAAAATATTGTGCAGAAGAAATTTCTTTCATATTAGAAGAACAAAAATTTTAAGGGGCCTCGATGAAGAGACTAGACTTCAGAAGTTGGATATTAGGAGAAAATGCAATCTAAAGAGAGAAAACAACTTAAAGGAAGGTCTGAAATTGGGATATTGCCAAGCATGTTTGTGGAAAGCCAGTGGTGGAGAAATTAAATGGAAAAGTCTATAAAGGGTCAAATTTTGGTGTTTGATGCCCATGTTGAAGTATTAAAACTCTATTTTTCATATTCTAGGGATTCATTGAAGATTTTTGTATATAGGCAATGACATGATTACATCTGTATATTGTAATGATAACTGAAAGTATGTGAGAAGTTTAGCAGGAAATAAAACCCGGGATCTGATAGTTCCTAAATTGATGTCTTCTGCCCAACCTTTTGCGTGACTCTAGACCCATAAACTGATCTGCTACAGGGCAGTCTCATATACTTACACCAAACTCATCATACCTGAAATAGAGTTTATCAAAGTTACTTGTTTTTCCCATGAACTAAGCTGTGCATGAAGAGCTAAACATACACATGTAATTAAAAAAAAAATTTCTTAAGATGTCAATTTTCCCAAATAACTAGAATTAGGGGATCCAGAGTACTCTACTGGGGCTCTTATGTCCTTGGAATTTAGAATAGTTGAAGATGAGGGATATCACTTGCCAGTAGCTATTAGGGCTTAGATGTGAGGAGAAAAATACAGAAGGCCATGTCTTGAGGTGAACCTCATTTGATCTGGACAGACTTTCCATCCAAGTCAACCTTGTAAAGAGCAATCAGAAAGGGACAATCTGGAAAAGAAGGGAAAACAAATGAAGGCAAGAGGATCTGAAGCAGAGTGGGAAGAATGACCTGGGGCAAATAAAGAGGAAGGCTCTAAGGATGACTGTGGAAACTCTCCATAGAGACTTTCACCCATAGAGCATGGCCAGCACACATGTCCAAATCTCTGTCCTTGCTTGCAGTGTGTTATTCTTTCATCCCCAGTTATTTCCCTGCTTCATTCTATTTCAACTTGTTCTCACTTTGCTTTCCCTGTCATATTTGTGACATCTCAATATATAGGACTTGAAGTTTGAGCTTTCCTTCCACTGATATTGGTTTCTGATTTGTGGTACACACAACTAAGAGTTTTCTAGATCAAAAACCAATATGGAAATGAGGTAGTGCTCTAGTACACTTAGGAGGGCTAAGCCATGCCCTGAACCTTTGTCTTCTTGGCTGGGGCCAGGCATCCTCTAAGCCTTTCTCAAATTCTCTTCTGAGCAAATATCCTTTGCAATCAGGCATTCCCTGGGTCATACTACAAACCACTGACCACTCAGACTTTCAGCACTGAATTCTGCAGAAGATAAGAGCTGTGATACTCTACCATCCACATGCCAAGAGTTGCAGTAAATATTAGGGACTCTGTCTTCCAGGAGTTAACCAACAACAACATATGTCATTACAATATGGTATAATAGGTACAATATATAGAGAGAGATAGGTATAGATATACACACACACATAAATATTGCATTTATATTTTTTTAAAGCTGCATCATGAATTGAGTTCTCAGTCTTGTACATGAGCAGTCACTTCTCTCTAGGATAGCCACATTTGGTCCCAGTGTGGGACCAGTGCCTCAGTGCATATGTATACTTACACACCAATGAGTGACCTAATTCCTATTTAACGTAAGCGTTTTCATTTGGTGAGTAAATTAGAGCTCTGTTATACTGGCAGTAGATGGATACACTGAACTGTAAATTATGCATTGGTTTCTTTCTTTCTTTTTCTTTTCTTTTTTTTTGGTCTCCAGATTTTCACCACTTATTGAACTCACACTCTTATAAATATGAAAAGGGAAGAATTATTTCCCTAGAAGAGAAAAAAAAATGCTAAAATCAAGAAAGCTTCATACAATCTGAATAAAATGGCTGGTTGTAAGGACTTTTGTGATTTCGATGCTTCCATTAGCAATCCCTTACTCCGCACCAAAAAGATCCTATGAAGTTAGAGCTATGGCACTTCCATTGAGGAAGAAGTTGATTCTTCCTTCTTTCCTTTGTGTTGTGAGTATTTAAGGCCTTGGTTTGCATTTAGAGAAACTGTGGGTCTTCCAAAATCAGCTCTTCATATTCAGCGAAAAGTAAAGCATATATTGTAATAATACTATTACCACTGCCTAAGTCATCTTTATATAGTGTTTGACAAATAACAAACTGGTTCTCTAATATTATGTTATTTGATTATTACAGTAGCCCTGTAAAATGAATAGAGTTGATATTTTTATTCCCGTTTTGCTTAGAAGAAAGTCTGGCTTGCTAAAGGCCACACAATTGACAAAATCCACAACTGGCAAAATCCAGATCTAGGATGTTCATACAGATGTATTACTATCCATATTTGGAAGTTTGAGAATTCTTGTATTGTTCAAGAACATTTTTCCCATTTACGGTGTATGAGTCTTCTCCAAGCTCCATATGTCTTTTATTTCCTAGGTTTGTAAGAGGGACAATAACCTACACACTGAGGTTTTCTTACAAGAGAAATATTATTTCAATGCATTGTTCTAAAGAGCTCTATTCTGATTCTGAAGAGAAATAAAACATGCCTTATTTTTACTTTCTTAATAAAGTACTTACAGGAAATGGGAAAACAGACAAAACAAAAACACATCCAAAATAAAGAAAACTTCCATATTTTTTTCTGAAATACTATATCTTGACAGACAACATAGGTCTGTGGATGAAGCCTGAGTTTAGAAGTTAGTTATACTGCCAGACCCAATTCCTCCCACCTTGTTCCAATTTTCCTTTTACCAGTAGCTCTCATCACCTTCTCAGATACCACAAAATTTATACTTTAATTATTTTGACTTATTGTCTTTCCCCTCCAATTTGAATGTAAGTTCCAAGTGGGCAGGGATCTCTCTTTCACACTTTGTGAACACTAGCCTAGTGTCTGGCATATACGAGGAATACAGTAGTTTGCTGATGGAATGAATGAAGACATGCCTCGGTTGGAATTCTCACCTTACCATTTACCAGTAGCAGAAATTTAGCAATTTTATTTAACCTTTCTGAGTATGTGTGTGGTGAAATATACATAACATTTACCATTTTAACCATTTTTAAGTGTACAGTTCTGTGATATTAAGTACATTCACATTGTTTTACAACTATCCCCACTATCCACCTCCAGAACTTCTTTGACTTTCCCAACTGAAACTCTATACCTGTTAAACAACAATCCATTCCCTCCTCCTCTCAGCCCCTGGCAAACATGGGTCTATTTTTTGTCACTCTGAATTAACTCATATTAATGGAATCATACAGTATTTATATTTTTGTGACTAGCTTATTTCACCTAGCATACTGTCCTCAACATTCATCCATGTTATAGCTTGTGTCAGAATTTCTTTTTTTTTTTTTAAGCCTGACTCATATTCCACTGTATGTATATACCACATTTTGTTTATCCATTCCTCTGTTGATAGATACTTGGGTTGCTTCCACCTTTGGCTATTATGAATAATGCTGTTATAAACATGAGTATACAAGTAACTGTTTGAGTGTCTGTTTTTAATTATTTTGGCTATGCACTCCAAAGTAGAGTTGCTCGATCATATGATAATTCTATTTTTAATTTTTTAAGAAACCACTATACTGTCTTACAAAGTGGCTGCACCACTTTCATTCCCACCAGCAACGAACAAGAGTTCTGATTTCTCTACATCCTTGCTAATACTTGTTATTTTCTTTTTGGTTTGTTTGATTGTTTTTTTTAATACTAGCCATCTTAATAAATGTGAAGGAAATCTTTCCAAACTTTAATAGCTTCATCTACACAGTGAGGATATACACAGAGACTTATTGACTATCACAATTCTAGCTCAGAGTGGGTGTTAACCGAAAGGAGAATTTCTTTTGTTTACTGCTATATTTGGGAAGAAAATTTCCACATAAATATTGAGAGTCACTTCCACTTTTCCTATTACTATCTAAAATTCACTCAGAGTGGCATAGACATAAATCAGACATAACATATAGGAAAAAATAGAAAGTCTTATTTTTAATTTTTTCTCTTTTCACCCATGAAAGAGACTACTACTGCCTGGATCCAATAGAAAGAGTCCAAATAATTACAAACTGAGACATAACTTTAGTGATTTATATTTTCTTTTAGTGAGAAAGACTTGTGAGTAAAATTAAAGAACTTAGGACAATCTGATTCATGTATGAAAATACTACCCTTTTACTAAAATATCGTATTATTTCAGCTGATCAAATTGTTGATTCACACATTTAAAAAAAATCACAGAAATTGGTTACCTGATTCAGTGAACTATTATTTGATTGATTTCACCATCTTGTTATTTAAGAAAAGTTATGATTCTCTCTGTCCCTCTGGAGATTCATGCTTGGCCTAGATGTAATAAACAAAATTTTTGGTGCTTAAGGAACTTTATTCAATTTAACTCATTTTAATTCAGCAGAAGTTTATCAAACCAATGTCATGTACAAAGCATATATGGAAAACAAAAAGATTCAACATGTACTTTTAAGAGCTTGTGATCCAGATGAGTAAATTGGTTAATCATTATTTTAACAGTTAATAAAATACTGAGAGGATTAGATCAATATGGCAGGATGAATATACAATTCTACCTCTTCATATGCCTAAGTTACCATAAAAGAAAATAAAAATAATATCTACTTATATGTCTAACTATATCTATACCTATATCTACCCATGAATATAGTATGAAAGGGAATATAATAATCTTTAACAATTTCAAAATACTTAAGAGAATTGGATCAATATGGAGAAAGGAATACATAGATCTAGCTGCTATTTTGTCTAAAATGTCACAAACTAATATCACTATATCTAAAAATATCTATATTTAAAATAATAAATCTATAGTTATTTTTGAAAATAGGAAAGAAATCTGTAAGTAGTTACATAATTTGAAGTATTTCTACACCATATCACTAAAGAGCTTATCATAAACATAACTAGAAGTCATATTCTAGTAGATAGGGTTACTTGAATATAAAATTTTCAGAAAACAAAAGAATTACCAATAATTTCAGGAAAATCAAAACCAAGAAACTTCATGAAAGCAAACAATAACCGTAAAAAGAGAACAACAACATAAAAGAGACAGATAAAATAAATAAAACAAACTTTTAAAAGTATCCTCAGCTCTTTGAGAATTCTGTATCCACAAAAAAGGAAACAGACTTTGTAGATTTGAAAGCTAAGGAAGTTGAAGTGTTTTTAAAAAAGCTCTATAGGGCAGAGCAAGACGGCAGAGGAGTAGGCAACCTGGATTTCGTCTGGTCTCAGGAATTCAACTGGATAACTATCACAATTCTAGCTCAGAGTGGGTGTTAACCGAAAGGAGAATTTCTTTTGTTTACTGCTATATTTGGGAAGAAAATTTCCACATAAATATTAAGAGTCACTTCCACTTTTCCTATTACTATCTAAAATTCACTCAGAGGGGCATAGACATAAATCAGACATAACATATAGGAATTCTGAACACCTACAAACTCAACAGGAGATCGAAGAAAAGAATAGCAACAACTCTCTGAACAGAAAAGCGACCACTTTCTGGAAGGTAGGATGTGCGGAGAAGTGAATCCCAGGCGATATGCGGGAGGATAGACGGCGGGGGAGGGGCCTCCGTCGGCCGCTTCTGGCAAGTGATAGAGCCGCGGAGCACAAAATCGGAACTTTTAAAAGTCTGCTCCGCCTAGGGACGTCACTCCGGTGGCTAAGCGGGGGGTGCAACCCTCCGGGACAGTGGGGTCTCAGGACCCTCGGGGTCACAGAAAGACCGGGGGTGCCTGAGTGTGGCAGAGCTCCCAGGGATCGGAGCCGGGAAGCCGGCTGCAGAGGCAGAGCCCAGGCGCGGGCTCTCAGCTCGGGGTGGCCATAAACCGTGATCCGCGGCCCAGTCGGGCCCCTGCTCCTCCAGCAGGGACCCAACAAGCGGCAGATCCGGGGAGACTCACCTTCCTCCCCCGGGAGGAGCCGCGCGGGAGTGCACACAGGGATCTGCTGGGTTTGGAGACTCCACCCGGGGTTGGGTGCCAGAGATAGAAACGCGCAGTCACAGGCCGGGCGAGCACAGAGTGCGGCCAGAGACCGGGGAGCCGGGAGTGACTGACGGCTTTTCTCTGGGGGCTCACTGGGGAGCGGGGCCCCGAGTTCTCAGCTCCTCCAGGGCGGAGATTGGGAGGCCGCCATTTTCACTCTCCGCCTCCAAAGCTGAACGGAAAGCTTGCAGGGAACAAAGGCTCCTGAAAGCAAACCCGAGCAGATTACTTAGCCCAGACCGGGCAAGGGCGGGGGCAGTTCCGCCTCCGGCAGAGACATTTGGAAACCACGGCAACAGGCCCCTCCCCAGAAGATCAGCGAGAACAGCCGGCCAAGACCAAGTTTACCGATCAATGAGAACGGCAGAACTCCAGCGATAGGGGAATACTGCACATAGAATCCATGGCTTTTTTACCATGATTCTTCAGTCTTTCAAAGTTAATTTTTTTAACTGTCTTTTTTTTTTTTTGAATTTTTCTTTTTCCCTTTTTCAACCAACATCTTATCAATCCCTTTTTAAAAAAACTTTTATTTTTCATTTTTACAGTCATATTCTATCCCTTTATAGTAGTTACCCTTATTTTTGGCATATATATATAAGTTGTTCTCTCTTTAAAATTTTGAGATAGTTTCTTCTAACAGATCAAAATACACCCTAAATCTCTAGTGTATGGTTTTGTTCTACTCTCCTGCCTGATCACATTCTCTCCCTTTTTTTTTCTTTTTTTTTAAATCCTCTTCTTTTTTCAAACAACTTCTTGTCAATTCCTTTTATAAAATTTTTTATAATTTTCATCTTTACAGTCATATTCCATCCCTTCATCATATCAACCCTTATTTTGTACATATATAAGTTTTTGTTTCTTTAAAATTTTGGGAGGCACTTTCTTCTAACAGACCAAAATACACCCAAAATCTAGTGTGTGGTACTGATCTATGCACCAGCCTGATCATATTTGATCATAATCTGGTTTTTTTGTTGTTTTGTTCTGTTTTTGTTTGTTTTTATCTTTTTCTTCTTCTTTTTTTTTCTTTTTCTTTTTTCTTTCTTTCCCTTTCTTTTCCCCCGGCTTCAGGTCTTTTCTGATTTGTTTAGAGTATATTTTCCGGGGACATTGTTACCCTGTTAGCATTTTGTTCTCTCATTCATCTATTCTCCTCTGGACAAAATGTCAAGACGGAAAAAATCACCTCAACAAAAAGAACAAGAGGTAGTACCGACTGCCAGGGACCTATCAATACGGACATTAGTACGATGTCGGATCTAGAGTTCAGAATCATCACTTTAAAGATACTAGCTGGGCTTGAAAAAAGCATGGAAGTTATTAGAGAAACCCTTTCTGGAGAAATAAAAGAACTAAAATCTAACCAAGTTGAAATCAAAAAGGCTACTAATGAGGTGCAATAAAAAATGGGGGTGCTAACTGCTAGGATAAATGAGGCAGAAGAGAGAATCAGTGATATAGAAGACCAAATGATGGAAAATAAAGAAGCTGAGAAAAAGAGAGATAAACAACTACTGGATCATGAGGGCAGAATTCGAGAGATAAGTGATACCATAAGATGAAACAACATTAGAATAATTGGGATCCCAGAAGAAGAAAGAGAGAGAGGGGCAGAAGGTATATTGGAGCAGATAATAGCAGAGAACTTTCCTAATTTGGGGAAGGAAACAGGCATCAAAATCCAGGAAGCACAGAGATCCTCTCTCAAAATCAGTAAAAATAGGTCAACACCCCAACATCTAATAGTAAAACTTACGAGTCTCAGAGACAAAGAGAAAATCCTGAAAGCGGCTTGGTAGAAAAGATATATAACCTACAATGGTAGAAACATTAGACTGGCAACAGACCTATCCACAGAGACCTGGCAGGCCAGAAAGGACTGGTAGGATATATTCAGAGCACTAAATGAGAAAAATATGCAGCCAAGAATACTATATCCACATAGGCTGTCATTGAAAATAGAAGGAGAGATAAAAAGCTTCCAGGACAAACAAAAACTAAAGGAATTTGCAAACACAAAACCAGCCCTATAAGAAATATTGAAAGGAGTCCTCTAAGCAAAGAGAGAGCCTAAAAGCAACATAGACCAGAAAGGAACACAGACAATATACGGTAACAGTCACCTTACAGGCAATACAAAGGCAGTAGATTCATATCTTTCAATAGATACCCTGAATGTAAATGGGCTAAATGCCCCAATCAAAAGACACAGGCTATGAGATTGGATTAAAAAACAAGACCCATCGATATGCTGTCTGCAAGAGACTCATTTTAGACCCAAAGTCACTCCCAGATTGAAAGTGAGGGGGTGGAAAACCATTTACCATGCTAATGGACACCAAAAGAAAGCTGGGGTGGCAATCCTTATATCAGACAAATTAGATTTTAAACCAAAGACTGTAATAAGAGATGAGGAAGGACACTATATCCTACTTAAAGGGTCTATCCAACAAGAAGATCTAACAATTGTAAATATCTATGCCCCTAACATGGGAGCAGCCCATTATAGAAGGCAACTAATAACAAAAGCAAAGAAACACATCGACAACAATACAATAATAGTGGGGGACTTTAACACCCCCCTCACTGAAATGGACAGATCGTCTAAGCAAAAGAACAACAAGGAAATAAAGACTTTAAATGACACACTGGACCAAATGGACTTCACAGACATATTCAGAACATTCCACCCCAAAGCAACAGAATACACATTCTTCTCTAGTCCCCATGGAACATTCTCCAGAATAGATCACATCCTAGGTCATAAATCAGGTCTCAACCGGTACCAAAAGACTGGTATCATTCCCTGCCTATTTTCAGACCACAATGCTTTGAAACTAGAACTCAATCACAAGAGGAAAGTCAGAAAGAACTCAAATACATGGAGGCTAAAGAGCATCTTACTAAAGAATGAATGGGTCAACCAGGAAATTAAAGAAGAATTTTTAAAAATTCATGGAAACCAATGAAAATGAAAACACAACTGTTCAAAATCTTTGGGATGCAGCAAAGGCAGTCCTAAGAGGAAAGTATATAGCAATACAAGCCTTTCTCAAGAAACAAGAAAGGTCTCAAGTACACAACCTAACCCTACACCTAAAGGAGCTGGAGAAAGAACAGTAAATAAAGCCTAAACCCAGCAGGAGAAGAGAAATAATAAAGATCAGAGCAGAAATCAATGAAATAGAAACCAAAAGAACAGTAGAACAGATCAACAAAACTAGGATCTGGTTCTTTGAAAGAATTAACAAGATTGATAAACCCCTGGCCAGACTTAACAAAAAGAAAAGAGAAATGACCCAAACAAATAAAATCATGAATGAAAGAGGAGAGATCACAACCAACACCAAAGAAATACAAACAAGTATAAGAACATATTATGAGCAACTCTATGCCAGCAAATTAGATAACCTGGAAGAAATGGATGCGTTCCTAGAGATGTATCAACTACCAAAACTGAACCAGGAAGAAATAGAAAACCTGAACAGACCTATAAACACTAAGGAAATTGAAGCAGTCATCAAAAATCTCCCAAAAAACAAAAGCCCAGGGCCAGATGGCTTACCGGGGGAATTCTATGAAACATTTAAAGCAGAATTAATACCTATTCTTCTGAAACTGTTCCAAAAAATAGAAATGGAAGGAAAACTTCCAAACTTGTTTTATGAGGCCAGCATTACCTTGATTCCAAAACCAGACAAAGACCCCATCAAAAAGGGGAATTACAGACCAATATCCTTGATGAACATGGATGCAAAAATTCTCACCAAAATACTAGCCAATAGGATCCAACAGTACATTAAAAGGATTATTCACCATGACCAAGTGGGATTTAACCCTGGGCTGCAAGTTTGGTTCAACATCTGCAAATCAATCAACGTGATATAATACATTAACAAAAGAAAAGAACAAGAATCATATGATCCTCTCAACAGATGCAGAAAAAGCATTTGACAAAGTGCAACATCCTTTCTTGATCAAAATTCTTCAGAGTATAGGGATCGAGGGTACATACCTCAATATCATAAAAGCCATCTATGAAAAACCCACAGCAAATATCATTCTCAATGGAGGAACACTGAGAGCTTTCCCCCTAAGGTCAGGAACGCGGCAGGGATGTCCACTATCACCATTGCTATTCAACATAGTATTGGAAGTCCTAGCCACAGCAATCAGACAACAAAAAGAAATCAAAGGCATCTAAATCGGCAAAGAAGAAGTCAAACTCTCACTCTTTGCAGATGATTTGATACTTTATGTGGAAAACCCAAAAGACTCCGCCCCAGAACTGCTAGAACTCATACCGGAATTCAGTAAAGTGGCAGGATATAAAATCAATGTGCAGAAATCAGTGGCATTCCTATACACCAACAAGACAGAAGAAAGAGAAATTAAGGAGTCGATCCCATTTACAATTGCACCCAAAACCATAAGATACCTAGGAATAAATCTAACCAAAGAGGCAAAGGATCTGTACTCAGAAAACTATAAAATACTCATGAAAGAAATTGAGGACGACGTAAAGAAATGGACAAACGTTCCATGCTCATGGATTGGAAGAACAAATATTGTGAAGATGTCAATGCTACCTAGAGCAATCTACACATTCAATGCAATCCCCATCAAAATACCATCCACTTTTTTTAAAGAAATGGAACAAATAATCCTAAAGTTCGTATGGAACCAGAAAAGACCCCGCATAGCCAGAGGAATGTTGAAAAAGAAAAGCAAAGCTGGCGGCGTCACAATTCCAGACTTCCAGCTCTATTACAAAGCTGTCATCATCAAGACAGTATGGAACTGGCACAAAAACAGACACATAGATCAATGGAACAGAATAGAGAGCCCAGGGCGCCTGGGTGGCTCAGTTGGTTAAGCGACTGCCTTCGGCTCAGGTCATGATCCTGGAGTCCCTGGATCAAGTCCCGCATCGGGCTCCCTGCTCAGCAGGGAGTCTGCTTCTCCCTCTGACCCTCCCCCCTCTCATGTGCTTGCTCTCTCTCATTCTCTCTCTCTCAAATAAATAAATAAAATCTTAAAAAAAAAAAAAAAAAAAAGAATAGAGAGCCCAGAAATGGACCCTCGACTCTATGGTCAACTCATCTTTGACAAAGCAGGAAAGAATGTCCAATGGAAAAAAGACAGTCTCTTCAACAAATAGTGTTGGGAAAATTGGATAGCCACATGCAGAAGAATGAAACTGGACCATTTCCTTACACCACACACAAAAATAGACTCAAAATGGTTGAAAGACCTAAATGTGAGACAGGAGTCCATAAAAATCCTAGACGAGAACACAGGTAGCAACCTCTTCGAGTTCAGCCACAGCAACTTCTTCCTAGAAACATCACCAAAGGCAAGGGAAGCAAGGGCAAAAATGAACTATTGGGACTTCATCAAGATAAAAAGCTTTGCATAGCAAAAGAAACAGTCAACAAAACCAAAAGACAACCGACAGAATGGGAGAAGATATTTGCAAATGACATACCAGATAAAAGGCTAGTATCCAAAATCTATAAAGAACTTATCAAACTCAACACCCAAAGAACAAAGAATCCAATCAAGAAATGGGCAGAAGACATGAACAGACATTTTTCCAAAGAAGACATCCAAATGGCCAACAGACACATGAAAAAGTGCTCAACGGGCGCCTGGGTGGCTCAGTTGGTTAAACGACTGCCTTCGGCTCCAGGTCATGATCCTGGAGTCCCTGGATCGAGTCCCGCATCGGGCTCCCTGCTCGGCAGGGAGTCTGCTTCTCCCTCTGGCCCTCCCCCCTCTCATGTGCTCTCTCTCTCTCATGCTCTCTGTCTCAAATAAATAAATAAAATCTTAAAAAAAAAAAAAGAAAAAGTGCTCAACATTGCTCGGCATCAGGGAAATCCAAATCAAAACCTCAATGAGATACCACCTCACACCAGTCAGAATGGCTAAAATTAACAAGTCAGGAAATGACAGATGTTGGCGGGGATGTGGAGAAAGGGGAACCCTCCTACACTGTTGGTGGGAATACAAGCTGGTGCAGCCACTCTGGAAAACAGTATGGAGGTTCCTCAAAAAGTTGAAAATAGAGCTACCATACGATCCAGCAATTGCAGTACTGGGTATTTACCTCAAACATACAAATGTAGGGATCTGAAGGGGTACGTGCACCCCAATGTTTATAGCAGCAATGTCCACAATAGCCAAACTGTGGAAAGAGCCAAGATGTCCATCGACAGGTGAATGGATAAAGAAGAAGTGGTATATATATACAATGGAATATTATGCAGCCATCAAAAGGAATGAGATCTTGCCATTTGCCACAATGTGGATGGAACTGGAGGGTGTTATGCTGAGCGAAATAAGTCAATCAGAGAAAGACATGTATCATATGACCTCACTGATATGAGGAATTCTTAATCTCAGGAAACAAACTGAGGGTTGCTGGAGTGAGGGGTGGCGTGGCTGGGTGATAGACACTGGGGAGGGTATGTGCTATGGTGAGTGCTGTGAATTGTGCAAGACTGTTGAATCACAGATCTGTACCTCTGAAACAAATAATGCAATATATGTTAAGAAAAAAAAAAAAAGATAGCAGGAGGGGAAGAATGAAGAGGGGGAAATCGGAGGGGGAGACGAACCATGAGAGACGATGGACTCTGAAAAACAAACTGAGGGTTCTAGAGGGGAGGGGGGTGGGAGGATGGGTTAGCCTGGTGATGGGTATTAAAGAGGGCACATTCTGCATGGAGCACTGGGTGTTATGCACAAACAATGAATCATGGAACACTATATCAAAAACTAATGATGTAATGTATGGTGATTAACATAACAATAAAAAATTAAAAAAAAAAAAAGCTCTATAGATGGATTGAGTAGAGAATGGGCACAACTAGACAGTAAATCCATGAGCTGAGAATGGAGCCAAGGAAATCCTCCAGAACACAACACTAAAGTACAAAGAAATGGAAAGAATGAGAGAAAAGTTAATAAACGAGGAAAACAAATTCCAACATCCATTTATTAAGAGCTCCAGAAAGGGGCACCTGGGTGGCCCAGTTGGTTGACTCTTGATCTCAGCTCAGGTCTCGATCTCATGGGAGTTCAGGGCCCACAAGGGGCTCTGTGCTGGGCATGGAGCCTACTTAAAAAAAAAAAAAAAAGCTCCAACAAGAACAAAGAAGCTGGCATGGGAGAAATGACAAAGAAATAACATAAATTACAGAAGAAAATGTTGGATCTAATGGCACAACCGAAAGAACTTATGGAGTACCAAGTAAGATGTATAAAAATAGAAATATACCTAGGCCACCATGCTGAGGTTTCAGAATTCCAAAGATAAAAAGAAAAATCCTACAGGATTTTAGAGTGAAAAAAATAGGCTATTAACAAAAATGGACAAGAATCATCTAGGCAACACTACGAGCCAGAAGATAATGAAGCTATCTTTAATGTTATCACTAAAACACTGGTTTTAAACCTAAAATACTAATATTAAATACTAATAATTTAAACCTAAAAAACTAATATTCAAATTGGAGATAAAATAATGATATTTTCAGGTATCCAATGATTCAGGAAGTTTACCACCCACAGTTGTTCTCTAAAAAAGCACTCCTAACTATAACACAGGAAAGAGAAGCCCAAGAAGTGGGAAATATTAGGCCATCAGAAAAAGTGGTGAGCAAAGAAACCAATAATCCTAGTTAAGTTTAAATATTTGTTGAAGCATAATGTAAAAAATCAAACAAGATCAAATTTTTGGACCTAAAATCTCTGGTGATTTCAACATAACATTGGTAGAGGGCTGGGAGTATGAGCATGGGAGAGGGAGTCAATTTATAATGTCCTAAGTTTACCTTTTTACAGAGATTATAGAAATTCAACTAAATGAATATATATGGATATATAGATATGATTATATATATAAAATTATGGTAAATGATGAAATTATATAATATCTCTAAGCAAAAACAGAAATAAGTTCAACATAAGTAAAGGCTTTATGAATAATTAATATTAAAAACAAATTAGTTGTATAAACTGCCAAAATCACTAGCAAAAAAAAAAATCACGTGACAAAAACACATAATCCATTTAATAAAAGAGAGGGAAAGAGAAAGCACAGTAATTTAACAAATAAGTGCAAACACATCATTAATTACAAACACATACATGTACAAAATAGAATTATATATACTTATTTAGGCTTGTGGAATTCAACACCCAATGAATAATAAGCAATAATTGAATTTAACTGATGGGTCTCAAATACCTAAAACATATGGAGGCTTATTCTTTATACTATAGAACGGTATGTTATCACATGTAAGTGCTGTGTTTGCTATCTAGCCTGTGATATGAGAAAAAGTTTTAAAAGGCAATTTCGTGGATAAGACTGCTCTAGTGTACAATACAAAATTAGAAATGTTGAGCGAAGTGTCAGTAAAGATATTGAGGAGGATTTAGTCCATAGTATCAAACTCATTATAACAGGAACTCTATTAATTGATTGGCTTATCAAATATTATCAGTAATCATAGAGCTGTTCTCAAATATTTATCAATGATGTTGCATTGTGAAGCTCCAAATAAAATGAGAGAAAATACAAATTTCCATATAAATCATTGCTACTAGATACAGAGTAAAAGAAAAACTTTTTGAGAGAAATTACAAAGTGGTTATATTGATATCATCTAGACCCTTACTGACATGGCACAACTCACTCTTCAAGGTCACGACCTGTAGTTTTTATTCTATGAGTATTTCTTGATTAAAAGAAAGCCTTGTTCTGACATCCTTACTTAGTCCTGCCTTTCCAAATAATATAATAGTAAATAACGACCGCACCTTACCTCAGTAAGTTCTAAGAACATGATATGGTGGAGAGGTCACTCCAAAGGGTAGTGCTGTGGACTGAATTGTGTTTCCTAAATTTTTTTTTTATGTTGAAGCCCTCACTTTCAATGTGATGTTCCAGGAGGGGGAGCCTTAAGAAGGTATTGGGTTGATGAGGTCATGAGGCTCTCATGATGAGATTAGGTATCTTTATAAGGAGAGACATAAGAGAACTTCCATTCTCTCTCTGTGTCTTTCTGTCTCTCTCTCCCTCTCCCCCTCTCATCGAGGAAAGGCCATGTGAATACATGGTGAGATGGTGGCTGTCTCCAAGGCAGGTAGAGGAATCTCATCAGAACCCAACCATTTTGGTACCCTGATCTTAGACTTTCAGCCTCTCGAGCTGTGAGAAAATAAATTTCTGTTGTTTAAGTCACCCTGTATATGATATTTTGTTATGGCATCTTGTGCTAAGACAGGTAGTATCATAAACCAATACAGGATGAGAAAAATGTTCTGGGTCAATTGACTTTTTGTATATAAGGATGAACTTATATAGATGTACACTCATATATCAAATATATTTTATAATTCATCAGATACTAGTAAAAGCCCCAATAGGATAGTGTCAGATAATACCAGTACAGGTCTTTAAATGCTAAGCTCTTCGGTAAACTTCTGGATTGGTCTAATCAAGTGGGATAGTACAGATCCCTTGTCATATACTGGAACTTCATAAACTACTCTTGGCCAAATTCCTAGGAGATCCTTTCACCCAGGTTTCTGTATGAGACCCTAGAAATGGCTTACTTAACCCTCAGTAAAAATATAGTTCCAAGAAGCTGTTACCAACATTCTTTCTTTTTCTAGTTTTCACACAGATATAAAAGAGACAAAGTCCCAGAGATGCAGCAAGTCCATTAATTTTGCTTCTGCGGGCAACTGAATAGAATGGGATCTTCCTGACAGAAGGTACCTTCTATACCACTCAGTTCTCAGTCATCCTGCTCTCCTCACCCTTGGAAATAAACTTTTAAACCTAGATGCCTATGACTGAGAAATATGCCCTTTTTACTTAAATCTTTGCTATACTTCTTATCCTCATTTCCATCTCTTCTCATTTTTCCATGGTTCTATATTTAATAATCCTCTTGTAGAATTTCTCCTCTTTCTTACCCATGATCTGTCTATATATTTTTTTCTTTTTTCCAATCCATTTTAACTAACCTAGTTTTTTGGCTTAAAACTTTTTTCTTTCTTTTCATCCACAAATATCAAAGTGTCCTGCACTGTTAGAAAAAAATGTAAGTGGTTTCATCCCATTCTTACTGTAAATGACCTACTTCTTTTTCTGTCACTCCAATAATGCCCATTTCAGTCCTCTAGCTGCCATGATCCACAAAGCTTCAAATGTTTCTTGGAGTTGAACAAACAAAGATGACCTGCCCTACCTAGCTAGAGCAAGATTAAAGACCAGGAGCAGAGCAGGATGAATAACCAGCTGAGGCTGAAAGAGGGAATGAAGTAAGAAAGAAGGGGGAGATGCCCTTCATCATGGAAAGTGTGTCTACTAGGGTACCAGAGAAGACTTGACAGATAGATGGTGCTGTTCCATTCCCACTGCCACCGTGCTAAAGCCCACGTCCCTTCTGTACCCAATAAAGATGTGTGACTTGAGAATATTCTTCACAGAAATGATAATTTGGCTTAAAACATTTCCTAAATATGTACACTTTACCATGGACAGCTTAGTTGCAATAACATTGATGAAAAAAATAGCTCAGAATATCTGTAGTCTCTTGGTCTGGGACTTACTCTAAAATGAAGAAAAAATTAGATTTTAAAGCTCTTATTTTTACCAAAACTCAAAAGCTTCATGTTTTAACATCCAGAATCTCTTGAAAGACTGTATAAAACTTTGGTTGCTTGTCAATAAGTGATACTGGAACACTGACTGTTACTCTAGGCAACAGAGACCCCCACATTCTGAGATACAACTTTGGTCATTTGTCTAACAAAATATGTTGGGCTGATAATTACATTTCACACTGGCTAAGTTTTTCCAAATACAAAAAGTTGATAATCTAGCATAAGTGAAGCAGTATGTACAGTGATTGGACCAAATGCTGCCAATATTCCAATCTTGGTTCTGACCTCTTCATTTATTTGCCCTGTGACTTTGGCAAGTTACTTATCTTAGCTTTAGTTTCCTCATCTAAAAAAATAACAGTTGCAGGTACTGCTTAGAATTTTCAGAGAGTTTAAGGAGTTAACACATAAATACAACTTAGAACAGTTCCTGGTACATAAGAAGCACTCAATAATTGATTTAGCTATTATTCTTAAGAACATCTCAGTCACTTCCTTTAAATCACACTGAGTGAGTCCCCCAGGCATCATTTGGTAATTCTGCTCAGTTATTTGAATTTACATATTCTTCAATACATTAAAGATGTTAGCAGCTTTACAGAAGTCAAACAACATAAAAGCAAATGTCCTGCAACATGGTTTTGTGACCCTGAAGACAGAGAAATCTGGAATCAGAAATTCTGGTGTTTTATTTTAACCTAAAAAAAAAAAAAGTTGTGCCCATTCATCAAGCATTTTTATTCCTTAATTTCAGCATTTATAAAATGTGAAAAATAGAGGCTGGCCAAATTGAGAAACTATGAAGCATGAGTTTTAAATTATGAGCGCTGGTCATTTATACATGAGCTTTAAATTATTTTATTCTTTAAAATTAAAATCACAGTAGCTTATTTAACCCTTACATTATGACATGTTGCTGGGTAGTTATGCTCCTAGGTAGTTATGCATAAATAATACATTAATCTGTTAACATTGCTTTTATAATACTGTATCACAATTCAGCTTTCTGTTAATATTTGGAGCACTGCATGGATTTAAGATGGCAGACATTTGAAACCATTTTCCACTACCTACCAAATGACACGAGCTCAAGCAACTTACTTAACCCTTCTGTTTACCTCAGTTCCCTCACTGCAAAATGGAGAAATGGCTAAATCTCCTCATTGTATTGTGGTAAGAACTAAATTATATAATATACGTAAAGCACCTAGAATAGTGGCAGGGATCATAGTAAATACCTAAAATTGTTAGCTTGAAATTAAAATGTATTTATTTCTCATTTGTTATTTTTTCATTCTTTATTTTTTTATTTAGTCACATAATTTACACACAAGAAAATGGGTTAAGGCACAGTGGTTTGGGAACATACTTGAAAATAAAAGTGACTTCTTTTGGTCATTTCCATGATCCATGACTGCCTCTTCCTGGGCACCACTTGTTTGAGTTCCATCCATCCTGTCTTCTCCAAAGAGATTCATTGAGAGTATACTCTGGGCTCAGCGTTGCAGGATCAAGTATTTGAGGACAGGAGGGCTCAAGGTAGCAGATTCTTAGAATCCCTGAAATTTGAGTCTATCAATTTCCTTCCACAGCTGGTCTGCAAATTTAAACATGCTGAGAAAACAGAAGGAAAAGCACAGAGATCTGGGATGGAGAAAAAATAGAGAATATAGGAAAAATAGACTTAGAATAAGGCAGCATTACTTAAAGCTAAAGTTAAGAAGAGGAAAAGAAAAATAAGAAAAAAGAGAGGGCCTTACCAGCCCTGGCATCTTTTGGATACTTCTGATCAACCAGCCTCCAAGCATTGTCAGACTAAGCAAATTCAGATTTATGGCTCGGTGCTGGAGAGATGCGTTATCCTTCCCGTACTTTAGTTCTCCAGTCATTTTTCAGTCACCAACTTACTCAACACACTGTAACACCTTCTCTGGGCTAAGCCTTCATTTTATTAGACATTGGGACCAGGAAAATAGAGAGGTGGTTACCAAGATGAAAAAAGACATGATTGTTGACCTCAAAGAGTTTGTAGTCTGGTGGAAGAAACTGAAAAAGGCCCAGAAACATTACAATAGAGCCCTGAGTTAATGAATATAAGTACTAGGGGCTCAGGGAAAGAGGAACGATGAGTTCTGCCTGGAGAGTCAGGAACATTTTCACAGAGGATTTAACACTTGAGTAAGTCCCTAAGGACAACTAGGTACTCCTCAGCCTGAAATAAATCGTATTTTGTAGAGCATGAGGCATGCAGAAGCATAATGTGTTTGGGAAGTAGTCATTCACTGTGGCTGTAGTAGAGGGAGTATGGGTGGAGGCAGAGATGTAGAGGAAGAGATGGGGGTAGTTGAGAAATCATGTGCCCAAATAGGTTTAATATGTCTCTTTCATCTTCTATTCCTTCCCCCTCCCCAGCCTCCCTAGTATGACTAAATGAGTGATGCTTGGAAGTTTCTGTTTCTGGTTCTGGGGAAGGCAGGGAATCCATGCAACTCTGAGAAAAATGGCTCTGAGTGACCTGAGCATCTGGAAGGGCCATTTTCAGTCTTAAAGCTGGGACAGTTGAGTGGCTAGTAGTGTCAGCAAGTGACTCAGCTGGATTGGGTCTGTTATTAAATTTTATCATGTCACAGCCAATAGTATCAGTAAAACATAAAGCATTACTTAGAAATTATTGTCAGATGGAATTTCTGTAGTTGCTTTGTTGAAAATTGGTATAGATAGCCAGCCCTGTGTGTGTGTGTGCGCGCATGTGCATGTGTGTGTGCATGTTGTATATGTTAGTTTTTATAGCCTGTAGTCCCCAGGAGTCCTAAAAACAAGCATGCCCTTTTAATATTCTTATTTGCTCACACATCTGTATATTCAGGACAAGGGTACAATAGGGGCTTTTTGTGCCCATGTAAGTGTCATAACAAGGATGAGGGGACCAGGAGATGCTGAGAGTCTAATGAGACATGACCAGTTGTTTCTTCTCTGGTGACAAAAGTGTTACAAGGGCTCAGCTTTTCTCTAGCCAGTCCTCTTCCCAGCCCAGGCCTTTAGGTATGGTTGAAACAAATACTCCTTTCTTTTGTGTGTTCTAGTCTAGATTGTGCAAAATCCCTCAATCTGGCAGAAAAAGGCAATTCAACCCAGAGAATTCTTTGCCCATGTTTTCCTGGGACTCTCCCCAGTAACACTTCCTGGAAATTCTGCCTGCCAAGGCTATATGAGAACACTGAATAGCTTAGCAGAGAAGGAAACTGATATGAAAAGTGGACAAGGAGTTGCCAAAGAGGTCTCTCTTGAATATAAGCATAAAAACGTAAAAAGGCACAATTAACTAATCGGTTTCCTAACATATTAAGAAATAACTCAATCTCTCGCTACCTAAAATCATGTTAAAATAAGAGAAAAAAATTAACACATTAATTTGTCCAATATGAGGTGTGTATTAAGTCTACTGGATAGTGATGCGCCACAAAATAAACTTCCCATATTTCAATATGATTTGCTCTTAAGGTATCAGAAACTAAACCTGAATACACTTTCTCTTGGCATCTTATAAAAAGTTCTTACAGAATCTCAGTCTAATAGTTCAGCACCAGCAGCACCTATTTTGTGCAGTTCTGAAAGCTTTCAGCAGTAAATCTCTAAAAATGTCCACTTAAGCAGTAGAGGTCATAAATACTTTGCAAGAGCAATAAAATAGAACAGAATTTTGGAAGTTATAATTTTAGTGGATATAACTGCACTATAAAAGAAAGGCCTCTGGGACCCAGAATAAATGCAAAACTCTAAGTGAACCGCAGTGCTAACCCATCTGCAAGTGGTAAATTATCCCCAGTCCCAGGTGTGGTGCATTATCCTAAGGGTGTCCAGTGATTAAAGGTAAGAACGTGGCTAAAATCCAAGGGAGCACTGAACATTAATGACGGCTGGAAATTGTCGACAATTTCTCTGGAAGTTTGATTTGGTCCTATTTGCTCACATTAGCCAGGTCCAAAGTTCAGCGGAGAGCCTATGATCAGTACAGATACTCCAGTGGAAGAGGCCCAGAGGGTGAAAAGAAGACTTTGGCTCTTCATTTGCCCCAGAAGGAGTTCACACAGATAAAAGTAGGACCATAATCCTATTACCTATAAGCTCTTTAAGCTGCAACAAAGAACAGACACTTACTGAGGCCATTGTCCTAAAATTCAAATGATAATTGCAAAGCAACATAAAAATTTCGCTACATTTGTTCTCTTTCTGGTACATCACTTATTCTCAATAGTACACATTTGCATACATGTTCTTTTACAGTTAAATCTGTGTTAGGTTATTAGAAACTCCCAAAGGGTCAAGAATATGTTTAATTGATTTCCCAAGCTCTTCCCCTATCACACACACCCATATGCATATAAAGAACATTGTGCATTGCTGAAAGCAAGTGACTATTTCATGATTACATTCATAATTTTTTATAATGTTTGAGTTCAAAAAGTCCCCATTTTTTATACTTTTCCACCAAGTTCTTGAATTGCCCCTTATGCTCCAATCTAGTTTTAACCAGCACAATATAGAAAACTGATGAGAACAATATCGAATGAAGGTGGCAAGGATAAGAAAGTTACATCTGAAGAGCAGATGAAGAAAATTTTCATGCAAGGAAGTCCAAGCTTCCAATTTTTAATCAGCATTTGATTGTGGCCTATTAAAATGCCAAATCACTTTGCAATATTGTGCTATGTCTTCACAGCTTAAAATAGTCACCGTGAAATAGTCATCCCACCCCATTTCCCCATCTGAAAATAATAACACATTGTACCTTTTGCTGTTGTTTCTAATTTTTGGGCTTTTATGATTGTGTAACTGAAATGTCATCCTCCTGCATCTAAGGGTCACCTTCTAGTTTATTTGGAAAATAAAAGAACAAGTGGGTTTGTCCCATGTCAACTCCTGAGTCATCAGCTTGGCAGCTCTTGTCTATATCATGTGCTCCTCTCAGCCTTGTTTTTTGCATGACCTTTGGTCACTGCTCTGTTCACTGCTGTTTACCACCTGGAACTTGGGTCTTCCTTGGTGGTATGGTGCCGATTCCAGAGGGCCACACTTTCCATCATTAATCTGTCGCTTTGCTCCCATTAATACCTCACCACAAAGTTTATGGCTGTTAAGGATTTTGCTGCAGGTTTGGGGATTGTTCCAAGTAAAACTCTAGTTCTCTCTTTCAAAAAAAAAAAAAAATTGGCTGATATCTATGTGGATTGGTTTTACCCATGGATTCTTCTTAATCTGAGCACTCCTGCGCTGCAATAATCATCCCACAAAGCATTTCCCAAAGCCTTCGATAGGGAGTCCAAAGTAAGATCATTGCAACAGTAAGTGGGAGTTGCATTTGCGAGGAGGAGGGCCCACAGAAAATAGTCTGTGGTGACTTCTGCAGTCTGGTTACCATTCAGGCCTTGCAGCCGGTGTGAAGTGAAACCAGCGCAGGCTACTGGGTGGACCTGGGTTGTTTCTGCATACCTAGTATCACTATCCTTATTCTTGTAATGGTGTCTTGACTTTCCTTGGGGATCGACCTCCACCCACTTTCATTCCATGTGGTTTAGGTGGGGCTAGCCCAACCCCTGCAATCAGAGGTGAGCTCATGACCCAGATCTGGACAATTGGTATTGTGGTGTGGCCATGGTGATTGATTAATCACTCTTTGCTCTAATCAAAGTAATCCTAGGAATTTTTCTGGAGCAACTCAGAAAGACGTTTTGTTTTGGGGAGCTTTTTCTAAGAGTGCTAGCAGAGAGGATGAAGTAAGTCTGAGCTTCCATCAGGCACCATAAAATCATAAAAATAAGGCCAATCAAGGGGAAAGCAGCGCAGAGATATAAAGATAGATTGATTCTAATGATGGCATTTGAGACTCTTGGATCCAGACATGATTAAAGTTGGTAGTGCTGAAATTTTCAGTATGGAAACCAAGATTTTTGTTTTAACTTAAGCCAATTTGAGTTGATTCCCTGTCACAATCCAAAGGTTCTTGAATAATATATTCTTGAATTTTTCCTATGGCACCAGGTCTCCCATGGATACCAGAATAAACACACACACACACTTATCCCTCCCAAAGATAAACAATAATTTAAAAAATATTGCAGTCTAAAGCCACACTAAAAGAGAGAAGCACCTTTTTTGGGCGAATATAATAAAATCTATACAGATAGCTTTGTGAACAATAACTATAATGCTTTATATTATTATGTACAAAGTTTTAGTTTCCATCTCTTCTTTCTAGACAATAATCCTAAATCTTAGTGAAGCAAAAGAAAACAGCTCCATTAGATTTCCATGACAAATAACAAAACTACGTATTTCATTAGTTATATAAACATCTGGAATTGAAATTAAAATAATTGAAATTCAAAGTCAATTTAATAGTCAGGCATCCCCCTCATCTCACTATACATCTCTATAAGCAGTGGTTCCTGGTATAGAATTCATTTCCCTGATCCAATTCCTCAGGTAAAGGAATGAGCGAGAGGTAGGGCAGGAGGCTGGTTCTTCCAGTGACATCTTTAATTTAGGCAACTTTAACCAATGATTATAAAGAACACAAAAGGGGTGCCTGGGTGGCTCAGTCAGTTAAGCGTCTGCCTTTGGCTCAGGTCATGATTTCAGGGTCCTGGGAAGGAGCCCCAAATCAGGCTCTCCACTCAGTGGCAAGTCTGCTTCTTCCTCTGCCTCTGTGATCCCTTTCCCTCTGTAGTCGTTTTCACTCTCTCTCAAATAAATAAATAAAATCTTAAAAAAAAAAGAACACAAAACCTATTTACATTTTTCCAAATTCATTTATGACCTTTCTTAATACACATATATTCATCTCCATTTATGGGGGAAGAGTGATTTGTATTAGAAATAAACCAATCGAGGGGTGCCTGGGTGGCTCAGTCGGTTAAGCATCCCACTCTTGATATTGGTTCAGATCATGATCTCTGGGTGGTGAGGTTGAGCCCCTTGTTGTGCTCCCTGTTCAGTGGGGAGTCTGCTTCCTCTCTCTCCCTTTGGCCCTTCCCACACACTCTCTCTCTCTCTCAAATAAATAAATGAATCCTTAAAAAATAAAAGAAATAAACCAATGGAGGAGGGAAAAGTTGAGAGATCACTATACTACTCTAGAACAGATGATATTTGTTGGGAAATCTTTATCATTGAGTTAAAGACATAATTATGTTAAATTTGAAAGAAAGATTTCCAAATTTTCTTACATTATGTGGAGAATATTTGTCTAAAGTCTAAATATTTCAGTAAATCAGAGTTTGAATACTCATAATTTTATTAACATTTTGCTGGTGTGATGTATTTGTGTGTGTGTGTGTATATACCTGGTGAAGGCAGAAGAGGGAAGGCAAGAACCATTGTATCATCTTGCTATCTCTCCCTTGAAGGAGAATGAAGTTGGTGAACAAGAAATGGAATCCCAGTTTGGATATCAGAAAAAATTATTTCCATTCCAAAGGACTCCAATCTATGTTTCACATTTATATAATACCAAATAACATGGACTTATTTTCATGGTCAGTGAGGATTAAATGCACTACAGGCCTCCAGGAACCTGGTGGCTCTATGGAAATTTGCTTAGCTAATCAATAGTTGGCTCTCAGTCCAGTATGCATTCTGATTCAACATATCTATTTAGTTTAGTTGTTTTTTTTTATTTAAAAAATTTTTTGTTATTTTTTGTTTTTTAAAAAATATATCAAAGTATTGAGGTATCAGGAACAATGAATTTGTGTCTTCTTAAATACCCCTTCTGCTTTCTGGCACCCCATTTCATTAATTCCTTTCAGCCAATCTAAAGTAGATATAAGGCTTTTAATTTAATCAGAGTAAAATACAAAGTTATTTACTTACTTTAGGAATTTTTTTAACTGCCTGGATCTTAATCTCTGGAATACTGTTGACTTTAGCCTAATCTGTGATACTGACCGTTCTTTGGGATAAAAACCCTTTCCCTTCCTGGGTAAGCAGGTCTGTTCCAGTCCCATGAGTTGTTACCTGTTTGGTTTGACTACTCACTGAGGACTGTTTGTTCTTTTCCTAGGCTTCCCCACTTATAATAGGCCCATCATTGGCTCTGCTTT
The DNA here is from genome assembly GCF_029215605.1 of Mirounga angustirostris. Lineage (NCBI taxonomy): Eukaryota > Metazoa > Chordata > Mammalia > Carnivora > Phocidae > Mirounga > Mirounga angustirostris. The sequence goes on from NW_026991716.1 coordinate 109,426,723, forward strand.
AACTCCCAGAGCAAAATCCAAACTCTTTAGCATAGTATATGAGAACCTCCATCATCTTGAATTCTGGTTTTATTAGATTGAACCATCTATATTTTCTACCCACTCAGACTTCCATCTCCCTGGTTTTAAATGCTGAGGAAATTCTTTCTTTATATAAAATCATACACAAATATGTGATCATTTTAACTTTTTAATGATTGTTGCCTAATAACATGTTTTTAATTTTTCCTGCTAAAGCGTGGGATTCAGCTAATGGTTTTCCTATATTATACAAGCTTGTTTTTTAAAATAAACCCCACAAGGTCACAGTAGGTAATTATTTCAATGTGATATATTCTGTTTTAAGACCTTATAGTCTTCATCAAAATATTCATAAAGAAAGTTGAATTATATAATTTTTTTTACCTTTTTGACTTCTAGTACTAAAGCTAAATATATTTCATAATGTGAAAGGGATAGTAACATATTTCACTTTTCTATTTTTTCAAGTCCATGCAATATAAGGAACATTTATTCCATGACAGGTTTTGGAGAAAAGTCTTTAGGAAATCAAGTTGAGATAATAATTTTAGAGATAATTCAATTTCTTATTAATGCATTAGTTTGGTAATTTGATATTCTTTTTTTAAAAAAGCTTTTATTTATTTATTTGAGAGCAGAACCTGACGTGGGGATTGATCCCAGGACCCTGAGATCATGCTGAGTCAAAGGCAGATGCTCAACTGAGTGAGCCACCCAGGCACCCTGGTAATTTAATATTCTTTAAAGGATCTGTTCTATCTATAAAATTGTCACATTTATTAGCCTAATATTTTTAATAAGAAGAATAGCCTTTGCCTTTCCTTAATGATTGGTTGGCACACCCATCTAACATGCTATAGCGTTTAATAGCTTTGTACAGTGGCAGTATCTTAGCCAATGAAGTTTATCCGAGGTGCGATTATTGCTGATTGAAAACTTTTCCCATGCTATCGTGTTTAAGAACACAGACTCCCCAAGCCACACCTCTTCCACTTATTATGGTCAGTTAGTTTAGTATTAAACCTTGTTAAAGTATTAAATCTTAAAATGGGGACAATGATGATAATAGTACTTTTATTGCAAAGTTACTGTGAAGATTAAATGAGCTAGTATATTGAGAGCACTTAAAAATGCTTTGTGTGTAGAAAGTGTTAGGGATTTCTTTATCTGCTGATTGTTTAATAAGGACCTTAAACTTAAGAGGTCCAACACAGAATTCTGATCTCTACTGATCCCCAAATCTACTCCTTCTTCTATAATCTCCTTCTAAGTAAAAAATACTACATTTTCACAAAGTTACTTAGTCTAAAAAACTACTAGCTATCATTCATTCCTCTTTCCATCATCTCTAACATCTAATTCTTCAGCACATCTTATCATCTGTCAATTTAAATATCTTCTAAGTTGGAGAGCTTCTCACTACTTCTATCATTGCTGTCCAAGTCTACAGCACTATCTCCTTGACTATTGCCATGGACTCTTAGATGATCTCTCTGGCCCTGTTCATATTCCACTTCATTCTGTTCTCTGCACAGCAGCCCCCTTCTCCTCCTTAAAAGACAAATCAGATCAAATTATCTCCCTGCTAATAATTGCTTGGGTCTTCCAATAAAAATTAGAATAAAATCCAAATTCTTTATCCCGACCTTAAAAGGCTGCATACACTGGCCCCTGTTTCTTCCCAACCTCGTTCCCTGTCAGGTCCTGCATGTTCCACGCACAGGGTCTTTTTACCAATGGGTGTCTTCAAAACATGCTGAACTGTTTTTTATCGTGGAAGTGTTAAGATGTGAGGGGAGAGGAAGTATTCTATCGTTCTATGAATAGGTCTCAGTCTTTTGGTGAGCCTGTGCTCCTGGACTTTGAACTTCACCTGTGCTTCTCATTTTTCTTTTCTCCCCTTAGGTGGGGGAGGATAGCTGGAGGGAGCTGGAGTTGTGGGTATCCCTTTCCCAACATGGAAGATTGGAGGGAGCTGCACTGGGTATTTTCCTTCTCCCATGTAGAAGGCTATTGCTGACTAGGGTTGGGTATTTCTCTTCCCCTAGATAGGTCAGGCTCTGATAAAACCCCAGCAGATTAGGCTGTGGTAAAATAGTTTTTCCAGAGGGATTGCCTTGTCAAGAAGAAAACAGCGCCGTGGCATATTTCAAAATGGTTCTTTCCCCTTTTTTCTGCTGGAAGCATGAGGGGATTTTTCTCTGATATTCACTGTGAGGACCTGGTGTTGCTCCTGGAGGTAAAATTAACAAAAATGTGGGAACCCTCTGATGACTGGGTACTCCTGATTTTTTAACTCTCAGACTCATCCACACTGAGCCTCCAGCAATTTGTCAATCTCATTTCAATTTTTCCTATCCTGGCACCATTCCTGGGGAGGTTTCTGCCCTGGTGAATTGAGAGTCTCCATCTGTCTCTTCACCTTTGGGAGCAGCAATTTGCCCTATGATCTCATTTCTTGGACAGATCTGCATTGTTGGTTTTTCAGTTTGTTCAGCTTTCAACTGGTTAAGATGAGTGGCAACTTCTGTGCCCCGTACATGCTGGACTGGAAACTGGAATCCCTCTTCATTGGATATGTGTAGAGGTAGCTTTTTCCAAATTTGAATTTCTTTTAAGTTCTTTGTACAACTTATAAACTGAGAGAAAGAGTTGTAGTAAAAAACAATGTTATTAATCATTGAAAATATAAAAGCATTAAAAGGATTGGACTGAGTTGGTATTTAACTCCAGCTGTAGAAATATTGGGCACACAGAGGATCTTCTAAAGGAGATTTAAACTCATATATTTGAGAAGTGGACTTGCAAAATATTACAATGATATTTACATAGCACTTATCACTGGTTTAAGTGAGATATTTATTGAACATAAAATCAGGCTATTTGTAATCCCAGTAATATGGATAAAGAAACCTGGACATAGGAAAAATTTAATAACCATCCAAGGTCATTCTCTGATCACCTGCTGTATACTATAATAAATCTGAACATCTGAACATTAATATTCTTGTTTCTTTCATGAAAATCGATTCAGAAATATACCTTTCTTAATTGCTTCCCCAGAGGATTTATCTCCTACTGACAGGTACAAGATGAATTAGGGCACATGGAGGCAAAGTTTAAGTATCTCACACCTCAGGCATGTTTCTCACCTATTTCATAAACACAGCCACCATTGGAAACCCCCCAACTACCAGATTCATCAACATATTCCTTCAGGGGATGCAAAGAAAGGTGTGGAATACATGGCTAAATTCTATAATTAAGGGCAAATTACTTTATTATTTCACAAAATGTAATTTGAATGAATAAATATATATATCTATTTATATCAATAACCATGTCTAAAATATCACATTAAGACAGTTCCTAAATGAGGGCAAAGATCCAAAGCATTTTGAGAGCCTGGTAGGTCTCCTATAGAGTTATAAAGGAGAAACAGGGCCCATAAGTAGCATTTCTCAATGATGGTTAGCAACAACAACAACAAAGATAAATACACATAGTTGAGCCTCCTTCGGCTGCTAAAGGTTTTATTTAATTCAGTCCGTTTATCATGAAAATAGAGTCAGTTCACAACACAGGGCAGAGAAGAGGTGTTGGAAAGAATCCTTTTGACTTTTGCCAAAATAATGAAGTTACCACTGCAATAAGTATGATTCCTTACTCTAAAAGGCTTGTTTTACACATCATTAGATATTTTCTATAGTTATTGGAGATATTGATAGTGAAAATGACGTGGGAGAATACGCAAAGAACAGAGATAGTATATTGGAAGATATATAGTATCTTGGAGTATATATCTTGGAGTATATATATTCCAAGTATATTGGAAATCAATATCTCAAAATCTATAGTTTAATATAAGAATATCTGACTTTAAAAAGACAGACATAACTTCATACTATTTTAAAGCACTCATCTCCTTTATTGTAACTGCATTTGCATCAATGTCTGTCTCCCTCCATGGGCCTTTCTAATGGCTTGGATCAAGGTTTTTTTTATCTTTGACCCCTCAATTTCCAATATAAGTTGTTTGCCCTCCAATTTGTAACCACAAAAATGTACTAAATGAGTAAATGAAGGAACACCTACATCTGTAAGTCGAAGAAGTATTTTTTCTCCTTTCTCTGGTGAAAATTATTTAACATTTCTGAATAGTTTTTGAAATATTTTACTCTTTTATCTGATATAGAGAAGAGTTGACACCATTACTTAGAAACATCATAAGTAGTTGATAAAATAAAATATAACTGCTTAAATTATTTTAGATGATTAGGATATGATAGGAAGAAAGCATTGGTATTATAGAAAAGGGAACAAAATGTTGAGACTTGATATTGAAGTTGCTTTTTTTCCTAAGCACAGTTAGACAAATCCATGAATTTACCATTGCTTTCGACTCTCAAGGAAATACAAATTAGTTAAGGATAATAAAACCAACATTCAGCTTCATGTTTGCGGGTTGAGTTGCTACATGGAATCAGAATGTATTTTCTGTGGCATAATATTTTTATAGTGAAGCAGCCAAAATACCACAAATGCATAGCACGAGCTGCAAGTGTTCTGGCCCTTCCAGGCATTTCTGTGGCTTGGCGTTGATAAATGTAGGTGAGATATAGGTTGCAGTTAGGATCAAATTACAACAAACACGGAGTTTTCCAAAAATATAAGAGTTGCTAAAATAGCTTCCCTATTACCTTGGGAGAGGATGCCTGTCCATCAACAAGCTGAGACTTCAGAGCAAGTTCTCACAATTGGATCTTTTGAGCCCAGTCAAAATATAAAAGAACTTTCCCTCACATTTCCACAAGAGCCCTGTGTGGCAAGCACTAATATATAGTGGGACTTGCTTTTCCCCTTCCTTCTTGTTTCTTAATTGGGTATTTTTGCCTGTTATTGAATTAAAAGAATTGGGTGATTCCTTAATTTCAGAAATGATCAAAAAGTACTAAGACCAGGTGTGTGTATTTATTCTATAGAACATTACATCATTGGCCCACCCAATAATCATGTTTATCACTTACGTGATTTCCTAATGTATAGGTCATCATTTATAAGCATGCAATCTGTCCATGGGTTTTTTTTTCTTTTTCTTTGTATTTTCTCCCATCAGTTTCTCCCTAATTTGGTTACATCAGGTAACGACATAATGTAGCTTGGAAAACACAGTGTGTGGCACATATGATATGCACAGTACCTTGTGGTTACTGATAAGATATCTAAACATAAGATACTTCTTAAGATTAAAGAAAAATAGAGCCTCTGAGTTTTTTATATACTCATGTGATTTTGATTTGCTTTTCTGGTATAATAAATTAGAAGTATATTCTACAGTTCTCCGATATTACTATAGCTGCACACTAGATTTTCAGCTATTCTTTGTGATTGATAGTCTAACATGAAATCTGTGTTTTGAAATAATGTGGCTTTTCTGAAGTTGATATGTTTTAACATTCACCATTTCTCATATGAGTCAATTTCTCTTGATAAGTATTTATTTGGGTTTTGACATAGCAACTAAGACTCTTGTTTCATTTCAAACAATGAACCAAGTATTATGGAGTCCATACATTTGGATCATAGAAAGTTAAACTGTGCTATACTTAGTTCTACTTTTAAGAAAAACATTTTAAAATGGTGCTGAAAATGATACTAAAACTTTTAGATTATTCTCACAGAATGAAGTCCTCAACACATCATCAATCATTTTCTTTTGTTTCCCGTCTCTATGATGTCCCTTCATACCACTTTCATTGAACTCCCTGTGGATATTTTGACCTTAAGACAACCGCCACCATTCTTCTAGCTACACAAAAAGACATTTATTACAGTCAGATCAATGCAAAACTGATGCAGTTAAGCCATTTTCTAATTAGCTCCCTTTCCAATTAATCGCTGATGAATGCTTTCCACTAATTCAAAGGTTCCAACCAACTATTGTTTTGTTCTTTTGTTTTTATTTTGACAAGGACAAACTGAATTTCTCACTGCCCAGGAATACACTTGCAACCATCACAATTATATTTGCACTGGTAAATATTTCAGCCCTCCAGAACATTTAGTAGTAAAGGACCTCTCATGTTGGAAACAGTAGAAAGACAGTTACCACATAGTCTCATTTCAGGCTTTGTATTGAATATTTCCATTAACAATGTAAAAAATGGTATAAGTTGATTGTAATCAAATTGAAAATGTGAATCAAATGGAACAGGATAGATACTGGGCAATGAAACAGCTTTCTAACTTCCACACCACTTATGTGGCCCTATGAAGTCTGATGGACTCTAATGATTCATTGCCTCCAGATATTGGAACCAAACACTTGGGTCCTGAAGTTAGGAAAGAATCTGGGTAGCTCAGACATAGTTTTGACAATGCCAAAACAAGCTTGGAAAGGGAAACAGTTTAACCAAGGATTTGGCAGCATAAAAACCCAACAAATATGTTAATTGATGTTTGTTTTAATATTGAATATAGTCAAATCCTTTTTATGTAAAACCAACCCATTAAAGAAGACACCCTCTGAAGGAGAACAGTTGAGCAACAGAGGTCAAAATGTCAACTGAGCCATTCTTTGTTAGAAGTCACAAAAAGAGGCTGAAACTTTTTGATGAGGGTTCAGAATGAGATGGAAGGGAGAATGTATGAAAACTATGCTTCCCTTTAGATTGTATATGTCAGCATTAGTTAAGATTTGTAGGGTAAGAAAAATTTTCCTCATCAAATGTTGGTGCTCAAAGGCTGTAAAACAAATGTATTAGCCAAACATCTGCAAAAGGCCTTTAAAAGATTAAAATATTAACATTTTATTTTCACAATGAGGATCCATATAGCTGTGAAATGTTATGCACATTTTTGGTTTTGGGAATTCGTCTGAATTGAAATGTAGTCTAAATGAACCTTGTTTTCTCTTAAAACTTTCTCTGGGTTATAATTACCAACATGTTGTGAGATACATAAATTCAGTTGATAAAACCATGGCAGGTATAGGCACCCTGCTAATTCCTAAACATATCCATTATATTGAAAACAAACAAAAAAATACATTATGCTTGATACATGACTGGTTATAGCTCATTCTATCTTTAAGTTCTACCAGTCAATGCCTCCTGATAAAACAAGGTAAAAGCTATATATCAGAAAACACACATCAAGGCTAACAGCACTTTCATTTAACCAGGAATGAGGTGGAACATAATTATGATGATAATAATAATAACCATGTATGGAGAACCCACTGAATAAATGGCTCACAATATGGCAATCTGGATATTCTCTTCTATTTAATTACTAAACAAATCTTAAGACCAGTATTATCATTCCCATCTTATAGATAAGGAAATTTGTTAAATAGCCTGTCCAAAAATAATGACAAAATTAATGTGAAGCCAAAACCCAGATCCAGATCTGACTGTACTAAAAGCCTATGGACTTTTCACTCAGCAATCCTGCCTAAAAAAATAATAATAAAGTGAAACACCAGGGTTAAAGAGAGAATATGATATCTCTGGTTGAGCCCATGTTGTGATTTCATGCTTTGAGGTCATATTCCCCCATTCCAATCCCACTCCAAACACAGCAGTTATAAAAAAGCAATCTCAAGGAAAACAATTAAATAATAGAACCAAATTAAAGAAAAATCAGACAGAGATCTCTGTGGACCTGAAGTGGAAGGGAAACTACCAAGGACTAGTGGGTATGTGTGTTTGTACATGGGAGTGGGGGTAGCATAGGAATGATGGTCATTTTTTTGTGCTCAAATCTATTCCCTGCCTTTCTTCTGTCTATATTGCAGGTAGCCACATTTCCTAAGCTCTCTTGACAGCTGGCTTTGGCAAGGTTAGCCAATGAGAAGCAATAACAAGGAACTGGAGAATAGGAAAAAAGGAAAAGCTAGGGTATCTGGCCTCCTATCTCTGCCTCACTGGCATCTGGCAGTGACTATGTCTCTCTAACGGTTCATGGTCTTGCCAGACCCATTCCTTCCATGGTCCCAGCTAGCCCCCACTCCAGGCTGGTTCTGGTTTCTGTTGAGTGGCAAGGGTGGCTAGTCTCTGATAATAGCAGATACAACGATATAAGACATGGTGCTGGAGCAGATATCCCAGGATGGAGGAGGCACTCAGAGGAAGAAACTGTTAAGAAATGGATAAACACAGAGAGAAAGACAGATAGACAGAGAGAGGGAAAAGGAGAGAGAAATAACCCTACCAGATTAGAATCAAAACTAAAATTTCAAACTAATTAGAACTAAATAACCCTAAGAAAGGCTGCCTGAAATTTCAGGATGTTAATACACTATAGATAAAATGGTGAGAAAATAGAACAATCTCAAAAAAGACTATTATAAATTTATAAAACTAAGATCATTAAAGAGATAAATAACAAATAAGATTAATTAAAAAGAGAAAATTATAGGAAAAGAATAAGATTGTGAAACTAGACCTGATGGTTATGAAAAATAAGAATTGGTAGAAATAACAGATATCATATGCCTCATTCCCCAAAATCTTGAAATATCAGAATTATCAAATACATATTATAAACAAGAGTAATGACTATGTTTTGTGACTATGCCACTCCAGTGGGTAAATCCAAACAAATTTAGCATACTATCATTTCTCTCCTTCTGATATTATCATACAGCGGTGAATACATTAGGACACTGAGAACAACCAACTCATATTGGCGGTCTCTCTTATTTAACCAAACCAAATGTGGTGTGAGTACATTTTTCAGATTTTAAATGGCCATGGATGACATATCATGGCTTTTGCTTTGAAACATGTGCAAGTGGAAATCAACTCAGCTATGTTTTAAAGTTGCCAACCTTTGAGGATTTACTGTTTATTTATTCATATACTGTAGAGGATGATAGATCTATCTCTCTATCTCTCTATCTCTCTATCTCTCTATCTATCTATCTATCTATCTATCTATCTATCTATCTATCTATCATCTATCTATCTACTCATTTATTTATGCCTAAAGGCAGTCCTGGAACTGTCTAATGATACTAATGTGGTCAGCCTCTGTGCCCAGAGGCTTAACTATCTATTTACACAAGGGTCCTGGTTTGCATCCTCAATTTTCACAATAAATGTATCAGCTCTATCATTTACTTCACGTTTGTAAATAAATTGCATTTCTATGGATAAACAATACAGAATGCCTGGATTGCAAGCCTGTGTCAGAGAATAAATATTCAAATATTTCTTGTCCTATATTTATCAAAAACCTTATTGAAAGAAAACATATTTATGGAAGAAAACATCAAAGAGAAATAATTCTCTAGTCTAACTGGTTTACTTAGTTCACCCTGCACCATTGTAAAGCCTAAACCTCAGAGTACATTATCATAGCTCCCTACAGACCTATTTTTACTGAATTGTACATTGGTGTTGTACTCTAGACCTGTACTGAGGGCTGCTGTAAGAAAAATAAAATGAAAACCTCTTTGATTACGGTAGGCTAAACTACTTTAACAAACAGATCCAAACATCTATAAGTGTCTCAAACACAGCAGAAGCATATTTCTCATTCATCTAATAGTCCAAAATGGGTGCACCTGGTAGGCGCACAATTTTCATCCATGCCATGATTTGGGAATATTTTGTGGCTCTGTCATGCCCTAGTTCTTCATCATCATGGGCATCCAACAGGTAGAAGATGATGGAGAGCCTGGTTAAAAGCCTTAGCCAAAAAATAGCACTCATATTCTTATGCTTACTTTCCATTGGTGGGAATTAGATGAACAGTCATTCATCATTGCAAGGAGTGCAGGGATATGTGGTTCCTAGCTAGGCAGCATCTTCCTATTGATGATTCTATATTTTGGAAAAGCAGGATAGAATTTGGTGGAAAAATGTACACTCTCTGCCACACTGTTACCTGTTCTAATCACAGCAATGTGTAGAGGACATTGATCATGACTTAAAAAAAATAAATGTGTGAAATTTCTTTCAAAATAAGCCAGAGTAAGCTTTTCTTTCCTTAAGAAACTAATATACTTTTCCTTTTGAATGATATAAATATATGTAAATGATCATGATTTTGTTGGTTGTTTGTTCAATTACTATTTCCTTAATTTTCTGTTTGCTTTGATGTAAGGGAAACTTAAATCAAATTTTGGTTAAAATTTAATAACTGTGCAGGATCTTATGATTTGCATAGAAGAAAAATAAAATTCGTGTATTTATTATATAGGTAATATATGAAATGGTAAAGCACTCAAAAGGACAAAACAGTGTCAACATTTGAGCACCTCTTCCCAGAGCCAACGACTTTTATAAGGTTCTTTAGGACACTTCCAGAGCTATTTCCTGCATCTATAATCACATGCAGTTTTTTTTTTTTCATTTTCCTAAAACTTGTGGTTTCCTCTGTCTAAACACTCACATCTTACATGTTTCTTGTTAATTTTATTCCTAATTATTTTCTCTTTCATTGCTGTTTTAAGTGGGGTCATGGGGCTTTTTCTCTATTACATATTTTAATTGTTTATTATATGATAGGTGAATTCTACTAGTTTTCAGCTGAGCCTCAGGTTTTACAAGTATACAGTGCTATCAAATCTTCTATAATAATTATAATTTTACTCTGACCTTAACACTTCTATTCCTATTCTCTTATTTAATTAAGTTAGCTAGTACTTCTAGAACAATCTTAAATTGTTAGCATATGATAGCATATTTGTCTTGTCCCAACATAAATGGGAAAGTTTCTGAGAGTTCCCCTTTTAGCATTTCTCTATCGGGTTAAGATTTTTTTCCTTTTTATGGTAGAATTTATTTACTTTATATGCAGTAATTTTTAATTCATTTTTAGTGCTATTTGCTATCACTTTTGATTACAAAAGTGATGCTAAGTTGATTAAACAGTTCAGAAAGTTAGTTTCTTTTTCTATGCTCTAGAGCACTCAAATAAATTAGAGTTTTCTGCTCCATACACTAAGAAATAATCTTGGCCTAACACTTTAGGGTAGAGAGGGTAGTTAAACAATATAAATTATTTCTTAGCTTTTATGACAAGTGAACTATTTATTTTGGGGGCGGGGTTGTTTTGAAAATATATTTTTTCCTAGAAAATCTCCCATTTTATCAAGGTTTGTGAAGTTATTTGAATAAAGTTAATTAACATCATATGGTCCTTTTAGACTTCTCCCAATCTATAGTTATTTCCCCATTCTCAATTCTTATTTGTGTTATTTGCACTTTCTCCTCTTGTTTCTCCTTGATAAGGTTATTGCTTACTCAATTTTTAAATAACTTGTTCTTGGATTTATTCAGTAGTTCTATATTTTTCCACTTTCTAATTTATTAATTTTTGCTTTTCTGTTACTATTATATTCCTTCTACTTTTCTTAGAATTATCTTGTTGCTGGGGCACCTGAGTGGCTCAGTCAGTTAAGCCTCTGACTCCTGATTTCAGCCCAGGTCATGGTCTCAGGGTCAGGAGATTGAGCCCCGTGTGGGGTTTCACGTTGAGCGTGGGGCCTGCTTAAGATTCTCTCTCTCCCTCTCCCCATGCCCCTCCACACTTGCATGCTCTCTCTCTCTCTCAAAAAAAAAATATTTGTTCTTGTTTTTAATTTCTTTATTTACCCATAGTTTTTTCTATTGACACTTTTTCATTGCTACAAAGAGAAAGGTGTTGAGGATATAGAAAGAAAGGCCATGCATACAAGGGAACACAACACGGGATCACTTTAGATTTCAGGAAGCAGTGAGCATCTATCTGAAGGGTCTTTGGGGAAATTGGAAAAGGGGAAAACCAATAAAGAGAAAGACCAACTTAGAGACAAAAAGAGAGACTGAGAAATGGAACATCTTCCTGAAACCACAGTAGAGAGGCTAAACGAGGTCTTCATTTCCTTTTCGCGGATCATAAAATCTCGCCCTCTCCTTGCTCTGGAATTCCTGCTCTCGCTCCACCTCCATCTGTGTCTCCTCTGCTGCCAGCTTCAAACGCTGGATCTTCCTCTTTCTGGCATCTGCCACCTTCTCAGCTGCCTGCTTCTCGGCTTGCAGGAGCTGCAGGCCACCCTGGGGCTGGCCATTTCTGTCGTTATGGCTGATGCTGTTTCAGATGCTGTTTTTAATTTTTATTATTGAAGTGTAATTGACATACATTGCATGTAATTGTATACATACATACATACGTTGACATACATAGCAATGTGTGTCAATTACAGTTTTAGGTGTACAACATATTGATTCTACAATTCTATGCATGATGAAGTGTTCGCCATGGTAAGTGTAGTTACCATCTGTGACCATACCAAGTTATTACAATATTATTGATATTTGTTATTCCTTTCTACCTCCCTAAGATACTCACTTCGGTTTTTTTCTTTTAACTATTTCTTCTTTATTGCTATAAAGGCTGAGAATTTTCCAAAGTTTAGCTATACTTCATAGGTTCTGATATAAGTGCTTTCATGTCATTTTCCAGGTATTTTTCATTTTGGTTTTGATTTCTCGCTCAAAAAAGGTTTTGGTTGGGGTGCCTGGGTGACTCAGTCAGTTAAGCACCTGCCTTTGGCTTAGGTCATGATCTCAGGGTCCTGGGATCGAGCCCCGCATCCAGCTCCCTGCTCAGTGGGGAGTCTGCCTCTCCTTCTCCATCTGAATCACACCCCCTCCCCCAGTGGCTGCTCATGCTCTCTCAGGTACACCCTCTCTCTCTCAAATAAATAAATAAAATCTAAAAAAAAAGGGGGGGTTTTGTTTGTTTTTATTTGTGAGTGGAAGCATTTGTCACTTTCCAATTTAGTTATTATTTCTGTTTGTGTTACATTGTGATCAGAGAATGTTGCCTGTATTATTTCTCCTATTTTGCGTGTATTGAGATATTTTTAAAATCCTACATATAATTAATCCTGTAAATGGTCACTGTACTTGTAATAAAGGCATATAGTTTGTTTCCAAGGACATCCAGAGTTTGTCATGTCAGCATTATCTTATCCCTTGCTTTGTTTTATTTAGGGCTTCAGTATCCTTAAAAATCTTTCTCTAATAAACGCATCAAGGACTAAGAGGAATGAATAAAAATAAGGTATCAATGTTGTCTGTGTATTTTTGTATGTGTTTGAGTTTGTTTTTGCTTTAAGAATGTCAGTGCTATGTTTTTGGCAAAAAGATATTCACAGATGTCATATTTTCACTGCAGAGTGCTCTCTGTCATCATTAAGGACTCTTCTAAGTTTCATTTAGTGTTTGTGTGCCAATTTCAACCATGTCTGACATAATGATATGTGTTCTTGTATTATATTTTCATTTGTTTGGTATGTTCTTTTCTATCATTTAATTTTTGATCTTTCTGAGTCACATTGTGTGAAATAAGTCTCTTGTTTTTGCTGGTTTTGCTTTGTGATCCAATTTGAGAATGCTTTTCTCTTAATTGACTCTAGTTCATTTGCATTTGTTAATATGAATTTTATATTTATTCTTAGCTGTGTCATCATACTTTATATTCTGTTTTCTGCCTTATAATATATTTTAAACTTCCCAATGTTTTATTAGTTGTATTTTCTTTGGCTCTGGTATGTTTTTGGGTACATTGTGAAACACTGCTTAAAATATATTGTGGTATAAGGTGCAGAAAAATAGATATTTACATAGGCAGATGTGTACACACAGAATATATACATATTTATGTACATGTATCCATTTATAAATTTCTCTGTCAAATAAAAAAATTTACATTGCTCATATCACAGATGGTCAGAGGAGCAATTCTATAATAGAAATAACACTCAAATAAGACTCAAAAGACCTGGCTTCTTATTCTGGTCCTTCTTGTACTAGCCAGAATACTTTAAGGATATTATTAAGTTTCTCTATAATGTCAAGATAGTATTTCTCTTATGGTAAAATTCTTGAAAAGATAAAGTATTTTAAAATGTACTTTCAGAATTATCAGCTCTGTCTCTATTTTTTTTTATATATTTCTCAAATAATCACCCAAAACAACAAAATGAAAAGTCAAAACCTTAACCTTGACATTGCAAGTGAATCTGATTTGGAAATCTTCATATACACAAGTTCAGAAACACAAACATTCTGCAACCCCATTGAATTTTATCAGATTAGTGACTTTCTGCAATGATTTTGACATTTGCCCATTCAGAAGTCACCCTGACTGTGCATGTAATCTGCATAAATGCTTCTGGTGACTTTTAAGGACAACTGACAGAGGCACTTGCTGATCACCATGATGAGAACACATTATTGAGTCTGTTATGCAATGGCAGCAGGTGCCTTTAGACCTGGAAAGAAATAGGGTGGGAGGTCCTCAGTCATTTAGAATCAGTCATGGGGCTGCAGGAGGAGGCTACAGGTATCACAACATGAAAATAAAATAGCAAATGTTCTTCACACAATCAAGAAATGAGAAGATGGGCCAGAGTGTGAAATGTAATGTGAGCTTAGCTGGTGTCTGGGCTAGTACGTCATCCCTCTGTCCTTTGTTGTGCCTCAAAATAGAAAACAAAGGCCACCGGCACGTCCTGTGCAACAAGCTAAATCTACATTAATTTACAATCTCAGTTCCCTTGGCACCTCAGAACCTCATGGGCATAAATCATCTCTGTAATGTTACTGTAAATAACAGCCCACTGGGCTGTTGTTGATTCATTAACTTCTCACTGTTTCTAACAACACTCCATTTCATGACACAGGGGACCTCCACAGGCATAAAGAAAAAGGTTATAAGTATCTTTAAGCACACCTCACTGTACATTAAATGTTAGGCAGGGCTGTTCTTTCAGATACTATAACTTTTAGAGGTAAATTAAACTACTTGGCTATAATAACTGGAAAAGTTATTGTATCTCTAAATTAATATGTGTACAAGGAAAACATATACCTTGGAAAACACAAGATACTTCTATTGAACTAAAAATTGAAATTCTAGGGCACCTGGGTGGCTCAGTCGTCGGGTGTCTGCCTTCGGTTCAGGTCGTGGTCCCAGGGTCCTGGGATCGAGCCCCGCATCAGGCTCCCTCTCCCACCCCCCTGCTTGTGTTCCCTCTCTCACTGTGTCTCTCTCTGTCAAATAAATAAATAAAATCTTTAAAAAAAATTGAAATTCTACTCAAGCATAGAAAGAAGGTAGCAATTATTTAGTGCCTTCTAAGTGCACAGACTTGCACAGTATGTGTTAATGTTCTTATTTTAGAAGTGAGAAAACTGAGGAACAGAAAGTTTAAGTATGTTTCCCATAGCCATTTAGCTCAGGAACTGCAAATACAGGAATCAAGCCATGGTGTGTCTGACTCCAAAGCCCTCCCTTTCCTTTTTTCCAGTATATCACACTATTTCCTCTAGGGCATATTATAGAAGAGGTACCCACCTATACAATGTAGGGTACTTAAAACATAATGCAGGGTCTCTAATACTAATTATCTTTAAAGTTAACAGAGTTCACAAGTACATACAAGACAAAATATGAAGAGAGGTTTAAGATAGTAGTAAGAGACTGAAATAAAATCAGTATCAAATCTGACTTACAAAATTCGGAAAAGAGTTCATGACAAAGATGACATGTCAAGTAGTTTTTAAAGGATTGGAAGAAATTGTAAAGAAAACTGCATCATTCAGCATATCTTATAAACTGCATGAAGTTGGATGTGCTCTTTACTTTCTTTTGTAGATACATGGCCATTTTACCCAGTGTGTTTTGTGAAAGAAGTCTTTGGCAAATAAGAAATTATTGCAAGTAAGATTCATTATGTCTACACTGAAAACATACCTGGGAAAATTTTGGAGGCTTTTTTAAAAATGAGTTTATCATATTTGTATATTAGCCAAATTTAAAGTAACGAACCTGTTCTCATTTATAAAAGAACACACCAAGAAAAGTTTCAACAAACCACCGACCACGAAGAAGAATTTAGCAGAAATTATGTCAATTAGAGTTCTAAGGTGTATATTACAATGTGTATATATTTAACACCTGGAAAGCTTGTTGACCTATGTTCTTGGGAAATTGCACCTGCCGTCTAAAATTCAGCTGTGTTGAGGTTCTGGGTTAAGACTGGACTCCAAAGACCCCAACAAACTGGGTAATCTTTAGGACAGTGGGCCAAATTCTTACACACAACTGCCACTGATATCAGGGAAAGGAATCGGACTTCAGCGGAAGGTGACCTTGAGTGATCGGAGCAGCACTTGTCCCCAAATCCACTATTAAATTCACTTAAAGTGAACTTAGCCCCCGGAAGAATGCAAAGTCATGTTTCAGCATCATGAATAAATAATATTCTGCATCTGTAGGAACCCCACCACAATAACATGGGTTAGTGGAAGTACTGCCATCTGGTTGGATTACTTCTCACGACAGGAACCACAGTACTCTCCAAAGAAGTCTAGAGCATGGTGAGATACTTGTTATGGAATGATTTCTTCTATTTAATTTTTCTTTTTAAATCATAATTTCCTAGTTGCTTTAGGTTTAGGCTAAACCAAATTTTAACTTTTTCCAGGGTAGCTTTGTTTTTTGTTTAGTTTTGTCATTTATGTTCCTCATGTGTTACTTGCTTTTATAAATATCTTTTCATTTTTGTAGCAATGGCATTGCCTCTTTCTTAACTGCAAAAGAAGATGTACAGATTTTCAATGGGACAGGAAAACATGTACTTACTGCTTGTTTCTTTGTCTCCCTACTTCTGTCACTTTCATGTATCTAGAAGCTGAACACAGTGGCAGCTGAAAACAGCATTTAATGTTTTAAAGCACACTGGGCAGGTGAAGTGCATTTCTGTAGGAATCAGGAAGCTCCATAAATAACGGTCTATGAACAGTAGATGTGCAACAGAAGTTCCTCACCAAGTTCACATCTACAAGCACCCTGTTTCCTTTGGGTACCTCAACTCTTGCTCTTCTCTCCTTACTCCAAATGCTCCAGACAAACAGAACTGCTTTCAGTTCCTGTCAGTCATTTCCATTCTCACCTTTAATCCTTTTTATGTGCCTTTACTTGACACCACCTATTTCAAATGGCTAACTCTACTAACCATTCAGATTTCAGTCTAACCATCATCCTCCTGTTCCCTACTCCTCTCCCCCATTCCCCACAAGAGGCTCAGTTACAAGCCCTTTGTACTACTATACTTTACATGTCATCCTTCTTCAGCATTTACAATTGCCTACTTCTCTGAATCTCACCTCTTCATGTAAGCTCACTGAGAGGGGCACCTTTTGTTGGTCTTGTTCACAATTATACATCTCATAGTGTTTGGCATATATCAGGTATTCAATATTTATTAAATGAATAAATGAGTGAGTGAGTGAATGAACAAATGACTTTCATGCAGTACCTATATGAGGTATGGCAAGGTATATTTGCTAACTTCATATATAATGATTGATATTCCTCAAATCTATTGTTACTGTGGTAAGCAGACAAACAATATCACAATATCACAACTTTTAAACAAGCCAGATAATTGATAAGCAATTTGGGTCTGGGTGGAATTACCTATACAGGCAGGATTTTTAAAATTAGCCTTCTTGATATTTATAAATTTATCCAATTATTCTAAAGTGCATCTGGTCTAGTCTTTCTTAAGTTATTAAACATTCCAGAGTAGTTCAACAGGAGATTAAGTCCACTGAATGTGTGTACTGACTCTTTACCCTGGCCTACAGTGCTGGATAGATAAGTGACAGCTTCAGGACCTCACACCTGAGATAGTATTCTTTTTCAATACTCACCTGTAACTACGCCTAGCCAGAATGTTTATGACTGCTTCGCATTGATAGAGTTATGTCAGGCATCTCGCCATATAGATCACTTTTAAAAGCTCCAGTGCACTCCTGGCTAAATACTGATGGATTGGATGAGACGCCTTTAACCTTTACCATTCTTTCTACTTTCTGACATCTGTGAATGACACATTCAGAAATTTAATGCAATTTTAACTCTCAGATAGACTGGAATGTAGAATATTTTGGGATTTGGGGGCTAGGGAAAGGGAAGAAAAAGATGTTGGAATAAAAAAAAAAAAGACTGTGAATGGAAAGGGACCAGGACGGCAGGGGAGTAAGGTTGTCACATACAATGAAGATTTAGTGCTTCAGCAATAAATCTAATTCAGCTAGAAGAGCATGCTGCCAAAACACTGTGCAAGAAATACCCTCAAGGTATCCAAAGGGTCTCTTTAAATCCTGTTCACTTCACATTGCATATTTGAACACAGACAGTTGGAGTTCAGAGAGCACACATCTGGGTCACTGTGCAAATCCCTATTCTCCTTTAAAAAAAAAAAATACATATGCACTCCACCTACACTAGACTTACTCTACTGCAGAGTCTGCCAAGGAAAACTATTCCATTTTGAAATACAAAAGCCAAAACACAAAGTGGAACCAACCCACATGGAGTCATGCTCTGCTACTTTATGTATCCAAAGAAAGAAAAATATTCAAGGCACAAAATCTCAGATTACTACTCCCACAACCACTGTACCTAAGTTTTTTTTTTTTAAATTACCATTGTCCTCTCCAATGAGGACCAGAAATCTTCAAGAAATCATGAGCTTTAATATGCAATATTCAGCATCATCTACTTCTCTTGCACTTAATGTAGCATTAAGCTCTCTATCATAATTTGACATATATGCTATTTGTACATTATTCTTAGGTTCATCCTGATGATGTAAGGAGAAGGGCTTTGTAAACTTTAAAAATGCTACCTCTACAAAAGGGAAAGGCTATATGATTATAAGTTGCTTTCCTCTCATCTTTATTTTATACCTGATACTTTAATATAAGAAAGCAAAAACGCACGATTATCTCATTTTAAAATTCTCAAGCCCAATTCTATATATATAAGTTGCTGTATGGAAATAGATCCTCTGATCTTGAACTAAAACATATCCTATGCACTTCTCAACAGTATTCAATTAAAGAAAAAAATGGTATATAAGTAGGTGTTTGCTAAGAGAATTTCACGATTATTATACTAACAGAGAAAACCAAGCTAAAGCAAATCAACTGTTGTTCCTAGTAGGGGTGATCTAGGGTATAAATTACTTTTTGTGTTTTTTTTTTAATTTAAATTCATACATATATACTATATTCAAACATATAGTTTAGTATTGGTTTTGGAGTAGAATTTAGTGATTGATCACTTACATATAACACTCAGTGCTCATCAAAACAAGTGCCCTCCTTAATGTCTATCACCCATTTAGCCCACCCCCCCCATCCACCTCCCCTCCAGCAACCCTCAGTTTGTTCCTTATAGTTAATAGTCTCTTATGGCTTGCCTTCCTCTCTGTTTTTACTTATTTTATTTTTCCTTCCCTACCCCTATGTTCATCTGTTTCTTTTGTTTCTTAAATTCCACATATGAGTGAAATCAATGGTATTTTTCTTTCTCTGACTGACTTATTTCACTCTAGTTGCAAATGACAAGAATTCATTCTTTTGATGGCTGAATTCATTTATAAGTTCTAACAGTTTTGATAGAGCCTTTAGAGTTTTCAATGTATAATATAATGTCATCTACAAATAGTGACAGTTTTACTTATTTTTTTTTTAAGATTTTATTTGCAGAGAGCATGAGAGGGAGGAGGGTCAGAGGGAGAAGCAGACTCCCTGCTGAGCAGGGAGCCTGATGTGGGACTCGATCCCGGGACTCCAGGATCATGACCTGAGCCGAAGGCAGTCGCTTAACCAACTGAGCCACCCAGGTGCCCCGACAGTTTTACTTCTTTCTTTCCAATCCAGATGCCTTTTATTTCTTTTTCTTGCCTAATTGCTCTGGCAAGGACTTCCAGTACTATGTTGAATAAAAGTGGCAAGAGTGGCATCCTTGTCTTATTCCTGATCTTAGAGGAAATATTTTCAGCTTGTCATCATTAAGTATGATGTTAGCTGTGGGTTTGTTATATATGGCTTCTATTATGTTGAGGTATACTCCTTTTATACCCACTTTGTGGAGAGTTTTTATCAAAAATGGATGTTGAATTTTATCAAATGCTTTTTCTGCATCTATTGAGGTGATAATATGATTTTAATATTTCATTGTGTTAACATAGTGTATCATGTTAATTGATTTGCAGGTGTTGAATCATCCTTGCATCCCTGGAATAAATCCCACTTGATCATGGTATATGATCTTTTTAATGTATTTTTGAATTTGGTTTGCTAATATTTTGTTGAGAATTTTTGCATCTATATTCACCAGGTATATTGGCCTGTTACTTTTTTGTGTGTGGTGTCTTTGTCTGGTTTTGGTATCAGCCTAATTGTGGCCTCCTAAAAATTGTTTGGGAGCTTTCCCTTCTTCTCAATATTTTGGAAGAGTTTGAGAAGGATAGATATTAAAAGCTTCTTTTAATGTTTGGTAGAATTCATCAGTGAAGCCTTCTGGTCTTGGACTTTTGTTTGTTCTGAGGTTTTGATTACTGATTCAATCTCCTTACTAATAATTGGTCTATTCAGATTTTACTGTCTTTGAAGATTTTAAATCTCCAGAAATTTATCCATTTCTTCTAGGTTGTCCAATTTATTGGCATATACTTGTTAATAGTAGTCTCTTATGATCATGTGTATTTCTTTGGCATTATTTTTTTTTAAGATTTTATTCATTTATTTGACAAAGAGAGAGAGAGCACAAGTAGGCAGAGCAGCAGGCAGAGGGAGAGGGACAACCAGGCTCTCCACTGAGCAGGGAGCCCAATGCGGAGCTCGATCCCAGGACCCTGGGATCATGACCTGAGCCGAAGGCAGCCACCTAACTGACTGAGCCACCCAGGCGCCCCTGCCATTATTTTTAACTACTCTTCTTTCATTTCGGATTTTATTTACTTGATCTCTTTTTCTCTTGGTCAGTCTAGCTAAAGGTTAGTCAATTTTGTTTATCTTTTTGAAGAACCAGCTCTTAGTTTTATTGATCTTCTCTGTTATCTTTTTACTTCTTCTCTATTTCATTTATTTCTGCTCCAATGTTTATTTTCTTTTTTCTATTAACTTTGGACTTTGTTTATTTTTCTTATTTTAGTTTCAATGGGTGTGAATTTAAATTGTTTATTTGAGAATTCTTTTGTTCTTGAGGTAAGCCTATATTGCTATGAATTCCCCTTTT
This sequence comes from Mirounga angustirostris, assembly GCF_029215605.1. Classification (NCBI taxonomy): domain Eukaryota; kingdom Metazoa; phylum Chordata; class Mammalia; order Carnivora; family Phocidae; genus Mirounga; species Mirounga angustirostris. Next base: position 109,447,843 of record NW_026991716.1, read on the forward strand.
AAAACCACTTTTGCTGCATCCCATAGATTTTGGTATGTCATATTTCTGTTTTCATTTGTCTATAGGTATTTTTTTAATTTCTCCTTTGATTTTTTTCTATGACTCAGTAGTTTTTCAGTAACATGTTGCTTAATCTCCATGTATTTGTAGTTTTTCCAATTTTCTTCTTGTTATTGATTCCTAGTTTCATACCATTGTGGGTCAGAAAAGATGCTTGATATGATTTCAATAATCTTTAATTTATTGAGACTTGTTTTGTGTGATCTGTTCCATGTACACTTGAGAAAAATGTGTATTTTGCTGTTTTTGAATAGAATGTTCTGTATATATTAAGTCCATCTGGGCTAATGTGTCATTTAAGGCCAATTTTTTCTCATTGATTTTCTGTCTGGATGACCTATTGATCTAAGTAGGGTGTTAAAAGTCCCTACTATTATTATATTACTATCAATTTTTCCCTTTAGATATCATAATATTTGCTTTTATATTTTGGTGCCCCTATGTTGGGTGCATATATATTTATAAATGTTATGTTTTTGTTGGATTGACTCTTCTATCATTACATAGTGCCCCTCTTTGTCTTTTATTACAATCTTTGTTTTAACATCTATTTTGTCTTACATAAGCATAACTCTGTCAGCTTTCTCTTTGTTTCAACTTACATGTAATATCTTTTTCCATTCCTTCACTTCCAGTCTGTGTGTGCCCTTATTTCTGAAGTGAGTCTCTTGTAAGCAGCATATAGATATGTCTTTTTTTTTTTTTTTAAATCCATTCATCCTTTCTATGTCTTTAATTGGATTATTTGGTCCATTTACATTTAAAGTAATTATTGATAGATATGTACTTATGGCCATTTTGTTGTTTTCTGGCGGTTTTGGTAGTTCCTTTTGTCTGTTTCTCTCTTTCATTTTGGTTTGATGAATTCCTTTAGTGTTATGTTTAGATTCTTTAGATTCTATTTTAAGTTAATAGCAACTTAACTTTAAACACATTCCAAAACTCTACATATTTATTTCCTCACCCCCATTTTATATTTCTGATGTCACTTTTTACATCTTTTATTTTATGTACCCTTTAACTAATTATTTTAATTTTAGTTAACTTTACTACTTTTTTCTTTTAAACTTCTTAGTAGCTTTATAAGTGATTGATCCACTATCTTTACTATATATTTACATTTTCCAATGAGATTTTTTACTTGTGTGTTTTCTTGATATTAATTAATGCCATTTCTTTTCAGCTTAAAAAAATCCCTTTAATATTTCTTGTAAGACCACTTTAGTAGTGAGGCACTTCTTTAGCTTTTGCTTAACTGGAAAACTTGTTATCTCTCCTTCAAATCTGAATGATAATCTTGACAGGTAGAGTATTCTTGCTGCACCTGCCCGCCCCCCCCCCCCCACACACCCAGGTCAGCACAGAGCCCAGACATGCCCCCATTGTTGGGAAGTGTCAAGACTTGTCAGTGATCCAAAGGGGAGATTCTTATTTAGCACCTAGATTCAGAATGATTGGAAGTCAGATCCTCAAGCAGCAGTGTTTAAAGTATGTAAATATATTTAGTCTCATGGTCCACAATCATAATCCCTGCTGGCCTCTAGATCAGAAGAGTTGAAGGTATCCCCTGGAGAACTGTTGCAAAAAATTGGAGCTCTTTTCTAGTAAGTGTCATCAATCTGTATTGAGGCCAAGGAAGTATACAAGGATGGTGTGTCCCTGCTTGTTTTCCAGGAGCACCTCCCTAGGTTTTAGATATGTGGGAAATCTGAACCCTGTTCCTCAGGCCAAAGCTCCAGGCTAAGTAAATAGGTCTTTTTCATAAGAAAACTTGGGTTGTGTTTTAGTCTGATATTTTTGCAGTGCCCTGGGAGTGGTAGCCTGCCAAGAGCTGTCTTTCTAATTTTTTTAGTACTGTGGAGCTCTAGAATGCCAGCCCTCTTGGCAACCAGAGCCAAGCAATCAAGAGATGTCCCCTGTGTTGATCATGTACTCCCACTGGCTTTAGCAAGGCAGCTGAGATATGTTCACCAGCTTCAAAAGGGCATCAGGAAAATGTCTTTTCTGTGCATGCCCATGGGCTTTAGCAATTCAGTGGGAGAATGCCTTATGTGCGCATGTATGCCAGGTTTAGGCTGGAAATGGAAGAATATCATGACTGCTTGCACTTGCCAGCCCCAGCCAGGGGCCCAAGGAGTTTTGCAACCACCCATTCTCACAGACTTAGCTAGGGAGTGGAAGAACCTCATGACCATTTGCACTTGTCCACCCAAACCAGGGAGCAGAGAAACATTGCAACCACCCATGCTCTCTGGTCTCAGCAAGTGCCACCACTGCTCACCTTTGCCCATCCCAGCAAGGCAGTGGAAGGCACTGTGTCCAAGCTTGCCCACTTGTCTTAACAAACTATGTGGAGAATGTAAAAATGGCATCCACCAGTGACTCTATCTCCAGGGAACATCTCCAATGTCCACCATCCCTTTAGTCAATGCCCCCTGATTAGCAAAAGAATCACCTTCCAGGCACTTTTCAAAGTGCTGTTTTTTCTGGGTCTTGGGGTGAGTAAGACCACACATGAATCTTCCAAGAAGAGAATTCCAGTTTCCTATACCACTTTGGGACCCCTGGACATCAGTCCCATTGATCTTCCAATGACAATCTGGCAGCTCATCTTTTTGGATGAGCGTAACAGGCAGATCCCTGTGGCCAGGGTGCCTGATCTGGGGTATTCAACTTTCACTCCACCAGGAGAAGTACCTGTTGGTGAAATCCCTCTCTATTGTGTATTGCTACATGGTGATTGGGATTTTTTGTGAGACCATGTCTCTGCTTCTCCTACCCATCACAATGTGGCCCTTTTAGCCTTTGTTGTGTAGAGCAGTTCATCTAGTTTTCAGATCTTTTTCAGAGGGAAATGATCTACACGTAGCTTTGAATTTGATGTCTGTTAGAGGAGGTGAGTTCAGGATCTTCCTCTATCAACAAATTGGCACCCCCTCCCCATTGGGCACTTTTAATATCTCCATGTAAAATATGAAAGAACTGAGTTAGAGTCAAAATTTTAGCCTTGGCCTATACAGGGTCCAGAACACTTCTAATTTTATCAACTATGAATTTCTAAAAGGAATCCAAATTTTAAAAAAATCAGAAAGCATATTCAAAATCTTGCTTAGTTCAATCAAAATAAAATTCACTATGGAAAACATTGTGCTTCTACTACTCTTCTAACAAATAGTACTATGGTTAATTAACAAGTATCATATCTACAGTTGGTAAAATACAAAAAAAATCAACATACAAGTTCTCATTCTTGAAAGAGAATTCAAGTCCCGTATATATTCCAGTCTCATATATTCTTTAAGCTTCTTGTGCCCTAGTTTTCAATTAACTCCAAAATAACTAAAAATTTTCCTTAGCTATAACAGAGATCTATGAGCCAAAAATTCTCTGAAATCACACAGATTCCTTAATTGTACCAATAGAAATTCATATTCAGTAGTTTTGGATGGCACTGGAATATTCTTTTTTTTTTAAACTCCCCAGCTTTTATCTTATGTAACAATCTGGTATCAATGAGGGGAGCTGCATCTGGAAACTCCTGAAGTAGAACATTTCATCACCAACCATGCTGATGAACTAGGTGTTATATTTATAGTGCAAATAAATCTAACAGCAACAATTTACAGATAGCATTTTATGGTGGATTAGTTTATGGAAAATGTGTGATAAAGCAAATCTTATTTTAATGTGATAAATGTTGGGATTATTGTTATATTCTGAATCTTCCATCCAGTATTAACCAAATTGACCACAAACACCACACTGACTCAACTACAAAGTATTTATCTTTATGCTGTAAAAAATATTTTCTGTCCTACTTTTAGTTATTTTACTAGTAATCAATATAACATAACAGACATTGATAAACACATAAATGAATCAAGGTAATATATAAAAAAATAAAATTGGACAGGCTTTAAATAACTAAACAGAATTTGGACTTAAATATAACTATCAAAGGTTCAGTTCAGTTTTAGAGAGGAAATGGATATGATTGAACTTGTATTTTAGAAGAGCACTCAAGAGGCAATTGTGGAGAATGGACTTGAGGGGAAAAAGATTAGCAGCAAAAGAAACAATTAATAAGTAATAGGTGATGAGAGTCAAAAGTCATAGCAGTGGGGATAAAGAGGCAAAGAATAATAATAACTAGCATTTAAATAATGCTTACTGTGGGGGCATGTGGATGTCTCAGTTGGTTAAGCATTCAACACTTGATCTCAGCTCAGGTCTTGATCTCAGGGTCGTGAGTTCAGGCCCCATCTTGGGGTCCACACTGGGCATGGAGCCTACTTAATAAATTAATAAAATTAATTAATAATGCTTACTGTGTAGTAGACAATGTTTTAAGCACTTTATACATATTCACTCATTTAATCTTCACTATAACCCTATGAAGTAGTGTTATCAATTGACTTTTTCTGGGTAATAACCCAAGACATAGTACTTTAAAATAACAATCATTTATTTAGCACATAATTCTCTAAACTGGCAGTTCTGATCTTGGCTAGCATCACACATACTCTTTAGTCAGTTGCTATGATCTATAATGGCCTCAGTCAGGAAGGTTTGTCTCTATCCCACATGGGGTCTCTTTCCCCAGAAGACTGGCTCAGTCTTGTTCACATAATAGTTGGGCAAGTTTTCAGAGACCAGTAGCATTAAGTGCCTTTTAAGTCCTAGTATACACAATATCTTCTTCACTCTATTAACCAAAGCAGGTCACAGTCCAGCTCTGATTTCAAGATAGGAAAATCAACCTCATCTCTTGCTGATAGATGCTGCAAAGTTACATTGCAAAGGGAAGGGTAGATTGAGGAGGAAAAGTTGTGGCAATGTATGTAATCTACTTTATTTTTTAATTATTTTTATCATGCTTATTTTGCAGATAATGAAACAGAAACACAGAATTATTAAGTAATTTACCTTAGATCATTCACTAAACAGTGAAGCATCACTGTTGTCAGAGGAAATGACCTATATGTCTCTAAAGTTTAAAAAAAAAAAAGGTGGATGTCTAGAGAAGTCTTAGGAAGAAAAATCAATATGATCAATGATTAATTAGATTGGGAGCAGAAAGTCAGGGAAAGAATAAGAGAGGATCCAAATGTGGAAAAGTGGTAATATTATTAAGAGATGATAGCATTTGTTGATGATCCTATCCAAAAATTAAGTAATATAGCAGTATGATTAAGTCCTAGACAGGGATAGGAATAGGCCTAATAAAAATGTTGATTTACTCACTAAAGACTGAGTTGTCTTCAAATTATTTAGGTGGACATGTATGTTGGGCTACTGGAGATAGAGTGTTTCCCTCAAAAGAAAGAAATCTGGACAAAGATACAGATTTGGGCTCCATATAGTTGGTCTGGTAATTGAAAGCCTGTGACTAGATGAAAAGACTCAGAAAGATTTTAACATGAAGGCCATGCACATAGTTCCAGAGAGGCACAGAGTCAGTGCAGAAGAAAAGGAGCCTTCCAAGAAATTTTTACAAGACCAGTGCTCTAACCCCTGAGCTATGGAGCCTCTTCCAAGAAATTTTTAGATGATAAAACCAAGAAATAGCAATATCAAAAGCAGTAAGATAACAGTAAGATATTCCCACTAATGGAAGATGAAACGATTTGTCTCCCACTGAAAACAATTGGAAAATCTAGATAAAATATTTTAAAAACTAAAGACTCACATCCTTAAATAAATTAGAGAACCAACATAATAGTAAAGGATCTAAAATAAGGAGAGAGGCCCATGAGGGTAAGCACAGAATTTAGGGTTACTTTATCCTGGGAAAGTTTGACAATTACAAAGAAAGCTTTTGAGAGTTTGGGCTGTGCTTTTGACAGCCTCACAGGTCTAAGAGAACTAAAGTTGAGTCCAGAGTCTACCAAGGGAAATGGCTTCAGTAAATCCTTTACACTTTAGACTGGGACCTTACAAAGCTGCCGTCTAGGTATAAAAGTAAACCAAAAATTGACCATTCTTCTCAGAGCACTGCAGTTTCTCTGAATCACCTGTCTTTTAAATTAGATTAAAGAAATTTATTAATGGTGTATCACCCTTAGTATCACCAGGCATCCTCCAGAGCATAAGCTCCTAGCAAAAACACATGCAAATTTAGATCTTTTTTGTGATATGATAACATCATTCTAGCCTTCAGGTTATATCTACAAAATACTTAAATCTGAGATCCTCCACATAATCAAAAATAACCAGTCATACTAGAAGACAAGGCAACATGAGCAAAAGCAAAACAGCAATAAAAAAGAAAAAGCAAACAACAGAAAAAGATCCACAGGGCCTTCAGAAATTGGTACTCATGGATAGAGATTTTAAAATAACTTCAAATGCTGTCCAAGGAGATAAAAGACAGAATAAAAAATTGATTAAAGAATTTGAAAATATTAAAAGCATCCAGACAGAAACTCTAAAACTCTGAAACTCAATAAACAAAATTAAGAATTTAATAGGTGGCTTTGCCAACAGATTAACACAATTAAAGAGAAAATTAATAGCCTGAAAGAAAGATCAGGAAAAGAACACCCAGAATAACAGCATAAGGTGCATAAGATACAAAAGAGTATAGAGCAAACAATGGTAAGGACTACATATAACGTTTGGAATGTCAGAGAAAAGAAAGTTACTTCAAAGAACATGTACTTCAAAAAGATAACATCCAAGTGACCAATAGACATTGTTAATGTGTTTAACTTTACTAGTAGTCAGGAAAATGCAAATTGAAAATACAATGAGATAATGACTACGTACCAAAATGACTAAAACTTGAAAACACCAAAAGTACCAAGTTTGGCAAGGATGTGAAGTAAGAAGAATTCACATATCCTTCTAACCATGTAAGGAGAAGAGGAAGCCATTGATGAACAAGACCTAAGAATTGGAAAGAAGCAAATACCCAAGTGGAAGTTTACTTGTAAATTATCAGAGGTGAAATCTACCTTTCTTTTGAGAGGAAGAAATGATGGATGGAGATATAGATTGTTTTGGAGCCAAAATTTTGAGGAAGTTCTGAGTGTATTCTATATTCTTCATCCATAAGAGTGAGGCTGTTGATTAAGGGGAGGAAAGCAAAGGTGGGTTAGAGAGTTTGCAAATGTTACAGAAAATTTTAGACTGGTTGTCATGTGGAAGTTGTAGTTGACAAGGCATATGTAAAAAGGTAACTAAGAATACTGAGAACTAGGTTTATAATGAAAACAATGTAAATTGGGTGATTCTAATTTTAGTGTTTTAGTGATTTCTATGGTCTCAATGTTTCAGGAACTATCTCGGTTTATGAAGTCTGTCATAAGTATCATTCCAGTTGCCTCTGAAGTCAATTTCTTCATTTAGTGAGAAGTAGAAATACTGTACTCACTATAGAAGAGCATTATAGATCTGTTCAGAAACAATTGTATGTAGTTATACAGAAAAACATTCCAAGAAAGTGAAGACAAAGCATTTACATTGAATCTGGAATAAAGTGGTGACCTTGACCATGGAATGGTGTTTAATCCACATACTTGCCTAGAAAAACAGTTAGCATTTAAATTATTTTAGGCACTCTAGCATCCATGTCCCTTAAGCCATCTCAAGCAAAATGGTGCAGGCCCCCAAATGTTACTAAACTTCCAGCAAGAGAGATTCAGCCAACTTTCTTTGTGGACCATTCTAGTTTCTCCCAATTCTCATGGCCTGGGCATACTTTCTTATATGTTTCATGGTCTATTTAACTTTCCCTGAAGTCTGGAAAACCTCAAAAGCCTGTTGACAGCAAGGATTTTTAAAAGTCTTTCCTAAGACAGCCAAAACTATAGCTCATAGCCAGCACAGAAACAATTTTTTACAAGCAGACCAGTGATATAGGTTTCCCTCCCACTCAATTACATTCCCTCATTTCAGTTCAGCTTTGCATATGAGTTTTACAAAGCTGAGTTTGACGAGATGAAATGTTGTTAGGAACTAAAAGGCAGGATCATGGAAACACCTCACCAGAGATACATTTAATTAAAATGACTCACCATAACAGCAAAAGAATAGGCAATTTTGAAGGTCTCCCAAACTTTCTCCTTACCTTACCACCAAATCTCATGTGGTCTTAAAAAAAAAAATCCCAACAAAGGATAGATAGAGTCTGGAAAAGAATACACGTTAGCTTGGTACTCTTTTGCATTTTGTTATCCCTCTAAACACCAGAACAGGCAAGACCAAGTTTGCAAGCCCAAGAGACACTTTCAACAGCAACCTTATCTTGTTGGAAAGTTTGCTCTGAGGTCACATGGGGCGAGCCAGAGCCCAGCTGACAGTGTGTCAAAAGGCCTCAAGCTAGCAAAAGAAAGCACTGTGAGTGCACAAAGGTCGAGCATCTTTGGAAGTGGGTAAATTGGAACAATATGATATGCTTTGTCTAAAAACATATCCCATTTTCTAACTGCAAAAAGCAGTTTGTGATCTGGATTCTTAGCAGCAGAGGAAATGAAAATGAATAAAATTAAGCTAATGTCAGAAGTGCTGGACTTTTGTTGTTGCTGCTCATGGTGGTATTAAAAATGAAAATAACCGAAACACATGCCTAAATATATAGACAGCAATTCCTTCAAAACCCTGAAAACTTTGGGCAAGCCCAAACAGCATGCACCTACCATCCAATTCAGGGGGAACCAGGCCAGCATTGGATTTCACAGATAGCACCACAGACAGCTATTAAGCTCTAATTCGGTGTCACATTTTCTGCCCAGTGCTGGCTGACTACTAGCCCAATTTGCTGGCTTCACTCTCTGTGTTTCTTCATTGTTTCAAACTAGGCAGAGACTTATCTTAATAATGGGTCAATCCTCAGCCAAATGTGTTCAATTGAAGGCCACCATGGGAGAATGGCAGGATATTGTCTTTCCAACAGCAAGCGAATTGCAGGCAGCTTAAGGCAATATCCATTTCACTATAATGCTGGTTTATGTTACAGCCCTTTTCAAACTTCTAATTGCTCCGTATTGCTGACATTTATAGACATGCCCTATTTTAAATGAAAACACAACACTGAGGTCAGGAGGAGGTTCTGGGACAGCAGAGACCCCAGGTGAAGCCAAAGGGGGAAATTACTTTAAAACTTCTAAATGCCAAACATGTTTGAGAAAAGTAGGAAAAAAAATAAAGTCTTGGGGCAGAAAAAACATTAATCATGCCCCATGGTATAAATTAATAATAACTATATTTAATTTTCCTATGTAAACGTTCTATGGTTGGATTATATAATTTTTAAATGAAAGCAAATATTATTCATTGGGCCTGGTAAGTCTGGTAAGTCTCATTTTATATGGAATAACTTTGAATATGATTTTTTTCTCCCAATTTCACTTTGATTTGTTAAAAGCAAATACACCAAGCTAACCAGGTTTGTCAGCTGCTTTTGGCAATCATGGTATGTTATGAGCCTTTCAGATTATTCTAAAAGTCACAATGAATAAAAAAATATATCACATTTATGTAGGACTTTTCACCTAGTATCTCATATGGTTTTATAAATAATAAATCATTCATTCCAGAATTGCAACTAAGGAGCCTCAAATAAAGTTCTAATAAGTAATTCTCCCAGGTAGCTTCAGAAGAAGAAAGGCATATAAAGACTACAATCATTTTCATTTGTTTATTCATACATTCATTCACTGAGTTATTGAGTCATTGATCCATATCCTGAACAAATATTTATGTCATGTTCATGTGTATTTAACACTGTGTGATTTCAGACTCTATAAAGAACTATTAAAGAGCTTACACTCTAGTTGGGTCCTGGTTAGGAAATCAATTGTTTAAAATCTTACTCTAAATTGCCAGAACAAATTCTTTTCAACATTATGCTTACTTAACTCCCTGTGAATGTCTTATTGAGGAATAAGAAATTATTAAGGAATATTCAACAGTACTGTTTTCTTTTTACATATCATATATATTCACAGAAAAAATTTTAGAAAAAATAAAAATCACCATTTAAAATTAAAAATCACTATTAATTCCACTATGCAGGGATAAATATTGTTAATAATTTGGCACACAGATTTCTTGTCTGTTTTTAATTTTTCTGTGTGTGTGCAAAATATATCCACATTTGACATAAATAAGATCATGATACACATGTCCATTTATAATTAACTTTTTCTTTTTTTTTTTTAAAGATTTTATTTATTTATTTATTTGAGAGAGAGAATGAGAGAGAGAGAGAGCATGAGAGGGGGGAGGGTCAGAGGGAGAAGCAGACTCCCTGCTGAGCAGGGAGCCCGATGCAGGACTCCATCCAGGGACTCCAGGATCATGACCTGAGCCGAAGGCAGTCGCTTAACCAACTGAGCCACCCAGGCGCCCCTATAATTAACTTTTTCTCAGCTATTAATATATTATGAATATTTTCCAATGTGATTAAATTTGAGTTTTTGGTATTATGAAGTCAAACATAATGACCACATGATTTTTGTTATTAATTCCACTTCAAGTTGTGAAAGGACATTAAACTACAAGTCAAATTCACATGAAGAAATAAAAAACACAAGTAAAGTTAACTACATAGATAAATATAAGAGATATTATAAATACTTTTTGTTTGCCACTTCTTTTTTTCCTGTGGTTTAAAAAACAACTGAAAAATTGGAAAAATTATAAACCTATGTTGATAAACACACAATGTATAGATACATGACTATACAGCATTAAAAAGTGGAGAAACAGAGCTATACAGGATCAAAGTTTTTGAAATACTATCAAAATTAAATTGGTATTAATATGAACTAGATTATTATAAATTATAATTTATGATAACACCTAAGGCAGCCACTAAGAAAATAACTCAAAAATATATTGTGAAAAAAGCAACAAAGTAATTAAAATCGCATACTAGAAAACATTTATCTACTTGACACAAAAGAAGACAGGTATGGAAGAAATGAGGAAGACAATATACATAGAAAATAAATAGCAAATGGCAGATGTAAATTTTACCTTATCAAGAATTAGATTAAATGTAAGTGGATTAAACTCTTTAATCAAAAGGTAAAGATTGGCAAAATGGGGGAAAAAATGATCTAATTCTATTCTGTCAACAAGAGACTCACTCTGGATTCAAAAACACACAAAGACACAAAGAAAGTAAAAGGATGCAAAAAAGACATATAGTAGACCCCTTTATCTGCAGTGTCACTTTCCACAGTTTCAGTTACCCACAAACAACTGTGGTCCAGAAGTAGATGATCTCCTTCTGACATATCATCAGAAGGTCAACAGTAGCCTAACACTGTGTCACAATGCCTACATCATTCACCTCACTTCATCTCATCACATAGATATTTTGTTATCTCATATCATTACAAGAAAAGAAGGGTGAGCATAGTATAGTGAGATATTTTGAGTGAAAGCCCATATTCACATAACTTTTCTTTCAGTATACTGTTATAATTATTCTATTTTATTATTTGTTATTTTGTTAGTCTCTTACTGTGCCTAATTTCTAAGTTAAATTTTATCATAGGTATGCTTGTGTAGGGGAAAAACATAGTATATATAGGGCTTGGTACTATTATCCATGGTTCCGGGCATTCACTAGGGGTCTTGGAACATATACCCTATGAATAAGGGGGGACTACTGTACCAAGCAAACAATAAACAAAAGAAAACTGGAGTGACTGACTATACTAACAGCAGATGAAATAGATTTTAAACAAGAATTATCAGGGAAAAAGAAAGACATTTATAATGATGAAAGGTCAATCAAGAAGATATATATATATATATATATATATAACAATTACAAGCATACATGTACCTAACAGCAGACGCCCAACATACATGAAGGAAAAAGTAACCAAATTGAAAGGAGAAATAGAAAATTCAACAATAATAGTTGGAGACTTAAATATGCTACTTTCAGTAATGAACAGAATGACTAGGTAAAGGATTACAAAGAAATATAAAACTTGAACAACACTAGAAATCAACTAGACCTAACACACATCTATATAATTCATTACTCATAACAGCAGAATACTCATTATTTTCAAGCACATGGAATATTCTTTAGAATAGATGATATGCTAGTTCACAAACCAAGTCTCAATAAATCTGAAAGGATTAAAATCATACAAAATGTGTTCTCTGACCATAATGGAATGAAATTAGAAATCAATAACAGAAACTTCGGAAATTCACAAATATGTGGAAATTAAACATACTTCTAAGCAACCAGTGGGTCAAAAGAAAAACCATAAGGGTAGTATAAAATACTTGATGATGACCACAAATGAAAGCAAAGCCTACCAAAACTTATGATTTATAGGAAAGCAATGCTCAGAGGTAAATTCATAGATGTAGATGTCTACATTAAAAAGGAAGAAAGATTCAAATAACCTAACCCTTAAGAAATAAGAAAAAAAATAAAGCAAATTAAACCCAAAGCAAGCACATGGAAGAAAATCATAAAGGAAAAAGAGTGGAAATAAACAAAACAGAGAATAGAAAACAATAGAGAAAATCAATAAAACAAAAAGATGATTCTTTGATGAGATCAACAAAATTAATAAACTGTTCAACAAATTAACCAAGAAAAAAGAAAGAAGATTCAAATTACTAAAATTAAGTATTAAAGAGGGTACATTTCCACTAACCCTATAGAAATAAAAGGGATTATAACTGAATATTAGGAACAATTGTATGCCAACAAGTTAGATTACCTAAATGAAATGGGAAAATTCCTAGACAGACATAAACTACCAAAACTGATTGAGTAAGAAATAGAAAAATAGACCTATAACAAATAAGGAGAATGAATCAGTAACCAAAAAACTTCCCCCCTCACACACACACACACACACAAAAGCCCAGAACAAGATGACTCCATTGGTGAATTCTGCCAAATATTCAGAGAATCAGCACCAATCCTTCACAAGATCCTCCCAAAAATAGAAGGTAGAAATACTGGTTAACTCATTCTACAAAGCCACAAAAATCAAAGATATCACAAGGAAAGAAAATTATAGACTAATATTCCTTATGACTGTAAGTACAACAAAAACATTAGCAAACTAACCCAGCAACATCTAAAAAGGATTATGTAATATAACCAGGTTGGATTTATCCTAGGAATGCAAGGTTGGTTCATATATTAAAAATTAATGTGATTGCCATATTAATAGAATAAAAGTAGAAAGTGCATAATCATTTCAATACATGCATAAAAAGCATTTGACAAAACCTAATACTATTTCATAATAACACTCAATAAGCTACAAATTGAAGGGAATTTCCTCACCCTGATAAAAGGTATCCATCAAAAAACTACAGCTAAACTCATACTTACTGGTAAAAGATTGGTATCTTTCCCCCTAATATCAAGAACAAGATAAGGATGCCCACTCTCCCCACTTTCATTCAACACTGTATAAGATGTTCTAACCAGGGCAATTAGGAAGAAAAACAAATAAAGGCATCCAGATTGGAAAAAAGAAGTAAAACTATCTCTATTTTTTAATGACATAATCTTATATATTAAAAACTCTAAAAAATCCACAAACAGATACACAAGCACAACAAGTGTTTGGCCTGTTGCAGGATATAAAATCAAGACACATAAATAAGTTGTATTTCTATACACAACAATGAATATTCCAAAAATGATATTAAGAAAACAATTTCCTTTACAGTAGCATCAAAAGAATAAAATACTTAGGGATAAATTTAACAGAAGCAATTAAAAACTTGTACATTGAAAACTACAAAATGTTATTAAAAGAAATTAAAGAAGATCTTAAATAAATAGAAAAACATCTTGTGTTCTTAGATTAGAAGACTTAATATTGTTAAGACTACAATAGTCCTCAAATAGGTCTTCAGATTCATAGCAATACTTTTACCAAATTCCAATTGCTTTTCTTCAGAAATGGATGAGCTGATCCTAAAATTCATATAGACATGCAAGGGACCCAGAATAGCCAAAATAACCCTGGAAAAGAATAAAATTGAAGAGCTCATAATGCCTAATTTCAAATCTATTACAAAGCTACAGTAATCAAGAAAGTGCGGCATTGACTGCCAAAAGGCTAGACAATAGATCAGTTGAATAGAATTGAAAGTCCAGAAATAAACCCTGGTATCTGTGGCTAACTGATTTGCCATGAGGATGTCAAAACTATTTAATGGGGGAGAGGAATAGTCTTTTCAACAAATGATGCTGTAACAACTGAATGTCCCCATGCAAAAGAATGGATTTGGACCTGTATCTCCAATCATATGCAAAAATTAACTCAAAATCTATCAAAGACCTAAGTGTAATATCTAAAACTATAAAACTTCTAGAATAAAACATAGATAAAATTCTTTGCAACCTTGAATTAGTAAATGGTTTCTTAGATATGATACTAAAAATTAAAAAAAAAAAAAAGGCAACCAAACACAAAATAAATAAATTAGACTTCATCAAAATTAAAAATTCTTGGTATTAAAGGACAAAGTACAACCTATAATTTGGGAGACTGTACTTGCCAATTAGATATCTAAAAAGACTTACTAATCAGGGTATATAAAGAACAATTAGAAGTCAACAATAAAATGTCAAATAACCCATTTTTAAAAAAGGCAAAACACTTGAGTAGGCATTTTGCCAAAGATATATAAATGGCCAAAAAGCACATGAAAAAATGTTCAACATCATTAGTCAGAAATACCACTTCATACCCACCAGGAAGGAAGGAAGGAAGGGAGGAAGGAAGGAAGGAAGGAAGGAAGGAAGGAAGGAAGGAAGGAAGAAGGAAGGAAGGAAGGAAAGAAGGAGGGAAGGAATAGGGAAGGAGAGAGGGAGGGAGGAAATATAAGAAGTCTTGGTGAGACTGTGGAGAAACTGGAACTCTCATACACTGCTAGTAGAAATGCAAAATGTTGCAGTTGCTATGGAAAACACTTTAGCATTTCTTTTAAAAGTTAAATTTAGAATTACCATATGACCTAGCAATTCTGGCCCCAGAATTCTTGTCAAGAAAACTGCACACTTACCGTCATACAAAAACTTGTGCATGGATGTTCATAGCATAATTATTTGTAATAGCCAATGGGGGGAAAAAAAACCCAAATGTCCAACTGATGAACAACTGATAATGGATAAGCAAAATATAGTATATTCATATAATGAAATATGATTCACACATTAAAAGAAATGCAGTACTGTTTGTTCCAGCTCTGTGAAAAATGCTGGTGTTATTTTGATAGGGATTGCACTGAATGTGTAGATTGCTTTTGGTAGTATAGACATTTTAATAATATTTGTTCTTCCAATCCATGAGCATGGAATGTTTTTCCATTTCTTTGTGTCTTCCTCAATTTCTTTCATAAGTGGTCTATAGTTTACAGAGTACAGATTTTTTACCTCTTTTGTTAGGTTTATTCCTAGGTATTTAATGGGTTTTGGTACAATTGTAAAAGGAATCAATTCCTTGATTTTTCTTTCTGCTGCTTCATTATTGGTGTAGAGAAATGTAACAGACTTCTATCCATTGAGATTTATATGGAACCCTTAAAAGAGTCTAAATAACCAATGCAATCCTGAAAATGAAAACCAAAGCTGGAGGCATCACAATCCCAGACTTCAAACTGTATTACAAGGCTGTAATCATCAAGACAGTATGGTACTGGCACAAAAACAGGCACATAGATCAATGGAACTGAATAGAGAACCCAGAAATGGGCCCACAACTATGTGGTCAACTAATCTTTGGCAAAGCAGGAAAGACTATCCAATGGAAAAAAGACCTCTTCAACAAATAGTGTTGGGAAAACTGGATGCAACAAGCAGAAGAATGAAACTGGACCACTTCCTTACACCATAAACAAAAAAAAAATTCAAAATGGGTGAAAGACCTAAATGTGAGAAAGGAAACCATCAAAGTCCTAGAGGAGAACATAGGCAGCAACCTCTTTGACCTTGGCCACAGCAACTTCTTACTAGACACGTTTCCAGAGGCAAGAGAAACAAAAGCAAAAATGAACTCTTGGGACTTCATCAAGATAAAATGCTTCTGCACAGTGAAGGAAACAATCAACAAAATTGCAAGGCAACCTAGGGAATGGGAGAGATATTTGAAAATGACATTATCAGATAAAGGGCTACTATCTAAAATCTATAAAGAACTTATCAAACTTAGCACCCACAATAGAAATAATCCAGTCAAAAAATGAATGGAAATTTCTCCAAAGAAGACATATAAATGGCCAACAGACACATGAAAAAAATGCTCATCACTCATCATCAGGGAAATACAAATGAAAACCACAATGAGATACACCTCACACCTGTCAGGATGGCTAAAATTAACAACTTGGCAAACAATAGATGTTGGCAAGGATGTGGAGCAAGTGGAACCCTCTTACACTGTTGGTGGGAATGTAAACTGGTACAGCCACTCTGGGAAACAGTACGAAAGTTCCTCAAAAAGTTAAAAATAAAGCTACCTTACAACCCAGGAATTGTACAACTAGGTATTTATCCAAAGGATACAAAAATAGTGATTTGAAGGGGCACATGCACCCCAATGTCTATAGCAACAATGTCCACAATATCCAAAGTATGGAAAGAGCCCAGATGTCCATTGACAGGTAAATGGATAAAGAAGTGGTATATTTGTACAATGGAATATTAGTCAGCCATCAAAAGAATGAAATCTTGTCATTTGCAATGACGTGGATAGAACTAGAGTGAAATAAGTCAATCAGAAAAAGACAAATACCATATGATTTCACTCATATGTGGAATTTAAGAAACAAAATAGGTGAACATAGGGGTAGGGAAGGAAAAAAAAATAAGATAAAAACAGAGAGGAAGGCAAACCATAAGAGACTCTTAACTATAGGAAACAAACAGAATTGCTGGAGGGGAGATGGGTTGGGGGATGGGCTAAATGGGTGATAGGCATTAAGGAGGGCACTTGATGTAATGAGCACTGAGTGTTATATACAACTGATGAATCACTAAATACTACCCTTGAAAATAATAATACACTACATGTTAACTAACTGAATTTAAATAAAATCTAAAAAAAAAAAAAAAGAAAAGAAAAAGAAATGCAGTACTGATGTATGCTACAACACGGATGAACCTTAAAAACAGTATGCTAATTGAAAGAAACCAGACACAAAAGGCCACACACTACATAATTAAATTCATACAAAGTGTTCAAAATAGGCAAATCCATAGGGTCAGAGAGTAAATTAGTGATTGTCAGGTCCTGGAGTAAGAGGTGATGGGCAGTGACTGCTAATTGGTACAGGGTTTCTTTTTAGGGAGATGAAAATGTTCTGGGATTAGATATTGGTGGTGGTTGCACAACTTTGTAAATATTCTAAAAGTCAATGAATTGTACACTTTAAAGTGATGAATTTGATGGCATATGAATGAAATTTCAGTTTTAAAAAATTGGGCCTGCAAGATTTTAGCAAACATATTAGAAGTACATGGTTAATTGAAATGAGAAAATAAAAAGTGAAAAGTATGGGGAAATAACAGAAAAACAGAAGAAAATGCACAAACTGATACATTTTCTAAAGAGATCACAGATAATAATGAAGTAACACAATCAAGCCAACAGAAAAATGTATTTTCAGTGCACTTTGTCCACTTAAAGAATATACCTGCTAGGGTATCCATTTGTGTATGTCTGAGTATTAGCAAAACATATGGCATGAATAGCCATCTTTTTTTTGAAACCCAGCTAGTCCTAGAAATATAATCCATTGACCTTATTTTTTCTTCTGATTGTGCTTAGAATTTTTCTATATATAAGAAATAAAGTGATAACTTAGGAATACTGAAGGACCAGTTGCTTAATCAATAAATTAAGTCAATCAGAGAAAGACATGTATCATATGATCTCACTGATATGAGGAATTCTTAATCTCAGGAAACAAACTGAGGGTTGCTGTAGTGGTGGAGGGTGGGAGGGATGGGGTGGCTGGGTGATAGACATTGGGGAGGGTATGTGCTACGGTGAGCACTGTGAATTGTGTAAGACTATTGAGTTGCAGACCTGTACCTCTGAAACAAATAATACATTATATGTTAAAAAGAAGAAGAAAAAGAAAAAGATGGCAGGAGGGGAAGAATGAAGGGAGGGAAATCGGAGGGGGAGACGAACCATGAGAGACAATGGACTCTGAAAAACAAACTGAGGGTTCTAGAGGGGAGGGGGGTGGGAGGATGGGTTAGCCTGGTGATGGGTATTAAAGAGGGCACTTTCTGCATGGAGCACTGGGTGTTATGCACAAACAATGAATCATGGAACACTACATCAAAAACTAATGATGTAATGTATGGTGATTAACATAACAATAAAAAATTTTAAAAAATTAACCATATAACTAAAAAGCTATAGGCACAGCATTTTAAATAGTTTTAAAATTTGCTCCTCAATCTAGC
Source organism: Mirounga angustirostris (assembly GCF_029215605.1). Lineage (NCBI taxonomy): Eukaryota > Metazoa > Chordata > Mammalia > Carnivora > Phocidae > Mirounga > Mirounga angustirostris. The sequence goes on from NW_026991716.1 coordinate 109,466,336, forward strand.
CTTTTAAAACCTCTGGTCAGGGTAAGGAACTCCTTTATATCTAAGTAATTTCACTGCAGGACACAAAATAATGTCAATGTCCCTATTCTGATAACTTAAGGCTAGCTGTGTCCATAAAATTATTAAATATTAGGCACATCTTACATTAATAGACATCCTCCCTCCTTCCATCCTCTCCTTTCTCTCTCCCTTTGAAATGTGTTTAAGTTCTTGAACCGTGAGCATATATACATCATTTTCATTAGATTTGAGGTTCTCTGATGCCAGGAATATGGATCATTCATTTCTGTTGTACTTGAAATAACCTATGGTAAAATTTAATACACAGCAGTTTCATAGTAAACTTTAAATATAAGGAGAAGAAAGGAAGGAGGGAGGGGGAGTTAGGAAGAGGAGTGGAGGGAATGGAAGGAAGACAGGAAGAAAAGGAAGCTCAGTTGGCTAACAGATTGGGTAATATATTGAGGTCTCTACTCTCTGGAGCACTTAGAGCAGTGGTCCTCAAACTTAACAGACCCAATTTACCCTTTAAGAAGGAAATATTTAATATTTTTATCCTGAAAAATAATTCATGGATATTACTTATTTAAATATATGTTCAGGAAAATGTAATATGAAATCTTATTTTTAACATAATAACAAACAATATAGAGTTCAAAATACAAATGCTCAGGTGTGACTACACTACAAGACAAAATGAGATCATCAGATGCTTCACCTCTGTATAATAAATAAGTTTGTATTTAAAAGAACAAGGGATGCCTGGGTGGCTCAGTTGGTTAAGTGGCTGCCTTCAGCTGAGGTCATGATCCCAGGGTCCGAGGATCAGGTCCCACATTGGAGTCCTTGCTCATCAGAGAGCCTGTTTCTCCCTCTCCCTCTGCTAGTCCCCCTGCTTGTGCTCTTTCTCTCTCTCAAATAAACGAAATCTTTTTAAAACTTCAATAATTAATTAATTAATTAATTAAGTAGGAAGAGCAAAAGTCACTCTGTTAAAAAAGTAATGAAATGTTAATGGTATTGGTGAAATTAGAATAACAATTAGAGTGAAGAAAAGTATTAACAAACCAGACTTTTCATTTATGATGAGATAAAGAAGAAAATATTAAATAAGTAAAAACAAATTACATCCTGTCAAAATAGAGAAAAAAAGTAAGTACAGTACACTTTTGTTAACTGCTGTTTCTTTGTAAAATGTTCACTTGGTTTTGTTAGTTTCACTACTTGCTTCATTATTTTAAAAAAATGTTGCCATAGAACATTGATGACTTTTTAAATGTGAGCAGAATAATAAAACTCAATTTCAAATATTCCAAAACTGAATGTTTTCAGTATTTTTTCTTTGTATTTCTCATTTAAAGAAATCCTCTAAGTAAATGTGTGTGCATGCATGCATGTGTGTGTTTATTAGAATTACCATGATTGTGAGAGAAACAAAAAAAGACTAATAAGGGGTATGTTTTATAGGCAACTCAAATACCAAAGTGGCACTGTCACTGATGATGTGACTTCCCAAAATGATACATTTTTAAAATCTTATTTCAACTTAAATCTTGTAATTACTGGAAAATTCAGTGTATACAAAAAATTCCAAAATGTTTGTATTCGTGTATTAAATGATTGCACTGAGGCTCAGATATTTACAAATTGTTTTTTCACTTATGTGTTTGTTTGATAAAATGTTCAAGACTCAGAGAAGACAGAAGCCAATTCTCTATTGTGTGGGATTGCCTCACTCAAAAATGCACATCAAACATCCCTGTCTCCTGCCAAATAAATGTAAATAGCAATAAATATAAAGAGATGGTTTGTATTTGTTTGTCTGCTTCTTGAGGAGATCAATGAAATATGACTCTGGAGACAGTTTCTACCATAAATTGATTTGGAACATTTTAATATTACTGATCTCTCAGATTAAAATCTCATTAATTTAGGTTAAAAGGACTTAAATGCAGATTTTTAAAATTAATAACCTGCTGTTATTAAGGTGGAGTAGCTAAAGAATGATACTTGCTTACCAATATTGACTTAATTACCATTTATTGTAATCAGTTCTGGCACTAGCAGTTTATAAATTCTTCTATTGACAACTTTTAAGAACAATGGAAATCCCACAGGGCTGTGTTTCTCCTTGAATCAAATTATCCAAAAAATAGGCGAAGGTAAAATTTGCTTAAAGTATGAATGCTTTATTTCTTTCTGCAGCTATTGCCCTTGTTTTAAAAATTATTTTAAAGGGAAATAAAATCTTCAGCCTACATTATGATTTCCCAGTGTACTTTGAAATATTGAAGAGACAATGTTGGCTTGGAGGAAATTGAAGTCCACAATAATGCAAATTTACCATATTTAAATTTTAGGAAAGAAAGTTTCCTTTGTTATTTGGAAAAGACAATTATTATTAGTTCTGTTCTTAATATTGACAATGAAGTCTCAATTCTTTTTGCATGAGCATCTTAATAGAAAAATCTGTCAAAAATACATGAGTGAAATAATATTATTTTCTAGCAAGATCTACCATTTAAATCAACAATACCAAGAAACAGTGGAAGGGCTAATCTCTAACTGATTTACACTCAAACTGTGACAAAATAAGAGGAGCAAGATTGTGAGGGGAATCTGAATATCAGGATAAAATAATAATTTAGTGTAGAGACTGAGCCTAGGTCAAATGGCTCCAGAAATTTTTGAAGTAGTAGAAATGTTCTAAATCTTTATTGTAGTGATGCTTATGTGACTATATACATTTGGAAAAAAACCCCACAGAACTGTACATCTAAAAAGGATGAGTTTTATTGTGTACAATTACAACTTTTAAAAAATGATTTGGGGAATAGATGTAGTTGCTAGTATTTGCTCAATGACTCAACACTAATGAGGGTCTGTATTATGGTTTATTTTTTACATTCAATAAAAGTCTCATACAACTTATGAAATGCAGCTAAAGCACTGCTTCTGGAGAAATATATAGCCCTAAGTGTGTCCATTATAGAAGAATACTGAAAATTAATATGCCAATAATTTCTCTCAAGAGATTAGAAAAATAGCAGCAAAACAAATGCAAAAATAATAGAAGGAAATAATAAAGGAGAAAGCAATAAAAAAAATCAGCAAAGTCAAAAGCTGATTATTTGAAAGGAATAAAATTTATAAACTACTGAGATTAATTTAAAAAAGAGAGAAAGAAGAAACAAATAACTAATATCCAATTCTTCAGATATTATGAACAACTTTAGGCCCATCATTTTGAAAATTAGATGAAATGAACAAATTCCTAGGTAATACAACCTATAAAAACTGACAGAGGAAGAAATAGAAAAACTGAAAAGGCCTAAAGCAATCTTTAGTAACTTAGTAAATCTTCAGTGAAGTAATTGAATCTTTAAATTAAAACCTTCCCACAAAGAGAACTCTTGGTTCATACAGGGCTAAATTATATCAAAGAAAAATTAATTCTTATAGAGATTAACAAAAGTTGGAATACTAGCTCTATCAATCAGGAAAGGCTAGTTCATGACTAGGCTATTGACAACAACCTCAGAAATCTCAATATCATTTTATATATATATATATAACATAAATAGTATATACATAAAATATTTATACATATACATGTTATATATACTACATACAGATAATATAAACATATATTATACTATAGTATAATAAAATGCAAACCACAGAAATCTCAATATGATATATAATACTCTCATTATATATTATATATATTATATAAATACTATACAAATAGTATAATATTGTAGTATAAAAATATATATTAAGCATTCTTTTTGGTCTTAATAGTCTTACATTAAAGAAATACAGGTGAGCTGAAAACTATAAGATAATTGAGATGTACAAGGACATTCAGCAAAAATTGCTCATATGAAATAAGAACCTAGAACTATAATAATTAGGGCAAATATTTTACAATATTCACATACAGTGAGTAAAAGAACATAGTCTAAATTATTCCAGTCTTTTGAACTATGAAGGATTTTGTTTAAAGCCTAATATATATCATATTTATGCTTCATGCTTCATGCAGGTTTATCAGATTTAGGAGAATGGCCACACTGAAGGGCATGAAATTGGCAGTCCCAACATTATCCCAAAAGGGCCAGATGACACAGTTTGCAAATGTAGGGCAGTCAGCTTCCAATGGGGCAAACAGGAGATGGGATAGAAGGAAAGCTAAAAGCCATCTCACTCTTTCTTCTGTTACAAGGCATGGTTTCCTATAAGGATTTTCTGGAGATGCCTCACTTACCAAGCCACCAGGTACCACTTTATATTTACAAAGCAGAAGGCAGCTAAATAACCTATTACCTTAGACTCATTTCCCATCCTTTCTTATTTTAGGTCTATATTCCCTCATTTTGTTGACCTGGAATTTCACCTCTCAATTAAATATTAGTTCTTTAGCCTCAGGCTTTTATACTAGGGAATCCCAACACAGACAAAAGGACTAAATGAAATTGAGTTTAGATAAATAATGTAGCATATGTAGCATATCTAGTTGATAAGATTTGTGGAACATCTCTGATGGTAACAGAGACTGAATTGGACCTAGAAGGGAATGGGTATAATTTGTGTTGGTTGAAAATAGAAAGTGGATACCAAGGAAATAGAAAAGAATTTCAGGTAGAAGAAATAGCATTAGCAGAACAGTAGGAAGCAGGATATATACTTTTTTGTTAAAGGGGATGGTTTCAGATACTACAAAGTATAGAATTCAGGTTTAAGGGAATGCTTCCAGGTAGTAAATGTTGGGTCATTCAAATCTAATGTTTTGTAGACAAAAAGACTTCTGATTGGAGAAGAAAAGCCAGAATGGAATAAAAGAGTTTTTTGATGGTTAAGCTTGGGGAAGTATATCTCTTCCTAAATCAAATACCTATTTTCCCATTTGTCCTCTTCAGTGCCCAGGGGTTTGGGTGGTCTGCCTGTCTTTCCAATCTGCTGTATCAGGACAAATTAAGTAATGCTGTAAAGCAACCACAGTCTTAGTAGGTTAAAACACCAAAGGTTAATTTCTTGTTCTAGTTACATATCCACTGTAGCTTGCATTGTCATTGTTCTCGCTCTAGAATCCAGGCTGGAAAAGTAACTCTATCTATAGCATTTTCAGTTGCAGTGGCAGAGGGGAAAGAGAGAATACAGTATAGGAGAACGGCCTCAGAAATCTGCAGCCTGTAAGTTACAGAGAACATAGTAACTCATTTATTAGCCAACACAAATCACTCGGTAAAGCCTAACTTCAATTATGTAGGGACTTATAATCTTGCACCAATGAGGAAAAAAATATTGAGGAACAGTAACACAGTCTAACACAGTAGGCACTCAACAAAATTTTCCTTTCCTCCTTGACTTAATATCCACTCAGCAGAAACTTATATGACATATAACCTGCCTTATTTTATTTCACAATTTTTCACTATCTAAAGGGAATCAAGAAAGGAAATAAAATAATACCACAACAGTCAGAATGTTAAAAGAAACCTTTAAAAATACTCCTATACTAGTCTTTGACTGGTGAAAACTTTATCTTCACTCTTAAGCCATTTATTTCAGTTCTAATAACAAGCATTTAACTATTTTATGGCAAAGACTGTCTCCCAGCATTCTTTCTATCCATCAGTTTTATAGTAGAATTCTTGTCACATGAGCTGGGAATATTTACGCCCCGCTATACCCTTAATTTCTAATCTCCTTTGCAACTAGATGTGTCCTTATAGTCAATTATGTGCCTGTAGGTTGTAAGTGGAAATAACATGTGCATTTTTTGAGTAATTCCCTTAAACATAAAATCACTTTTCCTAACTAGGGCAATTTGAAGAACTGCCAGGGGCACTTGTTGGAAGTCATGAGCATACAGGTCAAAGAAGGCAGACCCTCCCCACTAGTTCAATCACCCATCTACACTTGATCTTTAAGTGTGAAAGAAATAAGCTACTTCTTTTGACCAGTGTTGTTGATACGTCTTTGTTACAGTCGTTTGGCTTATGCCCTAATTAATGCTCAGCTGTTAAATTTTGTTCTACCCTTAGTCAAAGCCCCACATCTTTACCTACTGTTCCAAAATTTTGTCTGAACCAGGCTCACAGTAGGGCCTGTGGGGTAGCTTCAGAGGTGACTGTCATAATTTTAAGACCCTTTCAGATCCTTCCAAACACCCAAAAACAATGTGGGGATTAGGGGTGCCAAACCCTATATAGTCAAAAATTGGTGTATAACTTTTGACTCTCCCAAAACTTAACTACTAATAGCCTACTGTTGACCAGAAGCTTTACTGATAACACAAATAGTTGGTTAATACATATATATTATATACTGTATTCTTATAATAAAGTAAGCTAGAGAAAAGAAAATGTTATTAAGAAAATCATAAAGAAGAGACAATACATTTACAATACCATACTGTAAAAAATCCTGTGTAAGTGGACCTGTGCCATTCAAACTTGTGTTGAGCACTCAAGGGTCAACTGTAATTGAAATTAAAATTGCTCTTTTGTCAGTAAATGTACATTTGCACATTTATAAAATACCTCAAACAGACAAAAAACAAAAACAAAAAATTGCAGGTATAATTTCCTTGAGGAGTACAGGGCCATTTTCCCCCAAAGATTTTACTTTTATTAGTTGTCCTATTTATTACCTGATAATGTTTAGTGGAATTTGCAACACAAAGGTAGTGTTTCTGCTTACCTAATATTTAGAATCAGACAATCTCTGTGGGTAATGGGATAATAACCTATTTTATTTTTATTGTCCCTGTAAAACATTGTGTTCCCCAATGTTTCTTAACTATTTCAAAGTGTCAATGAAAACATGGCCTTGCCTACTATTGTTTTGTAAAATGTCTATTGTCCATATGACACAGAACAGCCCTTCTGAATCACTAACAGTTCATTCCTTGTCCTAAATTTGGCTGAAGTCCTAAAGATGCTTAAACTATCTATATGTACCTCATCTACCTTCCTTTTATCGTTTTGGAATTGCATTTAGACTGCTCTCAAACAACTTATACTACATTTCTCATATTGGCCTCCACAATTGGGGCATGAGCTTCCTGAGCTCAGGGACTGTATCTCTTCTGTCTCTGTATCCTCAATGTCTGTTACCTGTCAGGTCTTCAGTTATCAGGTACTGAATAGTCATGCATGAATGGATGAGCAGATAGAAGGGTAAATGAATGGAGAAACATATTCATGCACTAGGACAATCTCAAATAAAAATTTTCCTCTAAATAAGGGCAAATAAAAGTGTTAAGTAACTGAAATTGAAATTTCTCTTTGTCAGTAAGTACACATTTCCTAAAATTACTTAACTTATTATTGATATATTAACTACATCTTTACTTGATAAGAACTAAATTTGGCTGTCAACCTTAAAGTGCAGGTAAAGATAGCATTAAAGTAAATAAAAATGGACAACAGAGACTGAACCACATTAATCCATTTTCCCCCTGGAAGGAGGAGCTGGTGTGAGAATAAAAACTGCTGGGTGGAGAAGTCCATGGAAAACATCTGCCAGTAGTGTTTCAAAGAATGAAAAGGACACTTATTGTGTGTGCTATTGCCAAATACCCCCCAAACACAACATCAATAGAGTGCTGTTTGTTTTTTCTATAGTCAATAGATCAAAAGCCTGAGCAGTAGAGCGATCTGCTCTTTGTAAGGAGAAAAGGTCTATCCAGAGAAGTGGGGGGAAATATCTGTCTATGAAGCTGCTTGAAAAATCACCATGTAGCAGCAATAGGAGAAACATCTGTGCAGTGTGAAGCAGACCAGCCAAGGAAGGGAGCTGCTGGGAAGAGAACCACATAATCAAGACACAGATTAGGGTGGAGACAGGCACCCCTTGAATGACAAAGTTTCCCAGATCACATTTTTAGCCACATGTAATCAATAAGGACAGTTTTCCCTTCCAAAGAATTTAGATTAACAGCACCTGTTCCAGGCATACCAGGGCAAAGGCAGAACACAATATGTTAAGGTAATTTCTCATAGAGATCGCCAAATGTCATTGAAGAGCAAAATCTGTGTGTAATGTATTCACTGTGAAGTTCTAAATACTAATGTTATTATTTTAAAATAATGCATTACAGCAGCTCATAAACATGAATTTTAACCCAAAATACCTTAAACGTAGTTTTCTTACACAACTTATATACACAACTTTTTAATCAAAAGTAGTTTGAAATATTTTTTATCAAACTAACATGAATTCAACAATTTTCTTAAAACAAGGTTTGGTTTTGTTATATTTTGAGTTAATGACATCATAGTAGTTCTGAAAAATAAATATGCAAGTAGTGAATATTCAGTTGTATTCCCTTTAAAATACAAATTCTTTATTTACCATATTCCTAAGGAGACAGCTCTATGATTTTTTGATAAACTAAATCAACTCTGCTATTTAATTAAAATATAAAGTTAGAGAGAGCCTTCATTTACATCTACATTTTTAAAATACTGTATGGCTGTGAAGCTAGATTAAAAGTACATTCTGTTTTTGTTATTTATGAAATTTGGCCTGCAAACATGGTTCCCAATATTGGTATTAATTAACAAGTTGTCACTTTATATTAGGCTAGAATTGTTTAATGCTCTCATTGCATCTTGAGCCTGTGTTTACACTACAAAGTGAAATATGGAGGAAATCATAGAGCTATTTCAAACCAAAATGTATTTGCTGTTGAGGAAGACATTAGGGAATTGTGTCAGAATCAAACACCTTGGCTTTCTCCATTGAATCATTTGACTAGAATATTGCCCAATTCTTGTAATTTTTCTCAGTCCATGTTACCAGAATTTTAAAAGAAAAAAGATATCTTTCAACTCTCAAGAAATAATATACCTTACACATATAATTTATAAATTAACTTTATTCTTTGACTCATTTAATCCTTTCTACACTCTTGTATTAAGGTGTTATTAACCTTATTTGTGAAAAGCAAAATTGAAGTTCTGAAGAATGATTTAACTTGCCTCAAGTTGCATAATTGATAAATGGCAAAGCTAATATTTGAACCCAGGTATTCTGATTATAAGTCCAATACTTTTTTATAAATATTTCCAAAGAATCTGAAAAAGCTATTAAAAACTGAGGAGGGTTTTTTTTTTTACAGTCTCTAGCATAAGCTCTGCAGAGAGAGTTATATGTTATTTAAATTAGTATTTGCCAAAATCTTGTGAAGTAGCTATTATTTTCTCTATTTTGCATGGATAGTTTTAGAGAGGACGAGTAATTTGCCTAAAATGACACAACTGATGAGCCACAGAGCTTTCATTCAAATACCAGCCTGATGAATTATCCTAGACCTTTTCTAGTCAGTTCTCGCTCTTCAGACAAGTGGTATGGGCAGCACCTGGAAACCTAGTAGATACAAAGAATCCTGGACCACACTGTCAAACTAATGAGCATTTTTCACAAGATCCCCAGAAAATTCATAAGCACATAAATGTTTGAAAAACACTGCTATATACTACATTAGTCTGATATCAACATTTAATTTATTAAAGAGCATAGCAGAACCCAAAGAGTCCACATGCTCATATCTAGCCATTCCTTCTAGACTATAAGCTCCTCAAGGGTAAAGTCTAAAACTGTTCCCAGCAGTGGCACAAGAGCTGGTGCTAGTTACTGCCTAATACATGTTTACTTCTTTGGTTAATTGCCTATATAAAACAAGTATTTGGCCAACACTTGTATATAAATAAGATGTTCCTTGTATTTGCATGTATCAGGGGATGTTAGGCAGGGAGTAGGTTACTTTACTTCTGCTGTGCCTATAATTAAACAAAATATAAAACTATCTTAATAAAATGTGATTTTTTTTCAAAATATTATCTAGATAGCTTAGGTATTTTTAAACTGGGTTTGCTTCTTGTGTTTTTGGAAAATAACATTTATGTTGGGAACTGAAGAGCTGCTCTAATATATGGCTATGACAGCCTTTATATCCTGCTTCTAACCCCACAGAGAGGAAGGGATACAGTCAGGAGGCTTAGAATCTCTGTGAAGAGACACAGAGCTACAGAGCTGGAGAAAAGTGGTAGGATTGACAATGGGAAGGAGTGACAATGATAGAGGTCACTTTAGTGGTTTCAGGCTCAGAGACTACATGACAGAGGGATAAGCAGAATAAAAAAGAGATGGAGATTAAGACTCAAGAAAGCTTTGGAAGATGTCCGAAGAAAAGAAGAAACAATGTTATGTTATTAATATTATATTATTAATAGTTGTACTACATATTAATATATTATAGCATAATGTACAACATAGTACAGCATATAACTATATATAATTATATATTAACATAGTAAATATATGTTGATATTATATTAATAATAATTATTTTTTTAGGAGTTAAAAGATGGGAAAAAAATTAACATCTATTAAATGCTTACCACATGCTAGAAACTATGCAGGGTGTTTTCATACATTAGCTTGTTTAAATTTTACAATAATGTAGAGAGGCTTCCATTTTTCAGAAGAAGTAAAAGAGACTCAAAGAGGTGAACTAATTTGTCTAAACCAAAATTTAACTCCTGCTATTTCCACTGTTCCAATCCTGGCTGAGATTCATAATCATCCAATGGACTTTTAAAATTATAAATATCTGAGCTCCTCATCTATAAATTTCATTAATATCTACATATTTGTTTAAAATTCTGTAAATGTTTATGATGTACAAAGTTGAAGACCATTGCACTATACAATACTTCCTCTGATCCACTGTGTGCAAAGCAGTATACTAGGAGAAATAGGAAAGAAAAATCAACATCTTGCCCTCAAAGTCTACTTGGTCCGACAAGTCAGTTTCAAAAATAACATGATATATGGGAAGATGATCTAATTCCAATGTTATTCCTTCAACCTCCCAATGAAGATTGCTATTTTACTGGTCTGTGAGTACAAATAACCAATAATCAGATAACCACAAAACAAATTCTCCTTTTACCTATACAAATTCATGGTAAATCCATTTTCTCTACACCCACTTCAGAATAATTTCGTCTCTTCACTTACCCCTCCAAAGACACCAAATATTTTAAATTACTTCTTCATAAAGTTTTTTACCTTTTCTTATCTATCATACCCACTAACTTTGTTTCAGTCTAAGTCATTATTACATTATGCCTAAATTATTAGGCATTGTTTACTTTTGCCAATTAGTTTCTGACTGCCATATAGAATGTTAGCAAGAATATGGAGTAAGCAGAGCTCTCATATATTTTTTAATGGATATTGTGAAGAGCTATGTAAATTTCTCATAAAACTAAACACATGTCTACCTTATGACCCAATAATTTCACTATTAAGTATTTTTCTTAGGAAGGAAAAATGTATACAGGAATATTCATAGAATCTTTTGTTCATAATAGCCCCAAACTAGAAACAGCCCAATAGACAAAAAGATAGGCAAAAAGATAAACAAACTATAGTAAATTCATACAATGAAATACTACTCAGCTATAAAAAGGAATGAACTACTGATGCAACAAAATAAATGAATCTCAAAGATAATATACTAAATTAAAGAAAAAGAAAAACTGATCTATAGTCAAGAAGTATCAGAACATGGGTTGCCTCTGGAGGCAGCAACTGGAAAAACCAACCAACAATAGAAACAGGATAACTTTTTGGAGTGATAGTAATGTTATGTATCTTGATAGAGGTTTGTTTTATAAATGTATGTGCAGTTGCCAAACACATTTAATGGTACACTTAAGATTTGGGCATTTATTGTATATCAATTTTACTTAAAAAAAAATAACAGTAAATAAATATTGAACCCACTTCACTGATATACATGATGAAGTGTTTAGGGGTGAAGTGTACTGATATCTGTGACTTACTTTGAAATGAATTAATAAATGAGATGGATTGACTTGTAGAAAGAGGGATATATAGATGGATACATGTGTGATAAAGCAAATATACTTAAAATGTTAACTATAAAATTTAGGTAGTGGTATATGAATGTTTGCCATACAATTATTTCAATTTCTGTGCATTGGAAAGGTTTAATAATAAAATGTTAGTGGGGAAGGGGGACCTGGCTTCCCATTACTTCCAATATATACACTCTGTTCTAGCAAGTGTAACTGATTTCTACTTGACCATCCTCATTCCTTCTCACCTCTGTAACCTTTAACCTACGAACCCCCCCCCCACCACCACCTTCTTTCATACTCAAATCCAACCTTATCCAAGCTATAGGCTAACCTCTTCCTCAAAACCATTGATGACTAATTCCATCTAAAGGGATATCTCCCTCTTACAATGAAGCTTAATTAACTTGATGGTTTTCACTTGTACTTGATTACAGAGTGCAGTGAGGAGTGCATAGCATAGTCCATGCACTAGTTTTAACTCCAGCTCCAGAACTTACTCACCCAAGAGTCTTGGGCTTGAAATTTCTCACCTATAAAATCAAAAAACTACTATCTCTCTTAGAAAATTACTGTGATACATTAGTGTTAATTCTTCTGCCTGACACATAGAGCCCAATAAATGTTAATAATTATTACTTTTTTGGTACTTATACTAGTATCTTACAGTACATCTTAAATCCTATAAATTCCTTAACAGCACAGATTGACACAGACATATTGTTTCACTGAATTCTTCTGCAAAAATGTATCAGGTTGACAAACATAAAGTAACCACTAAGAAAGTATTTCTTTAATGAATGAATGAGGAAGTAAGTGTTTTAGCCTGTTTAACCAGTTTTATGTCCTTCTGTTTCTTTAAAGAAATAGTAAAACATTGCTGGAAGCTATAATTTTATGCACTTCAAAAGCAAGAGGAAATCAAACATTCTACAGGATCATGGTAAGACTAAGCCCCTCTCATCGGCACTGCAGTGATGACAACACAATCATTTTTCTGGAAAGTAGAAGCATAAGAAACTTATGATCAACTGTGTGAGAAAATTAGCAAGTTACACAGCAAGTTGGAGGGTCCTATCTTAGCACAAATTCAGAAGGACCCTATAGAAATTATAAACGAGTGTAGTCTTTTGGGAAGTCTATCAGAATGATGAGTTTCCATCTCAAAAGCTTATACAAATTTTTCAGAACTCCAGAACCATAGAGTAGTTAGAAATCATAACTGCCTATTTGTGAACAATCTCTTTTTTACATGACATATGAGAGTTTAAAGCTTATGCAGAGATGGCTTTAAAAGGTCAAGATAGCTATTTTGTACTTCTCACTACCCAGAACTTTTAGAGGAGTTTTCATATCTATAACTTGTACAAAAAGCCTGGCTAGAACACAGTTCTAAAGAAAGCCCAATGTCTTTGTTCTGCTTTGAGGCTAAGGCTGGGTGCTTTACTCCAGCCTGGTGTCTTGGAAAGAAGTTCCCAGTCATAGAAAGCCTGGAAAGAAGATGTATGAATGAACATACTACTGGAATAGCTCATGGTAAAGGGGCCACAAAGGCCTGTGGCCAAGTAAAGGGGTACATTTGGTGAGGGGGGGTTATCTGCTCCTGCCTACAAACTAACAAGCAGCAGAAATTGTTCATGCGGAGCGCCTGGGTGGCTCAGTTGGTTAAGCGACTGCCTTCAGCTCAGGTCATGATCCCAGGGTCCTGGGATCGAGTCCCGCATCGGGCTCCCTGCTCTGCGGGGAGCCTGCTTCTCCCTCTCCCACTCCCCCTGCTTGTGTTCCCTCTCTTGCTGTGTCTCTCTCTGTCAAATAAATAAATAAAATCTTTAAAAAAAAAAAAGAAATTGTTCATGCTTCCCTCAGAATAGAAAAGGCAGGCTTGAATCAAACTGAGGTCTTTAAGGGCTAATGCCTCCACGTTCACCAACAGAGGAGCCCTCTTCAACCAGGGGTGTCAATCTTTGGAGTCTTTTACTTACTACCCTTTACTAACAAGGGCCTCCTGCACTGGCTCTTGGTTCTCAGATTCACTGGTTATTCACTTACGTGAGGACAATGAGGGCTCATTGCAGGTGAAGGTTAGAGGCCTTGTGTAGCAAGGTAACACCAACCCTAGAATTAATTTATAAATATTATAATTAACTTAATATCTAAATCTCCTAGTCTATTTCCCCACTACCCTAACAGTACCTAATTGCCTACCTCATTAAGAAGTGTCTACACTGAATAATCCTAATTCCTTGCCCTCAATCCCATAGTTTGCCCTCAGAGTGATCTCAGATTCACTCTCTTCCTTTCTTCTCTTCACTTTTACAGACTTGAAAGGCTCTTTATGGTAGACTGGCCTCTCAAAAGTTTCTCTTAATCCTCCAAGGTTTAGAAAACCCCTACATTTTCCAAACACAAGAAATAGCTGGCAATACCGATACCCTGTTTTAGATGTTCCCAACCCCAGAATACTTACATGGAGCAGCTTCAAGAACATGTAATACTCAATCATAAAAGGATGCACTTCTATTTGTTTCATGTGACAACTGTAACAAATTACCACAATCTTGGTGGCTTTAAACAATAAAAATTTATTCTGTCACAGTTCTTTGAACCAGAACTCTAACATCAGTGTCATTGGACCAAGATCAAGGTGTGAGCAGGGCCACACACTGCCTCTGAAGGAAGAATTGGTTCCTTGGCTCTTCCAGTGTCTGGTGGCTGCCAGCACTCCTTGGTTTGTGGTCTCATCCCTCCAGTCTCTGCCTCTGTCTTCACACTACCTTCTCTTCTGTATGTTTATCTTCTTCTCTACCATCTGTGTCAAATCTCCTGCTGCCTCTCTCTCATAAGGACACATGTGACTACATTTAGGGTCCACCCTGATTAGTCAGGATAATCTCCCTATCTCAAAATCCTCAACTTAACCACATCTACAAAGACCTGTTTTTCCTTAGAAGGTAACCTTTACAGGTTCTAGGGATTAGGACCTAACATCTTTGGCAGCCATTATTTAACTTACTCTACCCTCCAATCACCCTTGTCTCATTCAGAGTCCTTTCTGTGGGATCAGGGCATCATTTTGCTCCTACTGCTTTCTATATACCATTCTTTGTTATATGAATTGTATTTAGATATGGTTATATACTAAGGATTGCAAGAGTAAAGCTTAATCTGATAGATCAGATCATTTCAAGTAATTCCTAGGCAGAACAAACAAATACAAGGACAAAGGACAGCCCTCCATTAGCTGAGGTAAACCATCAGGTTCCCTTTGCCTTAATCATGGGCATATCAAGGCACACCATAGGGAAGAGTATATAAAACATACCCACAAGATAGTTTTAAGTTGGTACTAAGTAAAACAGACTAAGACATAAGTTATGAGCGCCCAGGGAAAGTTGTACTGGCCCCTCGGGGCCATTTGACTCAAAATGGAGAATGAGATGAGACAAGTTCATGAGCCTACTAGCAAAACTGCTATCACAGCTTTAGAAAGCTATAGACTTCTTTGATGACACTCTTTATACTCTTTATTCATCCCCTCATTCATTTAATCCACAAATATTTACTGAATGCCCAGTATGTGCCAGGCACAGCATTATGCCCAGGGTAAGCAACCCTTAACAAAACAGACCTGTTTGTATCCTTCTTGGGCTTACAGTGTGATAGAGTAACTCCCCGCTGTTTAATAGTAGGAAATCACTGCCTACCTTATCATGCCTGTATTGAGGAGCCCAGGGCCAGTTGCTTATTAGGAGCACATCATGAAGATAGGAGTGGATCCAGAATGTACAAGTCCTAAGACAAATATAAGAACAAAGGAAGCTCTGCCTCCTCAGTTGGAGATTCTCCTTCCAGGGAAAACCCATGATGTTCCTATATTTTGTTTTAATAAAGGAGTTAGAATTGCTATAGAGCAAGGGTCTTTAGAGCTCTCAGAGAATCAAAAGAGCAATGTGATGAGCCTTTTCATGAGCCTGCTACAGAGCAGCTCTGGTTTCATCTGGTTTACATCTTGGGCTTTTAAACAAAGGGTTCTACAATAAGAATATGAAGATTGAAAACTCCTGCCTTAGAGGAGCAGACCCCCATAGTGACCAAGAAACCTCCTGCAATGTGACATGCGTGGGAAATAGCTCAAAATGCAAGAACCATGAATGGGGGTACATCTTATATGAAAGATGGACTACTAAATTAATGCTTAACCAATGACAGTAACCAGTGTATTGATGATAACCTGATTCTTTCTGGTGTTTCTTTTATTTCTCATGTGACAGGAGAGATAACCAGGAAGGGAATGAAAAAAGGCAAACCTGTTTCTCACAATGCTTGTCACTGTCAAGTCATAATTTCCCTGATCATGTTCTGAATGTTCTTCCCTTTTGAAGCATTTTACATCTCTATGAGTTTCTGAAGAGCTGTTCCTGGGAATTAAAAACACAAGGATCACAAGAACTGCACAAGTTAAATTTTTTCAAAAATGAGTTTGGATTTGAAAGTTTGATGAAAACCTCTTCTTACCAATTATATATGTGTCATTTTTATTATCTTGTGAACCTACAGAAAAAAGGTTCTTCCCAGACTACACTAGCCTCTGAGTAAGATAAGGTAATCACAACAATAATCATCAGTATGTTCTGGCTCTATTTCTGCACAATCTAACTTTAAAAAAACTCTGCCCAAATGGTTCTGAGTCTTCTTCAGTGGTATCTGATGCTTTGGCACCTACTACTATCAGGCCCTTTCATTCCTCCTCGCAGTCACAATTTCTTTAGTCACCTTTAACATCAAAAGTGGCAGCTCGGGGCGCCTGGGTGGCTCAGTCAGTTAAGCGGCTGCCTTCAGCTCAGGTCATGATCCCATGGCCCTGGGATCGAGCCCCACGTAGGGCTCCCTGCTAGGCGGGGAGTTTGCTTCTCCCTCTCCCTCTGCCTGCGGCTCTGCCTACTTGTGCTCTCTCTCTATCTCTCTGTCAAATAGATAAATAAAATCTTTAAAAAAAAAAAGTGGCAGCTATACCACGATGATCACAGAGTCACTTATAATGAACTGATTAAGACTTCTAGCACTTTAATCAGACTGCTCAAATCCCAGTTGTGCCAGGGCCTGAAGGGACCCTGAAGACAGAAGTAAAGATAGCTCAGAAATGTCTGCAAGCACTAAATACCAGATGGGACAGTGGGTTTATGCTTGCATAAACAGGCAAACAATGATAAGGACCAACTTGCTGACCCCACTTCCCCAGTGTCTTGGATCTGCTTGCCCCAGTGTTTCAGAATGCAAATACAACTCTAGGAACAGAAGTGGAGTATATTGAGAACATTGTCCCAATTACTTTTCTACTTGCCGAGGAATCATGTTCATATAGACAATAAAGTTCTATTTTCTGATCACTTGAATTCATTGACAGATAACTTTTCCCCTTTATGTAAATTATTTAAATGATTAATCATGCAAAATTAATTATTCATTAATTCATTATTCATTAAGTAATATATAATGTAACACATAATTATAAAGTGATATTTATAATAATGTTTAATATTATGTATAATTAACTACTACAACACATTAATAGTTTATGTATCTTTCTAGATAATTCATTTAATCAGGCAATATTCCCCCCAAAATGTTTCCCAATTTTTCAGCTTTTCATTGCTTTATAAATGGTTTATTAAATCAACTGGAGTCCTACATTTATATTTATGGAGAAAAGAACATATGTCCTATTCCAATGAATCAAGAACACAAGCTATAAATGAGGGAGGGTAGAAGGGGACCAAACTCTCAAGTCCAGGGCCCCTCTGAGAAAAAGCTTTTAGACATGTAAATTGAAAGCTGCCCTTTCTCAGTCATTTTCCTTGTTTATTTAAAGAAGTTTCTAGCTAATCTCTTTAAGTACAACTAAAAACTAAATCTGCATCTGCTAAGTTTCCCTTTGAGAACTTAAAAATACATTACCATTTAACAGGGGCAAAGATAACCCCCCAAAACACCAACAACCACTGCACCTGAAAATTTCAGCTGCACAAGGGAGATTGGGCAACAGAGTATTGTTTTAAGAGAACAATAGATCTTCTTATAGATTCACTGGAGACAAGAGCAACAAAGCAACTACTGGAAAGTCTGGTAAATCTTTGCATGCATCTGGAATTGATAGGAAGAAATGACACAGGACCATTATTTGTCTTATATAAATTCAAAAAGTCATCTTGTCGAGCACTGTATTTTTTTCCTAGGGATATTTGTACTTCAACATAGTATAGCTCTTTCTTGTACACAGATGTACATGATGAATGAATAGAACAAGGGCCCTCGGTTTCAATGTTCTTACCCTCCAAACTGAATTATACCAAGATGCTGCTAATTACACAATAGTTCTTCTAAATGAAAGCTCACAGCAACAAAACTCACAGTAGGGGGTTTTAAAGGATAGTATAATATTGAATAATTGACTCTTTAGCCCTTGAAGTGGTACTCAGCTTTTAAAGTTAAAGGCAACCAGACCTGGATGGAAAGGAGCCATACAATTAATAAGGAGAAGAAATAGGACCTGAAGCCAAAATAATTTCCTTTTTACCATATTTCTTCCTTCATACACACTTCATACATTTACTAACAAAGAGGATTATCTTGTTTACCATCTCAAGACAAATTATATTTATTTTATTGAAAACACTGAATGGAATTCAACTGGACTCAAGTAATAGAGTTCATTTTTTCATACTCTGAAAATTACACTATTACTGATATTAATAATTATTTATTATTATTAGCTACCACTTTTTAAGCACCAAGATATTATGGTAAGACTTAAGCATTAAACTAATTTTCTCATCAACCTATGTGGTACTATAATATTCCTCCTACAGATAGGAAAATGGAGGTATAGGAGTAAGTGTGTTGGTTAAGTTCACACAGATAATAAATGCTGAAGAGGTATTCAAAGATAGCACTTTCTAAATCTATTAGGATATAGGAGATTTTGATTAAATGGATATTACCTCTCAAATATACTTTTTCTTTTCTATTTGACTAGAATTGTAGAAATGCTCAAAGCCCTAAACAGACTGGTTCTGGGATCCCTTGTTAAGATTTTAAGTTCCTAAATGAAATCAATTGTCACCTTTTATAATAAAGATCTGGTGTCTCAAGCAAATAATACAGAACCATCTTCTTTCTCACATGGAATCTCCTTGAGCAAAGAGTCAAGAGCCTTTGGATTGTGTCCCACCTATTCAGGCAACATTGGGACAGTTATAAATCTAACCTGCTTCTCAGTGGAAACACTATTGATATTTGAGGCAAAACAAATATTTGTAGTGCTGAATTGTCCCAATCACTGCAGGACATTTGCATACTTGGCTAACGCCCAATAAATATCAATGGTGCCAAAAGGCCCCCCCACAAATACAAACGGTGATATTGCCCCTAGCTAAGAATGACTGAGTTCATTCTTACAATGTTCTGCAGTCGTCAGACAGCTGCTATATACCTGCAAAAAGCAGTCCTGAACTTTCCCTGTAGGCTTACATCATTTTTATTCTAATCCAAGAATGTTAGGAGCTGATAACATGCTGCCATGGGCAGATCTGGACTGAGCCACTGCTCTGGGGCAAAACTATAGAAGATCAAGGGAGAAGGGCTAGGGAGTCAGATCAGAATGTGTAGAAGTGGGAAGATGGTCAGTCGTCATACTGAGTCATAATTATTAGTGGGAAGGAAAAGAAAGAGAAAACACATTAGGAGGTGCATGTCTCCAGTTCACTGGAAGAAAGGAGTGTAGTAAAGCCCAGTTCGGGCTCCATCTGTCTGGTTGCCAACTTCCCACATGCTATTGGCTCACGACATGGTAATTCTCTGTCTGAAACCTAACAGTTCTTTCTGACTTTACAATCACTCCTCAGTCACCTAGTAACTACCCATAGGCCCCACAAAAGACGGCCAACTGTCTACTTTCATGTCTGTTGAAACTATTCTTGAAATATGTCACTAGAAAACTAAAAAGCTTGATGTCCCGTTCAGCACATTTTGAGTTATATTTTTGAAAGAGGATGTTTGGGCAATGACACACAAATTACATACACAAAGCCAAATTAATTATTTGCAGATATGTAGTATAATTATATGGGTTTATGCTACCCATCTGTGAACCTTAGTCTCCCCTGTTGCAAGTACTGCTTACAATAAAAAGAGTTTAATAGCTTTAAGAAAAATGTATTATACTTACATTTGCACGAAAGGAAAGCCTTCATTATTTGATGGCATTCATGGGCTTCTATGTGGGGAGGGGAGCTTGATAGGCCAACTGGTCCATTCTCTGGCATTTTAGAGGAATCACTTTTAAACAAACTCTGAAAGATGGTGGCAAGGAAGTATCACAGCCACCTGAAGAAATATTTCATTATTGAGTATCTTTTGCCCTCAGGAAATTCTTCTGTTACTGTATCTACATTTCCTGCTGCAATTTAAACTATTCAAAATCATCTGGTGCCCAGTGATGCCAGAAAACACCCAATTGTCTCCTCTGTGTTAGAATAGGTCATGGCTGAGGGTTGTTATTCAATGATTTTTACATCCTCTTTAGACTATTATCAGTACAATTAGGCTTCCCTAATAGGTCTTGTTTTATAAAACTTAAAAACATTTTTAATGATAAAACTGTGGGGCGCTGGGTGGCCCAGTCAGTTAAGCGTCTGCCTTAGACTCAGGTCATGATCCTAAGGTCCTGGGATGGAGCCTCGCTGCTGGCTCCCTGCTCAGCAGGAGGGTCTGCTTCTCCCTCTCCCTCTGCCCCTCCACCCTGCTTGTGTTCCTCTCTCTCTTTCTTTCTGTCTCTCTCTCAAATAAATAAATAAATAAATCTTTAAAGGAAAAAGAAAATTGTGCAATAAGACTGGCCAAAACAGGATTACAAAATGATAGGAAGACCATCTCCGGGGTCCTTTTATGCATTTTTTAAAATTTGTATTGCTATCATCTCAGCTTGTAAAATAGCATCATGTCTCTGGCTGTGTGCTTTCATGTCCAAGTGCCTCATTATTATGGAATAATGACATAAGAGTGGACTTGGCAACTGCATAAGTTATAGAAAGAGGTAAAAAAAAAAGAGGATGGAGTGGTTACCTTTGCCATGGGTGCTAGGGTGGCTTTACAGTAGTGACCCTTCAATCTCATCTTCTAGAATGAGAAGGGATTTTTTAACAGGGAAGAGGAGGTTACTTTTAGGATATGATATAAATGGATGGAACCAAAAAATAGACTCATGTTTTCATGCATACCAGCATGCTGATACACAGGGTAAAAGAAATAAAATGAGGGAAGGAAAGTAAAATGTATTGAGCACTGTCTATAACCTGGATGCATCACATACATGGTTTTATTTCATCTTTGCCATGGTTATGTACACTGACCCACAATTTACTCATGAAAAACTCAACAGTTCAGAAGGGTTAATACTGTGCCTGTGGTCAGACAAATAGTAAGTGGTGGAACCAGGATGAGAACCCAGGACAGGCTGATGGTAAAACACGTGCTCTGTGTTCTTCATATTACTCTCTTATTCCAAAATTGATAGATAGATAGATAGATAGATAGATAGATAGATAGATAGATAGATAGATAGACAGATAGATGATAGATAGGTAGATAGACAGACAGTGGTCAGATCATGAGAACCTTGATTGCACTGCTAAGAAATTTGTATTTTATAGGCTGAAGAGAGTTAGAATGATTTTTATAATTTTATTTTTAGAAAAAAAATTATAAAAACAACTCTCACAATAGTGTGGATCAGAAATTTAACATAACAGAAATGATTTCAGAAACCTGTTGTCAGAGGTTAAAGCAATAGTCCAGGGCAGACCCAGTGAAGATCTAACCTAAGGCAGTAGCAGTGAGGATGATATGGAACAAAGAGATTCACAAGCTCTTTCAGTTTTTATCTCTTGGGCTTGGTGACTGCTTTGATGTGGGAATGAAGGTTTCTGAGGAGTCTGGGATCTCTCCCAGTTTACTAACTTTGGCAGAAGATGGGGTGTGGTAAATAACGGTACTATAAATCAAGATAGTAAATGCCAAAAGAAGTAGCCAGTCTGGAAGTAAAAGATGAAGAGTTCGGTTTCAAAGACATGTTAAATTTGAAATAGATATATCCCATAGGTAAGGAGCCTTTCTCAGAACAGCTGAGGGTTGGCAGAGAAGAGAAAAATCATCCTGAGAAAAGACATAAAGTCAGGAGAACATGGGCTTAAGAATAAATCCCAGGGCCATCAACTTTTTAAAAATTTGGATATAGAACAGGAAGTGGATATAGAAGAGGAAGGAGATTCAAATGACTCATCCAAGGGGTGGAAAGTGAACCAGGAGGTATGGTTATCTTAGAATCTGAGACAGGGAAGTATTGAAGAACAAATAATGGTGAGCACAGACAAATTATATTGGAACCTGTAAGAACCTACCAGTTTGAATCATTGTAACATTAGAGGTCCTATCGTCCAGAGAAGCACAAGTAAAGTGATTTGTGCTAAAGAATAGCGGTGGTACACTGAGGAATTGATGAGAAGTGAAGAAGTAGAGATAATGAAATAAAGTGCATTTTTAGGAGCTTGGAATATAATAAATGAATTGAATATACAGAAATCTTAAGTAAATTTATTATCTCTTTAAATGTCTTCAGTAGGGATAATCATCCCCTGTTCCTAGATAAAAACTAGGCAGATTCCATGACTTTTCTTTCAGTTAATAAAAATTCTTTTAGGCACTTCAAATTACAAATCCATTTTCATTTCAATAAGTAAAATTATCCAAACAATATAATAAACAAACTTTAGATGTTTGTTCAAAGATAAACATTTGTTCCTCTCCCTTGGTGAGGAGGGGAATTTCAAGAAGGCACCTCAACTAGGATGGCACCTCCTGCCATCCACACCTCAGCCACTAACTCAATAGTAGCCTCAGCAACCTTCACTGTTGCCTCATCTCCTGATACTATGTGTTCTCTCAGCCTCCCCAGGCCTGACATGCAATCACAGCAACTCTGCACTTAATCCCATCTACCAGGACTTGTGGAGACTCTGGTTCTCTTCCCATTTCCAAATTCATAAGAAAGCCATTCATTGCAAGACACAAGGTCTAGCTTTCCAAATGGCTGCCTTGAGAGGCCTGGGAACACATCCTGGAAGGGTCAAGGGTAGGAAGTTAATACCTCCTGAGTTGAATTTGTACCAAAAAGAGATAAGAAATGGGAAAAAGCCAGGTAAATGCTGCTTCATTACTTCCACTGAGGGAATAATCTTAGGCATGGTGATTCTACAAAGCCTGTCTGGAAGATGTACTTTGGAAACAAGCAACCACCTAATGTACTGCCTGGTACATGTGTTCCCTCTTTCCCTGCCTCACTGTCTTTTTCCTTGATCTTACTATATAGGGATTACACCTCCCTATATAAGCTTTCAGTAGGACTTTCTTAGGGAACTCAGGCCAAGACAGAGGTGGTTGTCTTCTTTTCTCTTTCTTCCCACTAGACAGTAGTTTTTTTCTCTAACCCCTTGAAAGCAGACTTCACTGACACTGTTATGCTATGGCTCTATACTCTGTTTAACATTGACTCGTTCCCTGGGCACTTTGTGGAGACTTTTGGGCGGATCCTCTGATAACTCCCTTAATGTAGACAGTGCCTCTCCTACTTATTCCAAATTCCCCAGTACTATCTCCAATGATACAACTCACAGCTTCTTACTTCTGGACACCACTACCCAGGAGGACACATTTGTTCTCAGATGTGAAACGCAAGTCCACAATTTTCTCCAATTGCAGAGAATACACACATATATATACAACAACACACATTTATGTTATACATTTATGTGTGTATGTGTGTATCATTCATATACATACATATCTATGATATAAGATTCTTTAAGTGGTCCCCTTGAAGCCCTTCTTATAAAGTATAGAGTTGACAAGTTGCACCCTTCATTCCTAAGGGGGAAAGAGGGATATAGACTCATAGCACTCCAAAATTCTCCTCAAATATCTGTCTCAAAAGATACTCTCCTTTATTTCTAACCCTAGATAGTTTTATATTCTTAGTTTGTGAAGGGTTCAAAACTCAAGTAATATATTTTTGGTTATCTACTTTGAAATTCTTTTTTTTTTTTTTTTTAAAGATTTTATTTATTTATTTGACAGAGAAAGACACAGTGAGAGAGGGAACACAAGCAGGGGGAGTGGGAGAGGGAGAAGCAGACTCCCTGCCGAGCAGGGAGCCCAATGCGGGACTCGATCCAGGGACTCCAGGATCATGACCTGAGCCGAAGGCAGTCGCTTAACCAACTGAGCCACCCAGGCGCCCTACTTTGAAATTCTATACATGATCTACTATATCCTCTAAAATTCAACATCTATTGGTTTGCATAGAACAAATCCAACCTGAATATCTTCATAATGAAAAGGATGAGAAATAAGATAGTAGCTAAAGAAAGGAATAGAGTTTAAGAAGTATTTTAAATTTTATTTTATTTTGATGGAAAGTGAAAATGATTTATGTAGGTTCAAAATTCTGCTTGCATGCACTTAGTTGAGAAGAAAATATTTAAAACACATATTAACAAAAGGATATAAGTTTTCTTAGTTTCCTAATCTGCAAAGTGGAGCTAATAATGTCAATTAACATAGAGCAGTTGTGAAAATTAAATGAAACAAAAAATGTTAAATGTGTTAACTCTCTGTGGCCTAGAATAAGAGCTCAAAGAATGTGGAATTTGAATATTAAGCTAAAAATATTTAAAGATTTGCTGGAATCATAACATAGATTTTTTTTTTAACTCAGCTCTTAATCTACCAGTTTTTCAGTGTTTCAGAAACTTGGATAAGAGAAATCTGAATGGATTTATGCTTCATAAATATAAAACCCCTTTCTTTTCTTTTTTCTTTGGTATCCTTTTCTTTTCTTTTTTTTTTTTTTTAATTTTTTTAATTGTTATGTTAATCCCCATACATTACATCATTAGTTTTAGATGTAGTGTTCCATGATTCATTGTTTGTGCATAACACCCAGTGCTCCATGCAGAACGTGCCCTCCTCAATACCCATCACCAGGCTAACCCATCCTCCCACCACCCTCCCCTTTAGAACCCTCAGTTTGTTTTTCAGAGTCCATTGTCTCTCATGGTTCGTTTACCCCTAAAGCCCCTTTCTTTTCAAGGTGACTGCCAATTGGCTTTAAAATTAATCTCTCTCTTTTATTTTCTATAATTTCTAGTATCATTCACATATATGTATGAACATATATGATGCTTTAGCCCAGGTTCTTTTCTCTTTCCAGGAACATTCTGATCTTTTATGTGATTTCATAATAACTGGTTTCCCTGGACTTATTTGAGCCAGTTGTTGCATTTAACAGCAGGTGAGTCATCCAAATCTGCTGACTTCACTTTTCTATTGAGGCAACATTCACCTTTAATAAAGTAATGATAATAGAAGAATATCTAACAGACACTGAGTGCTTGTGTGTAAGGTTCTGTGTTAAAGAGATTATTTGCATTAATACCCACAGTGATCTTGTGAGACATGTATTTTTACTATCCCCATTTCATGAAGAAAACAAGCTTAGAGAGATTAGGTTTTCAAAATGATTCTTCCCCCCCGAATTTGCTAATATCTTAAAAGCAACAAAATTTCAGGAAGGACAGGAATCCTAGTAAGGAGGCAAAGGGCTACAGCTCCTTACCCAGATGTAATGACCTCCCATGGAGCAGCCTTTGCCCTCACTGTGACATGAGTCAGTGCTAGCACTCTACCCACCCCAGAAACATACTTCACTCATAATGAATCCACAGAGATTTTTACTGAAGAATTCAAGGTATGATACAGAAGAATATTTACCTTGCAAAATTGCATAAAATCCTCCTCAGGATTTTCTTTCTCTAAAAAGCCCTTCCCCCAAACCAGGCATTTCATCTCCCTTTTCCTTCCTCTCTATCCCTTACGGAAGAGAATCACCTCAGTTTGAATATAACACTGAAGAAACAAAAGCTAGACAAACAGAAGGCAGTTCAAGGAGTATCAACTGTTACTTAATCATGTTCCTTCAGTTGGGTGGGAAGAGGGTGTCAGTCGCACCCACCTATGTCCAGCGGCCTATCCAATTTATCCATTATGTTCTTAAGACTTATTAAAGATGGAGAGTGGAAAGGCAGCTTGCTGAACCAGGACCAGAACCAATTCCCTAAAAACAAGGACCAAAACACAGAATAGAGAACAGGATGGACATGCCCTCTTAGACACTAGAATAGATGATACCAAGCTTCTCTGTGAGCTCTATGTATCATTAAGTGTTTGAATCAACCTTCATGAATCACCATGCAGAATTCTGAAATTGAATTAGCATTTTAATATCAATTGCCAGTGGCATATTTAGGTGTGGGTTACTACAGAAATAGAGGAAAAGCAGAGATGCTTCCTATTCAGAATAAAAGAAAAAAAAAATAAAGAACAAGAGGAAGGAAGAAGCAATGATAAAATCATTCTAGAAATGTAAAATTTTCTTCACCAAATTGTCTTTTCTAGAACCATGTTTCCAAGTTTTGTCAGACTCTGATTTAGATGGAAATTTTCCTTAAAACACATACATTTATTTATTTATTTATTTATTTATAATTATTTTAAAGTTGTTTTTTTTTTAAAGATTTTATTTATTTATTTGAGAGAGAGAGCATGAGGGGGGGAGGGTCAGAGGGAGAAGCAGACTCCCTGCTGAGCAGGGAGCCCGATGCGGGACTCGATCCCGGGACTCCAGGATCATGACCTGAGCTGAAGGCAGTCGCTTAACCAACTGAGCCACCCAGGCGCCCTAAAGTGTTTGTTTTTAATTATTTTTTAAGTAGTCTCCATGCCAGCATGGAGCCCAATGCAGGGCTTGAACTCATGATGCTGAGATCAAGACTTGAGCTGAGATCAAGAGTCAGACGCCTAACCAACTGAGCCACCCAGGCACCCCAAAACACAGACATTTTAGAGAGAATGTGAAAATAACCATATTTTGTAAATTTCTCTTCCATATCAAATTTGAGAACATAAGTCACATTTTTTTCACAACTAAATATATATTGCTAGTAATGATGGCATAATCACCAACTTCTCTTCAAGTTCCATACAAAGGCTCTAACCCTATGTGAGAAAAATTTTTAAATTTTTATTTCAATTCCAGTTAACATACAGTGTAATATTAGTTTCAAGTGTACAATATAGTGATTCAACACTTCCATACAACACCCAGTGCTCATCACAACAAATGCACCCTTAATCCCCACCATCTATTTTACCCATCCTCCAACCCACCTCCCCGTCTGGTAACCATCAATTTGTTCTCTACAGTTAAGAGTCTGTTTCTTGGTTTGTGTGTCTCTCTCTTTGTTTTCCCCTTTGCTCATTTGTTTTGTTTCTTAAACTCCACATATGAGTGAAATTATACGGTATTTGTCTTTCTCTGACTGACTTATTTCACTTAGTATAATACTCTCCAGCTCCATCCATGGCATTGCTAATGGCAAGATTTCAATTTTTTTATGCGAGAGCAATATTCCATCTTTATTCATTCACCTGTGGATAGACACTTGGGTTGTTTCTACAGTTTGGCTAGTGTAGATAATGCTGATATAAACACTGGGATGCATGTATCCCTTTGAATTAATACTTTTTTTATTCTTTGGGTAAATATCTAGTAGTGCAATTGCTGAATTGTAGGGCAGTTCTATTTTTAACTCTTTGAGGAACCCCCATACTGTTTTCCAGAGTGGCTGCACCAGTTTGCATTCCTACCAATAGTGTAGGAGGGTTCCCCTTTCCCCACATCCTCACCAACAACACCTGTTGTTTCTTGTGTTCTTGATTTTAACCATTTGGACAGGTGTGAGGTGATATCTCATTGTAGTTTTGATTTGTGTTTCCCTGATGATAAGTGATGTTGAGCATCTTTTCATGTCTGTTGGCTATCTGTATGTCTTCTATGAAAAAGTATCAATTCATGTTTTCTGCCTATTTTTAATAAGATTATTTGGTTTTAGGGAGTTAAGTTTTATAAGTTCTTTATGTATTTTAGATACTCTTTATCAGATATGTCATTTGCAAGTATCTTCTCCCATTCTGTAGGCTGCCTTTTTGTTTTGTTGATTGTTTCCTTCACTGCGTGGAAGATTTTTATTTTGATGAAGTCCCAATAGTTTATTTTTCCTTTTGTTTCCCTTGCCTCATGAGACATATCCAGGAAGAAGTTGCTACAGCCTAGGACAAAGAGGTTGCCGCCTGTGTTCTCCTCTAGGATTTTTATAGTTCAGGTCTCACATTTAGGTCTTTAATCCATTTTGAATTTATTTTTGTGTATGGTGTAAGAAAGTGGTTCAGATTCATTCTTTTGCATGTTGTTGTCCAGTTTTCCCAACACCATTTGTTGAAGAGACTACCTTTTTCTCATTGGATATTCTTTCCCGCTTTGTCAAAGATTAATTGACCATATAGTTGTGGTTTCATTTCTGGGTTTCCTATTCTGTTCCATTGATCTATGTGTTTATTTTTGTGCCAGTACCATACTATCTTGATGACTATAGCTTTGTAATATAACTTGAAGTCCGGAATTGTGATGCCTCCAGCTTCACTTTTCTTTTTCAGAGTTGCTTTGCTATTAGGAGTCTTTTGTAGTTCCATATAAATTTTAGGACTGTTTGTTCTAGCTCTCTGAAAAATGCTGTTGGTATTTTGATAGGGATTATATTAAA
This sequence comes from Mirounga angustirostris, assembly GCF_029215605.1. NCBI lineage: Eukaryota > Metazoa > Chordata > Mammalia > Carnivora > Phocidae > Mirounga > Mirounga angustirostris. Next base: position 109,495,008 of record NW_026991716.1, read on the forward strand.
TGTGTAAATTGCTTTGGGTAGTATAGACATGTTAACAATATTTGTTCTTCCAATCCATGAGCATGGAATGTCTTTCCATTTCTTTGTGTCCCCTTCAGTTTCCTTCATCAGTGTTTTATAGTTTTCAGAGTACAGGACTTTCACCTCTTTGGTTAGGTTTATTCCTAGGTATCTTATTATTTTTTGGTGCAATTGTAAATGGAATTGATTCCTTGATTTCTCTTTCTGCTGTTTCATTATTGGTAAATAGAAATGCAACAGTTTTCTGGACGTTGATTTTGTATCCTGCGACTTAACTGAAGTCATGTCTCAATTCTAGCAATTTTTTGGTGGAGTCTTTTAGGTTTTCTATACAGAGTATCACGTCATCTGCAAATAGTGAAAGCTTTACTTTGTTGATTTGGATGCCTTTTATTTCTTTTTGTTGTCTAATGCTGTGGCTAGGTCTTCCAGTTCTATGATAAATAACAGTGGTGAGAGTGGACATCACTGTCATGTTCCTGACTGTAGAGGAAAAGCTCTCATTTATTTCCCTTTCAGGACGATATTAGCTGTGGGTTTTCATATATGGCCTTTATTATGTTGAGGTATGTTCCCTCTAAACCTACTTTGTTGAGGGTTTTTTATCATGAATGGATGTTGTACTTTGTCAAATGCTTTTTCTGCATCTATTGAAGTGATCATATATTTCTTATCCTTTTTTTAAATTAATGTGGTATATCACATTGATTGATTTGCAGATATTGAACCACCTTGCAATCCAAGAATATATCCCATCTGATGATAGTGAATGATCTTTTTAATGTGTCATTGGATTTAGTTTGCTAGTATTTTATTGAGAATTTTTGCATCCATGTTCATCAGGGATATTGGCCTGTAATTCTCTTTTTTAGTGCAGTCTGTTTGTGGTTTCAGAGTAATGCTGACTTCAAAGAATGAGTTTGGAAGTTTTCCTTTCTTTTCAATTTTTTGGAATAGTTTGAGAAGAATAGGTATTAACTCTTTAAATGTTTGGTAGAATTTGCCTATGAGGCCACCTGGCCCTGGACTTCTGTGTGTTGGGAGTTTCTTGATTACTGATTCAATTTCTTTCCTGGTTATTGGTCTGTTCAAGTTTTCTATTTCTTCCTGCTTCTGTTCAGTAGTTTATATGTTTCTAGGAATGTATCCATTTCTTCCAGGTTTGTCCAATTTGTTGTCATATAGTTTTTCACAATATCCTCTTGTAATTGTTTGTATTTCAGTGGTATTGGTTGCTATTTCTCCTCTCCCATTTGTGATTTTATTTATTTGGATCCTTTCTCTTTTCTTTTTGATAAGTCTAGGTAGAGATTTATCAATTTTATTAACTTTTTCAAAGAACCAGTTCCTGGTTTCACTGATCACTTCTATTATTATTATTATTTTTTTTAGTTTCTATATCATTTATTTCTGCTCTAATCTTTATCATTTCCTTCCTTCTGCTGGCTTCAGGTTTCATTTGCTATTCTTTTTCTAGCTGCTTTAAGTGTAAGATTACGTTGTTTACTTGAGATTCTTCTTGTTTCTTAAGGTAGGCTTGTATTGCTTATATCCTTCCCTTTTAGGGTCACTTTTGCTGCATCCCAAAGGTTTTGAACTGTTGTGTTTTCGTTTTCATTTGTTTCCATGTATTTTTTTATTTCTTCTTTGATTTTCTGGTTGACCCATTCATCATTTAGTAACATATTGTTTAAACTCCATGTATTTGTGGCCTTTCCTAATTTTTTCTTGTGGTTGATTTCTAGTTTCATAGAGTTGTGGGTTAGAAAATGTGCATGGTATGATCTCAGTCATTTTGTATTTGCTGAGGCCTGATTTGTGACCTAACATGTGATCTATTCTGGAGAATGTCTTATGTGCACTTGAAAAGAATATGTATTCTGCTGTTTTAGGATGGAATGTTCTGAATATATCTGTTAAGTCCATCTGGTCCAGTGTGTCCTCAAAGCCATTGCTTCCTTGTTTATTTTCTGTTTAGATGATCTGTCCATTGATGTAAGTGGGGTGTTAAAGTTCTCTACTATTATTGTATCATTATCAATTAGTTCTTTTATATTTGTTATTAATTGTTTTATGTATTTGGGTGCATAAATATTTACAATTGTTATATCTTCCTGCTGGATTGTTCCTTTATTATAATATAGTGCCCTTCTTTTCTGTTATAGTCTTTGTTTTAAAGTCTAGTTTTTCTGATATAAGTATCGTTACTCTGGCTTTTTTTTTGACATCCATTTGTGTGACTGTTCCCATGTGATTTTTCCCATTTAGCACTTTGAATATATCATGCCACTCTCTTCTCTTCAACGTTTCTCCATCCCATCACTTTCAATCTGCAGGTGTCTTTAGGTCCAAAATGAGTCTCTTGTAGGCAGCACATAGATGGGTCTTGTTTTTTTTATCCATTCTTATATCCTATGTCTTTTGACTGGAGCATTTAGTACATTTATATTCAAAGTAATTATTTTTTAAGATTTTATTTATTTTAGACAGAGAGAGAGCACAGGGAGGAGCAGAGAGAGAGGGACAAGCAGACTCTGCACTAGGCACAGAGCCCGATGTAGCGCTCAATTCCACAACCCTGAGATCATGACCTGAGCCCAAATCAAGAGTTGCATGCTTAATTGACTGAGCTACCCAGACACCCCTCAAAGTAATTACTGATGGATGTGTATTTATTGCCTTTTTATTACTCATTTTTTCATTGTTTCTGGAGATTATTTTTATTCCTTTCTTGTCTATATCATTTTTGGTTTCTCCTTTGCAGTCCAAGAGTCCCCTTTAATATTTTTTGCAGGGCTGGTTTAGTGGTAATGAAATTCTTTAGTTTTTATTTGGGAAACTCTTTATCTCTCCTTCTCCTTCTATTCTGAATGATAGCCTTGCTGGAAAGAGATTTGGCTAGAGATTTTTCCCATTTAGCACTTTGAATATATCATGCCACTCTCTTCTGGCTTGCCAAGTTTCTGTTGAGAAGTCTCCAGCTAGCTTTATGGGTCTTCCCTTGTAAGTTAAGGACTTTGTCTTGCTGCTTTTAAGATTTTTTCTTTATCACTATGTTTTGCAAATTTAACTACAATATGTCTTGCTGTTGGCCTGCTTTTGTTGATTTTGATGGGAGTTCTCCATGCCTCCTGGATCTGGATGTCTGTTTCTTTCCCCAGATTAGAGAAGTTTTTAGCTATTATTTCTTCAAATAAATTTTCTGCCCCCTTTTCTCTCTTTTCTTATAGGACTCCTATAAAACAAATGTTATTACATTAGATGGAGTCACTGAGTTCCCTAAGTCTATTCTTGTGTTGCATAATTCTTTCTCTTTTGTTCAGCTTCATTATTTTCCATTATTTTGTCTTCTAGGTTACTAATTCATTCCTCTGCTTCTTTCAGCCTGCTGTTCATTGGGTCAAGCCTGTTTCCAATCTCATTTATTGTATTCTTCATCTCTGACTCTTTTTTAATTCTTTTATCTCTGTGGTAAGAGTCTCACTGATGTCTTCTATTCTTTTCTGAAGCCCAGTGAATATCTTATGATTGTTGCTTTAAATTCTCCATCAGGCACGTTACTTACATCTGTTTCACTTAGATCTCTGGCTTGGGCCTTATCTTGTTCTTTTATCTGGGATAAATTCCTCTGTCTTGGCCTTGTTTGTCTAAGTTTCTGCCTTCTTCTTTGTTGTTAGAAAAGGCAGTTATGTCTCCTGCTCCTGAAAATAATGGCCTTATGAAGAAGAGGTCATTTGGAACCTAGGGCCTGGCACTTCAGGGGGTATCTCCGGTGTGTGCTGCATTCTCTGTGCTGTTGTGTTTTGGTCGTTCTGTCCTTCAGACCAGTCATCTGCAAAGGCTCTCCTTGCCTGTTATGGGCAGTGTTTGATCCCTGGCCTAAATGTGATGAGCTTTAGCAAGGTGTGCTCTGGTCAGTTTGTGATATGAAACCTGATACTATTTGCACCAGAACTGAGGCCTGCAGAACTCTCTGGTCAGGAGACATGGTGTGGGCAGGGATTTGTGCTGGTCTTCTGGGGTAGGGTCCACCACACTGGAACTAAGGCAAGCTTGACTGAAAATGGCAGTTCTGCCAGGGCACGGGTCGGGGGTGGGGAGGGTGTAAGCAAGTTAGGCAGCCATTGTCAGTGCTTTGCTCCTTCCCCCAGATGGCTCTGTGTTTATGCTAAGGTGGGGGTGGGGGGTGGGACATGGCGCCAGCCAGCTCCTTTGTTTTCTGAGAGGCATCTCTCTGTGAACACTGCCTCTCAGGGATGTGCTCAGAGAAGAGAAGAGAATAATTTCCCCCTTGTGTGCCCAGGCATTCTTCAGATCAGATCTCTGTTTCCATGCCTTCTTCCCCAGGTTGTTTGCCTGCTTTCTCTCCAGGAACAGAGCAGTGCTCTCCAGGCTCTATCCCAACCAAACCCACTGACATTTAAAATTCTAGGCTTTAAGTCCTCCTGGTTGCAAGAATTCACAAAATTCAGCCCCTCTCATTTTCCAAGCCAATGGCTTTGGGAAAATGTTCAATTTGTGTGTTCCCTTATGTGTTCCTCTCTCTCTCTCTCTCTCTCTTGCTCTCGCTCTTCTCTGGGACCACAACTCTCTCCCCTCCACAGCACCTGCAATCCATTTCTCCTTTAAACCATGTCTCTGCATTTCCTATGAGGTGGTTTCCTCTTTCCCTTTAGTTGTGGAGTTTGTTCTGTCAGTCTTCAGGTTGATTACTGGGGTATTTAGAATGATTTGATAGTTATCTAGTTGTGTTCATGGGACAAGATGAACCTAGGGTTGTCCTACTCTGCCACCATCTTCTCTGTCTTCCAATTCAAGTCCCTTTGTGAGAATTTTTGACTTAAAAATTGAAGCATGAAATCCTCATTTTGAAAATGTAGACAGTTTTCTAAGCCTGAAAAAGATCTTTTGACCAGGGAAAGCCAACTCCAAAGGAATAAATTGTCTTTTTATAAACTTGATCTTGATCTTCCTTATAGAAAATGGAATGTTTTTGCCATTTGTATCATTGGCTTGCAAGTTTATATCCATGTAAAATAGTTAAGGTCAATGTATTTGCCTTTTTTTTTTTTTGTAAATACAATGACTGTATCTATACTATTATAAACAATCCAGAAGAAAAGAAAAATATCAATCAGTAATGCTTACCAAAGATATAGATGCTAAAATGTTGCAACACTTTTCACTGAGATATCATAGTAAAATGTAACCCAACTAAGAATTGAATTTGCTATTTATGACTTTGAGGACAAAAAATTGTTCATTAAATTGACATTCCTTGGCTATTTCTGATTTTTTATTTAAAATAAGTTTCTCTCACTTTATCTCTTTATTCAATATCCCTTTTATAAGACAAATTATTTATATCAATTTTACAAAATATTTCTACTGCATTACGAAATTTAAATTCCATTGAAAAGACTATACAACTTCTTACATATCTAAGTCATAGTTAATTCTTATATATTTCAAGATAAGGAAAACTTTCCATTAAAAAATCAAAATATTTAACTAAATCAATATTTACTAGTGAAAATCAATGTAATAATTATCTCCTTGCCTTCTTTTCTTTATCTTAAACTGGAATTACTTCAGATTCCAGATTTATTTCAGGATTCTAGATCAAAGAATTCACAACTGCAGTAATTCAGATGCCAGCAACTGGAATTCACATTAATCCATCCCATACCCTACCACAGCTCTCTGAAGCCTATGACATCTGAATAGTCATACTACAGCCAGGGCAAGACTAAGTCCTGCCTAGGTTTTAGCATTTGCCAATAGTAAGTCATTTATCTATATGTTTGACTATACACTATATTCAAGTTTATCACTATGAGAGGTTAAATTGACCTTCCTTCCAAATACTCTGTATTTCAAGTATTTTAACAACTCCACCGATAATTCTCTAACTGGTTTCACTTTGAAGGAGATTTACCATTTTTTAGAAGTTCAGAGTTTAACCCTAGAAGACCCTCCATTTCATGCATGAAACTGAGAGGTTCTGGAAAATAAAGAGAAGGATAAAACGTAAGGGTCCCCATGCACTCCAACTTTATTTTACCATACCTCCCAGGTTTTAATTCTCTCTTCCTTTATTTTCCATCTGGCCTTACTAATGATCTTTGGTCCACGTTGACCAATGGGAAAGCCTGGGCCAGAGCCTGTGTTAAGAAGAGATATACTGAGTAGAGGCCTAAAGGAAGACTCAGAATCCATAGGATTCAAGGCCATCCAGATTTTAAATGAAGTTTTCACAAGGGTAGCCTGGGTGGTTCAGTCAGTTAAGTGTCTGCTTTCGGCTCGGGCCATGATCTCAAGGTCCTGGGATTGAGCCCTACATTGAGCCCTGCATCAGGCTCCCTGCTCAGTGGGGAGTCTGCTTCTCCCTCTCGCTCTGCTCCCCCCAACCCTGCTCATGCTCTCTCTCTCTCTCTATCTCTCAAATAAATAAATAATTTTTTTAAAAAAAGTCTTCACAAATGTCTTCCTAAATTATTGCACCTAGATTAAAAAATAATAATAGAAATAAATGAAAACCTTCTTAATAAAAAGATATGCTCCATATTTTCATAAGCCTATTAATACTGAATGTTTTTTGGTAAATTAACAAAAAACACTGGATTATCTACAATAAAATTAATAATATTATGTTTGGAATTCAAGTAGTTCTAAAGCTTGCTACTTTTATATATATATACAAAATATATATACACACCCTTTTTACTTTTACAACTTATTAAGGGGGTAGAACCTACGCCATATCACTACTGTGCATGTAGCTCTTAGCATAGCCACTGGTATGATATAGGAGCTCAACAAACATTGTATTAGTTAGTTAACCTCTATTATATTCCTAGTCTGTGCCTGAAACTTGTACAGAGCAGGAACTAAAATTATGAGACATTTCCCACTGTCTTCCAAGAGCTTACAGTCAAATAGGTGAGACAAGGCCTCTCACATAAAGTTATTAAGGTTCCATTAGAGAATAAATATCTTGAGATAACAATGCAAGATGATAAATATGTGGTTAGGTGTGAACAACTGCACTTAATAGAAGAATCAGATAATGGTGTTACATTTCACAAACTGTAGCATCAGAACATCTCTCTTCTTGTATCCAAAACAGAGGTGCCCATATTATATAGCTATTAGCACAGTTAGGGCAATTCTAACCCTGAAGTAGAGATGACTGAACCTCCATTCAAGCCACAACATGCTTCTTTGCTAATGATACCCAAAGTCTTGATTGAGACAAACAGGTGTCACAGTACTTATTTAGCTACTGTCTGCCTCATCTATGAGGTTAAATGCCTTCTGATATCTTTAATACTGACATAATAGCTAATAATATAAGCAAACTGAAAGACTATCCCATTGTCCTTGCATGGTATTGAGCAGAATTTAGTGAGCTATACAGCTGGCTATCAAGGTCTTTTTCCAAAAAGGGTCAAAAAGTTCTAGAAAGCAGATAATACAGAAAGAAATTACCCTATTTTCATGAGAAATTTTATTAAAAAATTAAAGAACACATTAAAATTTGGTGAAACCACAAATAATTAAAGATAAAACAAGAATAGATGGTAGCATGGAGAATACAATTTTATATTCAAATGAAATCGCTTTATATCCAAAATAGTTTTGCTGAAAACAAAGTGCTTCAAAGATTTCCCTTTGTTTAACTTCAATAGTCACACAAATGTTTGATAGAAATATAATTTCTAAACCTATTTTGAGAATTTTTAAAACTATAAAAATGCATAATACGATATGTAACATATTTTCACATACTGGAGAACCTGTGATACTAATCTTGACTCCAAGGCTAAATCATTTTAATGCAGATTTTAGTATAAAACTTCTGCTATCTCTATGTATATTTTGAACTTCCTACAAATGTGGTATTCACTAGGAAGTTTATAACTTTGCATTGGTCTTTTTAGGTGTTCAAGTCTATGCATATCTAATTTTATAACACTGGACAAGAGAAGAAAACATCTCAATACTGTGTAATCAAATCAAACTATTCAAATAAATGGACTAATGATACAAGACAGTAGCCATTAATTTGAATCATAAGTCCAAATTTCAAATTTTTATTTTCTTTAAAATAGTCTTATTCTTCTTGTATATTTTCTTTATAAGTTCTGCAAATTTAAATTTATCAGATAAATTTATACATATATTTTATAACCTATAAAATAAATGTGTATGTTTTATTTATAAATTTTATCATTTATAAAATAAATTCCTATTAGTAAAATGTACATTAGATTTTTGTTTCTTTTGCTTTTAAGAGGGATCACATATAGTTGTTAATAGTCTGATGTACCATTATACTGTTAAACCAAATCTCATTCTTGCTCCAACTTAGTTTCATTATTTACTCTAATAAAATTGCTCTATAACAAAACCAGTATTAATCTCAAAAAAATGAATTGTCTTCATTGAACCATGCTCTCTCTGCTGCATATATATTGTTCCCAACTACCCCTTTTAATATCTTGCACTCCAGTCACAATGTCTCCAACTTTAGTTCTGATTTCTCTGACCATTTTGTTTCCTTCTCAACATCTGGGGTATTTTACCCCTGACCATTAATACTGGTATCTCTAAACCTCAGTCTTTGCCTTTTGTATTCTCTAAACTTTACCCTCAGGAACCTCATCTGTTCCCCTGACTTTGATTGTATATCTCTAATATTTCACATTAAGTGCATGGCATATGTGACAGAAATCTTGCATTGACAAACTATCCCCAAAACTACATACTGACATAAAATGACCATTTTATTTAGTTTATAATTTAGAGCTAAAGTGCCCAATAAGGGCTCAGCTTGATGTTTCAGCTTTGATCTTCTTGACTTCAGCTTGGACAGTTAGAATATCTGGAGAATACACTTTTCTTAAAAAAATGATTTTTTTTTTCATTTATTTATTTTAGAGAGATAAAGGGAAGAGCAGATGGAGGGCAGAGGGAGAGAATTTCAAGAAGACTCTGCACTGGGCATAGATCCTGACACCGGGCTCAATCTCATGACCCTGAGATCATGACTTCATACAAAATCAAGAGTTGGACACCCAGCTGACTGAGCCATCCAGGTGCCCCTGGAAAATACACTTCTTAAAGTTATTAAAAAATGTCTTTGCTTACATGTTTTCACCTAGCTGCTCCTTGTGTGTCTGATATCTCTCTCCCTCTCTTCGGGGCCTCTCCATATGGCTTGGACCTGTAGCATGGAGGTTTCTGGGTAGCTGCAGTTCTTACACTGTAAGTAGCATCCATGAGGCAGAAAGTGGAGGTTTCCAGGCTATTCAAAGGTCTGGAACAGCATTACTTCCTCCATATAACATCATATTGCCACCTCAGTGGAAGATCACGTGCCCATCTTTATTCCCCTGACTTACTATCTTTTTCCTTCTGCTCCTTCAATTCATGTCTCTCTTCCTTTAGAAAATATTTTCCTGTGACTTATTTCCAGATTAACTTCTGGAGTTAATTCTGAGTTCCTCTCCCGCAGAATTTAGACACTAACTTCATATATTATTAGGTGTAATGGACATTTCTTACTTTTTGAATGTTCATCATTGAGGCCCTTCTTTCCTATTAGTAATCCAAATTTATCTGGTAATCCCTCATTTTGTAGAAATCTTTGGATGTTTTAGCCACCTCCTACAAAATAAGTTGTGTTAGGGTCTCCAGAGAAATAGAACCAATAGAGGTTTATGTGTATGCATATGTGTGTGTGTATGAGAGAGAAGAGATTTTTTTTAAGGAATTGGCACTTGTTATTGTGTGGTCTGGCGATTCCAAAATCTAATAGGGTAGTGCAGCAAGCTGAAGACTCAGGGGAAAGTTCAGTTCAAGTCCAAAGGCAGTCCTCTAGCAGAATTCCTTCTTGCTGGGAGGGGTTCAGTCTTCATTCCAGTAAGGCCTTCAGTTAACTGGATGAGGCCCATTCACATTACAGAGAGTAATCTGCTTTATTCAAAGCTTACTGATGTAAACATTAATTTCATCCAAAAACACTTTCATAGAAATATCCAGAATAACATTTGACCAAATATCAGAGTACTATGGCCTGGCCAAGTTGATGCATAAAATTAACTATCACAGATGCCAAACAGATTTGTTCCTCCCTTTTTCTCCATAGGGTGGACACCTAATATAAGTTCAGTAAATCGGATGCTCTTTCTTGGTTGCTGCATCCTGAGCAATTAATGCAATGATATCAGGAAAGCAGGAGGTCATATTCATTGCAGCATCAGGAGTGGCATCAGATTGTTTCTGCAGTATAACTACTGCTATATTTCTGCTGCTCAGTCTTCTATAGTTTCCTTGGTTTCTTCTCACTGGTAAGCCCAGTCATTTGTACTCCCATGGAGTCTGGAGCCTTTACATATATTTCCAATGGACTCACTTTTTTTCTGCAGATAAACAGCGTTGGCTTCTGCTCCTTGAAATCACATTATGCTCAATACTACATCATGCTACTTAGGTACTTTAGTTGTTCTGAGAATAAATGAGTTAATAAATGAGAAGCATAATGAACAAATTCCTTACATAGCAGGATGACCAATGAAATATTTTTCCTCATCGTCTTCATTTTCTTCTTTCTATTCTTCCTTATTATTATTAAAATTATCATAATAATCATTATTGAACTTTCTATATATGTTTGAACAAGGAATATGACTCCTAGCATAATACTCTGGACAATGTAGTACCCAGTTCAATTCATTAGCCTGCTTGGCTCATATGCAATAAGATGAAAACTTTGAGATGCTAAGGGACTTAGGTAGTTGATGCAATAAGCTATCCATTTCAGTACTGAACTCTCTAAACTCTGCTACATTTCACTACATACTTGAAATATTTTGGTTATCTACAGTAAAAAAAAATCTTAAGAGCATGGAAATTGGCGATGCAAAAAATAATCAAAATTGACTTTTCAGAACTATAAATGAAACTTTATTCAAATTGAAAGTTAGAAAGTAAGTACTAGTTCCCTGAAATTTCTATCAATAAATTCCACAGCAGACTGCTAACAAGTACAGTGTTTCTTTTTGAGCTGATGAAAATGTTCTGGAATTAAGGGCACCTGGTTGGCTCAGTTGGTAGAGCATGCAATTCTTGGTATCAAGGTTGCAAGTTTGAGCCCTTCATTGGGTGTAGAGATTACTTAAAAATAAAATCTTAAAAAAAAGTGTTCTGGAATTAGAAAGAAATGATGGATGCACAACTTTGTGAATATACTAAAAACTACTTGAATTATACACTTGAAAATCATGAATTTTATGGTAAGTGAATTATATATCTCAATATTATATATCTTAATAAAAAGAGATTTTTTTAAGAAAATCAATTAACTATGCTGTAAATATCTACTTAGTGATTCAGATTATAGGTGTCCACTTTCTAGAAATGTATTCTTTATTGCACAGCCAGGATTCCTGTATTACCGGAGAAAATTTCTAAATTACTGTTATTTATTTCTTGGGCAGTTTTTAAACCTGTCAACCTATGGTATTCACTTTAAATGAAAACTTCATCATTCAGATTTCAGATGAAATCTAGTTGTGGAATTCAGCCATTCCTAATGGACACATATTTTATCATATCTAGAGATTTATCTGGCAGGTACTTAGTAAAGTAAGGAAATGGATTGATTCCAACAATATTTGAAGTTGTACGGTGAGCGAAAGCATCCAACCCACATGAATAAATCAATGACACCTTTCCATTTCTTCGTCATAGCTGAAATATCCAAGTATGCTTAGGAGTGGCTGCATCTAAACATGTTTAAGAAGAAATATTCATCGTTCTTTTTTTTTTTACTTCCAAGCACATAACTGGGGACGAATAAAGGTTACATGATAATGGTACTGATGACTACACACAGCACATAAGGAACACACTAACTACATATTATTTGCCGATATTGCTTTGAGAAACAGATAGGGAAATATTTCAAAGTCTTCAAACTCCAACTTAAGAAGAAACATTTTACAATAATTCACCTGTTGCTTCCATTCAAGGAATCTGATGTAGTTCCCAAGACAGTTCTTTAACAGAGAATGTATCTGAAATCTCACAGCAACATGACAAGAAAAGAAAGGAAGGAGGTGGGGAGAAGGAGAAGAAATAGTTGTTAAAACTGGCAACACACCAAGATTCAGGTTTAGTACTCCACTGCATACAATGGGATTGGACCATTTTATCTTCTGAGTTTCTCTTGCTCTCTCTCTCATTCTCTCTCTCATCCCTTCACCCCCGCCCCCCGCTGCCTCCACCGCCACCACAACCCCACCTCTCCCTTTCAAGCAATCGACTTATCATTGTGCCCAGGCTTGATTAGATTTATAGTTTGTTTATCTGAGAGCTCAATGCTTTATTGCATCCAGAAGCCAAAATACGTGCACCTCCACAACCCAGCTGAATAAAACAAACTCATTTTGATCTTTGTGTACAAAGCCATCAGCCCTGGTTCAAAGTGTAGTGCAGCCAGCTCTGGACGGCAGATGCAGAGTTCAGCTCTTCTCCTGGGCCCTTGGTTTCAATTAGGCTGTCTGCCAAGTGGCCCATGTGCCTCTGTGTGCTGAAACATTGCTTTGAGGCAGCTTTTTTAAATTAGGAAATAAAGACTTCCCATGTGATTTGCTATATATACAATTTATGACAATTGATTTTTATAGTTAAAATACATACATTTTTAACATATTTCTCTTTCTGCAAAATAGCAGCTTTCTAACAAGAGAAGATAATTAGCAAAGTGTAAATATTGCATTTCATTTACTCTTCCTACTCTAAAATTAACTCAAACATACATTGAAATGATACTAAAGACCACTGGGTTTCTAAAATAAATGACTTCTTTGTCTTAAGGTGGTAGGGGGGAAGGGAGGACAGTGGGATATAGGCAAGCACGTTCTAAATTCTAGGAACTGTAAATAGGGAAAAAAAATATGAACAAAAAAGAAGCTATAATTACTTGAAATTGACCAGTTCCTCAACCAGAGTAGATGATATTTTTCTTGCTTTCATTACCATTTGGGCCTTTTACCTCCTGAACTTTCAAACACAACCTTGTGACCTGGCAGTAGATATAACAAATTCCAAAGCCAACTTCTAATGTCCAGCTGATTCCTGGTAGAAGCATGAGTGAAATGCACAGCAAATGTCTGTGATTCACAGCCCCGAATGCCCACATATGTATGCAAATATAATTCTCACCAAAGTTAGCCTCATGTGGCAAAAAATCTAGAAACTATTGAAAGCGGTTATCTAGTTGCTCCAAGCTATTAATAATACCCTTCTGTTGCTACTTAGAGGAGGCAGCCAAGTCCTACTAGGACTGGAGGAGCCTGGAGGGGCAGCAACCATCCCATAAGGAAGGTCCAAGCTATGGAAAAACCAGGAAACCAGGACAGCTTGCAACCTTTTGCAAGGATTCAGGTCAACTTTGAAGAAGCTCCCACACAAACCTAGATTACCCTTAAATTCAGAGGCATTTAAATCCTAAAGACCCGGACTCACAAATTGAGCCATCACTTAGCAGATGTTTGCCACAGCCAATGCCAAGCCAAACCGAAAATAACTGGGCACCAACAATAGCAATTGAATGGTAACCAGCTGTTAGTGCTGATTTTAAGCAGGCCCCATACCATGCTAGGCCACTCACACAGCAGGAACACATAAGTGTGGCATACACTTTTTTCTTTCTTTCTTTCCTTTTTTTTTTTTTTTAGTGACCAGATGGTTTTATTGAGTCATTTTCCTGTTTTCCATAAAGCTGAATTACTACATTCCTAAAAATCTTCTCTATTTCTATTTCTAAATTAGAACATTGCCCATATACTCGGTGCTTGATCTTGAAAATGTACCGAAAATTATGGTACTATGCTTGCTTGATGCAGGAAATTTCAATAACAGAGAAAGAAGTAACTTTCTGAAAAACATAACTTTGTTGAAGAATTCTTTGGTAACTTTTTATAATCAAGGATGGAAATATATGATTCATGTCAGTGTTAAGATATTTTGATATTTTCCTCTTTCTAAAGGTGTCATCACAATCCAAAATTTATAAATTTTCTGTATATATCTTGCTACATCCAATGTGGTACAAAGTAGATGAGATAATCTTTTCCTCTTTAGCACTTACTATGAAACATACACAGACTTAATGCAGCTGAACTAACATTTACCAGACATCTATAGCATTGGCCTGTTCTTTTCTTTTCTTTTTATTGTTTGACTCCCTGAACCCGTTTCTCCCATCCTCCACCCCATGCCTCTGGAAACCACCTATTCTCTGTATCTGTGAGCTTGGTATTCTGTTTTTTATTTTATTTTTTATTTTTTAGATTCCATATGTAAGATATCACATAATATTTGTCTTTCTCTGTCTGAGTTATTTCGCTTAGCACAATGCCCTCAAGCTCCATCCATGTTGTTGCAAATGACAAGAATTCATTCATTTTTATCACTGAGTAATATTCCAATGTGTGGCTATTAGTAATATTATGACACACACACACATATATATATGTGTATATATATATATATACATATATATATATATATATATATCTCACAGATTCTTTATCTACTCATCTACCAATGGAGATTTAGGTGTTTCCATATCTTAACTATTGTAAATAATGCTGCAATGAACTTGGGTGTTCATGTATCTTTTATTTTTCTTTTTGAGTTAGTGTTTTCATTTTCTTCACATAAATACCCAAAAATGAAATTGCTGAATCATATGGTAGTTTTATTTTTTATTTTTTCAAAACCTCCACAGTATTTTCCGTAGTGGTTTCACCAACTTACATTTCCACCAACAGTGCACAAGAATTCCCTTTCTCCACAGCCTTGCCAACACTTGTTATTTCTTATCTTTTTGATAAAAGCCATTTTAACAGGTGAGAGGTGATAGCTTAGTGTGGTTTTGACTTGCATCTCCCTGATAATTAATGATGTTGAGCATCTTTTCATGTATTTTTGGTCATCTGTATGTCTTCTTTGGAAAAATGTCTATTCTGTGTTCCACCCATTTTTCAATCAGATTTTTTTTTGCTATTGAGTGTATGAGACCTTTATGTATTTTGGATATTAGCCCCTTGTCAGATATATGATTTGCAAATATTCCTATCAGTAAGTTACCTTTTCACTTTGTTGATGGTTTCTTTTGCTGTGCAGAAGCTTTTTAGTATGATGCAGTCCCACTTACTTATTTTTGCTTTTGTTTTAATTCTTTTAGTGTCAGATTCAAAGAAAAATCATCACCAAGACCAGTGAGAAGGAGCTTACTCCCTATGTTTTCTTCTAGGAGTTTTATGGTTTCGAGTCTCACATTCAAGTCTTTAATCTATTTTGAGTTTATTCTTGTGTATGGTTTAAGATAATGGTTGTGTTTAATTTTTTGCCTGTGGCCGTCCAGTTTTCCCAGAACCATTTACTGAAGAGACTATTCCTTCCCCGTTATATATTATTGGCTCCTGTGCCATAAATAAATTGACCATATATATATTCATGGATTTATTTCTGTTCCATTAATCTAAGTGTCTATTTTTATGCCAATATTATTTTAATTAGCATTTCTTTGTAATAAAGTTTGAAATCAGGAAGCATGTCTCCAGCTTTACTATTTTTTCTCAGGATTGCTCTGACTATTCAGGGTTTTTAGTGCTTCCATGCAAATTTTAGAATTGTTCATTCTAGTTCTGTGGAAAATGTCATTAGAATTTTGATAAGGATTGCATTGAATCTGCAGACTGCTTTGGGTAGTATGGGCATTTTATTGATTCTTTCAATTCATGAGCGTGGAATATCTTTCCATTTACTTGTGTCTTCTTGAATTGACTTCATTAATGTCTTTTAGGTTTCAATATGCAAGTCTTTCACCTCCTTGGCTAAATTTATTCTTAGGTATTTTATTCTTTTTGATGCAGATGTAATTGGATAGTTTTCTTATTTTCTTTTTCTGATAGTTCATTATTAGTGTACAGAAACACAACAGATTTTTTAATATTGATTTTGTATCTTACAGCTTCTCTGAATTTATCAGTTTAACAGTTTTTTGATGGCATCTTTAGGGTTTTCTATATATAATATCATGTCATCTGCAAATACAGTTTTACTTCTTCCTTTACAATTTGGATGTCTTTTATTTTTATTTTCATTTAATTATTCACTTTGCCTAATTGTTCTGTCAATATTGAATAAAAGTGGAAAGAGTGGGCACCTTGTCTTGTTCCTAATCATAGAAGAAAGGCTTTGAGCTTTTCATCATTGAGTATGATGTTATCTCTGGGCTTATCATATGGCCTTTATTATATTGAGGTACACTCCCTTTATACCCACTTTGTTGAGAGTTTTTATCATAAATCGATGCTGAATTCTGTCAAATGTGTTTTCTGTATCTACTGAGATACAGAGATATCCTTCATTATGTTAATTAGTATATTATATTGACTGATCTGTGAATGTTGATCCATCCTTGAATTCTTGGAATGAATCCCATTTGATCATGGTGTATGATCCTTTTAATGTTTTGTTGAATTTGGTTTGCTACTCTTTTGCTCAGGATTTTTCATCTATGTTCATTAGGGATAGTGGCCTGCAATTTTCTCTTCTTGTGGCATCCCTGTCTGATTTTGGTATCAGGGTAATACCAGCCTCATAAAACGAGTATGGAAGAGTTCCCTCCTCTTCTATTTTTGGAAGAGTTTAATGAGGATTGGTATTATCTTTGAATGTTTGGTAGAATTTGCCAGTAAAGCAGTCTTGTCCTAGACTCTTGTTTGTTGGGAGGTTTTTGATTACTGATTCAATCTCTTTGCTATGCCTTTTCATATTTCTATTCATCATGAGGCAGTCTTGATAAGCTGTATGTTTCTATGAATTTATCCATTTCTTCTAGGTTGTCCAATTTGGTGGCATATAATTGTTCATAATAGTTTCTTACAATCCTTTGTATTTCTTCGATATCAGTGGTAACTTTTCCTCTTTCATTTTTTATTTAAGCCCTCTCTTTTTTTCTTGGTGAGCCTAGGTAAAGGCTTGTCAATTTTGTTTCTATTTTCAAACAACCAGCTTTTCATTTCATTGATCTTGTTTATTGTCTTTTTAGTTTCTATTTCATTTATTTCTCCTCCAATCATTGTTATTTCTTTACTTCTACTAACTTTGGGCTTTGTCCTCTTTCTACTTCCTTGAGGTGTAAAGTTAGGTTGTTTATTGGAGATTTTTCTTGTTGCTTGAGGTGGGCATTTATCACTAGGAGGTTTCCTCATCAAAATGCTTTTGCTGCATCACACAAATTTTTGTATGTGACATTTCCATTTTTGCTTTCTCCAGGTATTTTTTAATTTCTATTTTGATTTCTTCTTTGACCCATTGGTTGTTCAGTAGCATTTTGTTTAATCTTTATATATTTGTGAATTTTCCGGGTTTTTTTGTGTAATTAAATTCTAGTTTCATATCATTCATAAAAGATGCTTGATATGATTTCATTTATCTTAAGTTTATTAAGACTTGTTTGTGGCTTAACATACAATCTATCTTAGAAAATATTCCATGTGTACTTGAGAAGAATGTGTATTTTGCTGCTTTTGGATGGAATGTTCTGTATGTATCTATTAAGTCCATCTGGATGAACATGTTGTTTAGGCTGATGTTCCTGCTTTGATTTTCTGTCTGGGTGATCTACCCATTGATTTAAGTGGGGTACTAAATGCCCCTACTATTATTGCATTGTCATCAATTTCTCTCTTTAGGGGTGTTAATATTTGCTTTACATATTTTGGATGCCTGAATATTTACAAATGTTATATATTCTTGTTGGATTGACCCCTTTATCATTATGTAATGCCCTTCTTTGTGTCTTATTACAGTCTTTGTTTTAAAGTCTATTTTGTCTGATATAAGTATAGCTACTCTAGCTTTCTTTTCATTTTTATTTTTATGGAATATCTTTTTCCATCCCTTCACTTTCAGTCTCTGTGTGTCCTTTCATCAAAAGCGAGTCTCTGGTAGGTAACACACAGATAAGTTTTTTGGGCTTTTTTGTTTGTTTGTTTGTTTTTTGCTATCAATTAAACCACTCTATATCTTTTGACTGGAGAATTTAGTCCATTCATATTTAAAGCAGTTATCGATAGGTAGATACTTAATGATATTTTGTTAATTTTTTTCTGGTGTTTTGTAGTTCCTCTCTGCTTCTTTCTTCTTCTCTTACTCTCTTGTGGTTTGATGACTTTCTTTGATGATATGCTTATATTCCTTTCTCCTTGTCTTTTGTGTATTTACTATAGGTTTTTGCTTTGTGGTTACCATGAGGCTTATTTATAACAATTTATGTCTATAACTGTTTATTTTAAGTTGATAACTTAAGTTTGATCCCATTCTAAAGCTCAACATTTTTACTGTGCCTCCCACCCACATTTTATATTTCTAATGTCACATTTTATATCTTTTTATCTTGTGTATCCATTAATTATTATAATCATAGTGACTTTTACTGCTTTTGTCTTTTAACCTTCATACTAGCTTTATAAGTGATTAATCCACTACCTTTACTTTATTTATTTTTCTAGTGAAATTTATTCTTTCACATGTTTTCTTGTTACTAACAGCACTCTGAATTTTCAGCTTAAAGAAATTCCTTTAATATTTCTTGTAAGACTGATTTGGTAGTGATGAGCTCCTTTGGCTTTTGCTTGCCTGGAAACCTTCTTTTTGCTCCTTCAATTCTGAATGATAACTTTACCAGGTCAAGTATTCTGGATTGGAAGTTTTTTCTTTCAGCATTTTGAATATTTCATGCCACCTTCTTCTAACCTGCAAGATTTCTGCTAAAAAATCTTCTAGGTTTATGAGAGGCAGTCCCTTGTATGTGACAAGTTTTTTGTTTTTTGTTTTTTGTTTTTTGTTTGCTGCTTTTAAGATTCTCTTGTTACCTTTAACTTTTGACATTTTAATTATATTGTGCCTTGGTGTGGGTCTCTTTGGGTTAATGTTTTTTGTTTAACTCTCTGGGCCTCCTGGATCTGGAAGTCTATTTCCTCCCCCAGGTTAGGGAAGTTTTCAGCCATTATTGCCTCAGACAAGATTTCTGCCCCTTTCTCTCTCTTCTTCTGGGACCCCAATTATGCAAATGTTAGTTAGTTTGATGTTGTCCCATTAACTCCTTAAGCTATCTTCATTTTTTTCCCATTCTTTTCTTTTTCTTGCTCTGATTGGTCAGCTTCACTGTCTTTGAGTTGACTAATCCTTTCTCTTGCTTAATTTTGTCTGTTATTGAACCCCTCTAGTATATTTTTTAATTCTGCTACTGTATTCTTCAGCTCTGTGCCTTCTAGTTGCTTCTGGTTCAAACTGGTGATGTAGGAAGTTCCTGACGTCATCTTCTCCCACAGGACACACTGAGTTTACAGCTATATATGGAACATTTTCCTCTTAGAAAAAAGCCTAGAGACTTGCTGAGTGATGACCACACATTAGGCACATAAAAAGAAAACCATATCAAAGTAGGTAGGAGAAGATGGGAAACAATCTTGCCATAAACACCACCTCTGGTATGGTGACCCACACTAGGAGAAAACTCAAAACCCAGAGCATCTTTCTGAGGAGGAAAGGGTTCAAACCCCACGCTGGGCACCTCAACTTTTAGGACTTCATCTTGAGAGATGAACCCCCAAGACATCTTACTTTGAAAACCAATGGGGCTCATGTCCGGAGACCCGTAAGATTATAGTGATCTGGGAGAGAACTCTTAAAAGCCCCATGCACTCAGACTACCTGCTGCATGGTCCAGCTCAGAGGCAGCCAGTTGTGCCCAGATTTAAAGTGAAGGAGGTTCACATACTTATATTAAAGCATTGGGGTAGGCATCTAATTTAACACACACATCTAAGAGTCACTGAACACTTTCTGGGGATGGATACTGGCAGATTTTATCTTCTTGCTCTCTTTTTGCCATGCTCCAGAGCACAGTATCTCCCAGAAGAGTTTTTACATGTGTCTGGTGCTCAACCTTTGCAGCTGCTGCCCAAGGGATGCCTCTTGACTGACTGGCTGGGGAGGACAGAAGATCTTGCATTCCTTATTCCATGGGTCTATAATAATCACAGTCATCCAGAAAGGAACTCATACCTCAATCTAGCATCCTGATTTCTGTCACTACTTCCAGGGGACACCTCTACATTGTCTGGCTTTGATGGTCAGTGGAGTTTATGATTGTGTATTCTATGGGACTGTCGTCAATAGAGAAAGAATTCTTAGGGCGCCTGGGTGGCTCAGCCATTAAGCATCTGCCTTTGGCTCAGGTCATGATCCCAGGGTCCTGGGATTGAGCCCCACATTCGGGCTCCTTATTCAGTGGGAAGCCTGCTTCTCCCTCTCCCACTCCCCCTTCTTGTGTTCCCTCTCTCGCTGTCTCTCTCTGTCAAATAAATAAATAAAAATCTTCAAAATAAAAAAGAGAAAGAATTATTAAACAGCTACAACTACCCCCAAAACTCAGGCACAGCAAGGGATAAAACAGACCAAGAGCTTGAATTTTCTGTGAAGGCCTATTAGCTAATCATCATGGCTGAAACCTAAGGAGTAGACTTCTAATTAAGCACACATCTAGAGGCCTCAGAGATCTCAGAGGGTAGGTGCTATCTTCACACTTTCCCTCTGCCTCACTCCAGGGCACCAATGTCTTTTGGAGGAAAGTTTTACACATAGTTGGCACCCTGATTTTTGTATCTGGTGCCCCAGTTTTTGCAGCTGTCACCGAGAAAATGTTCCTTGATCATCTGGCTCTAGTGGTCAAGGCAGCTTGCATTCCTGGGTCCCACATGACTGTGGCAATTAGAGAGTTGGTTCTTGGCAGGCTGTAATCCCCATAGCACTGTACAGATGGCAGACTGAGGCATACCCTCCAATCTTTCTATGAAGGAGACCTCTGGAGATTTGCTCTGGGGGACAGGCTTCAGGTTCGGCCACATCTAGTGGACTACAAAACTGCTCACAAGGAACAGAGGTTGTAGATGACATCTTGGAGCTATCCCTCTGCCTTGCTCCAGCTTACTGACATTTCCCAGAGAAGAGCTGATATACTCATCTGGAGCCTACTTTTTGTGACTGCCACCTAGGGAACATGATCAGACTGTCTGGTCAGCAAGACTTACACTTGCAGTCCCACTGGACTATATATTTGCATACTTTTAAAAACTACTGCCTGAGCATCAGTTTTCCAACAGCCTGAATCTAGATGCAATGATCTTCCCCTTAGGGACACTGACAGGTCTTGACATACCTTCAACCACTGGGAGCTATTAAAAATACAAGGGGCTGCTTGGACAAGCATAAAGATTTGAGAAAGGACAAAGGGTTGGGGTAGGGTTGAGGGACAAGATTCATCTCCTACAAGGGGCCACACCTTCAAGACTGGGAGAGGTGCGGGATGCCTGGGTGGCTCAGTCAGTTAAGCGTCTGCCTTCAGCTCAGGTCATGATCCCAGGGTCCTGGGATCGAGTTCCGCATCGGGCTCCCTGCTCCACGGGGAGCCTGCTTCTCTCTCTGCCTCTGCTTCTCTCTCTCTCTATCTCTCATGAATAAATAAATAAAATCTTAAAAAAAATAAAGACTGGGAGAGGTGGTTGTTTTATTTACTGTATACAAACGAACACAGAGACTCAAGCAAAATAAAGAAACAGAGGGATATGTTACAAATGAAAGAACAAGATACAACCTCAGAAAGAAACCTTAATGAAATGGAGATGAGTACTTTACCTGATAAAGAGTTCGATGTAATGGTCATAATGATGCTCACCAAACTGGGGAGAAGAATGAATGAACACAGTAAGAACTTCAACAAAGAGATGGAAAATATAAGAAAGTATACTTTTTTTTTTTAATTGAGAAGATATAATATTCAAACAGCCACTTCTTAAGACTCATACTAATCTATGGTTTATTCTCTTGCTATAAGGAAAAAGGTGAATAAGCCTGTATATTAAAATAAATCAGTTTTAGGTAGAATAATTTCAATATAATAAAATATCCACTATAAATGAAAATCCACAGATTTGAGACAAAGTCATAAATATTTTTTCCTGACTTTGTCAGGATTGTTTTCCAGTGAACTGTCTCTTGGGAGTAAGTGCTTTTGGAAACTGCAAAACATCATTAAATATAACAAAAATGAATTTACTAAATGGGACTCAAGTAACATCAATAAATAAAAGATTAATGCAAATACCAAGTATATACTTTTTGCTCTAAAGGAAAACTAGACTTCTATCTTGTGCACAAAAACACCATTAACACACATTCACTCACACAGATACACACACAAAACACACACACACAATATCCATGAAATTGGAAGAACCTATCTAGAAGTAAAGAATCATGGTGTCCCATCTTCCCATGGCCCTATAAACGTGGAAGACTCACTTACTTATCTACCATACTTCAGCAAGCATTAAACCCTAACTGTTAAAAATTTCTGTCTCGAGCAAATGCGCCAGTCTTCTGGAATTCAACCTGATGCTCTTATTGTTACAAATCTTATTTCTAGAATTTGGCCACAAATCTATTAGTGTTTTATTTTTGGTTACCCATTCAGAATCACTTCATTGGCCAATGGCATATTGACTCATCACTCAAAATTTAACTTATCTAATTTCTCTGATTTTAGCATTGACCACAACTTTATGTGAAAGTCCTCACCTCAAGCCCGTGGAATTCTGATGGCTTGAAGTAAGCACATGCACTGTGGAATGGGGTCTGTACACATGTAAATAAACAAACCAAAAAGATAAAAGAGGGGCACCTGGGTGGCTCAGTCAGTTAAGCATCTGCCTTCAGCCCAGGTCATGATCTCAGGGTCCTTGGACCAAGCCCCACGTCTGACTCCCTGCTCAGCGGGGAGTCTACTTCTCCCTCTGCCACTCCTCCCACTTGTTCTTTCAATCTTTCACTCTCTCTCAAATAAATAAAACCTTAAAAAATAAAAAAAATAAAAAATGATTTATGATCACCTGGTGTCTTTGATCCCAAATATCAACATGGAAATCTAAATTAGCTGATGAGTTAGGCTGAATTACATGGAGCTATATGTAAAGCCATAGGCCTAAAATCACTGTTCCAGCTTTCCATGTGCCTTTCTGCAACTGCCAAGATGGTACCTCTTATAATGGGGAATTTAACCCAAAAAAGGCAAGCAAAGGAAAGCTGGTTCTACTTTACCCACCTCAAGTTTGCTCAGGACAGAATCATTCCCTCCCAAGAATAATCATGAGCCTGTTTTTCCACAGGCACACTGGAAGAAGACAGATATCCTAACAGAAAACAACCAAATAAAGAATGTCACCATCCCATGAAATAAGTGTCCTTGGCCGAGATTCATCCATTCCTGTTGCCAACACCTTTTACCTGAAGTAGATTGAAATATCTCAAGCACTCAGTAGAAGCCAACATTATGGTACATTGGTGATGTTGATGGTGGAGATAACCGAAGTTAGTTATGAGGGCTTATTTTAGGTATAAAGTAGAGACTATCATTAATCCGGAATTTTCTGGCAATTACAATGGCAACAGGGGAGCCTCCAGCCTCCACAGACTGCATTAGTCCTAAAGGAATCTTGTACCTGAACTGTTGAAAAATCTCAGAAAGTCTCTTCTGAGAGACACTAAAGGAAGACCTCAAAAGGAAGACTAGGAACTTGAAGAAATTACATAAGAATGCAACAAAATAGTCACCGAAGAAGCACATGGATACACAATGGGGAAGCCTAGTTTTGACCTATAAAAATATCTTTCTGTGGAAAAAAAATCAAAGTCCAATAAGACTTAGTTATTTATCACTATTTGTGTGAAAAGAAAATTATATTAAGTAATATTAGCCTATACAAACAAAAACATACAACTTGGCTGTGAAGGCCAAACACACATGACATAACTAACAATAAATTTAGAGAACAACATGGTGGAAATTTGTAAACAGGAGTGAAGTCATTAAGAATAGTAAAGTCTTGACTATCCAGATGTTTGAGACAATTACCTGTTTGTTGAGTTTTCCAGATAGCTGAGTTGTATTCTTTCCATAATCCAAAAGAATTTCATTTTACTCACTATCCTTTCCAAATTATTTATGCAATCCCTTGACTTTTTAGAGTTAGCTCACATGATGCAATCTAAAATTCATTTTACCTAGAAAAAACACAAAATTCTCCTTTAATCTCACTAATAAATATGACTATTTCTTTTTTAGATTTATCAACACATATAATATATACACTATATCAGTTTAATTCCTTTTTTTTAAAGATTTTATTTATTTACTTGACAGAGAGAGAGAGAGACACACAGCGAGAGAAGGAACACAATTAGGGAGAGTGAGAGAGGGAGAAGCAGGCTCCCTGCTGAGCAGGGAGCCCAACATGGGGCTCGATCCCAGGACTCTGGGATCATGACCTGAGCCGAAGGCAGACGCCTAACCGATTGAGCCACCCAGGAGCCCCATCAGTTTAATTCTTATAATAGCCATCTGGACAAGAGAATCTATTCTTGTATATCAGATGAATAAATTGAAGCACATGGGTTTCATAATTTGCTCAAGGCAAACAAAAAGTGGCAAGTCTGAGAACCAAACCCAGGAAACCTGGCTCCAAGTCTGTGTACCTGGCCTCTATGATCTGCCATTGCCTTTCCATTTCTGTTGTTTCATCCCAATCTTTATTGACAAATATGTTTTTTAAGAGTATTGATAGTAGTGCCTGGGTGGCTCAGTCAGTTGGGAGTCCAACTCTTTATATGGCTCCAGTCATGATCTCAGGGTCTTAAGATCAATCCCCGTGTCAGGCCTGGTGCTAGTGGGGAGTCTGCTAGGATCCTCTCCCTCTCCTTCCGCCCCTCCCCCTGGCTCCCGCTCTCTTTCTCTCTCTTTAATAAATAAATAAATCTTTAAAAATACATATTGTTTACAATATGAGATATCTGTATAACCCCATGATCACTTTTTTACTTAACAGTGTTAACATTACTATATATTTTATGTAGTTCTCATAATTATCATTTAAATGACTATATAATAGTCTATTGGGTTGATGGACCATCTTTCAGTAAATCTCCATCATTGGAACACACTTAGATTTCTTCAGTTGTTTTGTTATCACTTGTATTTGTTTTAAGTGTTTTTGTGTCAAATTTCATGAATGCTTTGACCTCAAAGATGGTCATGTGTGTCTGGAAAAGTACCCCAAACATCACTAAAGAAATATAAATTATAATTATTTAACCTATTCTTGAAGACTCAAAGCCAGTATTAAAATTTCAATTATTTAGCTATGATGTACCACTGTGCTACCTGGGGAACTATTGAAAGTTACAGGCTGTTTATACCTATACAAAATGAACAAAGACCACACTGCCTTTTGAATTATACCTGTTTTATATAGATTCGTTTTTAGTATCTTCTTTTGATACAAAGCTGATAGGCCTGCCTCACCTCTGTTTTCAGAGCATGTATACACTTCCCCTAGTTTGTATTTATGGCAGATATAATGTTTTATATTGTACAAACAATGAATAAATAAGATCTGAGTGAATGTTGGTAGTGTTCTTCTATGAATTAAATGCATGGATTTTGCCACACCTGTTTCACCTGCTAAAAGCTCCTTAACATACTTACCTCCTTTGTTTCACACAGGAGAGGATATTATGCAGTAGATCTATGCAAAGTTGAGTTCCCATGGTATTTCAATAGTGAAAGAATACAGAAAATGACATTGAGGTAGGGAAAGATAGAAGAGTGAATTCCCTGAGATCTATTACTGATGTAAGAAATATGCAAGTAAAGATCCATGACCTAAGGGGTTTTCTCTCTAGGAATTTATAATTTAACTTTTGTTTGAGACCTGGGGTTAACTCCATAAGCTAACATATAAGCATACCATACTAACTAATAATAATAACTCTGTTTAAGATGTAATTTTGCGGGCACCTGGATGGCTCAGTTGTTACATGTCTGCCTTCAGCTCAGGTCATAACCCCAGGGTCCTGGACTCGAGCCCCTCATGGAGCCCCGCATTGGGCTCCCCGCTCAGCAGGAAGTCTGCTTCTCCCTCTCCCACTCCCCCTGCTTGTGTGCCCTCTCTCCCTCTCTCTCTCTCTCTCTGTCTAATTAATTAATTAATTAATTAATTTTAATAAATGTAACTTTTAATATTATTGGAATCCATTATATTCCAGAACTATACAAGATAGTAAAGTAGATGTATAAAAGATGTATATAACATGATATTGGCTTTTAAAAATTCAAATCTTTTTAGGGATAACCATATAAAACAATGTAGGAGAACCTACAGATGCCAACTAATAAACAGTATTGGCATGATTTTCCAATGAGAAAACTTGATGTTATCAAATGGGTTTATTAGTAGTTATTTATATTGAAATGTGACTCTCTGTAAGTTATTTTCTCAAGTATAGTTGGTCTTCTCTTTGAGGAAAAATAAGGATAGCTTGTAGTTTCTTGAGTGTGCAAAAAAAGAGAAAAATCTCAGAAAAGAAAAAAATGCTCATAATTCTCTGGGAACCCAGCAGATTGGTAAAGTTTTGGCCATGATGAATTACATTAGAATGTGGGAAGAGAAATACCATGCATTGTTCTGCAGCATATTTCTTTTAACTGCCCCTTTCCCATTTCTTTAATGTTTGCCTTATATTAATAGTGACTGATACGGAATAATCAACAGACTTGTGCTGTAAATCCAAAGAGAAAATTGCAAAGAATTCAAAGATTTGGCCTCATGTATAATTCTGCCAGATAAATGGAAAAGAGCCAGAGGAGTAGGATAAAGTTAAAGGAATATTGCAGTTAAATTTTATGCATTATGTCTTTATATAATATTTTTGCTGAAAGAAATATGAAAATGTACACAAAAAATACACAAAACTTAGCTGTCAGCAAGAGTGAATTACGAGTAAGTGCCACTGAGAAGCAAAAGAGAAACAACATAAATTATCATAATCACCATCATCATCAAGAATCATGTGTTAAGTTCACATATTTTTATTGCATTGGGTTAGCTGTGTTAAAAGCAAATTAAATAGGCATGTCCCTGTCCTATAGGAACTTATGATTTAAGACAGACTACATTGCCAAGACAAAAGTAAGAGAAGCATAGACAAGTACATGCACCTCAAAGAAAGACTTAAATTGAATGGATGAAGGAATAAATAAACTAAATTCTTTCTATTATTTATTAGTTGAGAAAAAGGGTAATGGTAAATCCTTGGAGTTCTGAGTTTGGACTTTAACCATCAGTTGGTCTCACAAGAATGATTTTGGGAAAGTACTATTGCAGTAATGGTAGAAAATTATCTGAGCAAATTGAAAGATTAGGAAGCTAGAAGATTTGAAATTCTAAATTAGGAGTTAGGAAGACTCATGGTGCCCACAGATTCTTAAGGATTCCATAAATAATGATTCCATATTTTAGTATGATAGGATATCTTTGCACTATTTCAAAGAAAAGAGAAACGTGATGAAATGATGGGTAGAGAATAAAGTATAACTCCACTTATGAAATTTTAAAATGTCACCTATTTTGCCATTCAGAATTATTCTATTTATACATTATTTTAGAGATCACATTGTAATTATGCTTTTTTCCTTTGAGTCTTGTAATGGTCTTTGTCCAAAATCCATACTATTCTGATCTGACCAAAAGAAATTTTCAGAAAAGACTATTATTAATAATTACATTAAATTTTAATTGTCCCAAAATTAGTTTCTTGTGTATTTAAAATGTCCTCACTAATAAAGAAAGAGCTGAATTTTTAAGACACTAGTTTTCATGACTCAATATCTTTGATTCAATTATTAAAAAATAGAAAGAAACAGCACAACCAATATGGTTCTTTAATATCTTAGCAATGTAAAAAGTAGTTGCAATAGTTGTACAATTTTAATTTTTAAAAACACCCTTGGTGTTATTCAGTGTTTCTTAGTGAAACCCATTTCTGTGTTGTTTATTTTTAATTTGTTCTTCATTGCCTGCTTTGCAATGGAACATGTGTTTGCAATTGTATTTAGCAAAATTCATGATCTTAACATTGTACACCAAAGTCAATGTGCCTTCCTGGCAAAAAACAACCAGTATTCAAACACTTTTATAATGTTTGGGGTTTCTGTCTCAATTGACAAAATTGAAAAATATGTATTAGCCAAGCAAAACCACTATCACAAAGCCATGTTGAAAATTACTCCAATCTGTCAAAACCAATTGAAATTCCCTTCCCAGCCCAATTCCCAACTTCATTTTGTATGTGAAATAGGAAAAGTTGGATTTGATTATAACCACATGCAGAAGGAATCAAGAAATCACATATATCTTATACATCTAATACTAAATACAATTTTCTTTTCAAAATTTTTGTCTTTTTTTCCTTTTCCATCATTTATCCCATCTGACTTGTTCTGAATAAGTCACTTGTATGTAACATACATGCATGAGTACTTTAACTGACAGTGAGTTGCACAGCACATTTTAAAAATCTCTGCTGCACCACATCAATCTTACATTGAAGATGGAATTGAAGCAGAGATCTAAGATTTGTTCCTAATGCAGATCAAGTAATTTGGGATGTTGCTCAATGTCAGTGTATTTTCTATTATTTGTTATGTTTATATACCAACTACAATGGTTTTCTAACTATGGTGCCCAGTTGCTGTTAATCCAGTTCTAACAAAAGGGCATGATTCTGTCCTTAAAGTTCACTTTAGAAGTTAAGTTCCCTCCTTTAAGATGAAAATCAACTTCACTTTACATCAGAATAAGCCATGATCCAGGATGTAGAGGGGCTAACACAAGGTTATACACAAGATGAGGAACATGATTAAAATATTATCCTGCCCCCAATCAATATTGGGCAAGACAAGCTGCCTCAAAGAGTGCATAAAATCCCTGGAAAACTTATGAGAACAACAAATACAAAACAATGGCGGCCAGTGGGGAAAATAAAGGTAGGTCACTTGAAATAAACAATATAATTTCCATCCATAAAACCACTCCAGAGTCCATTGTATTTAACGTTTATGAGCATTATCTAAAGGAAAAAGCAGAAAGTGTCCAAAGAAGTCTAAGAGACAAGTATAAATTATGTATTATATCTCAGTTACTGTTATTTATTGATGAGATATTTGAGAATTTTTATCAAGGCTTTGACATAAATATTTCTTTCTCATTTTACCTAGGGTAATTGAGATTCTGGTGGAGTCCATGGCACATTCAAGATTAGCCAGCACCTTATTTCCAAAGAATGAAATGAATTGGAAGCTAATTTTTAGGCACTAGAATGATTTGAAATACTCAACCCTTTGGGGTGAGTGAAGTTTTGGATTCTAGGTTGAGACACTTAGGTTGTTCATCATTCATACTTGTATATGGGTGAAATATGAATTCCAAGGAGAAAAGTACCTGTAGGACTGTGCAGACTACTCTTTCTTCACTGCCACAGCAATCATGGAAGAACTTATGGACATGCCACATGATTGAACTAGCCTGAGGTTCTGAGCTCCCACATGGAAGACAGCTGCCCTGGAAAGTTGCCTGTACCCTCAGCAGACCTTGAGAGAACAAATAAATAAACTGTTGTGTATTAAGCCACTGGGATTTTAGTACTTTTGTTTCCAAACCATAATGTGACCTATCTGAGACTGATACATCAACCACTATATAAAAATTGTTAATATATTTGCATTTAGCTTTCCAGTATTATTTTCTATATATAGATATATAGAGTGAGAAATTTAGATCATGTTGTACATGTTATTTTGTAAACTTATCTTCACCAAATAATACTTAGTGAACATTTTCCCATCATTAAATATTTTCCCACTTTATAATAGTTATAGGACATTGAATTAAAGTTGTACCATGTTTTATCTAACCATTGCTAAAACTGGAAATTTTTGCTAAACAGTTCTATATTCAATAACCTATTCTGTGTTCTTTGTGTATACTTCTCATTACTTTCCTGGGATAACGTTTCCAAAATGGAAATGCTACATTAAAGTTTATTCGTACTTTAAAGACTATTGATATACATTATCAAATTACCCTTTAAAAATTTTGTACCAACTTCTAATTTTTCTAAGAGTGTATAATATATCACTGCCACTCTACCCTTGATGACCCTGAGAATTACAGTTTCTTAAAACTGAAATTTTGATATATAAAAACTATCTCACTCCTTAATTTACAGGCAGAGTTATTAGGAGTAGCTGGTTTCAGGGAGAAGATCAGGAATTCAGAACTTATAAGAATGAAAGCATTTGATACTATATATTTAACTATACCTTTGGCCTCATTCTGAAAATGTTATTTGATTATCATTGTTTTATAAGGATCCTGCAGATTCAATTCCATACTTGATCCAACAATTGTGTAGGATAATTTCTAATTCCAGTCTTTGTTTTTATTTGTTTACATATACATATTATTATACATATACATATACACACATATAATATTACTGATTACTAGTTTTATTAATTCATGGTCTGAGACTATGATTTGCTTAACTCAGTTTTTTAACATTAAAAAATACATTATTTACATCCAAATATATACCCATTATTTGAAAAGTTTCAGTTTGTCTCATGGATGTGGGAATTTGGTAATCAGCATCCATTCTAAGGAATCTTGTACTACAGAGGCTGGAAAACTAAAAACCACATTTCCAAAGTTAACTGGCAATTCAGGATGGAGATGTGAATTAGTTACAATAAAGATGCCCCACCCCATCCCTTGAGACTGGGAAGGTGACAGTTTGCCTGGGCAAGGGGTGGCAGAGAGGGGAACACTCCTTGTTTCTCCTCTTGCTACTGGCAAATGAGGACAAAGATGGCACCACTCCAGTACCCAGTCGCTAACTTCAAAAGCACTTGAAGTGGAGGTATCAGCAACAGTTTCCTGATGCTTGGATCACAACTCCAGTGGTGTATTCTTCAATTTGACAGTTCAGGTGGTGTTCACCTGATTATCCACATTTCTGATTATAGCAAAGGTAGCTGCAACCTCGAAAGCCTAGTTGGCAGTGTCATTCTGGGAATCATCCCTGGGGATCATCTCACAGCCTACTTCTCCAGCCTTCCCAACCATTTTGTACGAACTAAGTTATCTGTGTCAGATGTCTTATGCTTAAAATAGCTAGAGTGATCTCTATTTCCTACAACTGAACCACCAAATGATATAAATAGTATTTAAGACTTAGCCCCTCTTTATAGTTTCTGAATTTGACATATAGAAATGTTTAAAATAATGTGATTGATTATATTACTTAGATGGTCTATTCTTTTTTCTTTTACTTAGTTGCATTTAAAAAGACAGTGTTACAGTAAAGTCTTCAACAATTGTGGTTATTTCTTTTTCATTTTCTCCTTGAGTTATAATCCTTTTTCTTTAATCAATGTTGATGTTCTACTTGCTTTGTAAAGATTTTATTTTGTTAAAACTTCATTTTGTTCGATATCCTCACCTACTAAAAAAAAAAAGCCACTTTGCTCACTTTTATGCTTTTCCTTTTTTTCTCATCTGATACCAATACTGAGACCTAAAGCATCATCTTCATTGCATTTATTTGATATAAATTTTTTCATATTTTATTTTTAACCTTTATAACTTACTTTGATTTTGTGCATACAGAAATCCATTTATAATGAAGAATTGGTCGGTTATCTGAGGTGAGATGATAAAATGTATGGTCATACAAAGCATAGTTAAGGTGATAAAACAAATGTAGTCACACAAAGCATGGTTAAAGCAGGAATTTAGAATGAGTTCACCTTACAACTAGTTAACTATTACTCAACCTTAGTAACATCAATCTGATCTAACAGGGACTGGTTTAAGTAAACCTTCAAAGGTAATATTATCAACATGTAACTTTTGCCTTATGCTATGACACAAAACCTAACTCTGCCTCAAGACACAAAGATACAACTCCACAGTTAATACGAGACATGGCTCTACATTCTGGCCACACAGAGTGAGCTAAAGTTATTGCCCATGACAAGTAACCTTCCCACATAGACAAAAACTCTTCACATCAGTGTTGCTTCAAAACACTGACTTTATGAAGCCATGTTAAGCAACAATGAAGGATACATAGTTCATTTATAAGGCAGTGGCTTGTGTGATCATGATGTGAATAAGTCAAATGAACTGACAATTATATAAATTCCTACAAGGCTAAGTTCACACATGTGCAGGCACAGACAGCTACAAAACAACTCAGTCCTCTGCCTTCAGGAAGCAAGTTTCTTTTGACATCGATTTCGGCATTGTACCCCAGTTTCAGAAACAAACATGATAAAACATATGGTCAAGAAAATATGCAAATGTATTAGGGAGTTGTTTAAGTGAAGGCAAATAGTTCATTTTACCAAATCTTTCATTTATAAGGAATGTTACATTTTCAGGAGGCATTCTTGGGAATAAAAAACTGTTCTAGGAATTTTTAAGACCCATGTCCAAAATAAGAAAACACACAAGTGTAAGTATACACCTGGCACAGGTAAGCAGCACTTCTAGATGGTTGCTTTGCCATCAGAAGTCAGCCTCGGGTTGCCCCATTTCCATTACAATTAGTCTTGATGACCCCTTTTGAGATTCATCGTGTAAAGCCTCCGGCTACTATTATCACATCCATGGCAGAAGAGAAGTGAAAGGAATATAGGAGAGGAAGTCAGATCATACCAGTTTTTTATTGCTGCATAACAAATTCAAATTTGGTGCCTTAACACCTTACCCACTTACTGTCTCACAGTATCTGCAGGTCAGAAGTCCACACATCCTGTGAGCTGGGTTTCTGCTCAGTGTCTAACAAAGATGCGAACAAGATATGGGCTTAGGCTGTATTCTATCTGGGGCTCAGGGTCCCCTGCCAAGCGCATTCCGGTTCTTGGTAGAATTCATTCTTTTGCAGTTGTAGGACTGAAGTTCCTGAGGACTGCTCTCAGCTTTTAGACCTAACTCTCAGGTCCTAGCAACACAGCCCTGTCACAGTACTGCAACTGCTTCTTTAAAGCCAGCCGGAGACTCTCCCTCCAAACTGTAACAGTCTTATACAGCACAACCTAAACAAAGCTTAAAGAAATTCCCTCTGTATGACAGTGGAGTGCTACTATATCAAATAACTTCTGCTTTTATTGAAAAGAAAATTAAGACATTAAAATACAGAGTAACGTGAAACTGAACATATGCACAAAACCTCCACTAGAAAGGATATAAAGCAAAATGTTAAATCTGTATGTATAATATGGTGTGTTATACTTCAGTTTCCATAGCAACTTTCTTGACAGATGTTAATAGGGATATTGCTGCGAAATATAAAATAGCATGAAACAAAGTTATGCATATTTTCAGTCAGTGATTAGCTTACTACACGCAGAATTGCAGAAGCTAAACCACATATTACTGAACTAAACACAAAAGATTTTTACAAATCTGAGAGGTCTGTAATATAGCATTAATAAGATCTATATTAGGGACAAATTATTCAAATATCAAATTGCATAGCTTTTAATAATTGTACCAGTAATCAGGACAAGGAATTTTGATGAAAAAGAAATTCTTTCTTTGAGCAGAGCTTTTCCTATGTTGTAGTCCTGTAGAGAGGTGTTTTTGTTTTTGTTTTTTTCTAAGAGCTTGAAGCATTGTAGTTTATAACTGTTACAACAGAAATCAGCCTGATGCCTTTCTTTAAAAATTAACTGGGCCTCTTGGCCTCTCACAAGACAGAAACCTAATTCCAAATAGCTTCACTATAAAGGAATCTTTTCTTAACTTGAAAATCCTGAGATGGTACTGTCTTAAGTCTTCTCTTTCATTCACTCTTGAGCATTCATCTCCATTACTTTACATATATCACTCTATCAAGGCCACAAATGACTTTCACATTGCAAACCAACAGTCAAATTTTAGGGTTTATACTGTGTTACCTATTAGCACCATTGGTCATGGCTGATCATTCACTATAGCTTAAAACCCTTTGCTTGTCTGCCTGAATAGTGGTGTGGCAAATTGCTGGTTTTGTTTTTCAGTATATTCAGATTTTTTAACACCTTTGACCAAATCATCTAAATGTCTTCCATGTCATTCAGAATAAAATAATGAGCCTACAAGCCCTCCATAGTCTTGCCTCCCCTCTTCCTCATCTCCCACCATCTCCCTCTTTTTGCTTCAGCCGCACAGAATACCTTGCTCTACCTCAGGACCTCTGAAACCACTGTTTCCTCTGCCAAGATCTCTTCTTCCAGATTATATAAATGACATTCTTCCTCCCTTCATTGAAATTCTGCCCTAATTTCACCTTTGCAGTATTGCTTCCCTTGATCATCCTTTCTTAAATAAAAAATCTCTCTTGCTCCTTGTTACATATTTTTTGTATGTTCTTTTTTTTTTTTAAAGATTTTATTTATTTATTTGACAGAGAGAGAGACACAACAAGAGAGGCAACACAAGCAGGGGGAGTGGGAGAAGGAGAAGCAGGCTTCCTGCTAAGCAGGGAACCCGATGCGAGGCTCAATCCCAGGACCCTGAGATCATGACCTGAGCCGAAGGCAGACACTTAACGACTAAGCCACCCAGGCTCCCCTTTTGTGTGTTCTTATAACCACTTGACTTTGGATGGATGGATGGATGATGGATGGATTCGTGTCTCTTTCCTAAGAGCAGAAAAATTTTCTGTTCATTGCTGTACACTTAGATCCCCCAACTGTGTCTAGAGTAATGTAGGTGCTCAACAAATGCTTTTTAAAAGCATGCATGAGTCAATCCAGGAGTTTAGACAGTATTATTGGGGCCCTTTTCCCTCTCCACTTCTCAGCAATTTTCATTTCTGCTTAACCTCATTCTACATTCATGCCAATCCAAGTGTTAAGCAAAATGTATACCAGCAGCCAAAGACTCACATGCTCTGAAATAATCCATCTCAGTTTAAACACATTTTTTTCAGTATGCAGGAACTGATAGCAGAAACATTGTCCTATCAGCCCTCTTTGGATGATATGCCTCTTCTGGATCAATTATTGTGTCCAGAGAAATACAGCACTTTATTCATTTAGTCCAGGTCATGGGACTCTCTAGGAGAAAAATAGAGTTAGAGCACTAAGACTGATGGTCCCTCCTGACCACAAGGGCAGGCTAAAAATGATTTCTTCAAGAAAGCAATTCTGGGAGAACAAATAACATGCCTCTTACACTTATGTTTACTAAACAAATATTTAACATTGTATACCAATGTGAAGGGCACTAATGGGGTGATACAAACATAGCAGGTACATAAGGAAAGGCAAATTGCAACTCTTGTTGCCTAGCAGTAAAATGCACCCTAGGACATTTTCATCTGGCTACTGACTTTGTGTTCTCTGAGTGTCATGTCTCTGTAACTCATTTTCACTGCAATCCCAGCTCATAAGAATACTTTGAGAAGTATATATGATGAAGAATATGGTAATATAGTTTACTGTAATAAGGATACAATCAGTCTGAGAATATGACCTCAGCTCAAATTTTCAATTTCTAAAGTGCACCTCCAAAAGAGTCAGTACTGGCTCTAAACTTAAGCAAAACTGAGTTTAGTCAAACTCTGCCACTAACTAGCTATGACCTCAGGGATGCAGCTTAAACCCTCGAGGCCATTAGCTGTCCAGTAAATGACAGCTAATGATAGTACCTAAATTACAAGGTTGAAATGAAGACTAAATGTGGTCATGCCTATAAAGCACCTTCTTCGCAACTAGTATATACAGAAGATATAAATTACTGTCATACTCCAAATCCCACATTACCCATGGAAAAGCTCACCTGCTTTTCGGTTTCCTTGATAAGTTCTCCCTTATGTGTTCTTGTATCTCAGGATTCTTTTTTTTTTTTACTGGAACAATATTTATTCCAATATCTACAACATAAAGTCCTACTAACCTTTCAAGATTCCTATCAAATACCATTTCTTAGTGAGAATATCCAATCTTTCTAGTCAGGATTAATCTCTCCTTCCCCTGGACTCCCACAGTATTTCAGACATCCTGCCTAATATGTTGTTTTATTTGTGTTACTAGTTTGTTTTTTGGCCAGTCTAGGAACTCAGTGCAGTGCTGAATTTAATTATATACATATCAGTAAGGGGAAGGACCTTTTGTTGATAATTAGAATTGGTTTCATTTGAATTCCTCCATATTCTTATAAAATCATGTTAATAAAAATATGCTTAAATGCACAGTGAGAAATTGGTTCAAACTACTAATAACATTCCTTTAAGATTATTTTGGTAGCAATACGCTAAAAGCTTGTTAAAAGAAAAAACTATTCCTCTTCCTCCAGTTTTTGAAATAAATGTTCTAGAATGATAATAAATAGAAAAATCACTTAAAATTTATCAATATTCAAAGGTTCTAAATCCATGTAATGCAGAGTTGGTATATAGAGAATAATCTTTCATATATCTGAATATCAACATATAATCTGAAGTAGCTTTCTTACTATCCTTAGACTCTTCTGTTTAAACTGAACCTGGGTATCATACAATTCATAATTCCCAACTGCTACCCTCACTCATTTCTTTGTCAAAAGTAATCATGTGATGTCTCATTAGAAGAGAAAGAAACCCATAAATGCAAATGCTCTGTTCTTTGTAGAATTAAAATATCATATCTGCCAGACAATTTCTCACATAGATCCTAATAGTTCTGTTCTTTAGGAAAACTCTGAGAATAACAGCAATTTCTAACTAAACTCCAAAAAGTTTTAAATGTTACTATTTTACTGATTGCTAGCTACTTATCCAGAATTTTATATATGTTAGTAGGTGATCACAAATGCAGAAGGAAGGGAAAGAAGCCTTTCAGTATCCAACTCTAGGAGGCCCACAGTCCTGCTAGAGAAAAATATTTAAGTCAATATTTTATAAAAACTCTATCAAGTATGGTTGTACAATTCCCACTTCCCAGCAAATACAAATACCAGATCAGATAGTACTTGAGAAGGAAACAATAAAAGTATACAATTTGGGATATGAGCCCTAAAACATAGCACTCGGTGACTATTTAGCATAGGAATAAATATCCCTAAAGGATTTTATAGGACATCACTGCATCCATCACATTGGCTATATTCATAAAAGGGAAACTAATAACACGAAAGGCATATTAAATCAACTTTAATACACTTTAGTTCAGAACAGGGAAAGTTATACATTTAAGAATGATTTATGTAAAACTATTGAATTTGGGTAAATATTTGTTCCCTCTGAGAGGGGTAAACATTGGAAACATTTTTTTAAAAATCTTCTCTGGAATAGCTTATTTCCTAGTGCCTTAATCTGTTTAGGCTGCTAAAACAATATACCATAAACTAGGTAGCTTATAAATGACAGAAATTTATTACTCAAAATTCTGGAGGCTGGGAAGTCCAAGATCAAGGCATTAATAGATACACTGTTTAGTGAAAACCCTCTTCCAGGTTGCAGACTGCCAACTTTTATGTACTCACATAGCAGAAGGGGTGAGGGATCTCTCTGGGGTCTCTTTTATAAGGACACTAATATCTTGTAGAGAGCTCAGCTCTTGTGATCTAATCTTGTGATCACCTTCCTAAGGCTCCACCCTAATACCTTGGGTGTTAGAATTTCAACATATAAATTTAGGGGGGATGGGGACATAAACTTTCAGTTCATTGCACCATCTGGGTTAATTTTTGTGTATGGTGGGTCGTAGAGATCTCATTTTATCTTCTTTATCAGTGTCCATTTTTCTGTCATTATTTAATGAGCAATCTCTCTTTTGATCATTGATTCTTCATGACACCTCTGTCATTTACTTAAGTTCCATATATGTGTAAGTATACTTCTTGGATCTTAATTCTATTCCATTCATCATTTTTTCAATTTAGTGCTAATGCCATGTTCTTTTGATTACTATACCTTCATCATAAGTCCTAATGTCTTGTAGAGTAATTTCACTTCACCCTGTGCTCTTCTTCAGTGGTTGTCTGGTTATTCTTGTCCCTTAGCTTGTTTACATTTATATTTTATATTTTAAAGCATCTTGTCACTTTTTCAAATTCTATTTAAAAAAAAAGTTGGATTGATGAATTAATTCAGAAAGAATTGACATTTTCACAATATATCTTCCATCCATAAGCCTGAACTCTCAATTCCTTATTTAGGATACTAATCTTTATTCGACATCTTTCTCATTGTGGTTCTAACTTCATTTTTCTAATTGGTAATGATGTGGAACATCTTTTGTCCTTTGTCCATTTTTTAATTCATTTGGTATTTTACTGTTAAATTTTCAGAATTCTTTTTTTTTTTATGTTTGAGGTGGGGGAGGGGCAGAGGAAGAGGGAGAGAGAATTTTGAGCAGGCTCCACACCCAGCTCTGAGCCCAACACAGGGCTCAATCTCATGACCCTGAGATCATGACCTGAGTCAAAATCAAGAGTCGGAAGCTTAACCGACTGAGCCACCCAGGCGCCCCTCAGTGTTCTTTACATATTCTAGATACTAGTCCTTTTTCAGATATATCATTTACAAATACTTTCCCCCAGGATGTAGCATGTCTTTTCAATCTTTTAATAGGGTCTTTCACAAAGCAATTTTTTTTTATTTTGATAAATCCTAATTTATCAAATTTTCCTTTTATGGAGTATGCTTTTGGTATCAAAGTCAAGAACTCAAGACATGACCATATGTGTTTTTTTCCTCCTTTAGTTTGTTAATATGGTGTAAAATTTAGCACAGACCAATCAAAACCTCAGATCTTTCCTGAAATTGGAGTATTCTCTTTACAGTCTTCAAAACGAAAAGTGGTGTAAATTTAGATTAGGATCCCTTTTCCCTGTACATTTCCTCAAGGAGTTCAGGACATTCTCATAAGTTTTTTTTTTTTTCCTCCATGAAGCAATTCTAAGTGTTTGACACCTGCCAAGGTAACACTGATAAGTAGGAAGGCTGTGGAAGAGATCAGTAGAGATAAAGGAGGATGGTTTTACTTTGAATGCCACCTTTCTTAAGCTTTAAAGTGTTATTATTTAACGAAACCAAAGACAATACTGATGAGATTAATAATAGTTTATAAAGTAGGCAAAATAATTGAAATAGTATCACATATGATACACTTAATATCATTAACATGGTACAATCATATTTCAAGGTTTTTCTCTGAGATGGGTATATATTTTTGATGTTGAATATAAGAGGTTTTTAAAACAAATGATTAGAAAGCACAAGCTGCTTTATAAGTAAATTAGTTTTCCTGATGTGGTCCTTAGCAGTGAACTAACCATAAATTGAAAATGTGAAACAAATCATCTTCTGGCATGAAAAATCTCACACAGAAGTTATCTTTGGTAGAGAAACAAATAAAAGATAAAATTAACTCACTGATGCTTTTTAATTCCACACACACACAGCACCTGAATCATCAAATCTAATATGGTAAAAAACCGAAGTCAACATTGTGTAATTTAGGTAGTTTTTATTCTGGTAGCCTAACAATTATTTTTCACTAATCAATATACATTAATTCTACCTTAGAATTTATTTGATTAAATTTCCCTTTGTTACATATTTGGGAGAGTTCAAATGAAGTCTAAGTAAAATGATAATGCATGACCTGTCCTCCTCAGTAGCAACAGACTGAATTTTTGTTTCACACACAGATGCCAGTCTATTCTGTCTAGAATGCATCTCTTTAGTTATTATTGTACTACACAGAGCTTTTCAATAAGTCCCTATTGCCCATAGAATGAAGCTCAAAACAATGAGTTTTAACCCAAGTCTCCTTGAATCTACTACTGAACTACCTTGCCTATCTTATTTTCCAAGGTTTTTCAATTAATAGCTCAACATCTTAGCCAAATTGGAAGACTTACTGCATCTTTTGAAAACTTTAAATTTTCACAGTTTGGTGTCTTTGATCCTGCTGTTCTCTCTCCCTGGAGAGCATTTATTTTCATCATTTTATACCAAAAATCTATATAGATTGCAGGTATTAATTCAAATGACACATCCTCCACACACCTTCTTGATTCCTCAAAAGAATCACCAAATCACCAAAATTCATTTAAACCATCTTGCCTTTGATCATTAAATCGGGGTGTGTGTGTGTGTGTGTGTGTATTTCATTGTTGTTGTTTTGTTTTATATATATATATGGAGAGAGAGAGAGAGAGTCTTGTTTCTCATTAGCTCATTGGGGGCAGAGATCATTTCTGACTTATCTTTATATTTAGGAGACTATCTAGAATAAAACTTGGAGGTAGTCAAACCCAAACAATATTACTGAATAAATTCATGATTGAATATGTTGTACAAATGTTTAAAAGTTTCTATATCAATCATTTTATCTATAGCAATGAATTAACAAAATCTATATAAGCTCTGTAAAGGAAAATTTATGAAGTTCTATTGATAGGTAATAAAGCAACTTTTTATTCTGTCCAAGATGACATAATAGGAATGGACCAGATTTAGCCTCCCACCTGACACAACCAAAAAACCTAAACAAAATATATGAAACAATAGTTTTAAAGACACAGACATTAAGAAAGAAAAGATGACAAAAGGCAAATTTTCTTCTCTTCTAAGATCAGGAACAAGGCAAGGATACCCATTCTCTACCCTTTCATTCAACATAATATTGGAAGTCCTTGACAGAGCAATTAGGCCATAAAAATAAATAAATAAAAGGCATAGAAATTGGAAAGGTAGTAGTAAAACTGTCATTACTTACAGAGGACATGATATGATATATAGAAAGCCCTAAAGATTTCTACCAGAA
This sequence comes from Mirounga angustirostris, assembly GCF_029215605.1. Taxonomy (NCBI): domain Eukaryota; kingdom Metazoa; phylum Chordata; class Mammalia; order Carnivora; family Phocidae; genus Mirounga; species Mirounga angustirostris. The sequence continues at coordinate 109,535,881 of NW_026991716.1, forward strand.
AGCTATTATAACTAAGAAATGAATTCAGACGAGATCGGGTGCACCCAGGGTAGGATGGCCGTAGACAAGAAATGAATTCAGTAAAGTCAGAGGATACAAAATCAGCATACAGAAACCAATTGCATTTCTATACACAAATAATGAGATATCAGAAAAAGAAACTAAGAAAACAATTCACTTATAATTGTATCAAAAAGATAAAATGCCTAGGAATAAATTTAACTAAGGAAGTGAAAGACATGTACTTTGAAAACTATAAGCCACTGCTGAAAGAAACTGAAAATAACAAAAATAAATGGAAAGACAATGGAAAGAAGAATTACTATTGTTAAAATGTCCATACTACCCAAAGCAATGTACAGATTCAATGCAATTCCCATTAAATACAACAGCATTTTTCATAGAACTAGAACAAAGAATCTTAAAATTTGTATGAAACCACAGTAGACCCCAAATAGCCAAAGCAATCTTAAGAAAGAAGAACAAAGCTGGAGATAGCATGTTTCCTGATTTCAAACTATATTACAAAGCTATAGTAATGAAAACAGTGTTGTACCTGCATGAAAACAGACACATAGATCAACAGAATAGAATATACAGTTAACCTATGACAAAGGAGGCAAAAAAAAACCAGTCTTCTTCAATAAATGGTGTTGATAAAACTGGACAGCTACATGCAAAAGAATGAAACTGGACCACTGTTTTACACCATACACAAAAATAAATTCAAAATGGATTGAATTTCATAATGAAACCATAAAACTCCTAGAAGACAACACAGACAGTAAGTTCTTTGACATCAGGCCTAGCAATATTTTTTTTGGACCTGTCTCAGCAAGGGCAGAAAAAGGTAAAACAAACAAATAGGATTACATTAAACTAAAAATCTGCACAGTGGAGGAAACCATCAACAAAATGAAAAAGTAACCTACCGGAAGGGAGAAGATATTTGTAAATCATACATCCAGTAAAGTATTAATATCCAAAATAGGCAAAGAACTCACAAAACTTAATGTCAGAAAAGCAAAGAACCCAATTAAGAAATGGACAGAGGATTTGAATTGACATTTTTCTAAAGAAGACATGCACCTTCATTAGGTTTTGCCCCCTAAAAATAATTTGATAAATTGAATCTGAATCTAATCAATCTCCTAAATCCAAGGGACAATTTAAAGGGAATACAGTGGACAGAGGAACATGAAAAACTACACAACAGGGACATAATCAACAAACTTCAGACTACTGAACTCTGACGGATCCATTTCTTTAACAAATAAATCACAAGGAACAAAAAAACATATGGGAGGAAATACAGATTGAAAGAGACTTAAAGACATGTTTGCATCTGATTCAAACAAAAACACTAAAAATTATATGACATTTATGATACTTTTGGAGTTTTTATGAATGTCAGGAATTATAGTTAATGCTTAGGTGTTTTTAGTGTTATTACAGTTACTTGTTTATGAATTTTGTCTTCTAGAGATATGTACTGATATATGTAACAGTAGAAAGTATAAAATGTTTGGGTTTTGCTTCAAAATAACACAGGGGGAGAAAAATGGGTGAGGGTATAAACAAAACAAGATTGGACTTGAGTTGATCATTGTTTTTTTTTTAACACTTTATTTATTTTTAAGTAATCTCTATGCCCAACGTGGGCTAGAACTCAAGACCCCTGAGATCAAAAGTCACATGCTCTACCAACTGAGCCAGCCAGGCACCCTGAGTTGATAATTGTTAAAAGCAGGTTTGTCTATAATGAAAATGGGTTTCTTAAAGTTATTTCTCCACACAGGAGGCTTCTGGGACACTAGTAATATCCTACTTCTTGCCCTGGTGGTAGTTATATGGGTGTGATTATTTGGGGCATGTCATACATTGTAAACTTGAGCTTTATCACTTTTCTGAGTGGATTCATATGCTAAATTAAGGGACTCTCCTTCTGTGGCTCTCTCTACTCTACAATTCTCCTGATCTCTCTGGCTTGCCAAGGCTCCTTTCTATGGTTGCTCTACCTTAGGATTTCTCTGCCTTGGCACTATTGATATTTTGAGCCAAATAATTATTTGTTGTAGGGAGCTGTCCTTGCATTGTAGGACACTGAGCACCTCCAACCTCCAACCCCCATTGTAACACCAGAAATGTCTCCAGACATTATCAAATGTCTCCTGCAGAACAAAATCCCCTGGTTGAGAACTATTTGCTTTAGCCAGAAAGATGTCCCTATTGCCTCTGAAGTGTGAGCTATCCACGAAGCACTGCTGATAACTGAGTCTGAACTTGGGGCAAAGCCATGACAAACAAGAAAAATACCACCTCCCCCTCCCATGCCAGTCGCTTTTCCATGTTTGACTCTCCTCCACAAACTGCCTGCTTTTTTTTACTTTTCAGAAATCTTAGGTAGTTTGGGGATCTTTTTCTTGTCATGTTTGCTTTTGTATTTGTCCAGAGTTTATACTTGCTAAATGGATGAGGTGCAGAGAACTCACACTGCCACAGTGAAATTAGAACTTAGAATAGCCTCCATTCCCCTCCCCACCCAAATACACCCATTACAAGTGACTTTATCTAGTTCTCTGACTACTCATATTTTTTTCTTTATATCTAAAATTTATATTTTTCTAGAATATATCTCAGTGTCAACCCTTCTGAAACAATTTTCTCTGGCAAACATAGTGGCACTTCAATATGTGGATTTAGGTGGCTTTTTTTTTTTTTTAAAGAGAAACTGGAATTATATCTTTTTATATTTTTTCTTTTCCATTATTTTTCTTTTTCATGCCCCCCAATTATGCATATTTTGGGTTTTTGCATTCATATTCAATATTTGTCATGCTTTCTCTATTTATTTTTTATTTATTTTTACTATTTCTCTAATTTCCACTTAACTGGTTTGGTTTCTTATTTCTATCATCTATTTTCTCCAGTGTCTCTCATACCTAGTATTCTTTCCAAATTCATCTCTGACTTTTTTTCCACTTTTCTCCTAAGTATGAGTTCTATCAGCTCATTTAATCTCCTTCTATTTTCGTGACTCCTCTGTCCCGAGTTTTTTTATATGTATTTCCAGTATTCCTTGTAAACAATATAGGAATCTTATTATGCTTAAATTTTAATCATTATTTTCCAAACAAACATGTTTTTTCTCTTATATTTATTTTAGAGCTTTCTTTGGTACCTTGTTTGGTATCTTTAAAATTAATCATTATAATCTTTACTTTGTTGAGCTAACGGTTGTTTAAATTTATTTACGTGCTTAGAAACCAAACTGTATGCCATATATGTAGCCGATTTCTTCCTTCTGAATGCAATTTTCTTCTCCCTGAGATCCATCTTTTGGGAAATTTTTAAGAGAATCTCTGAAAGGAAAAGTTGTTCTTTAAGATTATCTTCCTGTTGCCATCATATGTGAATAAGAACTGGGCATGTAATTTTAGATCACTATTCTCAAGCTGTAATTCCGTTATTATCTGGTATATTAGTTTACTAGGGCTAGTGTTAACAAAGTAGTACACAGTGGGCAGCTTAAACAATAGAAATTTATTGTCACACCGTTCTGGAGGCCAGAGTGCCAAATCAATGTGTCACCACGGTCAGCTCCTCCTGAGAGCTATGAGAAAAGGATGTGTTCCAAGCCTCTCTCCTTGGCTTGTAGATGGCCATCTCCTCCACATGTCTTTTCATACCATCACCCCTCTATGTGTACCTGTTTCTAAATTCCACATTTTTATAAGGGCACCAGACATACTGGATTGCGGACCCATCCTACTCTAGTATGCCCTCAAACTTACTTAACTAATTATATCTGCACCGACCCTATTTCCAAGTAAGGTCACATTCTGAGGTACTGGGGGTTAGAATTTCAACATATAAATTATTAGGGGAAACAATTCAATCCATTACATGTGGTCTTTTTCTCTGTTGAGAAGTCCAGTTACATTTTGTGGACAGTATTTTTTTTTACTTTGATTATTTTTAAGATTTTCTTGTAATCTCTGGTGATTCTATATAGTTCGCTACAATATTTATGGATATGGATTTATTCTTATAAAATTTTCTTGAGACTTAGTAAGTTGTTGTTTTTTAATATAAAAGTGTTTATGATTTTCATCACTTCTGAGAAAAATCTCTTCCTATATTGGCTCTATATTCCTGTATATTCCTATATTGGCTAATTTGGCTCTATCTCTTCCTATATTGGCTTATATTCCTATATATTCCTATATTTGGCTAATTTGGCTCTATCACACTATATAAATACTGGATCTATCTCACTCTTACTCCCAAGTATCTTAATTTATCTTCCATGTTTTTAATTTTTTTCTGTGTCTTGCGTTCTGGGTAACTCTTCAGATCTATATTGCAGTTCAGAGATCCTCCTTTTAACTGTACTTAACCTGCCTTCAATGGTCTTATTATAAAAAAAAAAATTTAAAAAAACATTGTTTTTTCTAGAGGTCCTATTTAGTTGTTTTTCAAAGCTGCTTATTTTTTTCATATCATGTTATACGTTTCAGTTTATTTTTGTGTTGGTATTATCAATGTAATGTACTTACTTTACAGTTCTTAACCTGTATTCTGTATTCTTAATTCTGTATTCTAAAGTTCTGTGTGCTTAATTCTCTTGTCATGTCTTTTCATAGTAGATTTTTCCCCCTCATCTGGTTTGTAACTTATTATTGTAAGCTCATTTATAGAGGAAACTATTTTCTCTGTGTTAACTGTATGTGGCCTGGGGTGTGAAAGTGCCCTCTTAGTTACTTCTCCCAGGTGATTTGGGAGTATCACCAATTCAAGATAATTTATTTCATTAATTTCTTACCATAGAAGCATTCCTGAAAATCAGAAGTAATACAAATTAGCATTACAAATCAATACAAGTTTGTGGGGTTTTTTTCCTCGGAGTCTAGATTGAAAAAAAAAAAATTCTTCCTGAGCAAAGAAGTGTTTTTTAGCTTACATTTTCTTTCAGGTGCACTTCTAATTTTGTTCAGGGGTAATAATTTTTTTCTGCAACTACTGACTGAAGATTTCTTTAAAACACCATGCAGATAAGACCACTGTCTTATAATTTTTACTAACAATCTGGTGGTAATGGTAGGACAGTAAGGATAGTGGTGAAAATATAACAGCACAGCCGGTAACATAAAACTGAATTAGACATTTCTTAAAGTATATTAGTCTTCACCCACCTCTAGCCCATTAAGAAAAAGAAAAGTCTATATAACTAAGACTCCATCTTTTCATTCATTCATTCAGCTGACAGATATTTAAAGTTCCTCTATTTCTATTATTCAAATGACTTATATTCTTCCATCTTCTCCACTAATACTGGGTCTACCTTGGAACAATTAAAACCAGCTGAGTTGCTCTACTAGCCCTTTTAGCTTTCAAATTACAGTTTTTCTTTATCATGAATATGATCAAATTATAGAATAAAATGAAGTCTAATTTTTTGGATAAATTTTGAGTAGCCCTCAGAGTGATAGGTCGATTTTCATGCATGTAACTAGACATTTAATCATTCTGTGTGGTTATAATTATTCTTTTTGGTGTAAACTGATGAGAGCCTGTTTTTGCTACAGTGTGGTTTCCAGTGAGAGAGACATACTTAAGTTTTCTCAGGAAAGTTACATACATATTCAGTGATAAAAGTAAAGAGAAAACTTTAATTTTCTTGTTTCCAATAGATAGCTTATATTAATGTTTAAGGTAATTTCTTTTTTTCTCTAGGTTTTTATTTAAATTCCAGTTAGTTAACATATAGTGTAGTATTAGTTTCAGGTATAGAATTTAGTGATTCATTACTTACATACAATACCCAGTGTTCATCCCAAGTGCCCCCCCCCTTAATACCCATCACCCATTTAGTCCATGCCCCCACCCACCTGCCCTCCAGTAACCCTCAGTTTGTTCTTTATAGTTAAAAGAGTCTGTTTCTTGGCCAGCCTCTCTTTTTTTTCCATTACATTCATTTGGTTTGTTTCTTAAATTCCACAAATGAGTGAAATCATATGGTATTTGTCTTTGACTGACTTATTTTGCTGAGCATAATACTCTCTAGCTCCATCCACATCATTGCAAATGGCAAGATTTCGTTCTTTTTTATGGTTGAGTAATATTCCATTTTATGTATATACCACATCTTCATTCATTCATCAGTCAATGGACATTTGGGCTCTTTCCATAATTTGGCTATTGTTGAAAATGCTGCTATATTCCTGGGTTGCAAGGTGGTTCAATATTTACAAATCAATCCATGTGATACACCACATTAATGAAAGAGAGGATAAGAACCATATGATCCTGTCAATAAATCCAGAAAAAGCATTTGACAAAGAATAACATCCATTCATGATAAAAACCCTCAACAAAGTAGGCTTAGAGAGAATATACCTCAACATAATAAAGGCCATATATGAAAAACCCACAGCTAATATCCTTAATGGGGAGAAACTGAGAGTTTTTCCTCTACCATCAGGAACATGACAGGGATGTCCACTCTCACCATTGTTATTTTACATTGTACTGGAAGTCCTAGCCTCAGCAATCAGACAACACAAAGAAATAAAAGGCAACCAAATCAGCAAAGAAGTAAAACTTCCACTATTTGCAGATGACATGATACTCTCTATAGAAAACACAAAAGATTCCTCAAAAAAATTGCTAGAACTGATAACATGAATTCAGTAAAGTTGCAGGATACAAAATCAATGTACAGAAATATGTTGTATTTCTATACACCAATAACAGCAGAATGATTACAATAATTTCTAGAGACATCTGGCTGGCTCAGTTGGAAGAGCATGTGACTCTTGATCTCAGGGTCATGGTTCAAGCCCCACACTGGGTGTAGAGATTACTAAAACAATTTTTTTTAAAGATTACTTCTATTTTCTTGGTTCATACTCTGATATGAGTACCCTTGATACAGCCCTAGTTTGTTCTATAAATGATACTGAATCTTGCAGCATAGTTGGTAAAATCTTTACCTAGGTTTGGTATCTTCATATCTAAACTTCTATAATCTTTCCCTAACTATGCATGTAAATACACACACACACACACACACACACGCATGCCCGCATAGGTGAATCTCAATTTTGGGTATTTCTATTCAATTTTATATCTAGTATATATCTCTCTCTAGCCAATTGCCACATTGATATGTAACCCTGGTTAATTTTTATTTCTCCCATGATACTCTACGCTGCTTATCTTTGTGTTTGTGGTGTCTGTTTCACTGGTACACAGTAGATACTCAATAAATTCTTAGAGAATGAGAGAACCTGTCCCTTTTATATTATTTTTTTCTTTTTAAAAATAATTGCTCTTCTCACCACAAGCAACTCAACACCTTGATGCAAAATGAATGCCTAGTTTGACCTGGAAAACTGCAAATCTGTTGTCCTTTTTCACCCTACTCATATTAGCAAATACTCTTTTTAAGTTGATAGTACTAATCACCACCTAGTGGCTAGGATGAGGAACTATCTGATTTGAAATGTGTTACCTGGCACTTTCAAGGCATTTGGGAGGTCCAAACATTTGGAATTAGAGGTTATCAATGACAGCAGGAGCCTCAAGTAATCCCCAGCAGAGTCCAATCTAGGCCTTGGAAAATCTTACACCTAGATCTTCTTGTCTTGGGTTTAGACCATTTAATCCTCTTTGGGGATGTTTGCATACAACAGTGAGGGCCCCAATATCAGATTTTCCAGATCCAAATCTCAAACCTGCCACTTGCCCTCCAGATGATTTTAGACAAATCATTTAGCCTCCCTATGTCAGTCTTTCATCTATAAAATTGGATTTCTCATCTATAAAATAATATTCCCATACAGAACTTCGTGATCATAATATCACACTGAGGCTCTTCTGAGGACTAAGTACAATAACTCATGTGAATGAATTAATGCAGTAACTGGCATTTAATTAGAACTCAATAATTGAGTATTGTTTCTGTATTGAGTTAGTTCATCTTCCTGGCTGAGTTTGGAACCACTCTTGATTATATTCATTATTCACATGCAATTTTTCTCCAGTCCAGGTCCTGGTTTCCATGTTCTTTCTTGGTCTGCACTGGGGACTGTTTCTGGCCTACCCTGGCCCTGCTTTCTAAATCCATTGTTTGACTCATCATCTTTTCACCCCCACAAACTACCTCTTTGCCTGAGGAGATTTGTGTCTGCTGTAAGATTCTTGTATTTTCATTTTTATGACAATAGAGATCATTCCATCTTGGGTAATTTTCCCTTGTCTATAAATATACCACTTTAACCACTTTACCCCTTATCTATCTTTCACTGCATGCTCCTTTTCTTCAGGAAAAAAAAATTGATCATCCCTTTCACCTTCTCTTAACTTCCATTGTATTGTCATGGCTGATAATACAACTGGGGATCTGTGGAACTACCCATATCAAGGAAGGAGAAAACTTAAAAAGTTTTAAAATAAAATTAGGCCCAAATTATATGAATGCTACTGATCTTTAAAGACCTTGAAAATGCCCATGAATCCTCCTAAGAACCTGCACAAACTTGCCATTTTCTAACTCTTCATTTAATTGAAGTGTATGTTTCTTCAAGAACCAACCTATTGAGAAATACTTTAAAACACTTCTTACATAATATTATTGTGAAAAACTTAAAACATTTTCTGTAAATATTGATACTTCAAGCATATGTTTTATTGTATCAAGTTGGTATTTTGTATCAATCCTAGAAAACTAACCACCACCATAAATATTGTTGTTATAGAATAATGTAAGCCAAATGAACTTACTATACACAATTCATTTCTAAGTTAGGCGCTGAATATAAGAAGAATGAACATGATATCTGATCTGAATTATTTGGGCTTATTCTCCCAGCATGTCCTCCTGTTATCTTAGTCATTGAGTAATTTGATCTTGGTTGTTTCTTTTTTTCTCTTCCCTGTTGAAACAACTGTGCTTTGAAAGTTAGAATAATCAGAACAGCACAGATACTTTTCAGTCAGATTCCATCGATCATATTCTGAATATATTACCTAGTGATGACAGTCTTTTGTTCGGTGGGGTGTTCACAGTAATGTTGGGCACTGGAAACATCACTCATGGTGATATTATATGTCTGAGGAACGGGTCAGACTGTGGGAATGCCCTGGTTTGTTGCCTTCAATCAAGTAAGATAATTTGTTCTCATACATTTGGATGAAGGTGCAGTTACTCTCATTGATAAGTGGAGCTGTATAGACATAAGGTCTAGTCAGTTCATTCCATCCTCATACTGGACATTCTTCTCCAAATCGTGTACCACAAGCTGAAAAAGGTGAAAGAATAGATGCCAGTTCCAATTCCTTCTGTCATGGTTTGCTCGTCTTCCCTTGGTCTTCTCAGAATGCAGAGTTTAGGAAATTTTATTTTGTGACTTATTTCATAATTTTGGTTTATTTTGTGATTCTAGATAAATCATTAAAATCATAAAAGGAAAAAAATCCTTAATGCTGGCACTATGATCCTTGTGCTATAAAGAAAGCTTATTAGAAATGATTTTAGTCAAAGGTTTTTGTGATGGTGGATTTTTATAAGTGTCAGAGTTTTGCACCCAAGGTCTTATACTTCAGAAACAAAAGAAATTGAAACTTTAGTGACATTTTTGTTAGTATCTATGACAAGGAGTCTCTTCTGAGGTGCTTGTAACTAGGTTATTCAGGTTCTACAGGTGCTATTAATTCACTGCCTACAATTTAAAGATTTTTTTAAAGATTTATTTATTTATTTGAGAGAGAGAGAGAGAGAATACGTGGGGGAAGGGGCAGAGGGAGAGGAAGAGAGAAGCTTTTTTTATTCAATTCAATTAGCCAACATATAGTACATCATTAGTTTCAGATGTAGCGTTCAATAATTCATCAGTTGCGTATAACACCCAGTGCTCATCATACCATGTGCCCTCCTTAAGAGAGGAAGAGAGAATCTTAAATAGACTCTGTGCTGAGTGTGAGCCCTACAGGGGGTTCAATCTCATGACCCTGAGAGCATGACGGAGCTGAAACCAAGAGTTGGATGCTCAACTGACTGAGCCACCCAGGCTCCCCTAAAGATTTTTTTAAAACTTGTTCTTCTTGGGCGCCTGGGTGGCTCTGTCAGATAAGTGTCTGCCTTCAGGTCAGGTCATGATCCCAGGGTCCTAGGATCGAGTCCCACATTGGGCTTCCTGTTCAGGGGGACCCTGCTTCTCCCTCTCTTCCCCCGTTCATGCTCTCTGTCACTATCTCCATCTCTCTCAAATAAATAAATAAAATCTTAAAAAAAACCAACTTGTTCTTATTTTATAAAATTACAAAAGGAAATGGGTTCATTAATGGGTTCATTACTTTTAGAAAAATGTTCCCGTTAAATTTAAGCCTGTTTTAGAAATATTCAAATGTATGCACTTACGCATTCATTCAAAACATTTTTTTCTAGATGTCTGTCAAATTATGCAAGTTTTAAAAGTAGCCTGAGACTAACATTTAAGAAGGGAAATAAAACAAAAACATGTGATGGAACCAGACAATAATTATAAATTAATATAGATGTTAAAAATAAGATAATATTAAACAGTAATCTGAACAAAATACTCATTTTCAGAAAATATACTATACAAGGGCAGTTAAGTGGTATCCAGGTCAACAGTAGACATGTGAGATTTAAGAAATCTGGGAAAGGGAATCTAGGAAAATGAGGTCATGAATTATAAGATGGATGGAGTGAAATATAAGACCAACATGCTGTACTGAAGAAAAGAATGAAAAAGCATTTCAGATAAATATTCCATTAATTAATATGGAATCCTTCAAAATCAAGTTCTTAAGGAAAATTACCACTGGTCTCAGAGTAATTACATATCATTTCATTATGAATCAAGAGAGAAAATATTTCATTACTTGGAATGTTGTAGGCTATTCAGCACAATACAAAACAATAATGAAATAAATAATAAATTTTAATCTGTTGACTGTTCTAAAAGGTTTAGTAGATGGAAGGTTCTTTACTATGTTAGAATCTAATAGTAGAAAAATTAGAAATGACTGTTTAATGGGAGATTAAACATTAAAAGACATGAAACTAAATGTGAGAGAAATATCTTAGGACATCATGAAAATTAAGAAAGGAAATAAGGCTTTTGGCCAATAACGGACAATAACCAAACAAACAAAGAACCCTTACTAAGGCGAAGCATGCTGCTATCACTTTTGTGAACATAGTAATATTGACTAAGCTAACACTAAATTTTTTCTAAATAGTTGATGGTGAAATTACTTGTGATTCAAAGAGATTTCCAGAAGAGGAAATAGTAAAAACTCTGTTTCAATAGGAAGAAGTATAAAGATCTGAGGAAACATTCTCATTAGAGCCCAGAGAAAGGCAACATATTACAGGAAAAAAATTCACTAATCCTAGCTTTGATCCATTTGAATAAAAGTGCCACTATTTAAAACATTGATATCTCAAATCCTAAAAAAGTTGTTGCTCCCACATTCCTCTTTGTAGAAAGCTTCTTTAAGAGCTCTTGATCCCCATTACCCCATCACCCCCATTACCTAACACCCAAAAGAATAATTACTTCATCTTTGCTCCACCTTGAATCTATCTCTGTCATAACACAATTGCCCATTATTATATATTAACAACTAACAAATAACACTTGTAATAGACCGGAAACTCCTTAAGGCCAATGTTTATTATATTCTTATTGCCTCACACAATACTAGCATTTACTGGGATGTAAAAACTTATGAAAAGTAGAAGTTTAAGGTTGTTCTTGAATTAATACTAGCAGTTCAGATATAGTTTGTTATATTACTTCATGGTATTTTGGATTTTTTCTTCTTATCTCTTAACATATTTGTGAAATAATTACCAATTATAATAATTATTATATAACTTAGACTATTATATACATAATGAATATATATATATAATTATATGTATATGTGGCCTGGGTTAACCACATAATTTGCAGGGCTCAGCACAAAATGTAAATGTGGAATTCCTTGTTCATAAAGCGGGAAAAAAATGCCATAAATTACAAAATACAAAGCTTTTCCCTTTCTTTTGAGTTTTCTATTTTAAACTGTCATGGTGTTTTTACTTCCTATTTAATGTCATCCTAAGTAAAGAATATTTAAATTTTAAATTGTTATAAATTTTACTACTAATTTCATATTATACAATGCCAGTTTTAAATGCAAATAGAAAAAAATCTAACCTTCATGCAGAATCATTGAAATTATACAATTTCTATTTGTAGCTTGTATATGCATATGTATTTTGTTACTGCTAGAACAAAGGATACTCTGCATAAAACTAGCAACTATCTTGTTTCACTTCTTGATATGCACACATTCTACCAACTCACTATTTGCAGCTTACCCAGGAGTAAGGAAGGACTGAAAGGAAAGGAACTATGGATTGCCTTATCTTTCTTTTTCCTTCTATAACATAGCAGCTTCTATAACGTGTTTACCTTGTACTTGCTTTGAGTCTGTACTCCAATGCATTGTGAGTGCAATGGAATTCTGTGTTGATGGGACATCACAAAGGCTATATATGCAAAAGGGATGGCAAGGAATGGTGGTCACATATACTATTCAATATCGTCTCTGCTCACGTGAATGATCTATTATCCATCAAACTCTGCTTACAAAACACAAGTTCTAACATAAAGTTTTTAAGAATTGAAGATGCAACAACAAAGCATTAAATTAAACACAGGGCCCTTCTGAGGGCAAAGCCTGTTGACCTGAATAGGCTGTAAACCCATGAAGCCAACCCTGTATGGGGCCTCCTGATAATATTTAGACCACAACCCCAACCACAGAATAAAGTAAGTGGTCAAACACAATTGGCTTGTAAATGTCACTAGCATTGGACGGCAGGTGACTTAAGTTTTGCCTTAAGTTGGAACTTGAAAACTTTGCTGATTACTTTCGTTTGTGTCCAAAACTAATGTGACCTTTTAGACAATGAAAGGAATGCTAATAAGTTGATTGCCAAAAACTTTGTAAATTTTAAATTTATATAGATGCTATTTGTGGAAATCCAATCAGACAAAAGGCTCTGTTACAAAGATACTTCATATCTGAAGTAAAAAAAAAAATGGTTTTCAAGCTATGGGATGGCACTCCCATTAGTAGATACTGAAATCAAATTACTAGGTTGTAACCAGAATTTTTTAAATAATGAAATAGACAAGAATAGAAAAGATCAGAGTGCTATACATACAGCAAAGACATGTATAATTTTATGAAACTTTAGTTTCAGGTGTACATAGAGCTATTATATATATATTATAATTATATATATATATATAAATGAAAGTAATAGGCTGCAATATAAGATGTATTTCTTCCTGGGCTTACCATTTAGAAAGCATTGTCATTAAAATCTGTGTCCTAAGATAAAGTCTATGGTTTCTAAACTCAGGAACTCTATACTGTAACAAAGATTCATTTCAGAAAAAGAAAATCAAATTCATTTAAGTCATACTGACAACTATTTTCTACAAAATGTTGCCTTTCCAAGCTCAGATCCCTCTATATGATTATGTTCTCCAGGACTTATAGATAATGTACTCAGCAATTCAAGCATTTGCAACATCCACCAGAGAGTGGGCATTTGGAAGCACAGAAAGAAAAAAAAAACACATTTATTCCCTTCCATTATTTGATTTAATCCTCACAGTAATCTCTAATTGATAATATCATTCTTCTTTTATAGGCAAGGAAGATGAAACTCAGAGAATTTAAGTAATTTGCCCAGTCACGTATCTTATTAGTGGCAAATGGGACTTGGAACCTAGGTTGTCTGAGTCCAAGTCCAGCATTTAAGTCTCCTGAGGTGTTATAATCTTATAAAAAATGTTGAAAAGATTAAAATTAAAAGGGGAAATAACATAACTGATGCACAAAAATCAAGGTTTGATTGTGTTACAGTCTAGTGAAATATAATTTAATTTTGGACTCCATTTTCCCATTGAACCATACCATAACTAATAGGCAATATTCTTTTGTGAATCAGAGCTTCAGCATTTGCATTTTCTTGTGGTTACATTATAAGAAATAATGTGCAATGTTTTGATTTCTTTGTACCCACAATCTAAGACATTCAAAAACAACAAAATTCCACAAAGGAGGAGGAAAAAATAAATCTTAGAGAATTTTGGAAAGAATAGTATCAACTTTTTATAGCAATCATAAGAAAATCATCTACATTCGTATCAAATATCAGGTTTCCAGCACAGGAAAAGAAAACTGCAGTACCTGCCATTTTAAATTACTCCTTGTCATGTTTTTATTCCTCCTCCTCCCCTAGGAGGTTAACGTCTTGAAGAAATATGTGTGCACTCTGAAAATATTTCCTGAAGTCAGTGGATTCCATATGTTCCTAGGGCAACAAATTATTCACTCCGTGGGTCATTCCTGGTGACATTTAGATCTTCTAATCAGTACATTTAGGCCCTATGTACTTTTTATTTTCAGAGCTCTCTTACGTAAAACTACATAGAACTCAAGAAATATTTTCATTGACTCAAACCCTCCCTTAATCTAAAAGAACACACATGAACACACAAATACACTCTCTTTCATACACATTTACATACATAAATATATACACAAAGACACACAATTTTATGTACTTTATAGTTTAATTATATTGGACATTGATTTAAGGAAAGTAAGACCACTATTTGAAACTAAGTAAGTGATACAGTCCTAAATGCAAAGGAAGCATTAGAAATGCACACAAAAATATACTCAATAGCCTTAGTTCACAGAGTTGATCGGAAGAATGGAGGCCAAATAACAAATTCTAAGAGATTGTTTCCATTTGTTTTGTGTGTTATTTTGTTTGCTTGTCTTACAGAAATAAAGATCAAGAGTTGGAGTGTGGCTTTTGCTTTCCTTTGGACCAAAAAAGAAAAAAGTGTAGTTCTTGAAATACTTTCCTCATTTGGTTTCAAGGTACTGCCTTTTTCCTGATTTCTGAAATGCTCTTTAATGATTCTTTTCTTTACTGACTCTGATGTTGGAGCTTCTCCAAACTATTTCATTGGTCCTCTTCTTTGTTAGTCTTAGAAATTTCAATATTATCACAGGCTTCAATTGCCATTAATGTACTATAAACTCCCCAAACATATATTTTATTCACTTATTGTACATATATTTGCTGATTATTTATATGTCCAGAAATTTTGGGACAGAATAATCATGGTCATCACCATCTTACAACTTAAAGTCATTTACTGGAGCCATATATTATATATACATATATATATGTATATATATATATATAAAAGAAAAAATAATAATATAATAAAATAACAATAGTGCTGGCAAGGAAGAAAAGTAGGACACAAGTAAGAGAATAAAGTAGGAGGAAGGGAAATGACATTTAAGTTGAGATCTAAAAATTAAGATCCAGTCTCACAAAGATCAAGGATAATCCATTTGAATAATCTGTAATATCTTTGATTTTAAGATGTATATAACTGAATTCTAATTTCTATACAAATCCAATTACCTTGCTTTTTCTCCCAGCTATTTCTGTCTTTGTTAATAGCACCACCATTTACCCAAGCTGACCACCTCAGAAGTCTCTCAAGAATCTTCCTTGTCCTTCACACTTTACATAATCGCTTACCAAATCTTATGAATTCCACTCCACATAGAAGATGTTTAAGAAGTGTTTTTTATTAATGAATAGTGACTCAATCAATAAACCACCTGCTGATGAAAAATTTCTAAATGCCATCATAAATCTATCTTAGTAACAATAGAATGTGTTTCTTCTTCATTTAGAATGTATACTCTGCCTTTCAAAGGAACGTAAACTACTTTTGTTGAACACATCACAATATTGAAGAAAGGAGGAGAGAAATCAGTTCCTATCTTGCCACTCAATCTCAATCTAAAATAGTTTATTGATAAAGGGAAGACCACATTTTTATTTTAGGAATTATTGCTCCTAGGGAAGAGCATCAAAAAGGAGAAAATAATGCTCATCTTTTACTATCTATATATAGAACGCTCACAGATTTATATTCCCACCCATATCTCTTCCCTGTACTACTTGTCTATAGGCTTATAAATCCAACTGCTTACTCAGAATTTTCACTTTAACTTCTTAAACATATATATCTAAAATGAACTTCTGATATTCTCTCCCAAACCCTCCTCCTCCAACAGTCTTTATTATCTGTGTAAACAACAATTCCATCCTTCCAGTTGCTCGAGACAAAAACTTTGGAGTCATTCTTAACCCCTCTATCTTCCTTATATCCCACATTCAATTTTACAGAAAATCTTGTTGGCTCTACCATCTAAGTAGATCCAGAATCTGACCAGTTATCACCACCCACCCCAAACAACTTGTCTTACATCAATATTGTCTCTCTCTCAGATTATTGCAAAACCTTCCATAGGGTTTCTGCTTCCATACTTGCTCCCTACAATCTTTTCTTAAAAGAGCAGTCAGAGAAATACTTTTTGCTCAAAACTCTTCAATGACTATCTTACCTGAGGTAAAATCCCCAATCCATACAGATGCCTAATGTGACCTAGTTCCTGCTCTTCCCTGAGATGTACTCATCTTTGAGCACTCCCCCTTCACTCCCTTTCTTCTTACCACATAATCTTTTTGTTATTTCCTGAGTAGTCTAGGTAAGTCTAGGTAAGCATTCCCCTCAGTGCTTTTATAATTACTCTTTTGCCAGATCCTGGAAAATGATCCTAGATCCTCCCTCTTCCACCCCACCTCATGACTAACGCTTTATCTTCTTCTTAATTAGTCCTGTGCTGGCTACCCTACTTAAAATTACAAACCCCTCCCTGCCTCACACTTCCTATTCCCCCTGCCATGCTTTATCTCCACAGCACTTTCAAGGTCTAAGATTCTATATAACTATTTTTTTTCTTTGTTGACTGTTTCTACTAACTGAAACATCAGTTCTTTGAAGGCAATATATTTTGTCTTCTTCATTGCTATTTCACCAGTGACACACAGTAATGTAAAAAAATATAAATGAACAACCAAAAGGATAAATGAATAAATGAAAAATGTGTATTTATATGTTAGGAATTAGCCTGGAATGAAGATGGGAGACTTGGTCAATACTTGCAAATTAAAAAGAAACCCATCCTCTTTTATGAGCACCCAGAGAATAGATTTTCTACTCTAAATAGAGTTTAGCCAAATTTAAATTGTGGGTGTGGTAGAAAGAGAGAAGTGGGAGGCAAATTAAGGATGGGTTTGCTATGGAGGGGTAGGTAAAGGGAGAAGTGTGCATTGCGACTAATCTGGATATCTGGTTTTTGGGAATTGAGGAGTTTGCACTCAACTATTTCCAAATCCCTGTCCAGCTATTAGGTTCTCTGATTCTACAAAGAAGATAGATACCACCAAGCATCAAGATAAAGATGCTTATTAAAAATTTGGTTAACATTATCTCTAAATTCCCTGGAAGCTAAGACCAAAAGCAAAACACATTGAGTTTAATGTGCATTTGTTTATGTGTTTGTTTTGTCAAGGAAAGCATGCAATTCACTCCACAAAGACAAATTTATCTTACAATTGAACAGTTAAAAATTGACTTAGGTTCTCTAACAAGGGCCTATGGATAAGAGAGTGAACAACATCTTAAAACATAATTTAATGAAATACATATATATACACATACACACACATACATACACACACATAAATATGTATATATATATATATATAAAATCTATGATTTTTTATGGGCTCTCTCCAAATGCAAAGGACATAACATTAAATGAATATATGTTGAGCCTCACAGGATACATAGTAATGTACCTTGAAAGTTTACTTTAATACCAATCCAATTTTCAGCATTTTGCTCCCTACATCCTTACCTTAGCAACATACTTATGACTTATCTTTGCCATCTTAAACAATTACATAGCACACAAGGTTACAAATAAAAGGAGTGCAGGTGGAGGTGCCACAAATTGATTGGTACTTTTGGAGGAAAAGTTGTTGAGGTTCTATCACACCTTTTAAAATATTTTTAGAAAATTAAAATCAAATGTCCAGAAATGATTTTAGAAGTCATATTTCTAAAGTGATCATTTTCTTTGCCTCCCTCAACCAGAAGTGATTACTTTGTGTTATTTTGTTCAGATCACTGATAACTGCTACATGTACTTTTAATTTTTTTCTAGCTTTATTGAGGAATAATTGGCAAATAGAATTGTATATATTGGGGCGCCTGGGTGGCTCAGTCGTTAAGCGTCTGCCTTCGGCTCAGGTCGTGATCCCAGGGTCCTCGGATCGAGCCCCGCATCGAGTTCCCTGCCCCGCGGGAAGCCTGCTTCTCCCTCTCCCACTCCCCCTGCTTGTGTTCCCTCTCTCGCTGTGTCTCTCTGTCATATAAATAAATAAAATCTTTAAAAAAAAAAAAGAATTGTATATATTTATAATACAACCTGATAATTTGATATACATATACACTGTGAAATGATTTCCAAGTTGAAAGTAATTAACACATGCATCATCTCATATAGTTAACTCTGTGTGTGTGAGAAATGAGAATACTTAAGATCTACTTTCAACAAATTTCAAGTATATTGTATTATTAACTATAGTCACCATGCTATATATAAATCAGATCTCAGAACTCATTCATCTTATAACTGAAAATTTGTACCTTTCAATTTACATCGCCCTAATTTTCCCCTCTTCCCAGCCCCTTGCAACCCTCATTCTACAGTTTCCTTCTATGAGATCAGTTTTTTTAATCCACATTTAATGATATCCCTTAGTAGTATTCATTCTTCTCTGTCTGGCTTATTTCATTTAGCATAATGCCCTCCAGTTTTATCCATGTTGTCGCAAACAGCAGGATTTCCTTGTTTCTTATAGTTGAATAATAATTCTATTGTACATATTCACACAACATGTTCTTTATTCCTTCATCCACTGAAGGACACTTAAGTTGTTTCTGTACCTTGGCTATTGTGAATAATGTTACAAAAAGCATGGGAGTACAGATATCTCTTTGAGATAATTGATTTCATTTCCTTAGGATATATACCTAGGAGTGGAATTGCTGGGTCATATGGTAGTTCTATTTTTAATTTTTTGAGGATCTCCTTACTGTTTTCCAGTGGCTATACCAATAAACATTCCCATTTTAGTGGGAATGTTTTCCCCACATCCTTGTCAACATTTGTTATCTCTTGCCCTTTTTGATAACAGCCATCTTCATAGGTGTGAGGTGATAATCTCATTGTGGTTTTGATTTGCATTTCCCTAATGAGTGGAGTTATTAAGCACCTTTTCATGTACTTATCGGCCATTTGTATGCTTTCTTTGAAAAAAAAAATCTATTCAGGCCCTTTGCTCATTTTTAATCAGATTACTTGGTTCTTGGCAATTCAGTTGTATGAGTTCCGCATATATTTTGGATATTAACCTCTTATCAGATATATGGTTTGCAAATACTTTCTCCCATTCTATAGGTTTTCTTTTTGTCTTATGGATTGTTTCCTTTGCTGTGCAGAAGTTTTTAGTTTGATGTCCCATTTGTGTATTTTAGCTTTCGTTGCCTGTGCCTTCAGCATCATATCCAAAAACTCATTGCCAAGACCAATGTCAATGAGCTTTTTTCTATGTTTTCTTCTAGGTTTATGGTTTCAGGTCTTATACTCAAGTCTTTAATCCATTTTCAGTTAATTTTTGTGAGTGGTGTAAGATGGGTATCCAGTTTCATTTTCATGCATGTGGATAGCCAGTTTTCCCAACACCATTCATTGAAGAGACCAGCCTTTCTCCATTGTTTGTTCTTGACACACTTGTCAAAGACTGTTTGACTGTATATTCATTGATTTACTTCTAGGCTCTCTATTCTGTTCCATTGGTGTACGTATATATTGTTATGCTAGTGGCACACTGTTTTGGTTACTATAACTTTGTAATATAATTTGAAATCAGGAAGTGGTGCCTCCAGCTTTGTTGTTCTTTTTCAAGATTGCTTTGGCTATCTGGAATCTTTGTGATCCCATATGAATTTTAGAATAGTTTTTTCTACTTCTATGAAAAATGCCATTAGAATTTTGATTGTATTGAATCTATAGATTGATTTGGTTAGTATAAGACTTTTAATCTTCTAATACAGTCCAAAATCATTATTCACAGATTCTGTATTTGCAAATTTGCCTACTCACTAAAATTTATTTATATTCCCCAAATCAATATCTGCACTGCTTTCCCTGTCATTCATAGACATGTACAGAACAATGAAGAATTTGAGTCTCTAGCTGGCACATCTCCCAGCTGAGGTTAAACAAGGAGATGCCCAGTCTTCTCATTTTAGCTCTCATACTGTAAGCAAGTACTTTTTCACAGTCTACTTAATACCTTTTTAATTTTTGTGCATTCGGTTGGTGATTTTGCCATTTTATTTTATTTTACTTAAGTTTTTACTTAAATTCCACTTAGTTAACATACAGTGTAATATTAGTTTCAGGTATACAATTTAGTGATTCAGTACTTCCATACAACATCCCGTGCTCACCACAAGTGCCTCCTTAATCCCCATCATCCATCTAACCCAACCTCCGACCCATCTCCCCTCTGGCAACCACCAAACTAAATTCAAAATGGATTAAAGACCTAAATATGAGAGAGGATTTTGCCCTTTCAAATAATCACCAAGTGCAGTATTGATATGCTGTTTAGTCTTCCTTAGTGCAAGAGACTGTGATGTACATTAATGGAGAAAATGTGTGCATGGGTTAAGCTTTGTTCAGGCATGAGTTATCATGAGAGTGCTGTTGACCATGAGTTCAATGTTAAAACCAAGAATATATATTAATTAAGATGTCTTTAAGCAGAATGAATAAAACAAGGTTATATATTGATCAGTTGTCAAAACTATTGTGACCAGAGGAACATAACACTGTATTTCCCTTAGGAGCAATGTTCAGTATTTGCTAATTCAGTGTTTGCCATGACTTTATACAACATAACTACCATGAATAATGAGAATAAACGTATATAGTCAAAGTATGAAATACAAGCTTTGGAAAAGACTTTTGAATGTAAAGCTTATACAATGTCACTAGGGCTACCTTGCTAGATACAGTCTAGTTAAAAGATTTCATAAAATAGCTGCATGTCTCCATGTTGTTAATCATTGATGTTTCTAAAGTATTAAAAAGAACATGTATGTAACTCCTCCCTTGATCTTCGCACTCCCTTCTATTGGACAGCATGACAGAGGGGTATCTTTCTAAGCAAAATTTGCAAACTTCTTTGGCAATTTTATCTTTGAGAATAACAATACTAAGCCACCAGTAAAAATATATTACACGTAGTTCTGTAGGCATTAGATCAGCTAGTATAACTGGAAACTTGAAGGATTTTTCTTTATTTGTTTTTATTTTCAGGGATTTTGGAAAGGGAAGAGGACTTGAACTCAGAAGACTTATGTTTGGAATCTTTCCTCCACCACTTTCTAGCTATAGTTACTCTATTAATCTGAGTCTCTTTATGCAAGATAGAGAAATATCTTTTTCACAAGTCTATAGTCAACATAAGAGGAAATTATATAGAGAGGACTTTGAGAACTATAAGGGTTATACAATCATGCCATATCCAATCTAATCTACTGGAATACTTATGTCTTAGTCATCTTCAAAGGTCTAGCCTTCGTCTTCATCATTCTTGATTTGACTAAAACATTTTACTCTACTGATTAACTTCTTCCTGAAACAATCTCCCTTGTTTTTTAAGAGACTGCATCATCTCATTTCTATTCCACCCTCTTATAATTGTACTTTCTTGGCCTGTTCTGGAAGGATCATGGTTTGAGGAAGGAGAAAGGATAAGGGGAAGAGAGAAAGAAAGAAAAAATTTCTGAGTCAGAAACCCCAAGTTCAAATAAGACTCCTCTGGTATAGAACCTTATACAAGTAACTCCTTGGTTTCTAGCTTTCTTTATGTATAAATTTATACTAAAAAATATGTACCTTATAGGATTCTTTTGAGTGTTAAATAAGTAGCAGAAATGATTATGTTCCCTATGAGATGACTAAGTTGAATCACACCATGCCTTACATTCTGGTTTATTTCAGTCACTACAGGCAGGCCAGCCTCCCTGTGCATCAGATGGATTTCTATTCTAATTTGGATATGTATATCCCCAAGTCTAACTCAAGCTTCCACATCTTGTCAACACTCAACTCTTGTACTGTGCCCTCTGAAACTCATGGTTTGTCACCATCAATAAATCCAATATTCTCAACTTCTTCTCTATTAACTCTCTTCATTATAAGGTCCAGCTTATGTTACATGCCTCTCAATTGATGGCTTTTTGTTCCACTCACAGGGAGGAGTTAGATATCCTCTCTGCTCTTTATTGCTTCTTTCAACCTCCCCAGAATTATAGCTACTTCCAAGTACATGCTATCAGACTCTGATATGTGATAATCCCTCCTTGTTGCAAATGTCTATAATCTTTCAGGTCACTCCCTCTCATTTAGTGAGTACTTTATCATCTTTCTCTTTACCACTAACTCTATATTATGTTAGGTGATTTCAGTGCCTGTTCAACACTTGGGTACTTAGTTCATTGACCTCCCACTCATTCCATGTAATTCCTGTGCCATAACCTTGAACCAAGCTAAACTATGTAATGTTTCCCAAATATGCCCTATGTCTTCCAGTCTCCAAAATTTGCTTAAGCTCTTTCTTTCTGTTGATGGAGCACTGTCCTTTTTCATCTCTATCTGACAAATTTCTACTTATCATTCATTGCTACCCTAAATGTCATTTTCCTCATGCAGTCTTTCTTGAACATTTAATTTGGCTGTGAACTTTCCTTTCTTAAAATCCTGTGTCATTCTTATTAGAGTTAGCCTTTAATTATACTCTTCTGTATTCTTTCCTTATCCTCCTATGTCCTATGCAGATGTTTATTATTATTATGGTAAGCTTTTAGCAGCAGGAGCTACTTTTTACCTATAGTGGCTTTCTTTGATAATCTAATACAGCCATTTTTTAAGTATATGCTCAAAAATCCATGTTTAAATAAAGAATTATAACTTCACTACTATTAATAATTAAAGTGTGTTTAATCTCAGGGTGCCTGGGTGGCTCAGTCAGTTAAGCATCTGACTCTTGATTTTGACTTCTGTCATGATCTCAGGGTCTTGAGATAGAGCCCTGTATTGGGCTCCACACTCAGTGGGAAGTCTGCTTGAGATTCTTTCTCTCCCTCTCCCACTGCCCTTATCCCTCATCTCTAATATAAATAAATAAATATTTTTTAAAAATGTTTTTAATCTCAATAGACTGCTTGTTTCCATAAAGACTATGGAGTCAGGCAAAGGGCTAGAATAGCATCTTTTTTGGATTTGAGGGCCTACAACAGTGTTTTTAATTCAAACAACTTTTGTTAAATGGATAGATTCTGTTCTGTTTTTTTGGTCAGAGTTTCCCATGCTTAGCACATTTGAAGCGAGACATGTCCATGCAAGAGGCAAACAACCTGCAAAAGTCTTGTATGAAAACAATAATCCTGAGAAAAAGTGGTGGCAATTCTCTAAAACTGTAATTCAAAACCTTGACTAATTAAAAGAATCATCTGCAGAATATTGTAAAAAATATAAATGCCTAAATGGCATCCCCCACATACTAATTAGAATTTCTGCAAGTGAGACCAACCACTTGATTTACAATCTGGGGATGAGATAATTTTGGAAACATCTCTTAGAGGAGGCGTGGCTCAGAGCTGGTTCCATTTCTTACCAGTATATATGACCTCTCCACTCCATTCAAAGTGATTATGTATATATTTTTTTAAATCTGAGTATGTGTCATCTATGCATTGAATAAGAATCTAGGAAATATAATTGAGGCAGAATAGTTGGACAAATCTACAAGTCAGTGATTATTACAGGTAAGTATTTTAAAGGTGGATAATTTAATGTGGACCTACTTCATTTAAAATATATTTATATAATATTTATAATGCAATTTTGATATATGAAAATGAATTTCCAATTTGGTGTGTTTCTTAAGATTGGCTGAACGCAAAAAGACTAAGAAATGTTAGTTCATATGTATTTGATACCGTCTGTTCTTGGCTTGTTATGTATAATTGTGTCATATAAATAGGTCCAAGCCAAGTAAAGATAGTTTAGCTATGTAAAAGTACCGTGACAGCTCAGAAAGATCATTTAAGGTCACATAACATAGCCAATTGGAGTTTGTTTGTCAATTGTGGGGTTAATCACAGTGGAATAACACTTTTACTTAGCTAATCCACATCGCCTCCATTTTCAGAGAAAACTGACAAACCACACCTTGTTCTCAGAAAAGATTTAATAACTAAGAACTGGAATGAGATTGAAAAGCCAAGTTGTATTTTTCATATTAAAATTAAAAGCTTTAGACAAGGGGCAAAAACACTAGGCTTTGCTGAATCAACTGTCTAAATTCTTGAATTAATTCTACCACTGAATTGTTCTGGGGAAAACAAAAGCTGTCTTTTTAAATACGCCTGTTTTGAACACGGACAGTATTTTTTTATTTAAATAGTAATTAATAATAATAATTAAAGACAAGGGTGAACCCATGCTTCATATGTGGTAGGCATACAAAACTCTGACCTACAAAGACAGAGCAGAAATCATTCATTCAGCAAAAATAATTTGAGCATCAAAGCACCACAAGAGGCACTCAGAAGAAAAAAATAAAAAAATAAAAAGACTCTCCCCACCCCTAGCACTTGAGACTCGTGGTCTA
This sequence comes from Mirounga angustirostris, assembly GCF_029215605.1. Lineage (NCBI taxonomy): Eukaryota > Metazoa > Chordata > Mammalia > Carnivora > Phocidae > Mirounga > Mirounga angustirostris. Next base: position 109,560,683 of record NW_026991716.1, read on the forward strand.
ACAGAGAAGGAAGGAATATTAAGAGATAAAAAATAAATATATTTATAAGTCATCTATGGTATAGTCATCTAACATGAGATGAGTTCTTGGCAGGCTTTTGTAGCCATAAGAAATTTTAAGAGAGAAAATTTAGTTGGGCTTGAATAATAAATGGAAAGATGAGCTGTGGAAAGCATTCTAAGTAGTGTTCTGGAATAATAAACATCATTTTTTTTTAAATCACAAGACTTTGAGTCAATTGAGATCTTTGAAAGCCAGTTAACCTTTTTGAACCTCAGGTTTCTCATCTGAGAAATGGGAACAATAGTAATACCTACCTATGTCTTATAATTATAGGAAGGATCAAATGAAATAATGCCTGCAGAAGTGCTCTGGAAACTGCAAAGAGCCATGAATATGCTACAGTCTTGAATACACTTTTAGTTGGGGAAATGATGTAAGTGAAGACTCAGAGGCCCCATGAGCCTGGTGTATGGGAGGAGTGTTGACAGTAAGAAGACTAGCTCCATTGGAGTGGAAAACTTATTGGGAGTACTGTGAAGTCAAGTTAATAGATATAATTAGGGTCAAATGGTTTTGTTTGCAATCTTAAAAAACTATTTGGCATTATTTCAGTGGGCAATGTAAAAGCACTCTTAAGTTCTTACAGTTGAGGACAGAGGGGGCAAATCAAAGCTGAATTATTTTCTGCCAAAACTATGCAAATGGACCAAATGAGGAAGAACAGATCAAATAGTAAAAAACTACAATATCTTAGAAATGATTTGATAGCAACTTGGGCTAGAATATTGTCTATGATAATGGAAAGGAAGGACTTTGTGATGACAGAATTAACTTGGCTGAGTAGCTGACTTGTTGCTGAAGTGAGATATTAAAAAAAAAAAAACACCCAAAATCTCATATTGTTGCTGGGCCATGAATAGCAATGGGAAATATAAAAATAATATTACGTCAAATGTTTAAGGGAGGAAAGTTATTCCATGCTCATGGATTAGAAGAATTAATATTGTTAAAATGTCCATACTACCTAAAGCAATCTATAGATTCATTGAAATTCCTATCAAAATACCAACAGCACTTTCACAGATCTAGAACAAATAATGCTAAAATTTGTATAGAACTACAGAAGACCTTGAATAGCAAAAGCAATCTTGAGAAAGAAGAACAAACCTGGAGGTATCATAATTCCAGATTTCAAGATATACTACAAAGCTGTAAAAATCAAAATAGTAAGGTACTGGCACAAAAATAGACACATAGATCAAAAGAACAGACTAGAGAGCCCAGAAATAAACCTATGCTTATATGGTCAATTTATCGATGACAAAGGAGGCAAGGATATACAAAGGGGGCTAGACAGTCTCTTCATTAATGCTGCTGGGAAAACTGGACAGCTACATGCAAAAGAATAAAACTGGACCACTTTCTTATACCATGCACAAAAATAAACTCAACATGGATTAAAGACCTAAATGTAAGACCTAAAACCATAGAACTCTTAGATGAGAACATAGACAGTAATTTCTTTGAATACAAATCAAAATTACAATGAGATATCTCCTTACACCTGTCAGAATGGCTAGAATTGAAAAGACAAGAAACAACAAGTGTTGGAGAGAACGTGGAGAAAAAGGAATCCTCATGCACTCTTGGTGGGAATGTGAATTGGTGCAGCCACTGTGGAAAACAGTAGGGAGACTCCTCAAAAAGTTAAAAATAGAATTACCACATGATCCAATAATTCCACTATTGAATATGCACCCAAAGAAAACAAAAACACTAACTTGAAAAGATATATGAACCCCTATGTTTATGGCAGCATTATTTACAATAACCAAGATATGGAAGCAGCCTAAGTGTCCATCCATAGATGAATAAAGAAAATGTGATATATATACAGTGGAATATTACTCAGACATAAAAAAAAGGATGAGATCTTGCCATTTGTAACAACATGTATGGACCTGGAGGGTATCATACTAAGTGAAAGAAGTCAGAGAAAGACAAATATCATATGATTGCACTTATATGTGATATCTAAAAAACAAAACAAATGAATAAACAAACAAAAAGCAGAATCAGACCTATTAATACAGAGAACAAACTGAAGTTTGCCAGGGGTGGGAGGCATTGGGCAAAATGGGTGAAGAGGAGTGGAAGATACAGGCTTCCAGTTGTGGAATGAATAAGTCACAGGGATGAAAGGTAAAAGGTGTTGTGTGTTGTGTGCTGACAGATGGTAGCTACCATAACATATAAACTGGTTGAATCACTATGTTGTACACCTGAAATTAATGCAATATTGTATGTCAATGATACTCAAAAATAAATAAGTTAGTTAATTAATTAATTAGTTAATTAACTGAAGGGAGTAGAGAGCCAAAGAGTCAGGGAACAAGGAGAAACGGCAAAATAATAGTTTGCTTTAATAACAATGAGATACATGGAAAAATGAATGTAAAGTTCGAGTAAAATAAAAATATTGAAGTCATAAGTATGGATTTGATAAAGGAAATGCTGAGAACTTGGATTTATTTGTATGAGAGATAAAGGGCATAGGATATGCCTATACCTAGGGGAATTGGTAAGAATAAGAATGCTTACTGTTGGCGAGGATGTGGAGAAAGGGGAACCCTCCTACATTGTTGGTGGGAATGCAAGCTGGTGCAGCCACTCTAGAAAACAGTATGGAGGTTCCTCAAAAGGTTGAAAATAGAGCTACCCTATGGCCCAGAAAGTTCACTACTGGGTATTTACCCCAAAGATACAAATGTAGTGATCCGAAGGGGCACATGCACCCCAATGTTTATAGCAGCAATGTCCACAATAGCCAAACTATGGAAAGAGCTTAGATTTCCATCAACAGATGAATGGATAAAGAAGATGTGATATATATATACAATGGAATATTATGCAGCCATCAAAAAATGCAATCTTGCCATTTGCAACAACGTGGATGGAACTAGAGGGTATTATGCTAAGTGAAATAAGTCAATCAGAGAAAGGCAAGTACCATATGATCTCACCGATAGGAGGAATTTGAGAAACAAGACAGAGGATCATAGGGGAAGGGAGGGAAAAATGAAACAAGATGAAACCGGAGAGGGAGACAAACCATAAGAGACTCTTAATCTCAGGAAACAAACTATTCCTTTCTCTCTCCTACTAAATAATGCCCTTTTTTTCACAGTGCCACCTCAAGGTGGGTAGGGACATTTGAAGAAGAAACAAAGAAGGCATTGCAACCCTCTTTAGCAGGGTGGGAAAATTTACAATGGGTTCAGGGAGCATTGCTAATTGTGGAGGTCAGAGGACGGGGGAGCTTGGTGAGGTGGAACATGGGACTCTTTCACAAAGAATCAGGTATTTAAGTGGGAGGAGAACTAATTTTTACAGAATGCCAGTTAGACAACATCATTCTAGCTGCTTTATATATATATCTTAGTGAGGTAGAGAGTACTATTCTCATTCTTTGAAGAGCCTCACAGAAGTTAAATAATTTGCCAAAAGTCAAATACCTAGTATGTAGCAAATATAAAGATTTAAACGTGTATATGCCAGACACTAAAGTCTTGATCTTTCTCTATTCCACTCTTTACTTATCTGTAAAATAAAATTAGGGAACTAGATATTCTCTAAAACCCCTTCCAACTCTAACATTTTCTGTATCTCCATTATATAAGTACATCATTGGACAGCTCACCTTATTCATTCATTGATGGTGAAACAGGGTTTTTAAATGGGCCCTTTGGGTGTGCCTGGATGGCACAGTCGGTTAAGCATCTAACTCTTGGTTTCGGCTCAAGTGTGGATCTCAGGGTCATGGGATCAAGCTCCACATCAGGCTCTGTGCTCAGCGCAGGAGTCTGCTTAACATTCTCTCTCCTGTTCCCACTGCCCCTCCCTCCCACACTCTTTCTCTCTCTCTCAAATAAGTAAATAAATCTTTTTTAAAATAAAAATTAAAAAATTAAATGGGCCCTTTGACTGGTACTCCCAGTGCCTGATCTTCCTACTTCTTTTACTTTCTCTGGAACACCTCATCTTCACACTCCTTTCATTTAAAAATGCATCCTTATGTGCTATGGTGAGCGCTGTGAATTGTGTAAGACTGTTGAATCACAGACCTGTACCTCTGAAACAAATAATACATTATATGTTAAAAAAAAAAGAAGAAGAAGAAGAAGAAGAAGAAGAAGAAGAAGAAGAAGAAGAAGAAGATAGCAGGAAGGGAAAAATGAAGGGGGATAAATCAGAGGGGGAGATGAGACATAAGACACTATGGACCCTGAGAAATAAACTGAGGGTTCTAGAGGGGAGGGGGGTGAGGGGATGGGTTAGCCTGGTGGTGGGTATTAAAGAGGGAACGTACTGAATGGAGCACTGGGTGTTATAAGCAAACAATGAACCATGGAACACTACATCAAAAACTAATGATGTAATGTATGGTGATTAACATAACATAATAAATAAATAAAAATAAAAAGAAAGGGAAAAAATGCATCCTTAATTCAGTAAATACATCATATTTAATTTTGAAAAAAAGTTCCTTGTCTGAACCTTTGCCTATTCTGTGAAAAGGACTTAGCAGGGTCAGACATTAAATGAGAAATGATTCAAATGGTAATAAACATATGTTAGGAAATTCAGGTGACACTACTTTTTTTTTTTTTTTCACTCCACGGGTATAAAATACCCAAAGTGTGCTTTAGGAATTTGTATTCTTCAACAAAATTTTCATAATAAATCATACCTACAAAATTATGGAGTTAGAAGAAATTTCATGAGACTCTACCCAAATCCTTGCATTTTACAGAGGAAATAACCAAGCCACAGAAACATTAAGGCAATAAGGTATTCAGTAAACACATGGGCTTTGGAATGAGACTGTCAAGACTGAATTTGGCTTTTAATAGCAGTGGCTTCTGTGTGATTCTCTGATTCTCAGTCAACTCATCTGGGACATGGGGATAATTACAGTACCTACCTGAGACGATTACATAATTTAATGTATACAAAGCACTGATCATAGTACCTGACCTGGATTAATTGCTCAATAAAAGTTATCATTATTACTACTATCGGCAGCAGCAGTAGCAGCCTGGTTATTCAGGCCTAGTCAGAAGCAAAATTCAAACCAAGGTCTCATGAGTCCTATTTCAGTATTCTTTCACTTTAGTTTCAAGGTACTGCACAGAATTTTAAGTTAACGATGCACATGAGTAGGGCCTGAAGAATGCCTTCTTCCTGGGTACCTCTCTCAACACTGGAAAGTCTGTCTTCATAAACATCACCATATATGTACTTTCTGCAGCCCTGCTCTTCCCACAGTCAATTAGGATGAATGTCCTCATGAAAAGGCAACAGTAATTCTTTGTCACAAGTGCAAATAGCACTATTACAGAGCTGATATGATTAAACACACAATCATTTGAAAACAAACTGAAGTTGACATTCTTCATTGGTCTGGCTGGCTGTGGCACGACAGTTCTCTAATCCACCCACAGCCTTCACATGGTAACAGTGATAACTCTCACTGGCACAGGGCTATACAGTTTTTAGAAAATCCTTCACTCACATCTTCCCATGTGATTCTCACACATTGCTATGTAGCAGAAAGACAAGGTATTATTACCTCATTTTGTAGATGAGAAGAGTAAAGCTAAGGAGTGACTAACTTGGGGTGACCCAGCTGGTAAGCAGCTGAGCCTGTCTACTCAAACCCAGAAATTCTGTCTTCAAGTGCCTATGTGCTCTTCCTGCTATAGAAAGCACACGGCCCTCAGCTTGATTACTTACAAGATAAAGTGATTCTTATTTTCAGATCAGGTTCAAATACAAAAGAATTCTCAGAGTAACTGAAATGCACTAGCATCCTGTGAAATAAGTTAGTACACCTACAGAAGTATCAGTCTGGTTTTCCGGAGGGTCAATAGTTGCTCTGCTACCAGAGAGAATTAGGTACTTATGAAGATAGAGCTGAGAATCTTTCTTTGTGCTTAGAAGCATACACAGTAAACTTCCCAGTGAAAAAAAGAAACCTGACAGAGCAAGCAAGCAATGGTCATCTTTCTAAGTTATCAAGACTTCTGTGCAACATCTGATTCTGCAATCTGTCATTGCTCAAAGCCAAGAAATGAAGAGACAGTGGGAGTCCAGTTCTTTGTAGAAAGCAGTGCAGTTGTTGGGGGCTTTGTTCCCTTCCTTCTGCCAAATGGGATGGGACTCTGGCAGCAACACTTTGAATAAATCCTAAAAACATTTCTAAGGGCCAAGAAATTACTTCATTAGGGAGAGAGAGGGAGAAAGAGAAGGAGGCGCCGGATCCCTGGAGGAATCAGTTTACGTGCTGTGATAGGAGATTTGATTATCTTTATCTGATTTTTATAACTTCAAATGCTATTGGTCTCAAAATACCCAGCATTTTAAAGATCTCTGGTTCACTTTTGAACCTGGTGACCTGTCTCTACATACTGGTTATAAGTTCAATTTCCCCCACGTAATTCAGTATGCATTAGCTCCACATTCCCTAAGAGTATTATCTTGTCTTTTGTTAAGTAGCATTGGCTTTCATTTTTTAATTCCTCAATTCTAACTCACATTTCAAAATCCAGATAAAATAATCACAGCAGGTTATAGGGGAAAAATGTTGAATTTAATATAGGCAGACTTGAATTGAGGTCCTGTCTTTTTATTAATTAAATGTACAGCTGTATCAAGCTTGATTGTATCAGGCTATTTTTATCCTTTGTTCAGAAGGAGGTCAGTTTTATCCTTTGTTCAGAAAAAAAAAATCTTTATTTCTAATTTCTAAGGCTTTAATATTTTCTATAATTCTATGATTTTCTGACTTCCAAACAATCCTCAGGAATTCTTATGTTGCCAAACTGAGGTGGTATTGCTCAGTACAATACACTCTCCTTGCACTCTGATAGGAAAGTAAAAGGATCTAGAGTCTACAGCTCATACAGCTAAAGCCATGTTTTTTTCAAAGTATTCCAATCCAGGTGAATTAAATAAACAGAAACAAAATCAATGAACATGTTATGTATATGTTCATATCTTGCTTTAACTCACAACTTGGAAGAATGTATAAAACAATATGGAAAAATTACAATATCAAAAAATTAAAATAAGGAAATTGTGAGTAGAACAGAAGGTCAAGACCATAAGGAAAGACAGAACAAAGTCATGTATAGCTTGATAAAGTCTATATTGTTATTAACATTGACATTCAATATGTCAGTCCTCACACCGTTTTACCCATGCTTAAAGATCACAAAATTTGTATGGGGTAGTGAAACTATATTTATTATATTCAAAGTCACATATTTTCAAATATTTGTGGTCTCTTCTTACAAAAAAATATATTGCAATCAGGAAAAGCCCTGTCACACCGTGTATTTCCCAGGTCCTAGAACATATTTGAAGCATTAAGGATTGGACAATTCTACGTGTCTTACGAAAATAATGTATTCTCTGTACTTTCTAATGCATATGTACATCTGATCCACACTGAAGTAGGTTTTCAATCCAAGGTTTGGATCTTTATTGAGTTGTTTTTTAAAATATAACTTCCAAATGTATGTTACTGTTTGATTCTTTGACTGAACTAACAGCCCAGAAGATACAAATCAAGTAAAAGCTTGATGGCCATCTGGTGGAGATCTTACAGAAGGTGTTCATACTTTGGGCAGAGCCTGGCTTCTTTTCATAAAAACTGGTGAAAACTGGGTGTGGACTTCAACCCTGTGGACCAGTTCTCAGGCATGACATAGAATCCAGGAAGTCTGGCTGGATCAGATTTGTTTTGCAGAGCATCGGACAACAGATGTAAGCCAAGGAGTAAGCACTAATATTACCACAGGGATTACCAGTCACTACCAAAAGAATATTATTAAACAGAAACAAATGTAATGATAACAGGAAAGAAAGCAAAAAGTCAGGACCTAAAGGGATCACGAACTGGTCAGGAATCAGAGTGGAAGGTAGGATGTAGTGAAATATTTATGATATTGCTATCTTTGCTGTGCATGAATGAAGCAAGGTTGCCAGAATCTTTTTTTTTTCTTTTTTTTAATTGAATGATAGGTAGATTAGTCAGCTTAAAGAAGGATTCGGCTGTATGTTTGTCACTGTAGCTATCCAGTGGAGATGACAAAAATGTCAAATCCTCTTAAGATGTTCTGGACCATCTGAGGTCACCTTAGTACCATTGTTCTGGGAGAATAAAAGGAAAAGCCTTCTCAGACCCTTCAATAATTTAAATGTAGATTATCTAGACAAGAGGAATAGCCATTTTTGTCAAATTTTGTTTTGAGAGACAGTTCATAAGTCTCTTCCATTTTTCCACATCTTGAGCACAGAGGCACTTTCTATCATTTTTCCAGACTATCTTTTCATGTGTGTTTGTAAAATGAAGAACCTCGAAAGACGAAGACTGTGTTTCCCAAAGCAAAAAGCAGGTTTGCCTACTGTCTTGTATAATAAAAAGCATGTTTATCTTCAGAGTAAAAGACAGGAATAGTTACATCTATTATAAAAGATTCAGGTTCCCTAATCTCAAGACACCTCTAGTTTAACACCAACTGCTGTATGGACCGGCATTACCTAATATTTGCACTGTCTTGTGGGAACTGGGGTGTGGGGAACCAGCACAAGAAAATGCTGATACTCTGGCTATTGCTATTGCTGATAAGATCATTTGTTTCTGAACCAGAAGTCTTGTATCTTCTGCCAGCATTTATGTAACTGTGACAGGCAAACTTATTAGCTTGCAAGGAGTATAAAATTTCAAAGAGAATAAATATAATTTAAAATAACTTGCCTATAAAAGAGCCATCTTAAGATAAACTCACCTCTGTTAACTACCTCACCTCTGTTAACTACCTCTAGTGAGAAGCAATACTTCACCACAGGCTTGGAAAAACTTAAAAGTTTAGACTAACCACTACATGTACTTTATGTGATATTTGTCTGTTATATTTTAGACACCAGAAATATTGGCTTTACCCAACTTTACTTCAGAAGCCTATGCATACCTACTAAAACTAAATCCATCCACACTTAAATACATATTGAGTACATTATCTCTACCCTAAACAAGATTTCCTCTTGGTAGATAAAACTTGGGTTTAGAAATCTTATGAGTTTTCCCCTTTGATTTTGAGTTTCAAAATATAACCTCACTTATTCTTGATTTCTACTCCAATTTGCATTTAAGTTTTTTTTTTATAATGAAGATGAGAAAATTTTATTGTGTCATAAGTAGGCAGACATTTAGAGGGACATGGAATCCTTCTGTGTTTTTTTTGTTTTGTTTTGTTTTTTGTTTTGTTTTTATTATGTTCAGTTAGCCAGCATATAGTACATCATTAGTTTTTGATGTAGTGTTCAACGATTCATTAGTTGCACTTAGTTTTTATTTATGTCCTCAAGATGTCCATTTGCTAATCTCAAACAGTAGCAATTATAATTGAATTATATCAACTTATTGTTTTTCAGTTATCATCTCTACATTTGTCTAAGTCAGTATTGTAAGCCTTTTGTTAAAAAGTCTGGGAAATATCAACCATGTCTATATGGTACCTTTTATAAAGATCATTTGGAATTTTTTAACTCATTTTTTTTTAAAGATTTTGTTTATTTATTTGAGACAGAGAGAATGAGAGACAGAGAGCAGGAGAGGGAGGAGGGTCAGAGGGAGAAGCAGACCCCCTGCCGAGCAGGGAGCCCGATGCGGGACTCGATCCCGGGACTCCGGGATCATGACCTGAGCCGAAGGCAGTCGCTTAACCAACTGAGCCACCCAGGCGCCCTAAATAAATAAATCTTAAAAAAAAAAGATTTTAGGGGCGCCTGGGTGGCTCAGTTGGTTAAGCGGCTGTCTTCGGCTCAGGTCATGATCCCAGGGTCCTGGGATCGAGTCCCGCATCGGGCTCCCTGCTCTGCGGGGAGCCTGCTTCTCCCTCTTCCCACTCCCCCTGCTTGTGTTCCCTCTCTCGCTGTGTCTCTCTCTGTCAAATAAATAAATAAATCTTTTTTTTTAAGATTTTATTTATTTATTTGAGACAGAATGAGAGACAGAGAGCATGAGAGGGAGGAGGGTCAGAGGGAGAAGCAGACTCCGAGCTGAGCAGGGAGCCCGATGTGGGACTCGATCCCGGGACTCCGGGATCATGACCTGAGCCGAAGGCAGTCGCTTAACCGACTGAGCCACTCAGGCGCCCCTTTTAATTCATTTTTTAAAGCACTTGCTAGCATTTAATGAACCTCCCTCTGTGTGGCTTCAAGCTACCAGGACATAACCCCCCCCCAGCCCCCCCTTACCCCCAGCCACACACACACACACACACACACACACACACACACACCCTTAATCTTCTCCTCAGCTCTCCTAGTGAAGAATTTGGCTTTCATGATGATAGGCTGTTTTGGGAGCTATCCCTTTCCCAAAACCTTATATTAGCTTAATCTTACCACACTTATGATAAGAGCAGCTCTAGTCTTGTTCTTGGCAGCATGTACCTGTGTCTGCTCACTGACCAAGGTCCACGTTTATCAAGGTTGAGAGTTGGGCAGAAGCTCTGGTTCCTCTTAAAGTGGTAATGCCTCATACCAGTTTTTCCAAAGTAACCTGAGTGATATTTGTCAAAGTTGATCCTGTGGTGATGCATGCCACCAGCATTACCCTGGCATCCTGGGTGCTTCCAGTGCTTGCCAATGTCGCTGTGTCCATGGCTCACATGGCCCCAAAGTTTCCAGATCTTTCTCAGTCTGGATGGCATGTTGGCAGCCCAGACAAAAGCGTTTAATTCATTTTTAAATGTTATCAGCATTGTATCTAGATTGGGGCAGTCACCCCGGAATATAGTTAGAGAAAGATGCAAGTGGAGAGGATGAGGGGTCATAATATGTAAATATGAAAGAAACAACAAAAGGTAGGGATTTAAGTTGAATGTTAGGCAAATAGGCAAAAGGATCAGTAAATTCCAGAGAAATCCGGAAGGGGCAGAAGTGACAGAGCAGGTGGTAGCCTGAGGCAGACATGCTAGTATATCCCAAGTTTAGATTATTGTGTCTTATCACTTTAATGTTCCAAACAACTTGATCAGTACAAATGCACCACCCTATTCACTTGAGCAAATCTTTGCCAACACTCAGTAAGTTTCAATTTAAACACATCACACATCTGTTTACATTCAGTAGAGAAATCTGAGAATTTTCATCAGGATATACAAAAATTGAGTCTGGAAGTTTGTGGTCTAACAAGTCCTCCTACTCAAAAGCAAAGGCATTATCGCCAAAAAGGCTGTTCGAGCACAGACGAAAGGACTGAGGTTTCAGAGATGATGGGAAATAGTGTGCCCATCCCAACTAATCTATGTTAAGAATCAAGCTATCTTTCTGGCCACACCAAATTGGCCAAGACCAGATTTATGTGCTTATTTAACTTGGTGTCACAAAAAAGATGAAATGTTTATTTTAATAATTATATATTGGAATTCACAGTTTTCATTTTCTTCAAGACTGCATGATAGGGCCCTGGGTAACAAGCAGGATTCTTATTTCTATCAATGGAAATTTTCCCCTAGAATTTACATTTTTTTAAAGACTTATTTATTTATTTGAGAGAGAGAGAGAGCAGTGGGAGCAGGGAGAGGGAGAAGGAGAGAAGCAGACCACTGCTGAGGGTGGACCCAGCCATAGGGGTTGATCTCACAACCTTGAGATCATGACCTGAGCCAAAATCAAGAGTCAGAGGCTTAATCAACTGAGCCACCCAGGCGCCCCTAGAATTTACATTTTAAACTAATTTTCTTTTTAGTTTATAATTTTTCACTCTCTGCTATTCATGCAATAAAAGTCATTGATCACTTACTATATTTAAAGCACTTCACTCACCACAGAGTACCAAATGATGAATAAAACAAAATCCCTGCCCTAAAGGAACTTAAAGTAGGCAGTTATCTTTGGAAACAGACCATCATAGAAGCACACTCAAATTGCCACTCCAACAAAAATATTTAGGTTGTTAGTTGGTTTAACTTACTACATTTATTAAATGATTTGACCTATCAAAATAAAAAATGTTTATAAATATTATATTTACATAAAATATATTTATATATGTTTACATATGTATGTTAATATACTTTTGCAAAGTTGAAAGTGAAGCCAAATTACAAGTGGCTAGACTCATTCTTGTAATTCATTGTTATTAAATTGTAAGGTACTAGAAATAAAAAAAAAACTAGCCTATATTAAAAAAATAAGAGCAATAATAACTTACGGTTTTTCTATAACCACTATAATCTTCATTCTTCAGTCATGCATCCAACACTTTGACTTGGTCACTCTTTTCTGCCTGTGTAAAGGTGCTGCTAAGCTACTCACATCTTGTGAATACATTGCCATCATAAGCTTTGTATTTTTGAGAAAGTGAATCCAGGGAAAGTAATCCAAGGAAGTTTCAGATAGCATGGCCAAGATAGACAGATAATACACATGTTGAAGGCTCTTCCTACAGCTATCAAACAGCATCAGGCACTCATCTGATTTATTTATTGTTGGGGTTCATCCTATGACAGCCACCTCTACTGTTACACAAAAGATAATTATTACATTGACATATCAGGTCATAGGCAAACCGTAACTAAGAAATCTACATAGACCTATATAGGTGATCCCAGGCCACATGGCCAAAAATGGAAAGATCACATTCCAGAATGTACCACTATCCTATTGTTCATTGTTTCAGACAGTAAAACCATCTTATGTCATTCATATATGGTCTGCACTTAATATCTGGCATTGCCCTAGGTGGAAAGAAAATTAGTAAGTGAAATCTAAATACAAACATCTAATTTTTACCTTTCATTGCAACTCTAACCTCCTCCAAACTTTTACAAGAACTAAGACACACAGTCTTCAACCAAATTAAGTCTCTGTTTCCTTTACCCATCTTTTCTCTTCTAGAATATTAACTACCTCCCCCCACCTCCAACATACATTGTTTCAGTTGCTTCTGTACACAACTTGCACCCCTATAGCCTCATATTTTTATTATGTCTTTGCCATTTCATGGTCCCTGGTCTTTTCGTAGTGCCTATCGAGAAAATCTCCAAACTTTTACCAAGGCAACAAATCTACTTTCTTCCTTCTTAACAACCAAGAGATAAGGAGAAAGTCACTTATTGTGAAAATTGTGACCCCTACAGATTTCTGGTTTCTGGCCTCAGTGGGGTTTACAATGTTTCATTTGACCTTGGTCTTTATCCCTGCCTCCTATTCTCTCATGTTGGAGATTCCAAATTTTCACATCTTTCCTTAGGCTCTATGCACTTGCCACAGCCCAAACAGAAGATTTCTTCCAGTTAGGTATTTAATTTCCCTACCTTGTTCTTAATTGCACACTCAAAGTAAGCTTCCTGAAATTTGATCCTTCCCTCTATTTACTTTGTTACTGTTCTGGAGAAATCAGTGATAATTTCTTCCCTGGAATACTGAACATTCTAACTGATCTCCCTGCCAATAGTCTCCTGCTTTTCCCTATCATTTGCCCCCTTGCATACAACATTCATCCACTCTAATCCTGCTTCCCTATGCTGGTAACTTCCAAACCCTGTCCTGACTGATCTCCTAAACCACACAGATCCACAGTTACAACTACCTTCTGAATATCTCCAAATGGACATTCAGCAGACTTCATATGCTTAACATGTCAAAAACTAAAATTTTAAATTTCCTGCCCTGGAACCTACTTCTCCCTGAACTGTTATTGAATCAATAGTGCAAGTTAAAATCTGTTAGCCATTGTCAGCCCCTTCTTCTTATTCACCAATCTCCCCAGACATCACAAATAACTGATTGCTAAGCATTGTCATTATACCACCCAACTATCTTTTCAGCCTTTCTTCTTTTCTTTAATTCTCTTACTAACGTTCCAGTCTTTTTCACTTGGGGTTAAGATCATGAATGTAGCCTACTAACGACTTTTGTTTCCTCAAATTTACTCCCTATCTGATACCAGAGCATTATTTCTAAAACATACATACATAATTCAGTATGAAAAGGCTGAAAGTGTCTGATGAATCTCACTATTCACCATGTAAAGGAAAGGAAAAGATGACGTAACACTGGAAATCAAGACTGACAGTAAACTAATGCCAGAATTTAGGAAGCATTTGGGAAGAATCCTCACTAAATGCAAAGTCAGTGACACTGCCCACCATAAGAAGAGGAAGTAATATACATTTGTACTTACCTTGTATCAAGTACTATAGTAGGTGCTTAGGTAAGAAACTAATTCATCACAACTCCTTGGATCAGAAACTGGGAAAAATAACTAGCCCAAGGTCACAAAGCAAATAGGAAGAGAATTACAACCAAGGCCATCAGACTTCAAAGTTGGCTATTAGTCACTATGTTATACTATCTCTCATAAAGAATATCTAGAAGAAAAGAAATAGTCAAATAAAAAAGGGAATTTAACTAATAAAGGATTTGAAAAATTACATTATGGATTTATTATCCATAAAGGTAAAAATAACCTAGACAAAAATCTTACATGATGACTATAAAGAAAAAGAATCACTGACACAGCTTTTTTTTTCCCCTGTAATAATAGTTGGCAAAAAGAGTTGAGAGAAAACTTTTTGTTTCAATAGTTTAATATCCAAGCCAAGTTATTATTCATCTATGAAGGCAACAGAAGATATTCAACTGTTCAGAAACATCCCTCCCTTGCAACACTTATGAAAAGAACACACATACTCAAGAAATGTTTGCATTACACCATTAAGTGAGGAAAGCAGGTTATAAAACAATAGGCATTATGTAAGCTATTTTTTGAAAAAAAAAAAACGTATATCTTTGCAAATACATTCATGGAAAATATCTAAAACCTTTTATGGTAAAATGTTATCATGTATGAAGGGAATGAAGGGTTTTTTTTAATTTCCATTTTTATAGTATGCAATTGCTTATGCCATAAGAATAATGAAAGTTAAAATAAAAATGTTTTTGGAAACAGATTAATAAAAATTAGAAACTTAATAGGCAATCATAATATTAAAAATGATGATTAAGTGCTGAACTCTATGAAGCATAGAGCCAAACTGAAATACTTACTTGATAGTAAAACTTAATGAGAACCCACAAGAAAAAATAATTATCTGTTAATAATAATCTTGTATAAAAGTCAATATTTTTTTTAAAAAATCAATACCTCAGTAGCAGAAAGGGTTAAAGAGAATAAAATATTACCATAGAGCTCATCGTACACATGGGCCCCGAAAGATACCATGGTGAAAGAGTAAGAAGAGGCTTTTTTAGAAGAAGAAATTTTTGTGGCTGGGAAATATGAAAAACTATTTGTCCTCCTAATTAAGGAAATATAAATTAAAATAACAATGAAATGTTCTTTCACATATGGCCATGGCATAAAGTAGAGATTTATATCATCCACTGCTATTGAGTTTGAAAATCAGTGAAACTGATCACAGTAAAAATGTATACAGATGATGAGAGATGTAGGACTTTGGAGTAGCAGGTAAAATTTACAATGTGCATAACGCTCATGTCTAAAAATCTCATAGGATTTCTCTATTCAGAGAAGCACTTCCAAAATATTTATTGCAGCATTATTTGTAACACCAAAAAATTGGAAACATGTAAATGTGAGTTATGAAGGGAATGGGTTAAATCAATATGGTACATCCATGCTATGGAATACTGTGTTTAAAAGAATGAGAATGGGGCACCTGGGTGGTACAGTGGTTGAGCATCCAACTCTTGGTTTTGGCTCAGGTCATGATCTCAAGGTCATGATCTCAGGGTCATGAGATCCTGTGCTGGGCAGGGAGTCTGCTTGAGATTCTCTATCTCCCCCCTGCCCCTCCGCCACTCGTTCGTGAGCACGCACGCGCGCGTGCTCTCTCTCTCTCTCTCTAAAAATAAATAAATCTTCTACAAAAATAAAAAAAAAGAATGAGAATGAACACTATACACTGGCATAGAGCACTGTTCAAACTTCATAGTTTTATGAAGAAATCAAATCTCAGGAAAATACACACAAGATTATTCCATTTATTTTTTTAAAACTCCACACAGCAAAAAGATACATATTATTATCTGCCTTAAATACATGAAAGTGTCTATTAAAAATCTTGAAAAATGGAGAAAGAATGGGAATTATTTTTTTATTCCGACATTTTGTAATTCTCTATGGGATTTATTCTAAAATAAAAATATGGGGTGCCTGGGTGGCTCAGTCCTTAAGCATCTGCCTTCGGCTCAGGTTATGATCCCAGGGTCCTGGATCCAGCCATGCATCAGGCTCCCTGCTCAGCGGGAAGCCTGTTTCTCCCTCTCCCACTGCCCCTGCTTGTGTTCCCTCTCTCACTGTGTCTCTCTCTGTCAAATAAATAAATAAAATCTTTAAAAATAAATAAATAAAATAAAAATATATCTGTCAAAACCCAGGTTTCCTAAAACACAGAGGCTAAGGTAAAGGTTGGATCTTAATGCTTGACTGAGGGGAAGAGTGCAGTCAATGGCTGCAGGAGTGAGAAAAGCCAGAAAATGAGGCAGGGAAGCAAAGAAAGCAAAAACAACATGGGGCAGTTTGGAACTGGCACAGCTTCATGGGAAAGCATAGCTGGGGACATGTCCTGGCAGGCCACATGGAACATCTGCACCTTGGAACAGTTGGGGGTGGGCTGGGGAGTAGACTAGAGAATCAGCTCTCTCTCATCTCCTATTCCTCAGTGGTCAACTTTTTCCCCAAAAGTAAACTCCCCTGAACTTCTGGGTCATGTTACTCATTGCATGTGAAGTATCTTTGGGAAAGACAGATCTCATGTGCAATATTCAGTGCTCATCTGAATGCAGAACCAGTGGGAAGAGACAGAATTGTCATGTATTTAGCTGAGTTGAGCCTGGTTTAGATGCGGCCACAGGTCGCTCCTCATCAGGTACAGTAAAGCCCAACTTCCTGCCAGGGGAACCTGAGGCAGCAAGTGTTATTTGGGAATAAGGTGACTCCACAGGGTGATAGAGATCTCCACTGAACAAGTGTCCAAGACCCCAGGAAACAGATGGGGCCAAGTGAATGTAGGAAGGTACATGAATGTTTAATTCCACTATTGGTATATTAAATTATGTAAATATGCTAATTATAGAATTAAAAGCGAGCAACTAAACAAGTAAAAACTATTAATATATTTTTACATTCTCTATTAAAGGAAATAAAGAAATTAAAGAAGGAAGAAAGAAAAGATGATGACACAATCTAAAATCCTGAAATACTGATAGCAGACCAATTCTATGATAAGATTTAAGTCTACTCTATTAATCTTGGCCATATACATGCTATGCTTTACCACCACTTATATCATTACCAATAGCATAAAGAGCCAGCCTGAAACTGAAGTCAGCTCTGAAGCGAAGAGAAAAGAATGATACCAACTATGCCATAAGGACAGCCAACCAGCTGTTTCTTAGTAGTGTCACACTGACTTTGGTACTCAAACATTCCTCTGTAATTTAAAGGCATACCTCAAACTGTGAAAGGAATTGCCAAAGATACAGAAACTAAGACTCTAAAATTATGCATGATGCTAATTATCCCTATTATGAAATTCTATTCAAAGTTTTCTTGTAAAAAATAAAAACTTTTGTTTTCTGTCATATCAGTAGTTTAATTTCATATGGAAACATCTTCATTCTACAATGAAGACTTAGAAATTAAGCTGGGAAATTATTTCAAATTGTCTGCAGTCTATGTTTCTGTTAGATTGCACATTCCACACTACTCAGTTCAATGCAACTCCAAAAAAAGCAGTTGAACAGAACATAGATCCAAGGGACAGAGCTAAAATCCAGGCTGCCATAAACTCCTTCCAGAGCTCATCCTTGCAATGACATCTATTCTCTCTCCAACACTGTATTTCTCTTTGACCTTTAACATCAATCTACTTGACACTTCTGATTCTGTGATTGGTCAATGACCCTACTCTGCTATGTAACCACTAACATAAGATTCTATTTTCAGGTATATTTTTGGATAAGGATAAAGCCTTCTTACCGCTGTCATCACAGCAGTTCAGAAAGGCATGAAGGGGTAAGGGAAAGAAAAATTAAGCAACCTGGCAAGAGCTCTGCCCCAGCCCTGAGCTGAGCTGAGAGGTGAGGAAGCCACAGCTAAGTCGAAAAGATTCAACATTGCTGGAAGGAAGAACACTCTGCCCATATCCATTGGTAAAACTATATATGTTCACGGCATGATAATATGAAGGACATGATGATGCACAAGGACTTCCTGCTCAAAAATCTCAACCCCATCACTTGACATTTTATCATCAGGGATTTAAGCCTTTGCAATTACCAAGGGGAGGCAGATCCCGCAGTGTAAGCTAACACCCAAAAGGAATAGAATGTCAGCCACTTGAAAAAGAAATATAGAAAAGCTAAATACAGAATGAAAAGTTGGTGGTAAAAAAGACCACTGAGAGTGTAGGTAACTGTACATAAAAAAAAAAAAAAGAAAAGAAAAGACAAATATTCCACATATCTCACTCTTTTCCCTGAATTTTCGGTACCCTGGTTAAGGAAAAGGAGCAGTGAGAATCAAAGCAAATAAAGTATGCATTGGGCACCTCGTCTACAAATGGCTTGTTGTAGCTGTGGGCTACAAGGAGGAAACAAAATGTAGAAGTGGAAGCAGGAAGATAGAAAAAAGGCATAATAACAGAAATCAAAGTTACAACAATAAGAAAGCATGAAACAAAATCCTAAAACACATCTTGTACTAAATATAAGAATTTCTAATTCCATGTCAGCTCTATTTAGAGATTTGATCCTATTGAAATATGGAAATAAATTGGTACCTGATGAGAAAAATGCTGGCTATTACTCATCTCCAAGGGCTACACCTACAGGAGATTGACTATATGAAAATGTTATGCAAATATTAAAAACATTCACTCAAAATCTGCTTTGAGTAAATACCAGCTTATCATTGCCACGGACCAAAACTGAAGCTGTATGGTTTCTTATAAATACGTAAAGTACAAAAGAAAAAGAAATATAAAATATTTTTTCCTCCCTCAGTTCCTAAAGAACAAATGTCCTAAAGCTAATTTCCTCATAAACACAGGAGCTGTCATACCATTCGAGTATGAAGCCTGAGGAACTGCAATTAGGGGCACTAAAAGAGACTCCATGTCTCCTTAACTCAGTTTTCAAAAACTAGGTGTTCTTTTTCAATAGCTTTCTTTTATTCATTCTGTCAGTGCGTTTTTGTTGAGCATCTCCTATAGGCAAGCCATGTTGCTTAAAATGAAAAATGTAAAGTTTAGATCACCTGATCCCTACACTTAAGGATCTTGAAGATTTGTAGAAAAGGTAAGATACATCCAGAAAAACAGCTATAATGTAAAGCAGAAGATGTCGAAAGAAAAATTAAATATTAAAGCAAAATGCGAGGATAGTTCAGAGGAAGCGGAAAATATTCGCAGTGTTGGGAGAGGCAAGGTGTTTTTCATGGAAAACACACCAGCTGAGTAGAGCCCTGAAGAACATGTAGGATTTCTATAATTATAGATAAAACCTAAAGGAATTCCAAATGAGAGAAATAATGCAATACAAGGAGCAAACATGAAAAAGCCCAAGAAGTATTTGGGGGAAGAGCATGTAGTCTAATTATGTATGTTTAGTGCATATGTTCTGTATATGAAGAACAAAATGCTAGACTTCCATGATTTTAGGAGCTACTGGCTCATACTCAGATTTTCAAGGCGTGCTTGTATACAAACCATAAACTATCTTCTGTTGGAATAATATCATTACATTTACATCTGATACCTTCTAGATCAACCCTTTATTTTGGCGGAATTGAAAAACTGAATTTCAAAGAGGATAAATGGCATGTGCAAGTTCATACAGCTAATTAATGGCGGCACTGAGACCCAAAGTGTGGAGTTTATCATTCTGGTCCAGGAGGAAGGATTTATCCCAGGCCATAAATGTTCTCTTGCTCCACACCCTACCTCCCACTCTCTCCTTAATCTTGCCAAAATATGCATTGGTTCACAGGCTGACCCATGCAGTCTATGACCAAGGGAGAGAGTATTTTCTCTGTAAGATGCTAATTGGTTCATATAGGGAGTCAGTCTCTACCTCGGCCTTGTTAGCTCCCAGGTTCAAACTAACTCCTAGACTACACCTTAACTAAGAAGATCAAAACGACGTTGTCACCAAGAAAATTTCTAAAAAGAACCAATAGCAGTTGAAATGCATTAAACATAACTTTCTTAGATTTGACTCCCTCTAGAGTATGTTGGAGGAAAAGACTTGATCCAGTGAATTCTTTTTCAATACACATTTTAAAACATGGAAAGTTCTTGATACAATACTCCCCTCCTCCCACAAAATTTGTAAGTGTTCTTAAAAAAAAAAAAAGGCAGAAACAATTCAGTTTTTCGTAACGGATGGAGCTAAAATGTTTCTGCTGAATAAACTACTGATTTATATCTCTAACTCACTCACTTACTGGTACCAGGACCAGAGATCTCTATAAAATACATCATTAAATACTGGTTTAAAGTATTAAAATTCCAAATTCACAGTAATACCTTTAGTATGGGGCTGGTTGAGTTCTTTTTAATGAGTTAGAACTTAATAAGTGCTATCAAATCAAATAAACTTATTGTGAAACCTTTTTTCTTTCCACAATTTCAACAAAAGTTCATTAACCAAATTCAATGAGATTCAGCTTTTTCACATATATAAAAAACATATATTCATTTGTAAATGTGAAAATGTCATAAGTTCTTTTATGGCAGGATATGAAGGTATTAGCTCCGTATTGCAAAAAAAGAAACTCAAGAACTTGCTTAATTCTCCCAAAATCTTAATCCTTGAATACATTTAAAAGATTTCTTTCACATGTTTTGCATTCTTGGTCTAAGGTAGACTTATTCAACTTAAAAATTTTCTCAATGTCACCGAAGCATTAAGTATGATATATCAATAATAATAGAAGTATTTATGAACTCCCTCACAGGAATAACATCCATGCTAGGATAATGAAATTACCGCCAATCTTTTTTTGTCCCTTCCCATTCTAGCAAGGAACATACATAAAGCATATACATATACATATATATACTTTATAAATATATATAGATACAGTATTTATGGATATATATGTATATTAGTGAGCTCTGTTTAGTGAGCTTCTGCTAACCTATATTGGTAGGCCCAAGTATAGTGTTATTTTACTATCTACCACCCCCAAATTTAAATAGTGTACTTAAAGAAATTTGAATATAACATGGGAGAAGAAACCATAAAATCTTAATTTGAAAATACTTTAACATTCATCGGAATCCATGCAGAAATTCCACTGTACCAGAAAACACATTCCATTTTAGGCAGTTCTCATGGTCCAAAATTACCCCTTATGTCATTCTTTCTCAGTAATGTTCCTCCCAGCACAGAAAGCTCTCATTAGGCCTTGGGTCCCCAGCTATTAGTTGATTAGTAAAGTGCTTTGGCTTGTCTACTAATACTACTACTTAACTTGATTGATTAATATACATTAAAGGGGCAGAGGAAAGTCATGCTGGTGGGAACCTATAACCGATTGGTTATTTATTTGTACACTATGGGGCATTAAGAGTTCATTATGACTTTCTTGAATACTGCAAAGTAGATAATTGCTCACTTTCTGCAGGATTGAGGAAAAAATTCCAGTTTTTCACAAGTTGCAAAATGTAGTGACTAATCCTTATTATATTGTATTACACAGTTGTATGATGACTCCTGATGTCAATAGACCATTTTCCATTCCACAGACTAGACTCACTTGACTTTCTGTTTATTTAAGTGACACTCTTGTTTGAAATTCTGGGTGCTTCTTATCCCTTTGAGTCACACACTGTGTCTGGGAGCCTCTGCTCTGGCACTTTTAGCACCTCATTAATTACTAACCGTAGCAAAGTCCTGCTGTTTTGCAACTCCTCTGCCTTTGTTGGGAAATCACAACCCCTTGCTAGAATGAGAAGGCAGGACAATAGTTATCTGCCAAATGTCCAGTTTGTGAGCATATTACAAAGGCTAATTATCTGAGGGTCTTGTAATTTCCCTAGATAGTCAAACTTGATAACTCAGTGTGTCTCTGAAGTACCTTTAAGTTTAGGACCAGGCGAAATCCAGAAAGCATTTGCATTCAGCTAACTGATAGTCAGAGAAGTTAAATAATTGTTACAGTTATAAGGGAGAATAGGTGATGAAACAGAATATAGTCTCCTGGTTAACATGGGCATCTTTTAGAGAGAGTCCGAGGCACAATACCCACAGGCAGGCCTGACAGCCCTCTCAACTTCTCTTGCACATACCATCTGAATCTCCCATTTGGCTTTCAATCTGTGCTCTACTCCACTGATGTTTATTTTTGGAGCATACTAGTTCTGACACCAACCCCCCGACCCATGCCAGTAAATTTTAAGCCCTTCAGAGGTAGGGGCTCTATCCTCTAATATTTTTTATCTGTAACACCTAGAAGAATGCTCCATACATTTCTCTATATAGATACTTAAAATACAGGGTATTTTCCTATTACAAAATATAACAAATAAAAATATAAATAATTCTATCAATCAATGCAAGATCTTGGATGACAACCGACAATTTTATGAAGAAGAAACCTGTCAAGCCAACCTGGTGTTTTATGTCAAGATGGCAGATAAACTGAATATAAGAGTTATCCACACCAGTATTAGAAATGGGTTCTTTCCCTTTGTGGCACATTTATCAATAAAGAGACTACGTATTCTTGAGATAAGTATTCCTCAATCTGGGGTTTAAATAAGAGTAAACGGAATCCAGAGGATAGCTTTTCACAGTACTGAAGAGTCCTTACTCCTTCCCTTCATAGTGAATGCTAAGACTCAGAGTCAAGTTAACCATTCTGATTTGCTCTCCCTCTTCCCGTAAAAACTGTGGTTATCTTGTCTGAAATGCTCCCTTTCAGCACCAGCCCTTTCCCAGACAAAGAGACTTAGAGGTGTTGAGAATCATTCACTGATCTAGGAGGAGCAATGGCTCGTGATAAAGATAAAAGGATGCCTCATTTAAGTCCCATCTCCACCTCTGCTCCTACCCTATCAGATATTTTGGAATCTCATCCCACATTCTCTCCTTTCCATGCTGACCTCCCTGCTTTCTGAGTCCATTCCCTCTTCTCACCTGGTAAAAGGATAGAGGAGCTCTGAGACAAAAATGATCCCCCACAAGGCTACCAGATAAAAGGAATGGAACATCATAAGATTACCAGCGTTTCCCAGGCTTCCTTGTTAATAAATGTCACCTGGGTCGCTTATTCAATACACTGAAAATTCTGATTTCTGATTCCTTAGGTCCTAGACCAAGACTCTGGACTCTATTTTGTTAGTAAGGGCTCTAGGTGATTCTTATCTTTAGGCATATTTGGGAAAGAGTGGGAAATGTGTTTTACCCTGTTGAGACACTAAAACCTCTGGGAAGTATTTAAATCATACAGATGCCCCAATCACCAGAGATTTTAATTTAATTACGTTGAAACAGAGTCCATTCATCAGTACTTTTAAAAGCTCTCCCAAATGATTATATCATGAAGCAGCTTCTCAAGCTTTAATGTGCATACAAATCACCCGGGAAATGGTTAAAATGATTCAGTAGACTGTTATTCAACAAGTCTAGGGTGGGGCCTAAGATTCTGCATTTTCTAACAAGGTGATGTCTGTGGTGCTAGTCTGTGGACCACATGGGAGTAGCCAGTACTATTAATTGGTATCTTTGGGACTGAAGCCAGAACTAGAACTAGAGCTAGTGCTCGCTCACTCACCTTCCCTTTCCCTCGCTCTCTCCCACACATTATTTCTATATTCTAGATTCCAGTAGTGAGTGAAGTGAATAGCATGGAAGAGAAGATTGAGAGTAACCTGCCATCCTGCCCAGATGGGAGACCCATTAGGTGAATGAATATGACAACGGGCCCTAGTGCCTGACGTAGGGCCTGGAATGTGAGCTCTCAGAAATTGCCTCTGAATAGGAATCTGAACATTGTGAGGGGCCATATGCACAGAGTGGGTCATTCAACTGGTCTCAAGAAAGAGGGAAAAATTTGAACCTAAATCTTTCCTTTGAACAGTAATAACTTTAACACCTGAACTGCCCTTTCCCTATATCTCCCTCAGATTTGCTTCAAAGTCTGGCTTTCACTCAAGTCTTCAAAGACTGGCACCTTGAGTGAACTGCTCATTTATCTGTAGGCTAAAGAGTTATCTTTTTCTGGGGATAAGAAAGTATATATAACATAAAATCTTCATTTTTCATATATTTCTTTGTATCTTCCTCTTGACTAAGTTGTGAGCTCCCAGAGGCCTATGCCCTTCATTTCTTCGGGGTTACTCTCACAACATTTAATAAATTTATGCTTATTGCCCACACAGTAAACACTCAGCACTTGCGCTAATTGGCAGTATGGAAGCGGAGTCCAAGTGACTTTTATACATTGCAGTAATGTGAAAATAAATGAATAAATTTTAACGCTACAAGTTAGCTTAATACATGGAATAAACACATTGCCTTATTTATTTGAGCAGGTTATAATTTTTTTCGTAAGTATGACCGAAAAAATAAAAACAGGGCCACTTGCATAGCAAATTCAGGTTGGTGTTCTCTATTCTAAAAATAAATACGGAGGCTTCAGTTCCAAAAGCAAATGCAGAAATATTAGAACTTCCTTCTATTATATTCAGAATTCACCTGACCCTAGACTTTACAAATGCAAGTATATCGATATCAATGAAGAATTATTCAAAGAACAAAAATTAAAAAGGTTTAACCCAAGAATATGAATAAATTCATCATTATTTTAAACTCTATGAAGAGTTCTTCATTGGAAAATGGTAATGATGATCCAGGTCAATGCCCAAAGACAGTACTAAAGGAATACTGAATAAATGTGAGTGAGTGAATAAATGAACTAGTGAATGAATGAGCTGTCCTGAAACTCCACTGATATGAAACAAAAGGATATGAATTTTTAAAATAGTATAGCATGAGTGATGAAACCGTGTTCAGAATCCTGGTGTGGGCAAAAGTATCCTGCTAATGAAAAGGAGTGTGTTTTATTCTCAGCTCTGCAGTATGGCCTTGGGCGAGCCATTTAAGCTTCCGGGTCTCAGTTTCCTCATATACAAAATAAAATAATATATACTAGATGATCTCTTAGGGTCCTTACAGTTCTAGAATTCTACAAATTTTACAAGCCAAATTAAACTGAAACTTCCATTAACAATTGAAGTTTTACCAGTTTCTAGGCAAAGATTCTAGTTTGCTTTTGAAATTTCAACTCAGGGGGTGCCTGGGTGGCTCAGTTGATTGAGCGTAGGACTCTAGATCTCAGCTCATCTCAGGGTCATGAGATGAGCCCCACCTCAGCCTCCAGGCTCAGCGGGAGTCAGCTTGAGATTCTTTCCTCTCTCCCTCTGTCCCTCCCCACCCTCACTCTGGCACGTGCTCTCTCTCTCTCTCTAAAAAATAAATAAATCTTTTTGAAAAGAGAAATTCCAGTGCAGTACAGAAACTTTATGCTGGCATAGCTTGTATTAGTGGGAAATAAAATTTGTTCTGCAACTTTAAAAGCCTGCAAAGAATATTGGAAACTCCCTCTCCCAAAGTCTTTAAAAACTGTAGACACTTTCCTCTCTCAAAGATGCTTTAAAAAAAAAAAAAAGTTCTCCGACCTCAAGTTTAAGTGGCAAACAGATTTCCCTATTGTACTCCAGCTCCCATTGATTGATGGTCGCAGCACAGAGCCCTGTATGTAAAGGATCCTAAAGCCCCTTAGCACTTGGTGATTCAGAGTACCACGATCACATCAGTGCTGTGCACTTCAGAGGGAAGGAATTGTGGTACCAGAATGAAACATTTGCCAAGTGTGAAGGATTAAATTAACTCCCAAACCCTTCAAGTTCTCTAAAATACATGTATTTCAACTTGGTATTAAAGGTAATCATCTTTAACAATGTACATAAAATAAAAGAAGCCATTCTTGTATTTAACTTTTAAATACCAATTAATTCAACAACAGAAAATATATTTTATTCCAGGGGATTCGGATGTTCCATCTTTCAGTTAATCTTGCCCATTATCTGTACAGACCTATTGAATCTTACCCTGTAAATTATTCATTACTTCCCTCTTTGTTATCTCAATGCAAATTGTCTACTTTAATTCCCTTATTTACTCACCTTCTGCATACTCATTTTGGTTTACTTACACTAGGTCCTGTGCTGATGGAAAGAATCAGAATCTGATTTAAGGGTAACCTCAGAAGCCCAATAGCTACAAAGTGTGTTTCTCACTCATGTAATATGTCCAGCATAGTCAGGAGGGTCTAGGGAGTGAGAGGGCTGTTCACTGTAGTCCCACAGTGACCAAAACTGATGAAGGCTTAATTTTGTCCATGCTTCCATGATTGTCACAGCATTAGAAAGAGAATGTGGTAAACCTGACCCTGACTCTTAAAACTTTTTTTTAAGATTTTATTTATTTGAGAGAGAGAAACAGAGATAGTGAGAGAGAGCATGAGCAGAGAGGAGAGGGAGAAGCAGGATCCCAACTGAGCAGGGAGCCCGACACAGCCTGAACCCAGCACCCTGGAATCGTGACCTGAGCTGAAGGCAGATGCTTAACCGACTGAGCCACCCTGGCACCCTAACTCTTAAAATTTTTATCTTCAAGTGACTTAGTATCACTTCTGCTCTCATTTCTTTCCATGTATACATTCTATGCCTAACTTTGCTGAACAGCCTCATGGCTACGCCACAAGGCCATGTCAGGGCCAGCATTATATACAGCATTATAAAGCTCTTTTGGTTATTTTTCACCCATATTTGAGTGCTGTATGAGATGTCTTTGGCCTCCAAGTAAATCTGTTCTTGAACTATTATATTAGGTCTCACCAGCATGGGGAGGAATTTTGTTCCTCCTCTGACCTTTGATTATAAGTTCCCTATGGACATTTTGCACAAGGTCTTATGTATCCACAACAGTTCTACCCCTACTATATGAAAAGGAACATGAATGATTGACTGTCAGTAAGAGACTGGATTGTGATTTCTTTGTCCCATTCTCCCTCCTTCTCTCTTTCAGTTCCAGAAATGTTCTCCACTCCCACTTCCTTCTGATAAGGAAATCTTTTAAGTACTGATTTCTTACTATGGCTTTCAGTGAAACTCTATATTTAGACCTCCATACAAACTTATTACAATATTGTTGGCTATATTCCCTATGCTGTACTTTCCATCTCTGTGACTTACTTATTTTGTAACTGAAAGTTTGTACCTCTTCATCGTCTTGGCCTATTTCACCCATCCCTCCCCCACCTCCCCTTTAGCAACCACCAGTTTGTTCTCTGTATTTAAGAGTCTGGTTTTTTGTCTGTTCATTTGTTTTGTTTCTTAGATTTCACATATAAATGAAATCATATGGTATTTGTCTTTCTTGGTATGACTTATTTCACTTAACATAATACCCTCTGGGTCCATTCACATTCTCACAAATGTAAGATTTCATTCTTCTCTTAAAGCTGAGTATCTATTTTATATATATGTAATATATATAAATATCTCATGTCTTCTTTATCCATTCATCTATCAATGGACATATTTGTGTTGCTCCTATATCTTGGCTATTGTAAATAATACTGCAGTATATATAAGGGTACATATATATTTTCAAATTAGTATTTTCATTTCCTTTGGGTAAATACCCAGTAGTGGAATTACTGGATCATATGGTATTTCCATTTTTAACTTTTTGAGGAACCTCCTATTTTTCATAGTGCACTAATTTACATTGCCACCAACAGTATACAAGGGTTCCCTCTTCTCCACATCCTTGCAAACACTTGTTATTGCTACTAGTCATTCTGACTGTTGAGAGGTGATAACTCATTATGGTTCTGATGTGCATCCGTACTCATCTACTTTTAATCTTCAGTGTATATTCTGGATAATTTTCCTGTGTCATAGGACATCCCTACTCAGGTGAATCTGCATCAGGGAATTTAAATTTTCTTTAGAGCAATCCATTTTATATTCTAACACAGTCTCCTCCTACATTAAGGAGACTGCCATGAAGTGTCTAATCTAAATTTTTATTAATGCATTATTGCGCCATTCATATAAAAATAAGTTCATCCTTGAAACACTCCAGCTCCCTTGTATTGCTGCTTTTTCTTGCAGTTTCTGTTTCTGCCCTCACTTTTCACCACTCATAATCGCTAAGCATCCTTATTAGATACAAATCTCCCAAATACTCACATTTCATAATGCCCTACACAGGTTGGACCTTCTCCCCTTGCCAAATGTCAGAGATCTGTTACAAAGAAAACGATCTAATTAAAATAATTCACTAGTTCTGAACTTCCTTGAGAATATTTGCACTTAAAATAAATTTCTAATTGTGATAATTTCAAGTAGTGTATATAAGGATGTGCATAATTTCACCAATGAGAACTAATAGATGAAAAATACATATACACATTCATATACACAGAGGAAAGCAAGCTATACGTGTTAAGTATCATTATTTGGGGCAAATACCCTCAAGTTATTACTTACCTATTAGAAGTTAGGCTGGCCTAATTTCTAACTCTTATAGTATGATCTTTAACAAAAACGTGAAAGACCATATTTTATGTAATTTATAATGTTACTAAAAAAGCATTGATTCTTATGATTACAAATAATGAAAATTCACCTTAAAGTCATGCAAAATCAATGTATCATTCCTAAGTAAGTTAGAAAATCAATTAACAGTGAAGGAGTAAATCCATTAGTTTACTTGCCTCTTTTCCTAAACCCTGAAGGTTTATCTATTTGGTAGGGCAAAATGAGTGTATCTATTTCATTAAATCTTAGAATTATGGAATGTAATGATAGTGACTTCATGTTCATATGCACTAAAATTATAAGTCTTTCAGTCAATTTTAGTAGACCAAAGAAAGACCTCCCAGCAAGAAAGCATTTACACAGTGGCTCTTTTAATGAGGAGACTTCTATGTTGTATTCACAAATCTTAAGTAATGCTATCTTAGCTCTTGAGACAAGAAAGAAAAGAAGGAAAATAACAGGCTGAAGTTACCTCTACATAAAGGAAGCCCTTATGACTTCCCCACAATCAGAATGCCCCAGCAATTTTTTTCTATGAGTTCCAAACCATAACAGCTCTCTACTAATAGACTCAAGGCCAAAACTTTATCATAAAAGTAGTCTGGAACTTTGTACTGATTTAATAGTCTGAGGTGTCCCGACCAGAATTTAAACTTAATCCAGAGAAAGAACTAATCTAGAACCAGAACAGTCTTTACAGATAGAATATATGGTAAACCTAATTTTGCTTTCTTATTTAAACTCAGTGTCAGTTTTCTGACCTGCCAAGGGGTTTGAAAGCTTGACTTTATACAAAGATCAGTAACCCATTCACCAGCTCTTGATGGGTTAAAAACAGCCAATAATTCTCACATTAAAGATGGAGTCTATTGGGTAAACCATGGAATCTGAGGTAGCCATGTAACTTGCTTTAACCAACAAAATATAGTGGAAATGACACTGGAAGACTTGCAAAGGGCCTTGCAGTTTCCCCTTTTTATGCATCTAGAACCCAAAGAGCTCCATGCTCAGAGGATGAAAAACCATAGGAGGAGAGAGGCTTACCTTCCCTAGCATCTCAGATGAGCCCAAGTTCAGTGACTGACAGCTGAATTCAGTATATGAATGAAGTGTCCGAGCACTTCAGGGAGACCAGCAGGAGAACCAGCCAACTAACAAAATTGTGAGTAGCCATGAATAGTCAATAATGTCAGGCACTAAGTTTTAGGGGTGGTTACAGCAATATGTAACAGAAGACCATCTCCCTGGGAGGAAAGTCCTTTGTTCTTCTTCATTTTCTTGCAGAATATTTCTCACTGAGGCAATTGGAAAGCATGGCAGGATGGTTAGCATGCAAATGTCAGAAGCACTAGCCAATGAGAACCCTTTCTATTCCTCATAATGGTTATAACTCCCTACATCTATGGCATACCCCACAGGCCACTATGAAATCAAAATATGTTTCTAGAAAGAAAGAATTATATGGAAGAAAATAAGAAAGAGAGAAGGGCAGAGGTAGGCCAGCCCTTTATCAGTACTATGTAAGCTAAGGCTAGGTTTCAGAGCAGGGATCTTCTAATGTGGAGAGGGATAGACAGCCAAACGGATGAGGCTCAGCAAGAGATTTCTGGGTGAGGTTGGGGTCATAAAAAACTGAGGAGAACAAGTTGCAAAGGAATTGTAGAATGTGTGGGGAATGGTGAAGCATGGGGCTGGAGTCGGAAAACGAGAGCAACGCTGAACCCTCTTTGTTACTCTAAATACATTCAGACACTTGTAGAAAATAGGAGAAATGAAGTGTCATTTTTCTCACATGAGAAGAATCTACCCACAGTGTATCTAAAATAAACTAGTCAAATCATTAACCTACATAGACCCCCGCACATGTATCAGCCATTAACAACACTCCCACATGGTCAATACTGAGCCACATTGAATTGCTGGGGGAGGAGGAGGCCTGAACCACTCCCGGGGTATGGCTGCCTCCCTAGCAAGCAGGCAGCCGACTGTGACCACTGACCTCCAGAAAATAAGACAAAAGAGCTTATACCTCCACCTCTGAATCAGTACCGACCTAAAGCAAAGGAAGGAATCCTTCCTTATCCACATTAAGACTCACCATCAAGTCCTTTAAATGCTGTACGTCTTAGACACAGAGTTTATCTCTACCCCGCACCCCAAGCTTTGTTTCTCTTTCCTCTTCCCACAACATACCACATAGTCTTTATCACATAGCATTTATTTCATGTAAGTGTCAATGCTTTCTGTGCCTGTCTCCTCACTGAGGGTGTTCTCCTTGAGGGCAAGGCCCTAGTCTTCATAGTTTTGTATCTCTAGAAGCTACACGGTGTTTGCTACACGGTCAGTAAATGCTGAAGTAAGAGTAATCAACTGACCAAAAGTGACTACTCATGTAGTTGTTACTACATCAGTAGTAACAAATGTAAACCATAAATGATAGGTAGTTATAGGGATGGAGAAAAGCATTTTATTTTTTAATATAGATGCTTTAAAGAGATGTTTCCTAAAGCCTGTTGTTGAATATGCCCATAATGGCTCTACATGCCATTTTATCTCTGTCATAAACTGTAACACTGCTTTTAACCAGAACACCAACACAAATTATAAAGTCATCTCTTCAGTATTCTTGTCTTAAGGACCGTAAATAAAACTCTGCTTCTTTGTCTAGCCTGGAGACACCCATAGCAGGCAGCATCAACAAATATTTGTGGGATGAATGGACGACTGGTTTACACTAGCTGTTACCCTTTACTACGCTTTCCAGTAAGATACCCTTACTTACCTATGGAGTGTTCAAGACTGGTTTTAGATCTAGCAGGAAAAAAATAAATAAATAAAAAGCAACTTAATCAAAACAGCCTTACAATCAATGTCATTCATCTTTTGCTGATGCTGTGTCCTGCCTTGCTCCTTCCTTTCCTGTTTCTCACCTTATTTCTAATGCCTGGCTACAATTTTGAACATGAGCTTTGCTCTGCTCCTTGCCATTCTGATTCTAGTTATTCACTCTGGTTTAGCCCATGACCTTACTCAGATGTCTGTTTTATGCCATCTTCCTTACTTGATAAGCATTCCTGGCTGTAACCCTCCAGCCTTCCCTGATCAACCTCCCCTTCACCCAACTCAGTTTTAATCAAGGTGCATCCTCTGGAAAAGCCAGATAACATGAAAAAAATCACTAGATTTTAATCAGCTTTCAAGCCCCAGCTCTGATACTTGTGTGTCACTTAAAGACCTAGCAAGAATTTTTGGAAGGTACTTTTACAAAAGGACTATTTATAATAGTGCAGAGTTAAGGGATGCAACAGGAGATGTTGAGGAACCCAGGCACCAGCATTTCTACTCGTAGGCCTAAAGAGGCAGGGTGAGTAGATGGTGTTATCAAAACCTGGTTGAGAGCTAGAGCCAGGGAATAGGACTGCTTAACAAAGCTATAGTCACCCTGAGGAATACATCAATTTCCAGAATGATGACAAAGCAGTGAGGGAGCAGAATCACTCTTCCTTGAATGCTCCCATTGCTGTCCCCATTGACTGAACCTAACCAGACCGTGACCGGGTCCATAGAAGTCAACATCCTGGGGTCAGGGAAGACAGAGAAAATAGATGTTGGGGTAATATAAAATCACAAGAATAGTTTCTATATAAGTTTAGGTAAGTGGCTTTACCTCGCTGGCTTTAGTTGTCTCCTCTATGAAACAAGTGTTTTGAGGCTGTTCTGAGATAATACATGCAAAAACAACTATAAAAGAATGCTCATTAAAATTATCCTTCACCTAGTCTTGCATGCTCCATCTTATAGTACTTTTATTTCTTTGACAGTAACCCCTCCACCTAAAGCTGTGACCACAGCCACTTAAACCTCACTGTTCACTTTCTGAGGTTTCCTGAGACAAAAGAGGCATGGATATAAACCCTCATCCGAAGATACGGATAGAAAAGGAAAGAAATAACACAAAATAAAAAGGAAAGTCCTCATTCAATGAAATCCCTGTTCCTTTCTCACCTAGGATTCCTGAAAACAGGAACTGAGACTGAGTGGTATCTGCAGGAAGTTCATAAGTCTTTTTTCCTACCCACCCCAGGTGTCCGCCCACAATCTGAGGTTTAAAATCTGTTCTTCCTTATCCCAAAGTCTAGAGACATCTAGAGAGATTAAACTGTTCTGGACATATTGTGCTAGGCCAGAGTCATCTAGGATTCTAATGGATTAGGCATTTCCGGAAAATCAACAAGTTTGTGAAAAGATTTCTAAATCTGGGCCTATTCAATTAAACACAATTTTGTAAGTGAAAGCTGTGTTGTTACATAACTAGAAATAGCACTGACATTTGCAATTACAAGTCTGCTTTTCTTTTTTGGATATGTTGCCATTATTTTCAGAGCTAAAAGGCACTCTGGAGATCATCTAGTTCAATTTTCTCATTTTTCAGATGAAGAAATCTGAAACACAATGACAAATACAGAACAAGAACTTCACCTTGGTCCCTAGGTTACTAGTCAATCGTCTTACTGTAACACTTAACCTCTTTATATTAAAGCTCTATAATCAAAAATTTCTGACGTATTAAATTCTTTATATTAAAAACTACCAGATATTCACTTTTAAATGAGCCCTGCAATTAGCTTATTTGTGAAAGAGAAAAGTTTTTAAAAATAGGCACACCAGACAGTGCTCACCACAATTTTATAAGTGTCCCATAATTTCATCTGGGAGGAAGAACATTCTTTCTTGTTGACAGAAAGTAATCCATCATGGGTCTTGACTTTCTCATTTTCTTAATGCTATATAACCATTTAATCATTTTTTTTTAAATTGCTATAATAATTCTGTCTCCTTTCTTTCTCACTCTAAAAATAGTAGTTGTCCTTCATCTGCTAATTTCAATGGCTTTTAAATATTGCTGTCTGCTCTATATTTCAAGGATGACATCTAGCTGCATCAGTTACACAGACCCCGCCGGCAATACCCTGTTTGACTTACTCAGATGCCTCCAGATCTGAGTAACTAGAGAGTTGAGCATTTTCAGGATCTGCATGTTAGCTCTGTGGTATAATGACTGATGTCAGCCTGAACTTTGCCAAATATCTCTCATCACTACTAGTTATATCCCATTCCAAACGATTGGGCTTGCTCTCTCTTTCTGGAGCACACCCCCTTTCATATATTTGAGTATGGATTCAACAATATGACAATCATTTTCTTTCCTTAAAGTGCCATTCCTGCAATGGACAAAAATAACTTGTTACTGTTGTCACTGCCTGGTGGGGGGAGGTGGTAAAGGGGAGATGAGAAGTTGTAGTAACTAGTCTGAATGTGTTTAAGCCCCCATCTTTATCCAAAACTATTCTATTCTCCTGGCCCAACTTTCTTAAATTCCTGGTTATTCAAACTCCCTAGTATTTTAATGTTTTCTGGAGAAAAACAACAAGCAAATGTTGACTTGTATGCTGAGCCTATGGTTTTTAACTTGCTTTAGGCTTGGGCCCTGGAAACCATAGGCAGCCACAGGCTTCTATGAGTGTTGTTTTATTGATTAAAAATTTAAAAAGGTACTATGTTGCACAAAAATAGGCCATGGCATGCTTTCCATAAGCTGCTAGAACAGTTGAGGGAATGGACGACTCAGCCAGGCAAGTAAACACACATTTAATAGTATGGCAACATGGATCAGGAAAAAGTTATTCTAAAGCATAGCGTCAAGAGAGAAAGAATACACTCTCCATTTATTTAATGTTTTCCTTATGTTTCCTCAGAACAGTGCTTATTCCTTGACAAGCTTTTCCTGCATACTGCATCTAGTACTTCTTTCCTGGGATGGCTCAAGAGCTGCAGCTTCTCACTCTGCTTGTTTATTTATTTACACTGTCATTCCTATTCTCATCCAAACTAACATATGTCTGCACAATACAGAGTGAAAAGTAAATGTCTGTCTTCATGTTTATTTCCCTGAAGTTGTTCACTAAATTGCTTTTTTTACATCCTTTTTGCAATCTCATCCCATCCGGCTCAAGTATCCCGGATTAGAAAGGCAGTCTCTGGAGTCCTTTTCAAAGGGAGCCTCCCACAGCCTTTAAATCCCCCACATTTTATGGTGCAGATATTCAGGATCTGAGGTATTAAGTAAGAAGGAAAGCAAAGCTGACTGGGATGGGCATAGAAAAATAGAGTAGCTCCTTTTTTGGATAATCATTATTGGAATCGTCCTGTTATCTCTAACTTCTCTGGTTCAAACGGATAAAACCAGTCATTTGCAACTGGACATTATGCAACAGATAAAGACAGGGAGTGTGTTTGTGTGTGTGTGTGTGTGTGTGCGTGTGCCTGCAATGTACAGAAAATACCATTCCTCCACAGAGAAAGAATTGCAAATGGGAATTCCTAAAGATAAGCCAAAAATCATAACCTTAATGGGGTTGTTGTCTTTCCCATAATATAAAATCTAAAGAAAACTACTCTTACCTTCAAAATTCCAATACAGGTAAGCAAAGTAATTAATAATTTAATTAAGGAATTATGGAAAGACCAGACTCTCAGATTCTCTAATTTTTAGCACTTTAACAAGAATGTATATTTCATGTTCCTTTCCGTTTGCTTCCAGGCCATTTCATCTCCTCAATCCTCTCTTCTGGGCTGTATAACAACTACACCATTGAAGACTTCAGAGAAATACAACAATTTGAAACATTGCAAACTTACAAAATGGGATGGGTAGGAGCGGTGACCTTTTTATCCCCCTCACTTAGAAACACATAAATAGAAGGCAATCCAGTTTAGGGATTATAAATGAAGGAAAAAGAAATACAAATCTTACTTGATTTCCAGCAAGGCTTTGGCTATCTTCTAAACCTAAATTATTTGAGCAAAAGAATTAGCAAGGTGTTTCTGAGTCAGGGACTTTTTCAAAGTGACCTCTCGGGGGCTGTGTAAAACTGTAATGCTATAATGTATAGTCCTTCGGATATTGTTAAATACAACTACCTATTAGTTTATATTAAAATCACTTTGGGGGCTTGTGACTCATATAATACTTCTTCAGTAACTTCTGGAAGCTCATCGACTTGTGCTACTGGAGAAAAGAGGTGGGAACCATTGACTAATAACAGCCAGGGTGTACCCCGCTCAGAAATGCCGGCCCTGGGTTCTCCCACCCCTGGGTGGACCAACGGACTTTATTTTCCTCTGCCATGGGGCCCTTACCTGCGCTGGGAACAGAGGAAGTAGTGGACCCTCCCCTCCTCCCCTAAGACTGGGAAAGATCTTTCTGAATATCATTTCCTCTTCCCTCGACGAGAAACCAAATTGCACAACAGATCTTCTCAAGACTGGGAGACAGGGGGTGAGAGAGCGCGCGCGCCCAGCGAGGGCAATCAGACTAAGGAGAGAACTGCCTGAGGGGGGGAGGAATCTCCCGGAGCCGCAGCAAAGGCTCAGTTTGGAAGACAGCGGCAGCACAACTGCATTTCCAAAGGGACGGTCCTGAACGCACACACCGCTGGGTCCTTCCCACTCGGGGCAGGTGACCCGCGGGCGAAGTGACCGTCAGCGCCCACCGAGCTCCTCCGGGCCAGCCGCCCGGCACCCAGCTGCAGCTCCCTTTATTGAAAGGAAGAAAGAAAGGGAGCAAAGCAACGGAGGGGCGCTCAAGAAAACTGGCAAGGAGTCCGCAGACAGAAACCCTCCAGCGATCTGCCTCGGTGGCGAGGGGCGAGCTGCCCCGGGGCCAGCCGTTGCGCGCCGGCGCGGGGGGTGGAGGCTCGAGGTAGCAGGGGTGCTGCGCCGGGAGAGCCTGGTGCGCCCAGCCTGAGGCGGTGGAGACCAGCCGGGCTCAGACGTGGGGGGCGGGGGTCTCGCGCCCGCCGGGACCTTCTGCCTCCACACTCCCCGCGCGAGCGCGCCCACCTCTCCCCGCGAGAGCTCCCTTCTGAGGGGCTCTTCTCGCCGCGCTGTGCCTCCCCCACTCCCCCCGGCTCGCGTTCCCCGCCTTCTTTGCAGTGTCCAGAGATGCTCCGTCGCAGACCCGGGACCCCTTAGGCGCCTCTTCCCGTCCCTCTGCCAAATCGCAACGCCTGTACTTTTCCAGCTCCCTCTTTCCCTCTTGAAATTGAAAGTTATTGAGGTCGCTCCGGGTTGTGCTCCAGCAGTTTCCTTCCCCGCCCCCGAGCTCCCCCGCCCCCCGCAGCCATCCCCCCCTTCCCCCTCCCTCGTCTCGTCCTTCCCTCCCTCCTTCCCTCCCTCCCTCCACCACTGGAGCGGCTCCTACTCGCGAACAGCAGAAGCAGCTCCGGGTCTCTCCGCCGCCCCTTGGCCATGGCCGCGGTGCCGACGGCGCCCGCTCCCCTACGATCCCCGGGCCCCCGCCGCTGTCGCCGCAGCCGCCGCAACCTCTGAGCCCCAGGAGCCGCCGCCGCCGTTACCCGCCCGCCCGGATCCCGCCCGCCGCCGCCCCTCACCATGCTACCTGCGGCCGCCCCGGCGAGGCCGCTCGCTGCTCGTGGAACCCTCGCTTGCGGTGTTGACAGCCACCCTTGCGGAGCCGCCGCGGTTCAGGGCTCGGACAATTTGAAAGTACAATAGTTGGTTTCCCTGCACCCGACCCGCTTCGTTTGCCATCCCAGCACGCCTATCGGATCTGAGTGGAGAAGTTGTCCGCTGCTTGGGGTCTCCCTCCCTATACGCCTAACACCTACCTATACTTCTAAAACATTTAATATAATTAACAAAAGGAAAAGGAGAAAAGGAAGGGAAACATTACTGGGTTACTATGCACTTGCGACTGATTTCTTGGTTTTTTATCATTTTGAACTTTATGGAATACATCGGCAGCCAAAACGCCTCCCGGGGAAGGCGCCAGCGAAGAAGTAAGTGCAGGGGTTTTTACACGTTTGCTCCCTCCCGCCGCGTTCACCTGTCGGGTCTCTTTGCTTGTCGGGAGTCGGTTCCCAGCGTCAGCGGTCCTCCAGCCCTGCACCCCACGCCTGCGAGGGGAGGTAATAGTTCAGGCTCCGGTGTTGACGGCGTCTTTCACGCCTCCCTCTACGCGCCCCTCTCTTCCTCCGCATCCTCGCGGGAGGATGCCAAAGCGGGAGGACTGGGCGTTAACGTGGCTCCCGCCCCCATGTTACTTCAGGTTCGAGGAAGAGTTTGGGTTTTCGTTAGACAAGCTCTAGGTATTTGTGCTTTCCTTCCGTGACTAGGACGGGGGCCTGGAACCCCTGGCATCCTAGACACCCAGCCCGCGAGCTGTCTCTGACCACTGAGTAAGCGCCGGGGCGGGGAGGTGGGGGTGGGGTGCGGCAGCGGCGGCGGCGCCGATTCACCTCGCTCGGGTTGCGAATTGCTCGAGGGCCAGCCGGGGAACCAGGGAGCGAGCGCCTGCGCGGCCGCTCCCCGCAACCACGCACGAATGGAGCAGAAAGGCACGCGGGGCGCTCAGGGTTCGCGTGTCGACGCGCTTGCAGAGCCGCTCGCGATCCCACTCCGGGGAGGGTCTAAGGACTGCCGAGCCCGCCGCTGGGAGCCTGAGATGCCTCGTTTCCAGTTACGATCTTGCCTGTCACGCGTGAGCGCTTGTACCGTTTCAGGCTCTTTCAGGGGTCCCCTGGGGCAGACAGACTGAGGGTGGGGTTCTCCCTCAGGACTCAGGCTCCCCACCTCACTTCCCCTTATCCTGTCTCCTGTCACTTGGAAGGATGGCTTGTGAGGTCGTCTCAAAACAGTGCCCTCGCTGGGATTGAACGGGTGGGTACCCCAGGGCACCCTCAACCCGGGTTGGTCTGTCTGAAAGGTGGCGTCTTCCAGAGATGAGGAGACAGGCGCGAGAATGGCACCTCTCCCCGCTCCCGGGTAGCCTGGCGCGCTGGCGCTCTGGCGTCTGTGCCCGCCTGGGGAGTCCCTTCGCGAATAGCAGGGCTGCGGGCGACCCTGGCTCCCGCGCGGGGGACGCTGGTGGGGTCACGGAGGGAGAACCGTTCCCGGAGCTCGCGGGGCGCAGAGAACGAGGCTACTGCCGTGGCCCCTCAGGCCGCCGCCGCCAGGGAGCCAGTGAAGTTTGGCGGCGACGGGTCCCGCGCGCGGACCCCCTCTCGGAGCGCCGGCCAGTGAAGCCCCTGGGGCGGGCGCGGGTCCAGCTGCGGGGACACAGCCCAGGCTTGTTTGAGGTGGAGATCTAGTGATCGCTTCTCTGACGCTGTTTGTCTCTGCCCTGTCCCTGGACGTGAGGGTCCCCTGAAAGCTCCCTTTGTGCCACTAGCCTCGGGCAGACAAGGTCTGATTCACCTGAAAATTGCCTTTAAAAATCGTAGCTGGGACCAAGCGCCAGGGGCTCCGGGTAGGTCTCACCACCTCTGGGACCGCGTAGCAAGGGGCAGGAGGGCCCAAGCTAAACATGTCAGGGCATCCGATTTACTGTTCTTGGCCTCTGAACGGTTTGTGTTCTTCGGAACTCCTCCATCCACCCTTTCACTCAAGCCGCGCGGCCGCCTCACCGAAGGAGCGGCCTGGGGCTTGAGCCTTGCCCTTGCGCCCTGGTGGTCCCTGTCTCCTCGCCGTGCTGGTCCGCGGACACTTCATCTCAGGTCGGTGGGGAGACGGATGCCGGGGCCAAGGGCAGTCTCTGGCTTTACATTGCTCTGACCCACTACTTCCTTCACCCCACCGAGGACCCCAGGGCCTGGAGCTACACAACTGCTGGGGCGGGACAGGGTCCTGAGTTATCAGTGTAGAGGTGCCTCCGATTGCAGTTTGGGGGCCCCTGTTTTTGAAGGAAGATACGGGAAAGAAACCTGGCCCTCCACTGGTTCCCACCTCCCCCAGCTGACCGCCGAGAACAGCGGTGCAGGAAGCTGCCCGGTGATGCTGCCCCAAGGCTGCGGGGACCAACGGGATGGCGCACCTCTAGGTTCATACTCCGGAGAAATCGCAGTCAAAAGGCGAACTGCTTTTCGACCTGCCTTAATCGTCTCAAGGCCAAGTCAGAGGCGCCCTCTGGTTGTGTAGCGGGGGGTGAGAGAGGGAGTGGGTGGCATTGGGTTAAAATTCCAATTATTCTGTGGGAGTCGGGCTGGGAGAGAGCTCCCGTAGCAAGGGATGCTCCTTGCTGCTTCGCCCTTGAGTCGGCCTTTGTGGCTGGGTTTGCTGGTACACTCCTGGGAGAGGGGCGACCCCTTGCGTCCTCCGAGGAGACAGACTCAGGCTCTTGGCAGGTGCAGTATGGTTTTTGGAGAATGGGGAAGGAGTGGAGGGTAAGGAGAGATCTTTGTTAAATGTCCAGAAACTCAAGGCCAAATTGCATGTGCACATAACTTTTTTTTGGAAATTTCTGAAAGAAACGTATAAGAACTTTTTCTCCAATGCGGTCTAGGAATAAAAATTAATGAAAGATAAGGTATTTTAGAAAAAAGCTGTCTTTACTTTTTCCTAAAAGAGACAACTAACGTGAAAATTTAAGAGTATCCCTTTTGGCCTGTAGTTAAATATCTTCACTTTCCTAAACTTTTAAAATACAAGAGGTAGAAAATTAAGGTGTAAGAACTTTTTTCAAAGTTTTTTTAAGCGGTCTCTTGAATGTTTTAGTAGCAAAGTTTCTTGCCAAAAAAAAAAAAAAGAAATTTGCTTGTAGTGTTCAATATTGTCAAGTCTAAGGAATCATGGCTAATCCTCAGATGTAGCAGATAAAGCCACAGTAGTATTGTCCTGTTCTCCTGAAACAACTGCTATACCAATTGTCCGTACATTGTGAAAACTAGTGATCTTATAAAAGAAAGAGCATTTTAATCATAAATTTTGTACCTTAAAAAATACCTGTGGAGTTATGGGTGAGTAAATACATAATAACTTTTTTACCTATTTGGATTCATATACAGCTCCTAGAGATAACTAAGTTGAATTTATTTAAGATAAAAATGAAATGCAGCCCTTATTCAAAATTCCCCAACCAGCAATGTTTTCAGAGGCAAGATTTGGACTTTAAGTACAGTGTTGAATCAAGAACCCCAAGTCCAGTTTTTAATTTGTTTCCAGCTCAGTCTTTGCAACTAGTACAGTTAGGTTCTGAATTCCAGGTTATCTGCTAATAAAAGTAAAGATCATATTTGCCATAATGATAATAAACATAATACCTTACTATTGCACTGCATTTCCCTTGAATTATATACTCAGACTCCTAAATAGTAACTTGAGGTGCAGGTATTAATATTCCCATTTTACAGAGAAAGAATCTCAATAACAGAGGCTAAGTAACTTATACAAAGCTATACAGCTAGTAGGTAGAGCTTGTATCCTGCTATTTACACTCCCTGCTGATCCAGGTCACAGAGAAGATGTCAGGTATGTGAAAGTAATAAGTCTGTTGGTCTCCAGACCATCATTTATCCACTTTGTTTGGAGAATAAGCTGTTCTGGTTGACTGGAAATTTTTGAACTGATATTTATATTATTATACATTAGTAACCAATGTCAAAGAATTAAATATCTGGTAATAACAGTAATAATGAATAGCAGTAGTGAAGCTTGCTAAATATAATAACATTATTTGATTATTCAGAAGATATTGTAGGATCATATTATTCCAGGAGATTATTGTTAGAAACATCAGATGTCTTTGTAGTATCTTTTTTATTTGATGCCATCTATTAATTGGGTTTTAATTGTCTGGATTCTAGATACACACAAGTTTTAAAAAACCATTGTGTGTATAATAATTACAAAGCTCCCATTGCACAATCTGTGAAACTTTTAAAAATCGTTCATAAATATGTCTGAAATAAAGGAGTAAGAATACAAGGAAAATAATTTTAATGGTAATAAAATAAAACCATCTTATTGGAATATACTGGTCATTGCTCATGACATTGTTTCAGATATTGAGCCATTCTATGAGATTCTGATACACTCTTGGTAATTACACTGCCAATTGTGGTAAATAACAAGTTAACCATAGGGTAGAAAAATCTTTCATTCTACTATGCATTTTGTAATATTAATTCTGAATGGAAGTATGGTTTGGAGATTGGCTACAATGCATTTTCTCACCTGTCTACTTTAGTTACCAGTCTACTTTGTTTTTGAAAGAAACATTGTTTAGGGGTGTCTGGGTGGCTCAGTCGTTAAGCGGCTGCCTTCAGCTGAGGGTATGATTCCAGAGTCCTGGCATCGAGCCCCACATCGGGCTCTCTGCTCAGCGGAGAGCTTGCTTCTCCCTCTCCCACTATCCCTGCTTGTGTTCCCTCTCTCGCTGTGTCTCTCTCTGTCAAATAAATAAATAAAATCTTAAAAAAAAAAAAAAGAAAGAAACGTTTAATAGATAGGAGACATGAGTAAAATTTGCTACTGAAAGCATATTCTGCAACATATCATGTGATATCTGTATGAATTAAAGTCACAAATTTAAACTCTTAGGCAGTAATGTCAATATCTAAATACAAGCAAAAGATTTATTTTTGTAAATTCTAATATATTCGCTAATACACTATCAGAGTTATTTCTTAAAATATCCTTTTGTTATACTATTTTAATTCTTTGTTTATTACTTAAATAGAAGCATTTTACTTAGAACATTAAGGATGATAATTTTTAAATATTATCTTTTTAATCCTGAATTATTCCATGTAAAGTAATTGAGAATATAAGAATGAGTGTGAAATTGATTTATTTTTCCTCTAAGCATGAAAAATGAAGAGTATTTCAACTTATAAGTAGATAAATTTTGCTAAATCATTTCTCCATTAAATATTTACCGAGAATTTAATATTCTACAAATTAGATCCCCAGAAAGCAATGAATAGAAATTACAACATGTAGTTACATTTGATTTTCAAG
The DNA here is from genome assembly GCF_029215605.1 of Mirounga angustirostris. Classification (NCBI taxonomy): domain Eukaryota; kingdom Metazoa; phylum Chordata; class Mammalia; order Carnivora; family Phocidae; genus Mirounga; species Mirounga angustirostris. Next base: position 109,603,231 of record NW_026991716.1, read on the forward strand.
TTATTATGGGGAAACCATACATACCACGATACTACAAAACAAATTTGTTAGTCATCTGATCACTTTAAAATATTTAAATCTGGACAGAGATCTCCAGATTACTATTAAATATCTAAAAATATTTTCTAATTACATGGTTAATCTTCTTTTTAATGCAGTTATTCTTTTAAATTCTATGTAATGTTGGTGGTATATCATGTGAAATTATCAGAACCCTAAGCAGAGTTAAGACCAAATTGTCCCTCTGCAATTATAAGAATGAAGTATCAAAAAATAAGACTATTCTGCATATAGTGATTTCTTAAATCATCTTTCCCTGCTTTATCTAAATGTTTCATTTTGGATGTTGTCCTAACCTTTCTTCCTACTTCCCCGCTATCCACTCATCCCACCCCCCAAAAAATCCTTTTCCAAGTAGTGAATTCTTGAAATGCCATCAGAGAGGGTATTACATTTCATGAAATGTAAGAATCAACTTTGGTTACCATTAGGAAAACATCATTCAGTTCTGAGAGCATGGTAAGGATCGTGCAAGACAGTGTGTTGAAATTACGTGTTTTAGTTGGTTAGAACTATTTCTTCTCTGAACAGCGCATGGTAAACTGGCATGCTTTTGAGAATGATCATTTGAGAAGTGTTGCATCATAAATTATATAGATTTTTTTACCTTGCTTTTGATTTTGAGGAAAAATGTGGGTTACTTTCTTAATTGTGAATATTTTCTTCAGGTTTAAAATGATTGGATTATCTTAAATTTACCATCTGTTGGACAACCTAGTAAGTTTGAAATGCTTTGCAGTTATACCTTAACAAAATTTATAAAGCGTAAAATATACACCTGTAAAAATTTACTAACCATTTTTTTTTCTGTTTAATCCTGCCCATCAGATCTTTCCATTCAGGAATATTACTAACATTCTGCTTAAAGTACTTATCCAGCAATACTGAAAAGAATGGAATGTTCCATTCTCAAGGATTGTGGGGGTGCTGAGAATGCTTACTGTTTAAATGCCATTGAGTGCTATGAAATCCCATTTTCTGCTGCAAAGAGTTTTCAACAACATGAAACTTTTAAGCAAAATACCTACATTTTTTCACATTTGAAAAGTTTGAATATTTTCAAAAATTCATTAAAAAAATATGATTACAGGTGCCTCTTATCTGATAAGAGCATTTCTTCCTTATTTGTAATTTTGGCAAGGGACCTAGTTAACCATCTGCTGTCACTAAAATTCTTCTGGAAGTTTTATAGAGAAAACTCAATGGTACTAAAGAATATTATTGCCCAATTAAATATATATTTAATAGCTTTTAACTGTCATTATGTCTTATGCAAGAATCTAATCCAGTCTTCAAAACACTACCTTATTTTAGGGTCCCATCTGACCTTTAAGAATTTGATGAGTAGCAAGCATCATAAGTTCATGGTAGAGACTGAGACCTAAGATGCCATTAAGGGAGAATCCCCAGTGTCTGTTGGGAAAAAGTAGACTGAGAAGTAGAAGACCTGGGTTCCAGATCCAGCACGGCTACTAATATTTGAATAATCCAGGCAAGTGCCTTTACCACACTAGGCTGCAATTCCTCATCTGCGAAATAAGGTAGTCGGTCAAAAACTTATGTCTAAGTGATTCCTATAGTCTCTTCAACTTATCATCTTTTGGTCTGAAAACATAAGTCCTGCTATGACTTAAATAGTCACAGTTAAACAGTTCTTCTAAACTTAGTTGTCTTTTTCAACCAAGTTTAGTGGATGAAGATTGAGAATGCAAACAAATATAAATGTTCATTTATTATAAGGAAATGCATATAAAGATGAATTAATAAGCACCTTATCAAAGTAAAGATGGAATTAGTTATGATATTTCTCACTCTTCACAATATCTAGTGCCCAAAAAACACAGCCATAGCATCAGTCAGCATAATCAGTCTTCAGCAGGTCCATCTTGTCCTTGGGCTTGGAGTCACAGGGAGCTGGTTCGGAATCCAGCTAGAGAGATGCTGCAGAATCACTCCCCACCCCTGCCCCCCACACCCATGGCAGGCTGTCAGAACTGGCCTGTGCTAGTATGGAAGCGGCAATTGTGATGGCCCAAGTTTACGATAATAAGGCCCTGTGTTATGATAGTAGTGACTGATTGAGCAAGGGTGTGTATAGAGCAGATAATGTATATGGATCAAATGTATGGGTCTTGGCAACTAACTGGATATGAAGGGAAAAGAGATGGAGAAACATATTTGGCACCAGACTTTGTAGTGTAAGGACTCAGATCTAGGTGAACGGAAAAGTAATGGAGATAAACAAAAAGATGGGAAAGTAAGAGAAGCAGACTTGGTAGGAAACTTATTTTTCTTTTGAGCTGTCTTTACTTTGAGGGCCAGTAGAGCATCTAGTAACTCAGGATCAAAGTCTCAAGAGTATCAGGGCTGAAGATAAGTATTTTGGAGTCCTATAAAGGGGATAGTTGAATGCATGAGATAAAATCTAGCGGTGCCATATTTATTGTTATTAAAAGTGTTCGCATAGCTGACATTGAGACTCTTACTGGTAGTATCAAAATAAGATTAATTACATTAAGGTACTTTGTCTATATATTCTCAACTGAAGCCTCTCATTTTTATAGTACTCCTTGTATTATATAAGAGAATGGTCACTGAGCTTCAATTTTAAGGTGCCAAATCATGCAACTAAAGATCATACTTAGAAATCTCCTCACCTGTGGAACTATATTACTTTGCCACAGATCATAGGAGACTTGAAAACCTTTATTATAATGAGAGATACATTCCCCCTTTTTTTTAATCATTCCATTTGGATCTAACATCTACTCATAACAGTGGCATTCTCCTTTCAAGCCGATTTCTCTACAAATTGTGCTCTCTTACAAAAAGAGGTTCTGAGGATGGGATGGAACTTGAAGGAATCCAGTCCATCTGTACAGTGGGTGGATTACCTCTGCAACATCCCCACTAAGTAATTATCCAGCCCTAGTAACAGCTAGGCCCCACGCCCTCTTTCTCCTCCAATTCAATATTGGCCTTCTGCATCAGAAGCAGGTAAAATTGGGGCGCCTGAGTGGCTCAGTCGTTAAGCGTCTGCCTTCGGCTCAGGTCATGATCCCAGGGTCCTGGGATCGAGTCCCACATCGGGCTCCCTCCTCGGGGGGAAGCCTGCTTCTCCCTCTCCCACTCCCGCTGCTTGTGTTCCTGCTCTCGCTGTCTCTGTCTCTGTCAAATAAATAAATAAATCTTAAAAAAAAAAAGCAGGTAATATTCTCTAGTGTGTTTATTCTCCTCGTTATCTTCTGAGCACTTGGCATGGGAATGGGATTAGATTCAGTTACCTTAAAACATCTTTCTAGAATGAATACACAATAATGCAGTGCACTCCCAAACACTGTCCTCAGAAAACTAGCTGGTAAGCATATTTATAATTATACCCCAATACAAAACATATTCCTGAAGTAAGTGGTAAAGCAGCCCCCATTTTATAACCACATAATACAAACAACCACCACACAATATAAAATAACAGAATTTGTGAGATGCTTATTTTAGAATACTGTTTTTTTAACATATGCTTGATAAGTTGGTAAGAAAAAGAGAATCTAGTTTCTGATTGTTATGTTCTTTTCTTATACAAAGGGACCTCATAGGTATGAACACGGTAATCTTGACAAAGGCTGTCATATAAGGAAAGGCAGTATCAGTTACATTTTACTGATAAGAAAGAGATAAAAATGTTATGCCAAAATGCGTCTAAGTGCCTCTGAACAAACTATAGTTTCATAGTTCTGAGGGCCACTGTTATATTCATATATATGTTATTTTACTACACATTTATATTTATTTGTTAAAGTAAGTGCTGAGATACTGATCATTATTTAAATAGTTGCCATGCTTTAATCACCTGTGAGTGCTAGATCCTGTATTTGATGTTTTTGTGCAAATGTTATCTCATCTAGTCCTCACAGTTACCATGTAAGGAAGGTGCCAATAGCCCCATGTTAGTCACCTGAGATCACTCGACAAAGATGTGGTAGACCTGGGATTTCAGTCCGGGTTTGGCTTCAAAGCCGGTGTCCTTCCCTGATTTCTTCACATCTCCTCAACTACTGGGATTAGTACATGAGGCAGTCATAGGTACATTTTCTCAAACCCCACCTCACCCTTTCTTTCCCTTACTCTCTCTTTGCTCATTCTTTCTTCCTCATCATTTAACAAACCACAAGTGTTTCCCAAACATTTACTATAGAGGTTGCTTCTGGTATTCTCATACTTTCTCCCACTTCTCTTTCTTTTTTCTACCCCTTTGCTCTCTTTCCTTAAACTTACCCTATTGATGGTTTTTAAACGTAAGAAGTTGCTGATTTTTTTTCCTTAGGGGCAATAGAACAGCACATTTTATATGAAATACTCTAAGATTATTCTTCTCATCTACCCTTTGTATATCCAAGAGAAGATTAACCTAGGCATGAGGATGTGGCAAAGTCTATAATTTTGCAGTTAAATATCAAAATCCTTCTATGTAATTTACAACGACAATAGATATTTCACTGGCTAGTTTTTGTTTTCCAGAAAAGTTATCTTTATGGTGCTTCATAAAATCTGCTATTTATATTACTTTTACCATGAGTATTAACAGTAACCTTCACTTTAAGTTCTTTCTTTATGGGCCTTGGTACAGTGATTTTCAACCCTGAATTCAAATTAGAATCACCTGGGGATCTTAAAAAAAAAAAAGCTAGACTCCACCCTTCACCAAATGAAACAATCTCTGGGGATGGGGCCTGGACAACTGTATTTTCAAGGTAGTCCTGATGATTTTGCACCCAAGAGTGAGAACTACTATTAGACCCTTAATTCAAGAATAACTATTACAGGGCGCTTGAGTGGCTCAGTCGTTAAGCGTCTGCCTTCGGCTCAGGTCATGATCCCAGGGTCCTGGGATCGAGCCCCACATTGGGCTCTCTGCTCGGCAGGAAGCCTGCTTCTCCCTCTCCCACTCCCCCTGCTTGTGTTCCTGCTTTCGCTATCTCTCTCTCTGTCAAATAAATAAATAAAATCTTTAAAAAAAAATAACTATTACAGCTGAGCAACTGTTAAAAACAATGCCAGTTTAATGGGGGTTAGACAGACAAAATGGACTTGTGTGGGGTGTGGTAAGAGATGAGATACACGTCATCTGAGCAGATAGTAGTTTAAAATATAAAGTAGTCCAATAGCCTCATATTGTTTATGAATAGAGTATTGTTAAACTTGTGGCACTAACTAGTGCAGACAAGATTATCTGATAGAGAATTGTCTCATCCAAAGAGTCTAAGAAAAAAGAGCAAAGTGCACACAGTAAAACATGATACTGAGTTTAACAGACACTGACTTCATAGGACAACAACATTGCAGCTCGGTGAGGTGCAAACAGAGTGAGTGTGCTTGTTGCTGAACCCTTCCGTGGTTGAGTGAGGCAGTAAATGGATAGAAGATGGGATATCAGCCATACCAAAATTTTTTCAAAACTACTTAATGATAAACAACTGTTTTCATGTCTTACTAGATAATTGGTAATGTGCCCTAGAGTACTCTGTTTTTAGAAAACTCGTAATGGTTAGAAAACTGCCTAACAAGAAATAAACATTCTTTTTCTTTTATAGTTTCTACAATTCCTGACTAACTTCAGATTGACTACTGTTGATCAGTAAACTACTATAAATAACATAGTTTGAACTCCATCTTAGTGGGTTAAGTTTTGTGGTAGGTTGTTTATTCATGAACTTACTGCTTTTACTTCTCTCCTAATGTGCTCTTCTTTGGGTGGTTGTCTTCATTACATCTCATTTATTATTCTTTTCTAGTCCATGAAGGATTTCCAAACCTTGTCATAAACCAGGGAAATCTCCATATAAAAGTGAAGTGGAAGTCTGGGCTTCCTGTCAGACTTAATTCTGCTTGTTAAGGGGGCTCCTTGGGAGAATTTGGGTTCTAGTGAGTCACTAGGCCAAATCCCAATAACCACAATTGCCAAAAGTAATTAGACTGAGGAAAGCCAGGCTCCTTGGGAGGAAGGTCATCACAGCACGCTTGAGCCATTGCTCCGTGGTCAGACCTAGTTACTTGTCCCTAAGGATTGGGAGCAATCATATGAGTTATGGAGAGCAGGAAATCCACTAGAAAACAATGCTTTTCCACCAGTTTTTTTTCTTCAGTAGATTATTCACCCTAAGCAGGCAAGAGATGGAAATACACCACTGGTATACACATACAGGTCACGTCACCATCATCTTATAAACCACTTTGTCTGCCTGCCGGGGTGCAAATGCACACATACAGAACTCCTGCTGTCTCCACTTGCAAGTTCTCCTCCTCCCTTCCTTAGTAGATAAGAAGAACCCAAGGAGTTTAGTCTAAGGCTTTGTAAAAGAGGTGTCTGACTAGGATGGGAAGGGAAGAGATCCTGGTAAACATCCTAAGGTCAATTTAGATATAATATTACTGAAGTAACATTTGGAAATAAGAAAATTGTAGTACATTTCCAGGACAGGGGTTCTAAAACCTCCAGAGCTAGAAAAGGGCCAAGAGCTCATTTACGATTTCTTGTGCTGAAAAGAATACCATTTAGAAATGTGATGCTGTAAGGAGCTAAGGAGAAGTTATCAATAAGTGGCACTCTAATTTTAAACTTTCAACATGTTAGAAATTAGAAGATTGTTAAACCTTTTTATAGGAAAATATTCATGGAGCACAAATATATCTGTGCTTAATAACCTAAGTGAAAGTCCGCCTTTGAAACTATTGGCATTGCCTCACTATCCAGAAAAGATAGACTGTCTACTTCACGTGAGGATGCCACTGTTCACTGCCCTTAAATGTGGTAAGTTTCACATTCCTTTATAACTCAGAATAATTTCAGTATGTTTCAATATTCCTATGCCTGGATCACTAGCTCTTTTTGTTTAAACATGTGGATGGCTGATACTGCTTCTTGTAAATCCACAAAGAGGCAGGCAGTCAGATTCTTTTTCTGACCAGCCTTCTCTGGCAATTGGCAATCTCCAGGTAACATTTGGCAAATAAACTGTGACCTCTTGCACTGTGCACACTGAAGAGTTACAGTGACCTGCAGTCAATATGATATTACCAATTTAGTGGCACTATATATTTGATTTTCTTTGGTCTTGAATTTGACCATGAGACAATCTAAGAATAGAAGAATTTAATTTTTGAAAACTTAGCAGCAAGACTGTAACCTGTAGGGGCGCCTGGGTGGCTCAGTCAGTTAAGCGTCTTCCTTCTGCTCAGGTCATGATCCCAAGTTCCTGGGATCAAGCCCCACTTTGCATTGGGCTCCCTGCTCAGCAGGAGCCTGCTTCTCCCCCTGCCCTTCCCCTCCCCGCTCACGCTCATTCTCTTTCTCTCTCTCTCTCAAATAAATAAATAAAATCTTTTTAAAAAAGACTGTAACCTGTATTTACTTGTGTCACTACTTTTTGATGGCATGTCGTTTCTGCCATGAAATACAAAAGATATAGACAAATGCTGCTTGGCCACAAACTATATGAGCACATATTGAGCTGCCGAAGATTTGTTTCTTAGAGAATTCAGTCTTGCTTTTCCAACTGATGACCGACTTGTTGATCTAAGTCCAAAAGGACCTTCATTACGGTTTGGTAACAAGAGAAAAAGCCCGAGGGTAGCATTCTCAGCCCCTCTGCCCTCCATTCACCTGGTCACCTCATGCCATCCTCAAGGTAACTCTTAAGGTAACTCTTAGCCCCTTCCACAAAGAAAGGGCAATCTCTCTTTCCTATAGCACATTTCCGAGACATCCACCCAGATTTCCAGTTCTGTCCAGAGCTTGATGTAGATCCAAGCTGTAAACAAAAATCAGTGGGATTCCCTTGGAAGCCAGTTACACTTGCAGGATCATGTTGATGCATAATTGACCCTAGTGTCAATAATCAATAGCATGTCCATTCCACCCAGCACTGTGCTTCCAGGACCCAGCCCTGATTCATGTGTGTTTTCAGACTTGTGAGCATTATGTGTCCATACCTCAAAGTTTAATTTCTAATAGAGGAAAGGAGAGTTCCAGAAAAAGGAGCTCCCAAACACTTCAGGCTACCACTGCCATTTTCAGCACCCATGTGGACATCTCACTGACATTTCAGAAATTCATTGAAAACCACCTCTGAACTTAATATATTGCCCCTACTATAAATGGAGAGCTTATAATCCCAGAAAGCTTTTTATAATAGCTTTTAACCAAACCACTTAATTAACAGGCTGAGGGGCAAAAGTGCTACTGTTCTTCAGGGAAGAACACAAGATGAAACTTGCCAAGATTTTCCAGTGCAGGATATTTTCTCTACCCTTCCTAGCCCCAAAGCACTTCCTCAAATACTCTCCAAATTCCAAACCCATACTAAGATGAGTTGAACAGTCTTAATTTTGGAATCTTCCAAAGAAAAAATAAACACACAGACAGCTGAGTTAATTTATAAAACACTGCTGCATTTATCTTGGCAGATTTCAATTCTCTCCTGTCTAAGTCTTGCATGCTAACTCTCACTCAGCAATTCATGGAAGCAACAAGTCATTTCTATATATTAAGCACCTTGGGAGCCATTGAACAGAGTAAGTTTGGTGTTTCTTCACACCTCTTGTACAAGTTTCTTTTCTCATACACAATTTATTTACTGGGTCTCTGAAACCTAAATAATCCCTTTAGTTTAAACCTGAAGCAAATGGAGGGTCATTTTTACAAGAGCAATAAGTGAAAGTGGCTGTTGAGATACTTTACTTGAATTGGTCTACACACTGAAGTACCTTTTTGTTAATACAAACCCTTCATATTCAAGCAAGTGGCTCCCTGAGATTCTAGGGCTGCTTAAAATTATAGGACCAGGGACCACAATCTCCCCTCCCCCATGCCAGTTCCCTGCTCTTGGGAGTATGCCAGCAATTTTGCAGGATTCATTCTGACAACTGTTCTGGTGTAAATATTTAGAGAAATCCTTTCCATTAGAGATTAAACAAAGTATAAGTAACTGTTCCTAAATGATAGATCTTATTAATGCTTGCAACAGCAAACCTTATGCTATCTGATGCACAGATTCCAATACACTGGAAAAGACTAAGGGTGAAAGAATCAAGACAGGAATTACATGTAACTGTACCTAATGTGAACTGCAAAATATTATTTTATTTTAAATGATAGCTATGGAGACATGGTTTAATTTGCACAGAATGTAGGAGAAATGAGTTCATTTAAATTGAAAATAATAAAAGTTTGCTACTGGTGTTCTAATGGTTTAGAAAAGATGGAGTGGCAGTGTTTACAGATCTCTTTATCAATATGTTCAAAAGCAGTTCTTACCTATTTCTCCATGTTCCCTCCAAAATAATGTAATACATCTGAGATCCTATCTTTTATAAGCTCTGGTTTCTATATTACTGTTTAAAGACTAATAAAAGGGATAATGGCTGGGCTCTGGTGCTTATATCAAATATCACTTGTTAAAATAGGGTGGTACCCTAGCCTCAAGGGGCCAAAGCTCCCCCATGTTCCACTTCTGTACCTTCCTGTTTTCAAGGAATTTTCAGGTATTTATATGTACTAGGGGATAACACAGCTAAGTAATTTAAAGCATCAGAGGCTTCATTGACTGAATTTAAAATTAATTATACAGTATTAATGATTACTATGATACTTGACTAGAAAAGGTGTATAATCTTTTGACTAGTCATTGTTTCTCTCTGCCTTTGATGATTTAGGGCCTACACTAAAATCTAAAAAACCTTGAATTTTAATTCACTTCCTTTATTGGTGTCACTATCTCAGATTTCTCATTAGAATCGCAGTTTGCTTTCTTTATAAGAGTAGGATTTTTTTTTTTACATAGGATTTTTTTCCCCTGTAGAAAAGCACTCTAGAAAAAAAGATGCTATGTACATAATGTTATTAAAATATCTACAATGGGATTTTACTTTTCCTAGTTTCGCTTCAAATGTGTAATTACAATCATTCACTGCTGAGTCCTCACTTGAATCCCACTTGAATCCCAAATTTATCCACAATTTAGCAAAGAAAATAATAAAAAGAAATTTAAGGTAGAAGAAATGGAAACTTCATAGACTAGTTACAGAAGAATAACATCTTTCTAATTGCCTTTTTTGGATCCAGATCTTCTGGAGTTTGGACTATAGTTCAAGAAATCCCATGTTAGGGGGCAGATGGATTGATTTATAATACCCTTCTGCTGTATAATTTAGATAAACCATTTATTTAGTCTGTGATTCCATTGCACCTACTATAAAATGGGACTCATAATCTTTTACTTATCTGAAAGCAAGAGACGGATCTCAGAGTACCCCTAACAGGAAAATCAAAAAGTTCTTCCTTTTCCTTCTTGTAGCATGCTATACCCTTAGATAGTTGTCAGTCACAACTTAAAGAATGTGGAGGTAGGGCTTCAATTCAAAAGCATGAGTTTCTCTTTATACTTTCATGGAGTTTTTTAGACCATATGTTTTTTTTAAAGCTAACAAGTGAAAAATTCTTTTGGGAGAAAAATATGAGGAAAAATTGAAATTAAACTTAGTCCTAATTAAAACAACATCAGTTCATTCAGCAGAGATTTATTGAACATTTAGTTTGTGCTAAGATTACAAAAGTGAGCAAAGCACACATTAAACATACTTTTGTGGCATGTCACAGTGGTTAAAGGAAGAACAAATGAGCCTAGAATTAAACATTATTCGGCTGAAGATAAATCAGCTGTTAGGTACTTTTTCTAAGCTGTATAACATTTCTTTTTAAGGCTTGTTTAAACAGAATTGGAAATTAATGAGATGGTTTACAAATGAGCCAATGCACACCCAGATTTTTCTCTAGAAAACAAGGATACCAGACAGCATGTGAGGATGAGGCAGGAAGGTGGAAGGAAGATCAACAGAAAACACTGGAATTTATTGGGCCTCCCAGTATTATCTTGTCTGAAAATTTATGACCAATGAATAAGAGTCATCGTTTAGCATGACGTCTGTGACAATCATAGGAAGTATGCTATGCGTACTATAAACGTAGTTGGCATTGTTAGGTAAAGCTTGTAATGGAATGACATAGTTTGGCTGAGCAAATTTCCCTTTTCAGCACATTGACTAATTTCTATAGTTGAACTTTCATGCTAGTTCACTAACTGGAATTACTTTTACCAAACAAATATTAAAATAGTGTTTAAAAATAGTACATTTTTGTCCATCTCATGGGGACATTTTTCAAACCGTTTATGGTAACCCCTTGACCACTACATGGAACATACCATCCAGTCTACTTAAAGCATCACTTTGACAAACACATAACAACATGTTATTTGGATTTCTTATGCCAGTCTGTTGATGACCTTTCTTAACATCAATTGATAGCTTTAAAGATGTCAGTTGCCAGAATTCAGAGCCTTAAAAATAGCATGATCCAATTCTTTTCTGTATGTTTTACTAACTTGTGAAAACTTTTGAGTAAAGAAAGGTAAATATCAGGTGCTCTTATATGTATTATCTCTTGTAAACCTTACAACAACTCACAATATATTTTAACTGTTTTATAAATGAAGAAACTGGTGCTCAAAACCATTAAGCTATTGACCAAAGTGACAGCCAGGAATGGTAGATGTAAGAGTATACCCAGATCTTCTGACTTAAAGCACAGCTTTCTCATTACACTCTGCTTTTCATCAAGAAGACAATGCCGGAGGAGGTTTAAATGAGGGAGAGTTCTCTCTACAGCTGAGATTGTACTATGAATGGCTCCTTAGACAAGAAATGAGGTTGAGAGAGAGTAGACTGAGCTAACTGACCGAAGTGGTTACTCGGGAAGAGCAGTGAGAAGCCTTTAAGCTGTTTTTAAAGCAGGGGCCTGATAAAATCTTAACTATTGTTCCTAAAAGATTACTCTAATTGCTAAATGGTAGCACTAGTCGTGGTGGGAAATGGAAAGATGTGAGCTCTCTTAGCTAAGGATGTAGATTCCATAGGGAAGAGTGGTTGGAGATGAGGGTGAGTGGGGCTCCTAGAATCCTGGCTTTGGCAACTAGATTGATGCCATTTATGTCAATAGAAAATATTAGAGAAAGAGCACGTGTGGATTAGGTGTACAACATGTTTTAGTAGGTAGGAAGATTTGGGGGAGTAGTGTATGCAGCATAATCCCCTCAAATTACTTAAGAGGGAAAAAAGAGCCAGGGAAGTAGGCCAGCAGACTGAAGTCATTTTGTAGTAAACCCTAGAGTAGAAACAACTCCTGTGGCCATTCTGTAACAACAAAGGCCAAACAGCAGATAGGTTCGAGGAATGGCCTTCCAGAGAAGCGTTCTGTGGATCTTCTGGCAATTTGATTCTTATTTGTTTAATTAATTGTCATTTCAAAGAGAATTATCTGCTCACTGGATCAACACTTATTTCACAATCTCCTTATTTCCTTATTCCAAGAGATGCAAATCTAAAAAGTTACTATAACCTGTTACCCTAGCCTAACATGACTCATGATAGGGCACAATTTTAAAACAACAAACCAATTACACGTACTCTCATCAAATACACTTGTCAGTTTTCTCATCAAATGTATTCTTACTCTATTCTCGGGAATGGTTAGATTCAGATCTGGCCTTAGTTGGTAAAGGATCATTTATGCCCACTGTTAACTATAACATATCAATATAATTTTGTACAGCTTATGAACATTGTCTTGTTTGAGTTTTTCAATACCCGCGCCCCGAAACGAGCAGGGCAGGTTTTACCATTCTCGTTTTACAGATCAAGCTTAAAGATGTTAAGTGATTTGTATAGTATCACAAAGCTAGTAAATTTGAGCAGAACTCAATCTCAAATTTCTGAAAGGGGCATATTTGTTTTGTTTTACTACAAGTCCTTGGCCTTTCCTGCATGACCACAATCCCCATTTATCTCCTGTGAAGTTCCTTCTATTAGTATAATTTCTTTGGTGTTTCACAGTAAAAGCATGTGAATTAGGGGAAATCTCTATTATGGATTAGATTATTCTTACCGGCTGACAAGGTGAATTGGTGGATCATTAAGGTCCTTTGCCTTTAAATACCAATGTGTGAGCCCTTGGGGTAGGGGGGACACACACGCTGAGGGAAAAGACTGGTAAATAAGCCACTTTAAAGATTAAACAAAAATGCTTTCAAATCTAAAAATAAAATCTAAGCCCACAGATCCCCTAATAGTCCTTATAAACTAAAAGAAACTAAAAATAGAGACTTGTAGTGATATACAGTTGTTCCTCCTTATCTGCAGGGGACACATTCCAAGACCCCCCAAGTGGATGCCTGAAACCAGGGATAGTACCAAACCCTATATGTACTGTTTTTTTCTACACACACATACCTATGATAAAGTTTAATTTATAAATTAGGCACAGTAAGAAGTTAACAATAATAACTAATAATAAAATAGAGCAATTATAACATACTGTCATAAAGGTAATGTGAATGTGCTCTCCCTCTCAAAATATCTTATTGTACTGTACTCCCCCCACCTTCTTCTTGTGATGATATGAGATGACAAAATGCCTACATGATTAAATGAAGTGAGGCAAATAACATAAACACTAGGCTACTAGTGACCTTCTGACACTGTGTCAGAAGGAGGATCATCTGCTCCCAAAATATGGTTCCACAGATAACAAACTGGAAAGCAAAACCGCAGATAAGGCGGGGGCGGGGGTGGACCATAATATTCTGTTAAATGATTTAAAAAAGACCTTTCCCATTTTGCTATTTCACTGTCTATAATTAGTATTTTTGTTAAAGAGTAATGAATTAGGATTCTGAAATCAGCTCCCTCATAAAAATTGATCAGTGCACCTTCTGGTGATTCAGTGTTCAAACCAGCATGCCTGTTGGGGGTATGGTGAGGCAAAATGAGCCATGATGTGTCTCTTTTTGTAACAAAAGGTTTTGGCTCTGTAGTCTCAATGTAGAGTGATTATTTATAATGGACCCCAGGAAAATGTGTTTTATCCCGTGAGGAGGGCAGAAAACCAGAGGAATAACCAGCAGGTGTCTTTGCTCCTTCTCTGGGCAGTTTTCATGACTAACTTTCCAGGTCCTGTCTCCACAATGACTATCACCAGAACTGAACATCAGGAACTGATCTCAAACTCTGGAAAATGTAATCGGATATTGATGCCGTAAGAAACTAAGCTTAGCTTCAGCATTTTGGCTCTCTTTGGCTTTGGAAAGCTCTCTAAATTCATGCATGCTCAGGTGTGATGGTTGAAATGCTGGGTTAGAAGAATTCCCCCAACTTTGTTTTCTGAACTCCTATAACACATAAACGTTTCCTAAAATTCCATCACCTTTCAAAACCATAATGTTTCCTTGTTATCTTCACTAAACTCCTTAGTCTGCTATTCATGCTCCTTATGTTTGGTCTTAACTTTTGCTCCCCTTTATTTCTCTCCATAAATTTTATGTTTTAGTGAAATAAAAAAAAAAACCCTGAAGAGTGCCACTAAGGCTAGGTGATCCTTCCTTGTGAAGGCACTAAAATTCCATAAGTCTCAGTTCTTGATTTAGAGGGTTTTATTTTTTATTAAATGAAGGAATTTATTTGTTCTTTATGGTTTATTATGAACCCATCAATATGCCTGGTCCTGGTCTATCTCTTTGGGATATAAAGGGAGAATAAGACAACTCCAAGCCCCCAGGACCTCAATATAATCACTTTTACCTGCTTTTCTCCCTCCCTCAGTCACCTGCCCTTCTAGTTGGATATCTCTGAATCCCTATATCTCAATTAATTACATCATTTTGTTCCTTATCTCCCCAGTTAGAAACACCCAAATCAACATTTATTATTCCTTCATTTACCCATTTATTAGTTTTTTTTCATTTACCCGTTTAAAATTGATTGTCAAATCCTGTCAACCTTGCCCATTCTTCTTCGGAAATAACTTTAAAATCCATGCCCTCTTTTTGCATTACTCCCATTAATGCTATTCTAATTCAGCAAACAGCAGTGCCAGGTATCAAACATAACATAACATCCTATTAACTCAACTTTTAGTTTTTCCTCCCCAGAAATTCTTCTCTTTGTCATCAGAGAATTTGCTTAAAACCAAATTAAATCATGTGACTAGGCTCCCTGCTCGGCAGGGAGTCTGCTTCTCCCTCTGACCCTCCTCCCTCTCGTGCTCTCTGTCTCTCATTCTCTCTGTCTCAAATAAATAAATAAAAATCTTAAAAAAAAAAAATCATGTGACTGATTTGTCTATAAACAGTTCCTTCAATTATATAAAAGATTAAATTCAAACCCCCACCAGTTTCCCCATATTTTCCAAAATCCAGCTCAGATGTCAGGATTCCCAAGTAGATGGTTCCGGATGGTTAGTAGTCTCCTTTCTGCTAAGGCCTTGTACATAATATTTACCGCACTGGCTTTACTTTGTTTATGGTCTCTCACCATACTTCAGACTCCTAGGTTTTATCCATCTTTCCATCCAAAGCACCAAGCACTGTTTAACAAATTCTCTTAAGGAAAAAGGAGAAAATGGATTGGGTGTGCTCTATAGTACTAGAACTTCCTGAAAGACAGGCAGGTCTACGTTCAAAATGGGGAGATGTTTTAAGATGTTCAATATGTAGAGATGCTATAAAATAATTATACTGGCTGCTCCCAAAACATAGGATTTATTTTACTAGACATGATTAAATGGACTGTTCTGGAGAGGCTGTTTGAACCAAATCCCACTAAACTTCCAAAGGTTTATGATTCTGTCAGCTAGAAGCTAATTAACTATGTGGACCACAGTGTTCTCATCTGAAATTAAAGAGAGAAGGAAGAGCTCTAAAATCCTTTTAAATTCCACTGTTATATTCACCATTCTCCCAAATCTTCTTTATGTACTCATGCATAACACTCTTGCTCCTAACACTGTCTTCCTTCCTTTTTATTTGCCTAAGGCCTTTTCCTTCAAGTCCCATAACTGTTCCTGACTGCTCTCTGGCATCTTCACATATCTCAGCCATCAGCAACTGCCCCTGCCTTGGAATTTCTGCTGTGCTAAATTTCTAGTCTATATATTTATGGGCCCTAAAATATAAAAAGACTGTTTTACTAACTGTATAGTAGGCTTCTTGCGTTGGAGACCATGTTTTGTTTCTGAGTCCCTAGAAGAGTAATCACCGAATAAATACTTATTTGTGAAAATGGCAATGATGTGATACTAAAAGTAGGGTATCACCTGTGTCACATTCACCTGGAATGCTTCACCGAGATGCCACTACCTGGAACCCCCTCTTCATTCCTGAATCAGAATCTTTTGGAATGAAACCTATGTATTCGTATTACTCAAAAGTACTCCAGCTCAGTTTTACACACAGTACACTTTCAGTTTTAGAGCCTTACTGGCAAAGACTTTCAGGTTCTCTATACCATTCTGGTATCATTTCTATGGCACGCCTTACCTCTTTCTTTTTTTTTTTTTTTAAGTTTTTATTTATTTATTTGAGACAGAGAGAATGAGAGAGACAGAGAGCACATGAGAGGGGGGAGGGTTAGAGGGAGGAGCAGACTCCCTGCCGAGCAGGGAGCCCGATGCGGGACTCGATTCCGGGACTCCAGGATCATGACCTGAGCCGAAGGCAGTCGCTTAACCAACTGAGCCACCCAGGCGCCCCGCGCCTTACCTCTTTCCATCTGTTTGAGCAGGTCCTTGTCTTCAGTGGGTTGCTAGAGTCCCAGAGGCCTTCCTGCTCAAAATGTTGTGTGAGACCACCATATCTGATACTCACTAAATGCTGCATCTGTGGTCCTTAAAAAGTAGCCTCTTTCTATGACTGTTAGTCCCTGGCTCTCCAAAGTTACCCAAATCACCTGTGTTAGAAGAAGCATCAGCATCTGCCCTCTCTACAGCCTCCTTGCTTGGAGGTTTTGAGAGTCATTATTGACTAAAGCTTCACAGCTGCCTGGAATAAGAGTGGAGATAGCACAAGGTTGTAGTTAGTACTTCTTGGGTAAAATGAAATGCCGTACACATAGTGACTTTTTTTTTTTTTTAAGATTTTATTTATTTATTTGAGAGAGAGCACATGAGAGGGGGGGGGTCGGGAGGGTCAGAGGGAGAAGCAGACTCCCTGCCAAGCAGGGAGCCCGATGCGGGACTCGATCTAGAGACTCCAGGATCATGACCTGAGCCGAAGGCAGTCTCCTAACCAACTGAGCCACCCAGGCGCCCCACATAGTGACTTGTTATGAGTGCCTGTAAGAGTGCTAGATGCTTACACGTGATCTCATTTAATCGCCCCAGTATCTGTCAAGTAGATATTCCCATGTTACAGATGAGAAAGCTTAGGTTCAAAAAGGTTGAGCAACTTGTGTCTCAATAATCAGACTGTGAACTCCTTGATACAGATGATTGGTTTTATTCGTCTTTAGATGCTCATTCACAAGCTGTGCATGGATGTTGGATAGTTTAATTATCTAAATGAGTAGCTGAATAAAGAGATAAATTTTGGTTATTCAGCTAGCAAATGTCAGAACTCTGTATGAGTCCAAAGTCAGTTCACCATCCCCCAGTCCCTGTGCTCGTCTGGGAAGAGTGCAGGACTCATTTCTGAATGAGGTAGTGATGCAGTAAACCATGCACATGAAGTACAAAAATGCATCACACTCACAAAGGTGCGTGTCAGCACCTTCTGCTCTGTCAGCAATTTTGTGAATCTAGGAGAAAAATCCACTTATTTTTTCTGCTCAGGATGTGACACATAAAGCTGGATTTATTTAATGGTATACCCACTATTTGCACATCTTCTTGTGCCTGTTAAAATACCGCAAGTTTTTCGCCTGCTGTTTGCTTATGCTAAGACTTCAGCCATCAGATATGCTACTTTAGCATGCTATGTGGCAAGAAGATCCAAGTTTATTCATAATATAACAAAGTAGAGTTTGTTTTTAACACAAACTGAAGTTTGTTTCGTTCAAGAATGCAAACTTAGTAGTTATGGAATCACACCCATGCAGATTCATTACCATTAAACTATCACATTTTCTGTTTATGGTGATTTCTAATTAATTCTCTCCTTTAAAAAAAAAAAAAAAAAGGAATGGCTCTCTCAGCCAGACCAGAGCACATAATGATTCCCACTGTTGGATGAACACTGTTGGATCTGTCTCACGAAAAATGCTGTTATTACCACCCACTAACTCATCAACAGGTCCTGGCTCTCTATGGAATCTGGGTCTCCATTACCCCTATCCACTCTCTCCTGTCCTCTATTCACCTCCACTTGGGAACATGGCCACTTGGAAAAGGGGAAGTTTTCCCTCCCTTAGCAACAGCTGTACATGCTGATTCAGTACCTTACATTTTATACCCGTAGCAGGGTGCATTAACCTTACGATAAATTTTCGACTTGTGGTTAGGAAAAAAACACTATTTTTTGGTTGTACAAAATGCTTTCTGTTGCAGTGTTAACAGCAGAATTAACTATAGCTATCTGGTAGGTCACAGGAAAACTAATATGGTTTTCACTACTTTTGAAGGACCAACTTTGGAATTAGCCCACAAGTTATTAATTTATTTAATGGAAAAAAAGAACATAACATAGAGATTCTAAAAGGAAGATTAGAAGTGAAAACTATAATGTTGTTGCTCTAAATTACCTAGACTTTGCCAATGTGCATCACTAATACTAAAAATTGAGAAAAATACAGAAAAGATTATATGCAAGATTGCAAAATGTTTTATTTTTTATTCTCTTTATTTGTTCTTATGACCTCTTATGTATTTCATAATTTTCCTGTTTCTCTTTACCACCACCACTATCCCCCACACATACACTCCAGGAAAAGAGAAAAATGTAAAACTCTGAAGCAAACTAAAATTACTACTCAAGAAAGATAGGAGAAACAAAGGAGAAATGAAATGTTTCCAAGAGCAAAGAACATGTAGATTGATGCACAGTCTCTTCAAAGATTAGAATCTGAATATAAATCTCTATCTTGTCGGGCTAGCTAGAACATTCTCCTCTAATATAAATATTGATAAAACAACATGTTTTCGAGGAATACAAGATGCTGGTTCCGTTTCATGATCCATAAAATTAACAAAAATTAAAGTGAATGATTATGTCAGGCAAAATGTGTTCTTTCCTTTCGTTCTGCTATTCACTTAGCAATGCACTTGGTATATAATACACTTGGTATATAATCCCAGCTGTTTACCTTGATCCACAAGGTTCTATAGGATCTGGCTCTACCCTCCTTCTCTAAACTCATCTCTCACCCTTCACAGTGCTGCAGCCTCATTGGTTTCCCTTGTGCTGTTCCTTATGCCTGTTTTTTTTCCCATAGACTTAAAGTCTTTGCACTTGCTGATGTTCCACCTGGAATACTCTCCCTCCCTTAGCTTTTCATAGTTGACTCCTTCTCATTCTCCAGGTCTCAGCTAAAGGGTGACATTCTAAAAGATGCCTTCCTTGACCACTGTATTTAAAGTAGCTCCCCACGGTTATTCCCTGTCTTATTCACCTGTTTATTTCACTCACAACATCCATCAAAATCTTTAAGCATTTAATTGTTCACTTGATTAACATCATAAGATCAGGAACTAGATGCCTTGTTCACTCCTACATTTACTACATCACGTGTAGGGTTAGGTAAATAGTGAGTTATCAGAAATTTTTGTCGAAAACCTTAATCATGGTTTTCACAATGTATATACAATGCAGCCCATTTTCATCTGTCTTTCATTTCTAGTCCTAATTCTGTAGCCTGTGGAGAGACAGAGCACAGCCATTGGCCACCAAGTTGGCATCTAGCTGCCAAATATTCATCATAGCTTAGATTTCAGGAATTCTATATCTGTCATCATTTGCTAGCATTTTCATAATATTTTGAGCTGGCTTGATTTTAGTGGAAAGTCTAGCTAATTGCTATTTAATGTTAGGTCTGTTTTATTGCTGTGGTTTTATTTTAAAGTATTTATAGAATATAAATATTAGACTCCCTTCAGGAAATTATTATTCATTAAGAGAAAGAGAAAGATTTTCCAAGTCCTCAAAGAAATAGTTTCCATTAAAAACAGTATGTTTCCCCACATAATAATGGTGGAGCCCTAACTGGGCTGTATTCAGCAGCTGGTGAATACATTCCTCTCTGAGACTTTAGGAATTTGGTGAACCCATTGGTGTGGACACAAACTTTCAGAATATTCAAGGTTAATTCACTGGGACAAAAGATATGGCAGACTCTATTATCCCAACTGCTTCAGGTCAGTTAATGTATGTGCTATTGACTTTGGGAAAGGACCAAATAGAATGTGTGTCTCATGTGTCTAATTACGCATGTGGGCATCATGTGTCTAATTACATATATACATATATACAATATATACATATATGCATACACCATCAGATGATACTGCAAAAATAGCAAAATCTGTGTATGTTTGTATATATAAACATGTGGGTCTCTCAACAAATTACTAGTCAGAAATAATAGTAGAGGACTATGATAGGCCTCTATTCATCCAGATATCATCATTTGAGAATGTAAAGGAGTATTGTATACCAATAAGTAATTATATTCATTCAAACAGATTTTGATATTTTGTTGTCTATACCTAACAAATGGTTGTGGAAATTAGCCATTGTCTGTTCTGCCTTGGCTGCTATAAATAAGACACATTGACTCTCAATATTTTCTGGGGTTGATTCAATAGAATTTGAAAGAGACTGCCAAGTTATTCAAATTTTTAACATTAGATTTTTCTTAAAGTTAATAATGTCAAACATTCCATAGGATGCATGAAACATCTCTTTCCATGACCATAACACTATATTAAACTTAAAAATGATTCCATTACAATTAAGACCCAAGGTATGATAGAAATGTGCTGTCCTTACTTAGGCAAGAAACAAGTCTACATTTCCTTTAGGTGAAGAGATAGCTGAAGTAAATGGCACCTGGAAAAACTTTTATTATTTTATTTCAAATGATTTATTTCATAATTAAGTATCCTCACATTGTATGTGATTTGAAACTTTATTCCTTTATCAGATATTCATGGGCAAAGCCGACTTAAAATAGTTACTGTACTTTTCTATTAAGTATTTACCTCTCTGGCATCTTTATTATTTTTAAAAACACAAATAAATAGCTTATCTTTCATATTTACTGCCTTCGTCTGTTCAACAATCAAAAGTCTTTGTTGAGAACCCATTTAATGAGTAGCTGCCCTATGTAGAAGCTGGGAATTATCAAGAAAATTATGAAGACATTATCAGGACCGACTTTCAAGAAGCTTCCAATCAATGTGAACATCCTCATAAAAGGAGAGGACATGGAAGAAAGGACAGATGTAAAACTAGCTTTGATTATAGAATTCCACTGACCTCTTATCCCTACCCTGTCTCTCAAGGTCACTACAGGAAGAAGAGCAGGCAGTGACTGTTGTGAAGACAAGAATGCTTTAGAACGAATCTGGTCCTTAAATTATTATTAAAAAATAACTTTTATCAAATTTGTTAATTTATCTTTTATTCTCTGAATTATGAAATCACTACATTACTTTCATGTATTTAGCACTTACTGTGAACTTCAGTCAAAGCTTTTATAAACCTAAAGTCTACCAAATTTTGTACTTCTGGAAATTCTCTAGCCACAAATAAATGACCATCAGAGATAATTGGCAGCATGCAATATTGGATTTCTTCCACATAGCAATTTACGGTAGATGTGAATACATTTGCAGTTGGGTTTTAGAAGGGGATTTAACTAAGGCAAATCCTTGAGGCTTACACTTAAATTCTTACAGAAACAGAACTTAGATGTCAGTGCTGCCGTTGGTTTGGTACATCATAAATACTGAAGAGAACTAGCCAAAGATTGTGTATTTTTTTAAAAAATTTTATTTATTTATTTAAGAGAGAGAGACAGATAGTGACAGAGTTAGTGAGAGAGCACAAGCAGGAAGGAGCATCTGAGCAGGGAGCCTGACACGTGAGGCTCGATCCCGGGACCCTGGGATCATGACCTGAGCCGAAGGCAGATGCTTAACTGACGGAGCCACCCAGGCGCCCCCCAAAATTTTGTATTTACCAAATGCTCTACCATTTAAAACTCTATGTTCTGGATGTTTTATCAAAAAAGTTGAGGGGCATCTGGGTGGCTCAGTCGGTTAAGTGTCCAAGTCTTGATTTTGTCTCAGGTCATGATCTCAGGGTCATGAGATCAAGCCCCAAGTGGAGCCCCATGTCCATCCCCCTACCCCCTTTAGCTCTGTACTCAGCAGGGAGTCTGAGATTCTCTCTCTCTCTCTTTCTCTCTGCCCCTACCCCCCCGACACTCCCTCTTTCTCTCTCTGAAATAAATAAATCTTTTTAAAAAAGCTGGATTAACTTTCATGACAATAGCCTTTATGAACTGTTGCATCAGTTATGCATCACAAGATTATCAAATAGAGAAATAGTAGGAAGGCTCAACAACTATAGAAATTGAAGTCAGGGAGTATCGACAGTCTGACACTGAAAATTGGTTTAAGTTATGCATTAATATATATTCTTTTCATACTTAAACTTTGTATACCAGTTAAGAAAAGATGCTTTCCTATTTCCCAATTTTAGGGAAAGATACACTAATTTTACC
The DNA here is from genome assembly GCF_029215605.1 of Mirounga angustirostris. NCBI lineage: Eukaryota > Metazoa > Chordata > Mammalia > Carnivora > Phocidae > Mirounga > Mirounga angustirostris. The sequence continues at coordinate 109,625,896 of NW_026991716.1, forward strand.
ATGTATTTGACACATTTGTAAAAAGAAAGTCCCAATTTAAAGTTCCCATGAATTTTGCCCATTTTTCCATTCGTATTTAACCTTGTTACATATACAACTAAAGTTTACTTATACATAAGAGTTTACTTATACATAAAGAGATTGTTACCAGATATCAAAGATCTAGGTTCTAACCTTTGATATAAACTTGCTATTTGTCTTACAGTTTCAGCATTTCTTTGAGTCCTAGTTTGAGGTTTCAAAATAAATAATTGTGATGGCTTCTATCCTTACTAACAATAGTTATCATAGTTAATTTAGCTTCCTGTGAGATGCATGCTTTGAAAGCAAAAGTGGTGTAGAAATACAAAGTATTGTTAAAAATCAGCTGAAAGTATGTCTTTTTCTCTTACCAATGTCCCTTATTTTGGACTATGTTTCCTTCTTCTGTCGTTCTTCAATTCCCCTTTCAAGATGTCTTCTCTAATTAAGTAGCTACAGCTAGAGACTCTCATTTACATCTCTGGCAACCATTACAATATTAAGTTCCATCTATTAAGCATCACTTCCTGGATATTTCATAAAATCTGCAAAATCAATGATCCCAACCCATGGGATCAGTTGCACTGAACTCATGCCAGTCTCCTTCTTGATGTGGATAATTGGGGTGTTCCCTCCTCTAGCCCCACCATGGCCACTTACATAGTGATAACTTCAACTCATTTTCTTTTTTTATTTAAATTCAATTGACCAACATATAGTACATCATTAATTTCAGATGTAGATTTCAGTAATTCATCAGTTGTGTATAACACCCAGTGCTCATCACATCACATGCCCTCCTTAATGACCATCACCCAGTTACTCCTTCCCCCTGGCCCCTCCCTTCCAGCAACCCTCAGTTTGTTTCCTACAGTTAAGAGTCTCTTATGGTTTCTCTCCCTCTTTGATGACTTCCCATTCAGTTTCCCTCCCTTCCTCTATGATCCTATGCACTGTCTCTTATATTCCACATATGTGTGAAACCAAATGATAATTGTCTTTCTGTGATTGACTTGTTTCACTCAGCATAATACCCTCCAGTTCCTTTCATGTCAATGTAAATGGTAAGTATTCATCCTTTCTAATAACCGAGTAATATGCCATTGTATATATATACATCACATCTTCTTTATCCATTCATCTGTCGATGGACATCTCAGCTCTTTCCACAGTTTGGCTATTGTGGACATTGCTGCTATAAACATTGGGGTGCAGGTGCCCCTTCGGATCAATACATTTGTATCTTTGGGGTAAATACCTAGTAGAGCAATTGCTGGGTCATAGGGTAGCTCTTTTTTTTTTTTTTAAGATTTTATTTATTTATTTGCCAGAGAGAGACACAGCAAGAGAGGGAACACAAGCAGGGGGAGTGGGAGAGGGAGAAGCAGGCTTCCCACCGAGCAGGGAGCCCAATGCGGGGCTCGATCCCAGGACCCTGGGATCATGACCTGAGGTGAAGGCAGACGCTTAACGACTAAGCCACCCAGGTGCCCCAGGGTAGCTCTATTTTTAACTTCTTGAGGAACCTCCATACTATTTTCCAAAGTGGCTGCACCAGCTTGCATTCCCACCAACAGTGTAAGAGGGTTCCCCTTTCTCCACATCCTCACCAACAGTTGTTGTTTCCTGACTTGTTCGTTTTAGCCATTCTGACTGGTGTGAGGTGGTATCTCATTGTGGTTTTGATTTGTAGTTCCCTGATGCCAAGTGATGTGAAGCAATTTTTCTTGTGTCTGTTGGCCATTTGTATGTCTTCTTTGGAGAAATGTCTGTTCATGTCTTCTGCCCATTTCTTGATTGGATTGTTTGTTTTTTGGGTGTTGAGTTTGATAAGTTCTTTATAGATCTTAGATAGTAGCCCCTTATCTGATATGTCATTTGCAAATATCTTCTCCCATTCTATAGGTTGCCTTTTAGTTTTGTTCAACTTGTTTTCTAAGATTAGGTTTAAACCTTAGATATTCTATGAAACCTCATCACCATTAACACCTCCATTGCTCATATGAAATAATAGCCCAAAAACATCGTTTGAAAAAAAGATGATTCAGAAATTCAAAATGAAGTTATTATTAGAATGGAAAAGAAGAAGTGTGAAAAAGTAGAATTTAATCTTCTGACTTTAGAATCCTAAGATTTTAAGGCTGAAAGAGTTGTTACAGTCAATCCAGACCAAAGCTTTCTGTGGTTTCTATGTAAAAAGTAAAAACTTGCCTTCAGATGAAGTTTGGGAAATTTGTACCTACTTGTGTAATACTGACTGTATAATTTGAGTGACCCTTGTACAGCATTTAAGAAACAATCACTATTCAACTGTAAAAGAAAAAAATTTAGAATCATAGAAACTGAGCTTCATAGTCTCAATTTTTCCCACTTCCCACAGCATAACACTGAAACCTTCCTGAAGAAATAAAGTTTGCCACCATTTGTGCCTGCCCATATTCAAAACTTCCTAATAAAACACAAACGGAAATTTTCCTTCCCAATTAGGACAATTATGTCTTCTTTACTTTTTCAAAAATCTACTTTGCCAAAAACTTTTGTCTAAAAAGGCAAAACATGAAAAAAACAAACAAGAATATAGCACAACGTGTTATGAGTTGACTGTGTTAGATTTCATCAGTGAAAGTTTTAAAGAAAGAATTGAGCAAGGTACTTTGGCACATCTCATAATTTTGGTGGGAACTGTTACCAACCATGGGACTTTTTATGGGGCCTTTTCCTGGAAAAGTTTCCAAACATCCAAAATCTAAAATTTTAAATGAAATGTATTTTAAGGTTTATCAGTTTCTGAGGCTTTGCACATATAAATCATGCTTATTTTCATAGCTGATTTCAAGTTATATTGTAATTGACAGAAGTTTCAAGGTGCTTGAAATTACAATTGTGTTTCCTTTGAGCAGCTGCATTTCAGAGATAGAGATAGGCTGTTGTGGACCAGTCAAACCCATCTTCATTCAAACTCAGAGTCCCTTCCTGCCCTGGGCTTGGAGTGATTTTCTTTCAAAGTGAGGTCCACTTCTCTATAGGCACTTCTTATGAGAAGTTTTCACAGGTTTTTACCTATAGCTCTCGTGTCTTAAAATGGACCAAACTAGCTTCTGAGCACAGGAAGCTCTCTTCATCTCTTTTCTTTTTAGGGTCTTTCCCTACATAAAATATGTACACATTTTCTGTAAGTCTCCAATGCTGACTTACTGGCATGAAAAATGATCCTGTTACTTGGAAAACAGTTTTCACTTACAAGTCCCCTAGGTCCTATAATGTCTAAACCTCCTGTGCCACTTTATATGTCCGCCCCACCCCATAGAGGAGTATGTACAGGAAAAGCAGACTTCCCTTCCCCCACACATTTCCTCAGTTTATTTACAAAACGTCCTGGAATGAGAATGAGCTGCTTGTGGTTCCTGTGGCTGATTCAGGGATGGTTTCCTCTAGGAAGAGGATGCTGATCACCCAAATGACCTCTCTGTAGCTAACCCTTGCACCCCTGTGGTAAGGCTGATTGGGCTTATGGGTACCCCTTTCTAACTAAGCCTGGTGGGATTTTTTTTGTGGTAAAGAACTTAGCAAGAACCAAACATCACTCTGAAGTCAGACCTGACAATGTCAAGGCCCATCAGAGCCCAACCCACCCCCACCACCACCTACAAAAGAAGTCAGAATACACAGAGATGCCTTTGCACTCCTGTGCATCAACCTTTGTTTCTCATAATGGTCACAGTTTTTCCCTTCTGGATTCCTAGAAGGACAATAAAGCTACTTATATTGTATTTGAACACAGAATACACAAGGAGAAGAAATTATCCCAAATACCAGATATGTGAGAGATGTACATCAGTCAGCAGTTTCCCCTCAGCTCAAATGTATGTGTTGATGACCAGTTAATAGTCATACGAAGATTTAAAGTTGTGAAGATCTTAAGTAAACATGAATCTTCCACATATTTGTTTATATTTATGCAGACTTGCTAATGAACAAGCTCACCACACACATGAATATGTGTAGCAATAGTCTTTAGTCATGTCCTCACCAAATATTTCACTTGAGTAGATGGAAGATGAAGACAAAAGAACTATAAGAATTTTCTCCCCAAAGATAGAATGTTGAACATTATAAATATCATAAATTATAATTAGTAATATAAACAACCACATATGATCATGTGGAAATACTAGTAAGATAAATATCACATTTTCATCATTGTATCCATTTGAACTGATAAATATAAAACTCATGTGAGAGGAAATATTTTAAGAAAGCATGGGAGGGTTCCAAGGAACTACATAATTTCAGAATCAATTTACATTGGAGCAAAAAGTAAAACTGTGTTCTCTAATAGACCACAGTTGAAAAAAGATATCCTAAAAGGAAGTGTCCTTACTCAAGTTAAGTTTTCGTCTATGTTGTCATCCTTGCTTGAAGAAATTAGATGCATGCTTTTCATCCATCACATAAATGACAAGCAAACTAATGTGCACTGATTTCAGTGCAAAATTACCCAGTCTCCAATCTTCCAGGGTTCTAGTTCAATGAGAATATTTTCACTGTGTGTGTGTGTGTGTGTGATCTATAAATAGTTTGAGGCAGTATATTCTTAGTTTCCAAATTCCCAAATTCTAATTAAATTAAAAACAATGTATGTATGTATTAAAGGGAAACAATAGATCATAGAAAAGAGAGGGGAAAATCCCAACTCATTCACCCATTGCCACCAACTGAAAGCTAATGAAACGAAGTGTATCTCCTGCCTAGAGAATGTCATTGGATTTCTATATTTATAATTTAACATTTGTTTTTGTCTTTCTGCATTTGTCCCTTCAGTGCATCCTAACGTCAGTCAAGGCTGCCAAGGAGGCTGTGCAACGTGTTCAGATTACAATGGATGTTTGTCATGTAAGCCCAGACTATTTTTTGTTCTGGAAAGAATTGGCATGAAGCAGATTGGAGTGTGTCTCTCTTCATGTCCAAGTGGATATTATGGAACTCGATATCCAGATATAAATAAGTGTACAAGTAAGTGCTACATGGCATTATGTTTTTATCTCATCCTTGGGGTCTTTCCAGATTTGAACTGGCCTCTAGCATATTTGTGATATTCAGCGTTAAGGAAATAATGATATTTACCTGATAATTAGGCTAAACCGTACTTGGACTTAACCCTCAGAGCAGGAAACTTTTCACCTCTTATAAAAAGCACTCGAGTTTTGTGTTCTTGCTGTTTTTCATTGTAAAAGCAAAAACTGGGAACCTGGTTATTCTTCGTGGAACCTATAGAAAAGTATTCTAAGCTGAGTTCCCATTACTATCACAGCATCCAAGTATTCTAGTATAGCAAATGAAACATTTATCTATCTGTTGGAAATAAATGTTGAAAACACTCTCATATCTCCTCTCCTCTGGACCTGGAAGTCTGCTCTCCCCACCGTAGACCCAGTAACCTTTCAGAATCTAAATTCCTCTCAAACTCCTCTCCTGTGACTGAACTGTAGCCATTTTGCGCTGACCTCACTGGGCTTCTTGCAAGATCTTCCCACCTCAAGGCCTTTGCAGTTACTGTTCTACACTCACTGTTCTGCCAGTTTGGAAAACTCTTTGCCTGCATCTTTCCTTGGTTGGCTCTTTTCTTTCATTCAAGATTCTGTTCATATGTCACCTTCTCCGGGGGCATTCCATGGCCAGCTTACTCACAACAGTCAACCTTCTCCCCTTATCAGTCATTTGCCATATCTTTCTCCTACCTTTTATTGTCGTCATTACTCTTTCCAGAGCACTTATCACTCTGGAACTAGACTGCTTGGTTTCCAAAACCACTCTGCTCTATGGTCCTGGGCTAGTTACATAATCTTTCTGAGCCTCAGTTTCCTTATCTGTAAAATGGAAGTTATAATAGGGGCTACCTCCCTGGGTGATTGTCCTCACGATAACCTCCACAACTTAAACCCCTTAAGTGGCTTAATATTATAAAATACTTGCAGCAGTATCTGACTTATAGTAATCACCATGTAAGGGTCAAATGTTGTTATTGTTTATTGTGTCACCCCTCCTAAAATGTAAGCTCTGTGAAGTCCTTATCTCTTGTATGCACTGCTGTCAAGCAATCTCTAGAATAGTACTAGGCACATAGTGGACAATCAGATATTTGTTGAATGAACAAATAGACTCCCAAAACAGCCGAAAAGCAGTATCTAGTATATTTCATTAAAGCTCTGATGAAAAACTTTTTGCTGTCATTTAATATAGATACTTGCTCTTATAAACATTTTTGGCAGTAGACATATTGCCAAAAACTTTTCATAGGGCTATCAGTACAATAATTTTGAAATCAATGGCTGATGTACATCAACTAAATGACTGTGAAGGAATCCGTAATTCAGTCTGGCAAATTAATTTTGAATCCTAAATATGTTTGACACCAAAGTCACATGTACCTGTGATGTAAGCATACAGACCTGGACCAGCAATAGGTAAGTGAAGATAATGAAAGCATATTTCTTTCCTTTTTTCTCTTTCAGAATGCAAAGCTGACTGTGATACCTGTTTCAACAAAAATTTCTGCACAAAGTGTAAAAGTGGATTTTACTTACACCTTGGAAAGTGCCTTGACAATTGCCCAGAAGGGTTGGAAGCCAACAACCATACCATGGAGTGCGTCAGTATTGGTGAGAAGGATCTCTAAGATTTACAGGGGAAGAGAAACACCTCAGATGATAATTTCAGTCTCCATGGAAGTGCTGCTTAAAGTCCTATTTCACAACTACCTGAGGGACTATTTCCAAGACGCTTTCTTCATCCTTCCTTACAAAGATACCATCTTAGCAGAGTTCCCACAGCCTTACCCAGCATGTATCACAATACAATTTATACCCCATGGGTGCTCCATTATTTCTTAGAGACTGCTGGTAACTGTTTCAGCTATTCTGATCGTTAAATATTTATTTTGTATCATTATGATACAGTGAAGTTCTACTTACAGTAATTTATTATAGACATACTTGCATATGTATTATATGAGATATACACACACACACACACACACATATATTTGGTCTTAAAATAAATTTCCACATCAGGACAAGAGTTTCACAAAACACCTAGGTCTAATGTCAAGCAGTGAGCAATGTTGTTTTCCAAGGGGAGAAAACATTCTCTGGATATAGCCCATTGACACTCAGTAGATGAGCCAAAGATCTACAGAACTGGACCTCATATAGTTAAAAATCTGACTTTTTTCTCTCGCACTGCTTTGCTGAAATGTCCTGCTTGCACAGGTATTTAGAAACAAGGAGAGGATTTGGGACTCACTCAAACTGACAGAAGGACACAAGTCACAGGGTCTGATTAAATGCAGGCTGAATTTTCTGGAGGGGAGGTTCCTCAGACCAGTTGTTTGTCTAAATAACAGATCACTGTCAGGCTCTATTTTCCCTCTTTTAAATGTTGCACAGCTACTACAGCTATGAGTTTGATGAACAGTTGGGGAGCAGATGCTAAACCAAATGGGAAAACAGCATACTAAATCTCAGAATCCCCTGGGCAAGAGCTACAAGAACCTTTGATGCTGCAATGATATTGGCACACAAATGTCCTCCTGATTCAGTACAAGATTGTCTCCAGGACTCCCCTGGGGTCCCCGCAGATAGATCCATTAGAATCAAAAGTGCTCGAGTAATACTCTAAAGTGGTGGTTTAACTGTTTCAGGTCCACAAGAAACACTTATTTTATTTTATTTTATTTTATTTTTTTAAAAGATTTTATTTATTTATTTGAGACAGAGAGAATGAGAGAGAGAGAGAGCACATGAGAGGGGGGAGGGTCAGAGGGAGAAGCAGGCTCCCCGCCGAGCAGGGAGCCCAATGCGGGACTCCATCCAGGGACTCCAGGATCATGACCTGAGCCGAAGGCAGTCGCTTAACCAACTGAGCCACCCAGGCGCCCAAGAAACACTTATTTTAAACAAACTTTGTAGGAGAACGAAACAAATAGATGATATTTTAAAGATAATTTCAGAAGCATCTGGAAAACAGCAAGCATGAAACAGTTCATGGTTCATTTTGGTTTAGTCTTTTTTTTTTTTCCTCTAGTCAATAAAGACGCAGAGAAACAACTTAGAAATAGAGTAAAACGTACATGAGAAAGCACTTCAAGTTCATCTCTTTGTAAGTCCTGAGGGCTGATGATTAAAGGTAATAAGTTCCAAACTGTGGAAGAAATAGGAAACAGTTCTGTGTAGTAGTCAAAGACAGAAATTCGGATAAGTTGCAAAAAGTTTGTGGTATTTCTCTACCCAAGAAAAGGGGAGCATGTTTAGATTTTCTTAGTTGTTGAAAGTGTAGCATTCAGTCCTTGAAAGGCTGTTTATCTTAAATGTATTAATGTTTTTCTATCATAGAGAGCATTTAGCACCTGGCATTGTTAGATTAACTAGTAAAGCTGACTGGTATTTTATATTACTATTTAGACAAAAACTATTTAACACAATTAAATTTAAGAAATTTATATGTTTAAGAATAGGGGTTAGCAATATAAAAGCTATTTAGTGAATCTGGCTCATTAAACAGTTAGGTATAAATGACCTAGGACCCGATAATAGTGCAAATCCACAACTTTTGTTCAGAGCTATCTCTTGTTGCTTGCCATAAGGGATGCCTCCCATCATGTGCTGTCTAGCCAACAAGCAGTAGGTAGGCCATGACTGGACTTGCCCCAGAATTTCATGAGAAATGATGACCTGCTTGCTTATCACAAAGGAACATTAAAGCTTATTCCTTTAACAGATATGAAACTAGGACCAAGAACTTGAAGTAATGATTCCAAGGACACAGTATGAGTTATTGTCAGTGCTATTATTAGTATCTTGACTCTAGCTCTCTGGTGCTCACCGAAGATATTGAAGAATGTGTCCCTCCCTTTGTGAAATCTACATTGTGTGACCTGTTTCTTACCCAGATTATGATTAAACTGATAAGAACAGATACTACACTTGATCTTAGCCAAAAGGCTGAGAAGCGATTACCCAGATTATTATTAAGAGGAAGGTTCATAAACAGGGAAAATGCCACTCTGATATAGAGCTAGGGTGAAAGACTTACATCTCAAC